>NC_056044.1:24642702-25289755 GCF_004379255.2 Salvia splendens
TTCTATAAATCAAGATTGAAAATTTTAAATTTTTTTAAAAAATAGCTCCCCTGATAGATAAATAGATGGATAAATAGATAGATAGATGGATAGAGAGATGACCGGAAATGCGGCGGTGCAGTAAACGAGGACAAAGATCATGCCGCCGAAGGCCCAGGCGATGCCGAGGATCCCGACGCCGCCGCACTGGTCGGCGGCGCTCTGGCTCTTGTAGCCGATGACGGTGAGGACAGTGACGTAGAGGAACAAGAGGGTTGCGACGAATTCGGCGATGATGGCTCTGTAAAACGACCATTTTCCGAGCTCCTCCACGTCGATCAACGGCGCCGGTGGAGGATCTTGGTAGTCCTTTCCGCCGCCGTGTTCAGCTCCCACCTCAATGTCCTTGCCCATTTCAGTTTTCTTATGAATTGGTTTGAGTTTTTGTTGCTTTTGTGGGTAGCGATGATGATTTGTGGGTTGGAATTGGAGTGGTATTTATATATATGAAGTCGGAGAAATTATTGATAGGAGTACTACTAATTAATTTGATTGTGTATTGCCGCCCCTAAAGAAATTAGCTTCCATCCTTTTTTAAAAAAATTTCATAATCTATTCGACCCTACCTTTAACCGCCCTAAGTGGCAAGTGGGCAACTATTTTCCAATAATTGTGCGGTTTCGCTGTTTTCATATTACCACGGTACCACCTCCACTTATAATACTTACTCTCTCCTCCCTTAAATGTTTATTTTTTCTTTTTTTATCTATCCATTTATTGTCTCATTTATACACTTAAGTTCGACACGAGTTTTATATAAAAATTTGTAAGTAGGAGAAATGTAGAGAGAAAAAGTAACTAAAGTATTGTTAGTGTAGAATGAGTCTCACCTCATAGAAAAAAAAGATTTTTCAAAATTAGAAAGTGCATATTCTTGTGAGACGGACTAAAAAGTAAAAAGTGCATATTTTTGTGGGACAGAGGGACTATAATATTTGGTAAGTGAACCTTTCATTTCACTAACCCATTATATTTACCGTCTTTAAATGTCTCATTTTTTTTATCTGTCTATTAATAAATAAGTATCTCATTTCACTTTTATAAGAGCATCCACAACCGTGCTCTTGCCAACGAGCACGGTTGTGGGCCCGGCCCCACTTTTTCTGTCTTCTCTTAGGCAAGAGCACAACACCCACAACCGTGCTCTTCCGCAAGGACGAGCACAAGGGTCACACCATTCTATTAGTCAATTTAAATAAAAAAATTTCCATAATATTAAAATTCATTAAAAAAAACCGAAATAATATTACAATAAAATAAAAATTACATAATAAAAATCCTAAAAAAATAAAAATTACATAATTAAAATCCTAAAAATTAAAATTACGTAATTAAACTCCTACAAATTAAAATTACGTTATTAAACTCCTAAAAATAAAAATTACATAATTAAAGGCTAAAAATACCTTCGTGGAAGACTATTCATCCGGCGGCACTACCCCAATTATTTTTGGAGACCCAATATCATGGCCTCATGCGATCGAAGTTGCGCGGGGTCATAGTTGACCTATCGGCCATATTGAGTTGGGCCAAAATCGCCTACCACGAGTTGTGGGGGAGGAGGTGGCGCATAGAGAACGGGAATGGGAGCGGGTTCAGGAGCATCGCCGGATGGAGTCGCGGTGCGACGGCGGTTGGCCGCCGCCTTCTTCCTTCCTTGCGGTCGGCGTTGGGAACCGCTCGGGCCGGCATCGGGGCTACCTAAGTTAGCTCCGGCAAGTTGGCTAGCCACGTCTTCAAAGGCGGCGTCGGATAGGGATACCGACCTTGACCGTTTGGAGGAGCCGCTAGAGGAGGATGTTACGCCTCCCCTATACTTCGGATGCAACCGCGTCTCCTGCCAAATGTTGAGGTACTTGAACGGCTTGTAGTTCATGGATTGGTAGGTCGACAAGGCGGAACTGATGATGTCGACCTCGCTCCAGCCGCTCCCCGCCGACCGCTCTTCCTGGAGGTAATACCCCTAGAACTTTTGATTTCTTCGTTGGCTTTGTATATGGCGTTGCGCACCATACTCTCGTTGCGCTCGATTGTTCCCGCCGGCCGATTTTCATTGTACCGGCGACAGATGTGCCACCAATAATGACTGTCGAATTGGTTCGTGCCAACCTCTGGATCTTTGGAGATTGACAAGAACGCCTTGAACAATTGCACCATCTCCGCCGGAGTGTACGGTGTGCGGACACCGCGAGTAGGAGGAGTCGGAGTTTAGGAGGTGCCGCTCGACCTCGCTCTAGGCTCGGGTGTCCACCCGTATAGCCCTTCGGGGGCATCTTGGTCGTCGATCGGGTAAGGCCGGTAGCCACCGGAACCCCGAACTTGGGTTTGAGGAGGGGCCGAATATTCCATTTTCAGACTAGGAAACGGTTGTGAACCGAACCAATCGGGTTCAAACCGTGGGGCCCGGATCGCGTGGCCGGACATTGGTTGTAGGAGGCATGGAGAGAGGAAGGTGATAGGAAGGAGAGAATGAATGGGAGGGAGGATGAGAGAGGTAGAGTGATGAAGTGAATGTGCAAAAAATTGAGAATGAAATGAGAGAATGTAGATGATAATGCAAATGAGATAATGTAGATGAGAATTGTGTGTGTGTGTGAATTTTTGGGTGTGAAAGTGGGGGTATTTATAGATGAAAATGTGTATTTGCGGGGGAAAAAAATCAAAAAAAAATTTAAAGTGGGTAGATAACGGATATAATTTTTTTGGAAGTGGGAAAATATTTTTTATTTTATTTTTAATCAGTTTTTAAATTAAAAACTGATTTTAAAAAAAATCAAATTGCCAACGGCTCTGCCGTTGGCCAATCAGCGCCTGGCACGGACGTGCTCGATGCATCGAGCAGCGCCGTGCCAGCGGCGCGAGCGCAGCGGCGGACGAGGTCGGCACGGATGGACAGACGTCGTCCTGCTCGCTGTTGTGGATGCTCTAATACTCCCTCTGTCCCACGTTACTTGAGGCGTTTCTTTTCGGCACGAGATTTAAGAAAGTTGTGTTTAGTGAGTTTAAATAAAGTAAAATAAAGTAGATGAGTGAATAAAGTAAGAGAAAGTGGAGAGAATAAAGTAAAAGAAAGAATAAAGTAGTTGTGATTAGATGTTTTGTTTTTAGCTAAAAAGAGAAATGATTCAAGTATCTTAGGACAACCCAAAATGGAATACGATCCAAGCCCCCTAGCTCAAGTGGTTGAGGAGGGAGGCAAGGATACCGCGCCATTCTACAGGTCACGAGTTCGACCCTTGGGAGGCGCAACTTGGGGATTAATTTTTCCTGGGGAGTTCTTGAGTCCTGTCCTGGACCCAGGCGCTGGGGGAGATAGGTTAACTTGGTACCCTTGATTGGGTTGATACAGTTAACTGGTCTGGACTCGTGCTTGGGACCCAGGCGCTGGGGAGATAGGTTAACCCGGTACCCTTGATTGGGTTGATACAGTTAACTGGTCTGGACCCGTGCTGGGGAAAGGTTGGCTGACTCGTTCCTTCTCATCCCGACAACGAAGAGCAGCTCGGTGGTAAGACGCTTCACCTCCGACCGTTAGGCCGGGTGTCCGAGTCACTTCGGGGTAGATGGGGAACCATCGTCGATCCTTCTTTAAAAAAAACCCAAAATGGAATACGACTCAAGTAACGTGGGACGGAGGGAGTATTTGGTAAGTGGACCCTTCATTCCACTAACTCATTGTCCTCATATTTTATTTTAAAACTAATACTCCCTCCATCTCCGATTAATTGTCCACTTTTGTCATTTTCGTCCGTCCCCCATTAATTGTCAATTTTTACTTTTTTACCCTAAATGGTAAGTAGGCTCCACGTTCCACTAACCAATTCCATTCACATTTTATTATAAAACTAATATATAAAAGTAGGTCTCATATTCCACTAATTTTTCAACCCACTTTACTTTACATTTCTTGAAACCGTGTCGGAACCAAAGTGGATAATTATTTGGGGCGGAGAGAGTATATAAAAGTAGGATTTACACTCCACTAACTATTTTTATCCACTCTTTACGAAGTCAATCAATTTCTTAAAACTCGAGCCAATTAAATATGAGATAATATTTATGGACGGAGAGAGTAGGTTTAAAGATTATCACGAATTTTAATAAAAAATTAATAAAGTAAGAGTAAGAGATGGTTAATGAAAAAATAATTGAAATATTATTAGTAAAATAATATAATGATAATATTTGATGGATAACTTAAATAAAAAAATATAACTTTTTCATAGATAGAAATAATATTAATATTTATTTTTAAATGAATTTCAATACGTGTTTTTAATATTAATTTTAACAAAAGTTAGACTGAAATACACATCAATTTTAGATAGCTAAGTTAATCACGTATTGACAAACATAAATTCAAAGAATAAAATTACACACCGACCATGCATCAATTGATTACCAAATTGCCAACTCACGCCCAGTGCGCCGCCACCGCATCATATCTCAACCCGTCGATAACCAATAATTTGTGTTAATTTAACTAATTAAATCTAATTATAATCTAAATTATGTACCCGTTAGGCAAATGGCTTGTTTGAAATTAATTAATTATTAATAATATTATGTGCACATTCATAAAATTTTGTAGCTCTTCATCGTCGACCTTAGAGATGCCCAAGTTTTCGGTCCGGCGGTTAACTGCGGAAATGTAACCGCCGGTTCCGATTTGAACCGGAACCGCCATATTTTGAACCTCGGGCCGGTTCCGGTTCCAAATTTTACGAACCAAAACCGTGCCGGAACCACCGGTTCTGGACGGTTCCAAACCGGAACCGTGAAAAACCGTCGGAAAACTGTGAAATCTAGCCGGAACTGCGAAAAAACCGGCGGTTCGAAACCGTGAAAATCTGCAGGAAAATCGACGGTTCGGAACCGGAACCGAAACCGGAACCGTGAAATAGCCTCACGGTTCGGTTCCAGTTCCACATTTCTCGAAAACGGAACCGACAGTTCCGAACAGAAACCGCCAGTTTACGAACCGTGGGCATGTCTAGTCGACCTGTCGAAACAAAAGTCATGACAAATTTTCATATATATAATTCCTTGGCTATGAAACTCCATCGCGTCAATGTCAATGAGATGGCAGTCTCTTATTACAAACTATTTTGTTCTAAGTTTTAATTGTATATTTTTGTTGTGGATTAGGTTACTTGGTCGGTAATATAATATATTGCCTATTAAATCAGCGCATACTTTCTTTTCTTATCTTGTTTTCCCTTCGTCACTTTTGAGGGCACCCGCAAAGGGGCGCCCAATGGCACGCCCGATGCATCGTCCGCGCCCTATGTCGCGGACGATGGCCTATCGTCCGTGCCATTGTAGGCGCGGCAGACGATGGCTTGCGTTTTTTATTTTTTGTATAAATACACTTACCCCACCTTCATTTATAACGTTTCATTTCACGATTTCACTCTCGAAACTCACATTTTTATTATTACTACGAAATGGATTCAAGTCCCAAGAGTCCGATGTTTGGGGAGGCGCGTTGGCCGGGTACAGAACCCACCGAATATCGGTCGTTCGACGCCAACACGTAGTACGATCACGAATTCAGCACGGAATCGTACGGTTTGTCTGACATGGAGCCGTCACCAAACCGACCCGTCGCCCCCTCCCGCCGCTGCCGACGCAACCCCTTCTGCCCCCGCCAAAAAGAAGCGGACCCGACACCGCGCGCAGAAGTTGCCACCTTCGGGAAATTGTGAAAAGTACGCCCCCGGCCGTACGAACTACCAGCCGGAAGAAACCCTCATATTGGCAAGTGTTGGGTGGACATATCGGAGGACCCGATATTCGCGAACAACCAGAGGCAGGTGGCTTACTGGGAGCGCATCGCCGTGCGCTACAATGGGCGAAGCCGTCGAGCGCATACAAGCGCCAACGGGAGCAGCTCCGCAAGAACTGGGACCAGGTGAAGAAGCAAACCCAACATGTCTCGTCGGAGTACGAGAAGTGCTGATAAGGCTAATTTCATGCATAGGTCTAGGGGATAAATTCGTGAATTTGCTGGTCTAACACATGTCTTAAGCCAGGTGTATAGAAGAAATTCGCCAGGTCCAGGAAAAGAAGGAGGCAATCACACGCCCGAGGAAACTGGCGAATAAGTGAACATTGTGAAAGAAATTGCAAGACGAAGTAAATCTCAGAACTGAAGGGTAGAATGGAGATTTCTATGAAGGTTCTAGAAGATTATGTCCGTGTCTATAAAAGGAAGGATGCATGCATTCTGGAGGGATCTTCTCGGGTGGAGACCTCAGTAACAGTCTGCCAGCTAGTTCACTTTTCTATTCATTTAGGTTCTTAGAGGGAAACTCCAGGGGGTTTCGCGTATTGGGTTTATTTTCCGCTTTCTCGTATTTTCAAGTTGGTTGTAACACCGTCCTGTTGAGGGCGAAGAACAAGTTTCCGTTTATTTTGCTCGTATTTGTGGATTTCACCGAGCTTCGCTGCTCGAAGCTCGGCACTCTGTTTTATCGACTATTCCGTGTTTTATGCAAGTTTAATTTTCTGTTATGTCGATGTCTGATTTTGCTGTTGTGATTTCTGGAGTTTGAGCTAGCTTACTTGTTTTGGATGCGTTTCGCAATTGTTTACTGAATCTGTGCAGAGTAATGGCTGGATCGGAGTGATCGGAGTTTGTTGGTGAATGAATCGGAGGTTTGAATTTGGTTTGTAGCTTGATTGTGGAAACGTTTAAATTTGGTGTTGATCGGAGTAGATCTGTTAAATCAGAAGTTATGGAGACGAATCGAGTTATGGTTGGTTCGGATTGCTTGGATCCAGAGTGGATTAAGCGTTCGACGTGAGATCTGAGCAGAGTTGGTTTATTTTGATGCCTAGTCTTCGTGTTTCATTTCGCTTAGTTTAGTATATGTAGATCTGAGTTATTTTCCAGTTTATCGTAAGTTTCCGACGACCCAAAACTTTTACATTCCGTTCGAATCTGGGAATGTGCTCTGTTTCCTTCATCTTCGTGTTTAATTCCGTTTGAAGAAGTGCATGCCGTTGTGAGTTGAATGCCCAGTTAGTTATTTGCAGCTTATCTGCCCGTACTTGCTATTTCTGGGTCATGGTCCCCACTGTTGTTGGTCTCTGTCTAGCTAATTAGGTAGTCGTTTACACGGTCTAGGAAGTAAGCTTAATATACCAAAGTCTTGATGATGTTTGATCTCAGCATGTTTACAGCTTTCTAGGTCTAGCGTTTATATTTCCTGCCTAGGTCTAGTAGTAGTTATACCTCAACCCTGTTTGCGTAGCAGCAGCCCGCTTAGTCAAGAGTCTCTAAATGCTCTCTTACGTTGTCCATCTTCGTGGGATCGACCCCTGCTTCTCTATACTAATTTATAGTATTCGGGTTGAGGGATCTTTGAAGGGGAGTTTTATGTGTACAACGACAGAGTATTCTGAGTTACATTGAGTTCCTAGACCAAGTGATCTGAGTGGATTCATAGGACTTGGTGTCTCGACCTCACACATATAAACACACGCTACTTCTAAAATCGCGACTTCAAATGGCGACGTTGTCGGGGATGGATGGCGTATTTTGTGATTGTTTTTAGAGATTTTTGGCGTACATAGTTTTGATTTATTTTTCTTTCTTTTCAGTTATGAGCAGAGGCTCGCGATTGGATTCTGGAGTAACTCATCTGGGTGGAGGGAAGATATATTTATTTGGCAGATCAAGGATACAGCATCCACGGTCACCACCAGATCAGGGTTATCTACGGGGAGATCCATTTCCGTTCGGTTCGGAAGAAGTGAAGAGGATTGGAGTTCATCCGGAAGGGAGGATCCCAAGTCACCAACAGAGTCGGAAACAGAGTCAGAACCGATAAGTAGTCATAGCGCAAGTAGTAGATCCAGATCCAGAGATCGGTTCGGTTAACCGCCCATTTAGATGGAGAACCAGATCAAGCGACAGTGATGAATCCACGCCAGAGGACTATTGAGATCAAGACAAACGTACTCGGCATCTTGCCAACGTTCTCTGGGCGTAGAAATGAGTGTCCGTACGAGTTCTTAAATGAATTCAGTAAGTTGTTGTGGTATTCAGAAGAGACCGAATGATGCAACGGAGGAAGATTATCGCCTACGTGCAATTCCGTTTGCCTTGAAGGGGGAAGCCAACACGTGGTTATTGAGGTTGCCCCCGGATTCTATCCGCACATGGAGGGATTTCAAGTTGGAATTCTTAGATTATTTTTTCCCATCCAACTAGAGGAATGCACTGAAAAAAAGAAATATTAGAGTGTAAGCAGGATTACGATGAATCTTTGAGTCAGTATTGGTCGAGATTCAAGGGGTTGTTGGATGTATGCCCGAATCACCGAATGATAGAGGCAGAGACCTACTCTCTGTTTTACGAAGGGGCGACTCCTGAGTCGAAGGACTTAATGGATTCCTCGAGTGGGGGAAATTTCACAGAAAGAGGGGAAGTGAAGCAAGAGAAATCCTGGGGAAGTTGATCGACGCTAAGAGGCGTACGATAACCCTAGGAATGCAGTGAGAAGAGGATCGGTGAATGCCATAAGAGAGCAAGAAGATGATAAAGTAGAAGCAAGGATTGACAGGCTCGAGAAGGCTCTTTTGAACGTGATTGAAAAGACAATTCCACTAGCTTCACAAGGGAAGGAGAAATCTCCTGGTCCAGGAGATAATCAAATTTAGCAATATTACGGGACCCAGGAAGGAGATTATCAAGCCCAAGCGAATGCAATGGGAAGTTGGAATCCCGATGGGAGCTGGAATCCAGGGAGACATAGAGACGCACCCTGGAGGAACTATCCAATTTCAGATGGACCGACAAACGAACAGAACCAGCCAGCACCACAACAGAATCAGCAGTTTGCACCTCAGCCCAAGAGACAAGGTAACTGGTCAGGAAAGAACCAAGAGGGGCAGGGCAACTGGATCAATCGGAACCAAGGAGATCACTCGAGCTGGGGAAACAGAAATCAGAACAATCAAGAGAACTCTTATGTACCCCACCGCACCAAAGGAATTTTCAAAACAATTACCAGGGTCCAGGAAATCAGTAGAACAACTCTTCAGGAGGTCAAGGAAACGCTCGTCAAAATCAAGTGAGTGGACCGACTCTGAGTATAGGGCCAGGGCCCAGTCAGCCACCAAAGCCACCAAAGAGTATCGATGATATGGTGCACGACCTCGTCAGTTCTCAGCAACATATGCAAAACAACCTGCAATCGAACAATGACGTAGTGCACAAGCTTCAAGACGCTCAACAGAGCAAAAGGCAGCAATGGATATGCTAGCAAAGCAATTATCCCAGATAGCCACCTCTTTGAGTGATATGAGGGAGAACGAAGGAAAGATTCCCGCCTCAGTAAGGCCACCTGATAGAGCGAATATAAGCCAGATTACCTTGAGATCCGGGAAAGGATATGAGGGGCCAGTGGTAAGAACGAAGGAAGCGACAGATCCCAAGGAAGGCAACAGGAACTTGGAGGGCGATAATTCTTTGCTCAAGGATGACCTTAAGGCACGAGACTTGGAGAGATCCTTGCCTAGGTCAACTGAACCATTCTTCCTCGATTCAGAGCCGGAGTTGGAGAACGAGGCAGTAGGGGAGGAAACTGGAGAGTTCTCGGCTGAAAGTTTTAACAGGAGCAGGGAAACGACTGAAGCCTTTCCCAAACCGGGGGGAAGCCAAGAAGAAGAAGGAAGAGCCGGTAGACTTCATGGATTATTTTAGGAAATTGGAGATCAATCTACCATTCTTACAGGCTTTAAAATTGCATGTGTTTAGCAAGTTCATCAAGGGAATTTATAGCTGGGAAGGCTAGACCCAGTGGAAAATTTTTGATAGGCGAGAACGTCTCCGCGGTGATTCAAAGAGGAGGATGCCTTCGAAATGCAATGACCCAGGTATGTTTACTTTGCTCGCCTCTATTGGTGATGTAAAAATCGAGCATGCTATGTGTGACTTGGGTGCATCCATAGAATGTGATTACCACTGTCTATATACAAGAAGTTAGTAGGGGTAGGCAGGTGGACACAAAAATTGTGATCCAATTGGCAGACAGTCATGCATTTGTCCTGAAGGGAGTGCTTGAAAAACGTGATAGTGAAGGTACATGACTTCTTGTACCCAGCTGATTTTCATGTAGTTAAAATGAGTAATAGTGAGTCTGCAGAGTCTGGCGAGTACTTTTAGGGAGACCTTTCCTACGTACCGGCTAAGACTATCATTGATGTCTTTGATGGCACCATCTGCCTTGATTACCATGGGGAGAAAATATACATTCAGCATCGATGAGGCGATGAAGAAAACCTCTTGACGTTGAAAAATTTGCATGCTATTGATGTTATTAACCCCTTGGTCCAGGAGTATCTTGAGACCGAATTAATCCAGGTACAGATCGAGAATTCCGAGATGAGTCAGGGGCCATTGATAGAGAAGTAGCCAGTTGGTGTGAAGCCATGAAGACGAGTGAGTTATCAGATAAAGAACTAGCTGAAGCGATTCTGGAATTCTGCACGAACCCGGAGCTAGCTAGATCAAGGAGGACACCTTATGTGGCGAGCATGGAAAATTCTTCTGAGTCTACGAAGGGAGGAATAACAACTGAGTCGACAGAGAAAAATCCCTTACCCCAGGAAAACGATGTCCCCAAGAAAGAGTTGAAAACACTTCCATCTGGGCTCAAGTATGCGTATCTAGAGGAGAATGAAGATTTCCCGGTGATTATTAACAGCAGCTTGACCGAGGGACAAGAAGAGGAATTGTTGAAGGTAATTCGGAGGAACAAGAAGGCTATTGGGTGGACACTATCTGACTTGGTAGGAATCAGTCCAGATCTGTGCATGCATCATATTAGGCTAGAAGAATGAGCAAAAGCCTGTAGGGACCCGCAACGCAAGTTGAATCCGAACATGAGGGAAGAGGTGCTGAAGGAAGTATTAAAGCTACTATCCTAGGAATCATTTATTCCATACCAGACAGTGAATGGGTTAGTCCAGTACATATGGTACCAAAGAAGGTCGGGAATACAGGTGGTCAAGAACGATAAGAATGAGTTGGTCCCCACTCGACTTGTTACTGGGTGGAGGATGTGTATTGACTACCGAAAGCTGAACGAGGCTACTAAGAAGGATCACTTCCTGTTACCTTTCATTGACCAGATGTTGGAGAGGTTGGGGCGGGCAAGCAATATTTCTGTTTCCTGGACAGATATAGTGGGTATTTTTAAATCTACATGGATCCCGAGGACCAGGAGAAGACAACTTTCACGTGTCCCTTTGGAACGTATGCTTACAGAAGAATTCCGTTTGGTCTGTGCAATGCGCCAGGCACTTTTCAGCGGTGTATGACGAGTATCTTCTCGGACCTTTTGGAGGATTGCATCGAGATTTTTATGGACGACTTCACTGTGTAAGGGAATTCATTTGACTCATGTTTGGCAAGTTTGGATATAGTGCTGAGGAGGTGACAGGAAAAACATTTGGTTTTGAATTTCGAGAAATGTCACTTTATGGTCCGTGAGGGAATTGTCCTAGGGCATGTGGTATCAGAAAGAGGCATACATGTAGATCAAGCAAAAATCGATGTTATCTCAAAACTGCCTTACCCGATGAATTAGAAAGAAGTGAGAGGATTCCTAGGGCACGCAGAATTCTATAGGAGGTTTATAAAGGATTTCGCAAGGATTGCTCAACCACTCACTCACTTGTTGCATAACGATGTTGATTTTGTATTCGATGAGGAGTGCAAGAAAGGCTTTTCAGTTGTTGAAGGATAGATTAGTTTCTGCTCCCATTATCAGAGCACCAGATTGGAGTTTGCCGTTTGAAATAATGTGCGACGCAATTGACTACGCAGTGGGAGCAGTGCTAGGTCAAAGAGTGGATGGGAAAAACTACGTGATTTTCTATGCTTCGAAAACGCTCATGTTAGGGTTTTGTGTACTAGAAATCACCTTTCGAGTGATTGGATACTGTAAAACTCTAATGGTTATTTTCCAATAAATGCAACAGATTATTTTTGTCATAATGTTGTTATGTTTTACATTTAATGGTTGTTTATTGCATATTTAAATGTATGAGCAAACGTAACAAAGTCTAAGTCTTTGTTTTAGTAGACCGGTTGTGGGCGTCGTCCAATTTAAGGTAACACGGTCAGTTCTAAACAAAGAAAAATAAGAATTTCACAACCTAGATAGGCCTAGACTACCTATCGCGAAAGGTTGCAATGTCAGTCCGATTATTTCTAAACCTTATTGAAATAAGATGACGTTGGTGTGGTATAGCACTGAATGGATCTAACAGCAAGACGAGTCTTATGCTATCTACTGAAAGACGAGGTCTTGAGAATTAATTTCTTAATCAATGTACGTTAGCATTGAGCATACGATATTGAGTATCCACTACTTTGACTTACCAAAGGTGCGGGTTTTTCGTAACCCAATGATCCAGGTATATTGGGTAGTGGTGATCATTATCTAGAGGTGCTAGGATTGCTATTATGTTGAAACGTGCGCGAGGAGAGTCTCGTTTGATAACATCCACAAGAGGAGCTCGAAACGAGGTTTTATTATTCGGAACCTAGCTAGTTGGAGTTTGATTACTCTATGAATAATAAATAAGAGTTCCACTCTTGGAATTCGAAATATGTTAATTAATTAAGTCTATAGCAGACATTAATTAATTAATGGATGTTTCCATCTTAAGCGCGGGAAAATAAATCAAATACAATTAAAGAAAACCCGGAATACTTGTAATTTCGGATTTGGAAGGCAGTGCAATATTACTTCTGTAGTGGCTGCTCGTAATATTTCAATATAAGCTTGTATTAAATTGTGGGTTCAATTTAATTAATAAAAAGCTAATTGGGGGAGGCCTGTTCCAGATTCTTCCTTAGATCCCTGACTGGGCCCAATATGTGACTTATATAAATAGGAGAATAAAGGAGACAAAAACACAACAATTTATTCATAAAATTTCCGTCCCCCTCCTTTAAGAGAATTTTCGAAAATTGTGCTCTCCTCCGTGAGCTGAGTTCTGTCTTCCATTATTCGAGTCCTAGTACGTTGGTGAGATTTGCCCACACAAATATCAGCGTATAGTTCGGGACACCAGTCAGAAGATCCGAGGTCTTGTATTGAAGATCTTCACGTGGAGACGGAGCAAGCCATCATCGATTCTTGATTGAATCAACGAGGGTAAATTGGCTAATTCCGTAGTAAGCATGTTTTTGGAATTTAATGTGCTAAAGCATGTTTTAATTCAACTTATGAGCATGATACATGTGATAATTACGCGAATAGATTTTGTCTAAATAATCTGCTAAATAGATCAAATTCATGTGATCCGTTTTGTCACGCACGCTTCCGCTGCCAGCCCCTTCAGTTGGTATCAGAGCCAGTCTTTGGCTCTGATTATTTGGATTTAAATTTCGCGAAATTCATGTATGCATGTATTATTTGATTGCGAAGCATGTTATTGGTGTTTTGTTTAATTTATTATGCATGGTAAACTCAAGAACTATCGAATCAAGAACTTGAATTACTCGATTGTACGAGACGTGCGATCGAGATAGGGATGTCGAGACAGTGAGAGCCGGGGAGCCGGGATCACGGGGCGACGCGCAGGCGAGCAAGGGCTCGCGCGCGCCGCCGGCCGAGACCGCTGGCCCCAGACGCACCTGCGTCGAGAGCGACATGGTGGCTGGCGTGGTGTGGTAGCTCGTAACTGAACCACCGAGACACTGGGCGCCGGGAGCCACAACCCTAGGCGGAAGGCCGAGAGCGGGCGCACCTCCGTGTGCGCCGCTGGACGAGAAGCTCGCCCCGCCGGTGGCTTGGTTGTCCAAGACGGGCGCCGAGACACTGGCCGAGAGCGGGCGCGCCACCGTGCGCGCCGCTGGCCAAGAGATGTCGGCACCCGATGAGCCGAGAAGCCGCGACGGATGCGCGCCGCTGGCCGAGAGATGTCGGCACCCGACGGGCCGAGAAGCCGCGACAGATGCTCGCCGCTGGCCGAGAGGAGCTGCGCCTCCGCGCACGTCCTGGCCGAGACGCTGGCGAACCGCGACGACCCGCTGGCCGAGACGATGGCGCGCCACCTGCGCGCCTGTGGCCGAGACGCCATGTGCGTCGTGATCCAACGACGAACTCGTCGGATTTTCGTCGTTCATCGTTCGTGCGAACCTCGTACGATGAGATAACGATGAAGAATTATTATAATGATTATTTAATTATTTTATTAAAAGATATCATTAAAATATTATTATTTAATGGAAATAAAATCTTTTTGGAAGATTTATCTACATTTTAGGAATATTTTGATTATTATCTATATCTATGGAATTAAATAATATTATTTTATTCCTAGAAGATATGGATGAGAATAATTTAATAGTTTCCTAATATTTTATCTAGATTTAAGGAATATCTTATTATTTTCTATATCTATGGAAATAAATAATATTATTTTGATTTCTAGATGATATAGATAAGAATAATATAATAGTTTCCTAATGTTTATATATCTAAGATCCTGATAAGGATAGATATGTATCAATACGTTAAATAATATAATATCTCTTCCTAATCTTGAACATGGAAATAATTTGAATTTAATTTTTCATGTCTTATTAAGAATTAAGTAATTTAATTATTTTAGATATATCTTAAAGTAGACATGAATAAGAATTAAATTCTAGAACAATAATTCCTAATGGAAGATACCAATTAATAAAAGATTTAATTATCCGGTAGATTAAATACCAACAGAATTTAATTAAGCCTTCAACTGCCTCAAGGCTAAGGATAATTAAAGAAAAACCATAACCCAAATATCTAAGCTATAATTATGAACTCAACGTTTGTATATGGTCTCCATCAATTGGTCTGCAATTCATGAAGCCTTTTTCTAATATTATCGCCACCTGCTCTGTGGGGACAATAATCCTAAGAAAATAGCAAGTTCATGAGGGCGGACTTCTCAAATATAAATAGTATGAACTAGAATGTAGTTTCGAATATTATCGCCACCTGCTCTGTAGGGACAATAATCCTAAGAAACTGCGAGATTCAGAAGTTCACACAGAATTTATGAGATAGCTTGATCTTGTTAGCAGCACATAAGCATTGTTATGGGAGTGTGTTGTAGAAATGAGACTCTGTAATGCTAAAGAGATGGTCTTGCTTAGGCAACATTAGGCGGCCATGCCACTCTGTGGTCTCTGGACTATTCGTCGGTGTTGTGACCAGTAAAATTGTAAGATTTTAATGCGTATTGACTTCCTCTGGAGGGTACAAAATTTTAATTTTACAGTTGTAAGATTTTGAAAAGTTTTATGGTTAATCTAATCAAACTTCTTACATAAGTTTATGACAATAGTAAAATACTCTGTTTTGCAGTGCAAATCAAATCGTCAATATGTCATTCAATCCTCTTTCCGCAATTCTCAAAGAAAATAAACTCGAGGGCCAAAATTACATACAATGGAAACAAAATTTGGACATCGTTCTCACAGCAGATGAATACATCTTTGTGCTCACCACCCCGTGACCTCCAGTGCCAGCGGCTACCGCTGCGGCAGGAGTCAGAGATGCACACAGACGGTGGCATAAGGCGAATGAGATGGCTAAGTGCTACATGTTGGCATCTATGTCTTCAGTACTCAAGCATCAGCATTCAGCCATGGAAACAGCCGCCGAGATCATGCAGAATCTCAAAAATCTTTTTGGTACTCAGAATCGAACGGCTAAGTCTCAAGCCTTTCGGAGTATCATGTCGAAGACAATGAAGGAAGGCTCGTCTGTGAGGGACCATGTCCTCGAGATGATGGGCCACCTCAACCAAATTGAGGTCTTGGGAGGGACAATCGATCCCGAGTCCCAGGTAACTATCATCCTTCAAAGTCTTCCCCCTAGCTTCCAACAGTTCAAGCTCAACTTTGAGATGAACAAAAGGAATTACACCTTGGCAGAGCTGTTGACTGAACTTCAGTCGGCAGAGGACCTTATGGTCCAGGCTAAGGCGGCCATGATGATTTCGGCGCCTCGTTCCTCTGGCTTGAAGCCTAGAGCAGGAAAAAGGCAGGCACCGAACTCAGGACCGGCCAAGATAGCTAAGGGAAAGAAGAAGAAGAGGGCTAACAAGAAGCCTACGGGGAAGTGTTTCAAGTGTGGAGAGAAGGGGCATTGGAAGCCAGACTGTCCTAAACGGGGCAAGGCTGCAGGTATGCACCAGGCTCTAGTTGTCGAGTCTTGTTTGACTTCGACATCAATTTGCACTTGGGTTATTGACACAGGAGACACTGATCATATTTGTTTTGATCCTGACTTATTGCAGATGACAAGACGGCTACATGATCGTGAGATCGAAGTCCAGCTGGGCGACGCTACCAAAGTGGCGGCCGTTGCAGTGGGAGACATTTATTTGCGTTTTAGTAGTGATAGATTTTTGATTTTGAAGAATGTTTTGTTGATACCTTCTTTTAGAAGAAATTTAATTTCGGTTTCTAAATTGGTTTATGATGGATATTCGATTTCTTTTAATGACAACTGCGTTATTAAGA
Source organism: Salvia splendens (assembly GCF_004379255.2). Lineage (NCBI taxonomy): Eukaryota > Viridiplantae > Streptophyta > Magnoliopsida > Lamiales > Lamiaceae > Salvia > Salvia splendens. The sequence goes on from NC_056044.1 coordinate 24,659,288, forward strand.
AAGATGGTTCTTATATCTGTCGTGGTATCATGGAAAACAATATGTACACAATCACTTCTACACAGTTTAATAATCGCAAATCAGAACTCAATACAACATCGAAAATTTCAAAGAAACGAAAAGAACCTTCAAGTTCAATGAACGAAACGTACTTGTGGCACCTTAGACTTGGTCATGCCAATGAAAGGAGGATCCATTCTCTTGTTCAACAAGATCTTATCAAAGGTCTAGAGGAGGAACCTTTTCATAAGTGTGAGTCATGCTTAGAAGGAAAGATGACCAAGAGGCCTTTTAAGGCTAAGGGCAATAGGTCCAAGGAAGTACTTGAGCTCGTTCATTCCGATGTATGTGGACCAATGTCAACTGAGGCAAGAGGTGGTTTTCGATACTTCATCACATTTATTGATGACTTCTCGAAAATTGGATATGTCTACTTGATGCGTCACAAGTCAGAGTCTTTTGACAAGTTTAAAGACTTTAAGACTCTTGTGGAGAAGTATCATGGGAAGAATATCAAATGCCTACGATCTGATCGTGGAGGCGAATACCTCAGTGCCGAATTCTTGGACTACTAATCGGAAGTGGGAATTCAATCCCAACTGACTGCGCCGGGCACGGCCCAGCAGAACGGCGTGGCTGAAAGAAGGAACAGGACCTTATTAAACATGGTTCGATCGATGATGAGTTATGCACGTCTGCCTATTTCGTTTTGGGGACATGCCTTGCTTTCCGCAAGTCACATTTTAGACAATTTACTATCAAAATCCGTACCTAAAACTCCATATGAGTTGTGGACTGGGCGTAAGCCCAATCTAGCACATCTCAAGGTTTGGGGTTGCCCGGCTCATGTATTGGAAAAGGATCCAACTAAGCTAGGATCTAGGACGGAGGTATGTTTGTTTATAGGATACCCCAAAGGAACGAAAGGTTATGAATTCTTTAGTCTCCGAGATAAGAAAGTCATTGTGAGCACTCACGCGACATTCTTAGAGGAAGACTATGTAATGAATCATAAACCCAGCAGTGAAGTGGCTCTTGATGAGCTAACTTCAGTCACAAGTTCCATTAACCAAGAACAAGTACCAAGTGTACAAACAATTCCCGAAACTTCAACTTCTACTCAAAATATTGTAGTTTCGCGCCGCAGTGGGAGGGTCTCACATGAGCCCGACAGATACATTGGTTTGGGAGAATCTATGGATCACTCCTCGGACAGCAATGTATTAGATCCCTGGAACTTTGCGGAGGCGCAGACAGATATCGATCATTGCGAATGGGTAAAAGCAATGGATTCGGAACTACAATCTATGATAGACAAAGACGTCTACGATTTGTCCGTCCTACCCCAAGGTTGTACTGCCATTGGGAGCAAGTGGATATATAAACGTAAACGTGGACCCGATGGACGAGTTAAAGTCTTCAAAGCAAGACTAGTGGCCAAGGGGTATACCCAAAAGGAAGGCATCGATTATGATGAGACCTTCTCCCCAGTGGCCATGCTCAAATCGATCCGGATACTGTTGTCTATTGCAGCTTATATGGATTGGGATGTATGGCAGATGGACGTTAAGACTGCATTTCTAAACGACAGTCTTGAGGAGACCATCTACATGGAACAACCCGAAGGATATGCCATAAAGGGCAAAGAACACATGGTTTGGAAGCTTAAGAAGGCCATTTATGGTCTCAAGCAAGCATCTAGATCGTGGAACCAATGTTTCGATCAAACTGTTTGCAAGTTTGGATTCGAAAAGTGCCCAAGTGAAAGCTGCGTGTATAAGAAAGTTGATAAGGGGAATGTGGTGTTCTTAGTTTTATATGTAGATGACATTCTTCTAATTGGAAACAATAAAAAGACGTTGTCATCAGTTCGAACATGGTTGTCAAACCAGTTCGAGATGAAGGATATGGGAGACGCGGGACACATCCTCGGGATCTAGGTTCTTCGGAATCGAGATAAGAAGATGTTGTGCTTATCTCAAGAATCTTACATCGAAACAGTACTTAGTCGTTTTAGCATGCAGGACGTCAAGAAAGGTTTCTTACCTTTTAGACATGGCATCCATTTATCTCAAGAGATGTGCCCTAAAACGCCGTCTGAGATACAAGCAATGAGAAGGATTCCATATGCTTCGGCAGTTGGAAGTCTCATGTATGCTATGCTTTGTACTAGACCAGATATTTGCTTTGCTGTTGGCATGGTGGCAAGATATCAGTCGAATCCGGGCCAAGGACATTGGACTGCCGTAAAGAACATACTCAAGTACCTTAAACGGACTAAGGACTATGCTCTAGTTTACAATGCAGCCGAGCTCTGTCCTTTGGGATATACTGACTCAGACTTTCAAGCTGATCAGGACTCGAGAAAATCTACTTCAGGATATGTGTTCACCTTAGGAGGTGGAGCCGTAATTTGGAAGAGTGTGAAGCAGAAATGCATCGCGGACTCGACCATGGAAGCCGAGTATGTGGCCGCTTCAGAGGCTGCAAAAGAGGCTGTATGGTTCAAGAACTTCCTTATGGATTTAGGTGTGGTTTCGAATCTGCCCAAGAGCATCACCATTTATTGTGACAATTCTGGTGCTGTGGCAAACTCGAAGGAACCAAGAGCTCACAAAGCGAGCAAACACATAGAGCGGAAGTATCATATCATTAGAGATATAGTGCAGAGAGGAGACATAAAAGTGGTCAAGATTGCGTCAGAGAACAACCTGGCAGATCCTTTTACAAAGGCTTTGGCGGTAAAACCGTTCGAGTGCCACGTTGAAGGGATGGGAGTTCGACTCATTCAAGACCTCAACTCGCTTTCAGTATAAGTGGGAGAAATGTAGACGTGTGCACTACTATTTTGTATACTCGAAAGCTGTTTTGAGTATAAGTGGGAGATTGTTAGGGTTTTGTGTACTAGAAATCACCTTTCAAGTGATTGGATACTGTAAAACTCTAATGGTTATTTTCCAATAAATGCAACAGATTATTTTTGTCATAATGTTGTTATGTTTTACATTTAATGGTTGTTTATTGCATATTTAAATGTATGAGCAAACGTAACAAAGTCTAAGTCTTTGTTTTAGTAGACCGGTTGTGGGCGTCGTCCAATTTAAGGTAACACGGTCAGTTCTAAACAAAGAAAAATAAGAATTTCACAACCTAGATATGCCTAGACTACCTATCGCGAAAGGTTGCAATGTCAGTCCGATTATTTCTAAACCTTATTGAAATAAGATGACGTTGGTGTGGTATAGCACTGAATGGATCTAACAGCAAGACGAGTCTTTATGCTATCTACTGAAAGACGAGGTCTTGAGAATTAATTTCTTAATCAATGTACGTTAGCATTGAGCATACGATATTGAGTATCCACTACTTTGACTTACCAAAGGTGCGGGTTTTTCGTAACCCAACGATCCAGGTATATTGGGTAGTGGTGATCATTATCTAGAGGTGCTAGGATTGCTATTATGTTGAAACGTGCGCGAGGAGAGTCTCGTTTGATAACATCCACAAGAGGAGCTCGAAACGAGGTTTTATTATTCGGAACCTAGCTAGTTGGAGTTTGATTACTCTATGAATAATAAATAAGAGTTTCTTGCTCAGTCCACTCTTGAATTCGAAATATGTTAATTAATTAAGTCTATAGCAGACATTAATTAATTAATGGATGTTTTCATCTTAAGCGCGGGAAAATAAATCAAATACAATTAAAGGAAACCCGGAATACTTGTAATTTCGGATTTGGAAGGCAGTGCAATATTACTTCTGTAGTGGCTGCTCGTAATATTCCAATATAAGCTTATATTAAATTGTGGATTCAATTTAATTAGTAAAAAGCTAATTGGGTGAGGCCTGTTCCAGATTCTTCCTTAGATCCCTGACTGGACCCAATATGTGACTTATATAAATAGGAGAATAAAGGAGACAGAAAACACAACAATTTATTCATCAAATTTTCGTCCCCCCCCTTTAAGAGAATTTTCGAAAAATGTGCTCTCCTCCGTGAGCTGAGTTCTGTCTTCCATTATTCGAGTCATCATCGATTCTTGATTGAATCAACGAGGTAAATTGGCTAATTCCGTAGTAAGCATGTTTTTGGAATTTAATGTGCTAAAGCATGTTTTAATTCAAGTTATGAGCATGATACATGTGATAATTACGCGAATAGATTTTGTCTAAATAATCTGCTAAATAGATCAAATTCATGTGATCCGTTTTGTCACGCACGCTTCCGCTGCCAGCCCCTTCAGCTCAATCAAGCCCAGAAGAACTACGACACCACTGAAATGGATATGCTGGCGGTAGTGTACTCATTTGAGAAGTTCCGCCCGTACTTGCTGGGGTCGAAGGTGATCGTTTTCACAGACCACGCAGCTATTAAGTACCTGCTAGCAAATAAGGAGTCTAAACCGAGGTTAATCCGTTGGGTGTTACTTTCACAAGAATTTGATTGGGAGGTTAAAGACAAGAAAGGGACTGAGAACAAGGTGGCTGACCACCTAAGTCGTATTTTTCAAGGTGAGACCGACGAAGCTATACCTGATGCGTTTCCAGAAGAGCATCTGTACTATGTAGGGAAATTTCCTAGACCTATCAGTTGGGAAAAGATCATGGTGTTAACAGGTCCAGGAGATTCTGAGAAGGGAAAATGTCATCTAAACGATGAGCCATGGTTCGCAGACCTGGCAAATTACTTGGTCACTAGAGAGGTGCCCAGCTCGCAGGAAATTTCCCGGGCCCAGAAGATGAAGCTCAAGAGCGAAGCCAAGTATTATTTCTGGGACGACCCGTATTTGTGGAGAATGGAAGCTGACCAGGTAATCCGGAGGTGTATCCCAGAGTGGGAACAGAGGGATGCGCTGAATCATTGCCATGCCCTAGCTTGTGGAGGTCATTTTGGACCTAGGAAAACTGCAAGGAAAGTGTTAGATAGTGGTTTTTACTGGCCTACATTGCATAAGGTTGATTTCGAGTTTTGTCAGAACTGTGAGAGGTGCCAATACACAGGGGGAATCTCCAGGAGAGACGAAATGCCGCAAGTCCCAGTGATTGTCTGTGAGATCTTCGATGTCTGGGGGATGGACTTCATGGGTCCATTTCCATCTTCATACGGGAATACATACATACTTGTGGCAGTTGATTATGTTTCGAAATGGATAGAGGCCAAGGCGACCACATCTTGTGAAGCTAAAGAGGTAGCGAAATTTCTTAGAGCTAACATCTTTAACAGGTACGGAGTGCCCAGAGCTATAATATCTGACAATGGGACGCATTTCCGTAACCGGACTATTGAAGCTCTAATGAGAAAGTACGAAGTTCACCACCGCCTTTCCACACCGTACCATCCTCAATCAAATGGGCAAGCGTAGGTCTCCAACAGGGAGATAAAGGCGATACTGGAGAAGACAGTTAATCCGTCTAGGAAGGACTGAAGCAAGAGGCTTGGAGATGCACTATAGGCTTACAGGACAGCATACAAGACGCCTATTGGGATGTCACCCTATAGGCTTGTGTTTGGCAAAATGTGCCACTTGCCCGTGGGAGTAGAACACCGAGTATATTAAGCGGTCAAGGAGATCAACATGAGACCCCAATCCTGCGAAGAAGAGAGAAAATTGCAGCTACAGGAGTTGGAGGAGCTAAGGCTGAAGTCATATGAATCGGCAATGTGGTACAAAGAAAAGACGAGACTCTGGCATGACAAGAATCTCCGGACCAAGGAACTGCAAGTTGGGCAGAAAGTTCTCTTGTTCCAATCCCGGCTCAGGTTAATGCCTGGTAAGCTGAAGTCCAAATGGATTGGACCGTACACTGTTGTGAGTCTTCGTGCAAATGGAGTAGTAGAGATCCAGGGAAGTGCTTCAAACTCTACCCATTTTCTTGTCAATGGTCATAGGGTGAAGGTATTTAGGGATAACTCGGAGATGTGTGTAGTGGACGAAGTGCCGCTACGCGCACTCCCTGATATCGCCTAACTGGCCTGGGAAGGAAGTGTTCTCAGTGAATTCCTCGGTCAGGTGACTAAGAAGTTTTTTATATATATACCTTGACCTAGGGAATCTTGAGAGCACTTGGAAACAAAATTTGTAAATATTTAATCGCTTTCTTTAAATCAAGGAAACCCAAACAAATCAGAAAAAAATAATCTTCCAAAAATATTTTTCAGAATACCAGACTCCTTAGGGGAATTTTTATACTGTCATATCCTTGACCTGGGAGTTTGGCATTTCATTTTTAGTTTGACGTTTTTCTAAGTATGATATTGCAGAGATATTCACATGAGGCAGGGAGTTGAGGAGTAAATTTTTGGAGGGAGTTAGCACCGGTTCGAATTTCAAAAGGTAACTTTATGGGGAGGCGTACGGTCGCTAGCGTCATGCCTGCAACTGCCTGCAACCCGTCCTCTCTCATACCCACAGGCTATAACCGTGCTTTAGCCTTTATTTTCCATATCATATTCACTCTCTCTACAAAAATTCCCTAAATTTCTCTCTCAAATCCTATTTTTCTCTAACCCTAATCGGAGCAATTTTCTTCCGAGTTCTTGTCAAAATTCTACAGAATCTGCCATGGACAACACAAAGAACACAGGAAGCACCTCTGGAACCGCCGAATCCAACGCGGCAGCGTTCATGGCCGACCTAATGCAAAAGCTTGAGGGAGGTGATGAAGGCGTTCGCCATGTTCACCGCTATGATGGGGACGACCACACCGGCCGCAACAACCACTGCACCACCACCACCACAAGTTTCGGAGACGGAGAGACCCCAACCGAAGGCCATACATTCGAAGGCCGAACCAGCCACCAGCGTAGCAGAAACAACCGCCGCGGACAAACCTGAAGGGGAGGCAGATCTGGCGGCAGGTTTGGAACTCTTGGCTGTAAGCGAATTGAGGTTAAACTCTGTTGTTGAGGGGGAAACCTCTATTTTGGATGATAAATCAGTTGGTGTGTCTGTGGGGGAAACCCCGGTGGATGTTATTTCTGGGGTTATTGCTAGTATTTCTGAGGGGGAAACCCCTGTTACTGAGGAGTTAGGAGAGGGGACAGCCCCTGGTGTTTGTGAGAATGTTGTGGGAGGAGAAACCCTAGAAGAATTTGGGGGCGATGAGGCCCAAATTTATGAGAAAAACGTTGGTGAGGGGAGGACCCCTGAAAGAGCTGTGGGTACTAAAGCCCACAATGAAGGAGATTTGGCTGGGGTGGAAACCCCTGTTTATATCACAGGGGCAACCCCTTTGATGTCTGAGGAGGGAGAAGCCCTCGTTACTGAAAATGTACAAGACCCTGTTGGTGACAGGGTAAAGTTAATCGTGGATTTGACAGATGTCCCAGAGGGGACAATTTCACCGGTAAATGCAAGGGATGCCCGTAGACGAGCCCGCCGGAGCTTGTTAGATGAAGTTGACGATACGGGAAGGGAAGCGTTGGGTCAAGAGGCCGCAGCGGAAGAAAAAGACAACTCTCCCAGACCCGGTGGTGGGGAGGGTGACGAAGAAGGATGCCGCCAGGCGGCATACAGAAAAATGAAGGGAAAGCAGACCGCTACTTCCTTGACCAAGCGAGCGAAAGGGAAATCTGTTGAAGCTTCTATCCCTCCACCCGCAAAGGTTCCTTATGCTGCCGAATCCGATAGCCCTGCCGAGTCTAGCGACTCCGAAGAGGAACCTGACGAGGAGCTCAATTTCGACCCTACGGAAGTTTGGTTGACCAAGGAACTACTGGATGCCATGAGGAAATTCTCTCACCCCAGGAATGCAGCAACGTTTAAAGAAAAGAGTGCCCAGGGTAAGCTTGCGAAGTCCAGGAAAAGATATGATCCCGCGGAGCTAAAGAAGATTGCTTCCGATGCCGAATTCCGGGAGTATATCGACGCAATCGGGTTCGACTGGTTAGTGAAACACAACTCTTTCGAAGTGTCGACAGCAGCAACGCTTGAGTTCTTTTCAACCTTTCGGTTGAAGTCTACGAATGATTTGGATGCCGACTCTATTACTTTCCGCCTCTTCAATGAAGAGCACGAAATGAGCATCCGCGAGTGGACGCTCCGCATGGGGCTGTTGTCATGCACGCAGGACGATGAAGGATTGTGGAATGACAGGATGGTAGGTCCACCGAAGTTTACTCCAGGTTTCCTTCCACAGAGTGCCAGGGAGTTTATAACCCACCCGAAGGTGGGTCAGTTTAAGACAAGCTGTTCGAAGGCTTCCCACATTGACAACCAGATCCCGCGATTCGCTCAGACGTTCATCAGTTATAACTTGATGGGAACTGCGAGCGCTGTTTTGACCACGCCCGACCTATACTTCACTTGGTGTATGGCCAAGGGAGTCCGTGTGCACCTAGGCTACTGGCTAGCCCAGGCTTGCCATCAAATGGCCGCAAATCCTTCCAGACACATGTACACATGCCACATCCTAGGGGCATACCTGCAACGCAACGTAATATTGAAGATAGCCAAGTCATGCCGGGATGTGGAGATGTGCATGCCCCCAGAGGTTTTCAATATCGACTATTTCTTCAATAAGGGGCTTCTATACATGTCTGGGAAGGAGGTATGCTTTTATGAGGTCGGCGGGTCGGACATCCAGATGAAACAGGAAACAGCAAGTGTGGTTTTTTTCCTCAAACACCATCACGGCGGGGGGTTAAGGCGGACCCCCAACCTGTATATATCAAAAACCACCAAAAGAACATACATCAGACGAGCCCAAAAGTGACTCGGTCCGCACGAAAGATACAAATCACAAGAGCTAACAAAGCTACTATCGTATCCCCACAGACCGGGTACTAACCATCTAACTACCGAGAAAACAAACATAACAAAGCTATACATCAAAATAAAAACAAGGATGATGGCCAAAAGATGGCCAAATCCCAAGGAAAACAAAAAACCATAAATCAAAACCTCGAACCATGTAAAGTAGTCATCCATCTCGATATCTGAATCTGAATTCGGATAGCCCAATTGGTCCATCCTGACGAGTGACTTCAAATATCGAGGCGCTGAATCCGCATCAAAGAAGGTGATGGCAGGGGTCTGGACCCCCTACCTGCCAAAAAGTCTGTTGGCCGGTTGCCCTCTCGAAAGATGTGAGAGAACATAAACTGTATCTGTGCGAGCAAAGTACGAATGCGAGCCATGTGATGTCTCACATCCGCTGCTCCTCCGCGTCCTGAAGTGAACACCGCGACCACTGCTGCCGCATCCATCTCGACCCAAACCTGCGAGGAGAACTGCATAGCCAGTGTCAGCCCGTGAAGAAGAGCTAAAAGCTCTGCCTCGAAGGCCGACCCAGCTACGAGAGGCGTACAAAAGGCCCCCAAGAGAGAACTATCTGAGCCCCAAACCACTCCCCCACCGCCTGCCTGACCCGTCGAGCTAGTAAAGGTCCCGTCGGTGTTCAGCTTCACCCAAGGATCGTCGGGTGGATGCCGAAGCACTTGCAGGGACCTCAGAACTCGCCGGCGAGGAGGAGCCAAAGGCAAGAAGTCAACGGCCGGGGTGCAACCGCGCCAATGAAGGGGGAGTAGCACACCCGCCGCCACCAAGATCCGCAGGTGCCGAACAACCTACCAAATAACATGTGAAGAACGAAAAGAAATGCCGCGATGCTTGCAGCTATTCCTCTCCGTCCAGATAAACAGTATACCAAACAGGGAATGATGAAACTAATGTGCAAGGCGGTGGCCCTGTGAGAGGACCTCCACCAAAAACCTAATCTATGTGCAATGTCAGTGCACGTGTGAATGTGTGTGCTGATGTAAGGGAACCAGCCATCAAAGTAATCCCAAACCGATCTCGCCAGAGGACTCGACACAAACAAATGCTGAAACGACTCGACTGAAATAGAAGAGACACAACAGAGACACTTGGATGCAAGAGAGATACCATGGGCCTGAACATAACACTCAATAGGGAGCCTGTGGAGGAGGAGGCGCCAGATGAAGACAGAGATGGTAGGGGTCAGCCCAGCATTCCAAACCATGCGAGGCACCCATGAGGCAGCTGCTGCTCCTTCTCCAAAATAGAATTCACGCGCCCATGATTCTCGGAATTTACTAATGATGGGGAAGTCAGCTTTGCATTTAATTTTTGCCCACTTCCCATGCAAGCATGCATGCTTGTCTCAGAAGCCATACACTTCTCAAAAAGCGGCTGAGCAATCACGTCTGGAACATGGCTGCCTTCTCCATGAAACGATGAAGCGACGCCTCCCATACCCGAATTCACGTGATTTTTCACCTTACCCAAGCATGGGTTCTCACCCAAAAGCCTGTTCTGATACATAGGAGTTGCAGTGAGAGAGTTTGCAATGTACGAGACCACCTCCTCCACCGACGCCGTCGTCCTGATCGGCGGCTGTCGTTCTTCCTCAAAATGACCATTTTTTTCATCGGACAAGCGTTGATCTTCCATCTCCTTTTGGTATTCCTCTTCATCATCAAGCAAGTCACCCTCTTCAAGCTCTTCCTCTGTCATGGAGCGATCGGAAGCTTCCGAAAAAAACTCGTCGGCGACTTTCGAAATCGGCTGGGGATTCAAACACCGCGTCTGATTTCTTCCAGGAACAAGGTCAGCATCCATTTCACAGTCTGATTCGTTGACATGCCGCTGACAAGAGGGGGGGACGCGGCGCGCCGGCGGATCCGCCATTGCCGGCCGAGCTCAAGGTTTTCCGACCTCGACGAAATCGAGATCTGAATCCGCGAAACGACTCCTTTCACCTCACCAACACCACGACAAGACATGACACGACGAAAAGGCGGCCTGACCCGCCGAAAAAGAGGGAAGAAGACGACGGAATAAAAGAGAGAGAAAGTGATGAAAATAAAAGTGGCCGGAAAACGGCCAAAAACACGACGACGACTAAAACAAAAACGGTAGAACAAATTCTAAGACTCCAACGAAGAAGATGAACGTAAAAAACTAGAACAAAAAACGAAAAAACGAGACAAAATCGGATTTTGGAATTTCAAAGGGCTAGAGAGCATTGTGTGATTTTAGTGTGTGTGATTTGCATGCAAGGGCATGAATGGGGGCAGGAGCCAAGGTTGAAGTTGAAGAAATGAGGAAGGAGGTGGGATGGATGAGGTCAGAAATCAAGATGGTTAGAGATGAGATTGTTGCCCTACGGGGTAAAGGAAGGGACAGTGTCGATTTTGAGAGAGTACGGAAAGAAGTCGCAGGAGTGAGAATGGAGGTAGACGAGATGAGAATGGAAGTCGGGAAGGGAAGGTCAGAGAGGAGGTCGTGGCCCTCAAGGGACGTCTTACCGACCTTGTGGCAGCGTCGACAAGGCACACTGATAGGTTGGCAGAAGGCGTCTCGCTGATGATGATAATGACGAAGTGGCTCAGAGCGAAGTTTCCCGAGGCACCGGAATCTCTTCCTTGCCCTGGCAGCGTTTCTAAATCACCAGGGCAAGGAAGTTTATCTCTTCAGAAGCCTCCCCAGGCGACGAAGCCTCTAACTGCCCCGTCCACGACTAAGCCCTTGACCGTAAGAAAGGCAGTGCCAGGACAGCGTGACGAGATGACAGAGACGCCGGATTCGCCGGCAAAGAAGAAAGCTAAAGTGACCCAACCGTCCGCCTCGCTCAAGGCTGGCTCCCGCGGGGGCTAGACCCCGAATTGATTCCCCCCAAACCAAGTAACTTTTACTCTTCCATTTCTTTTAGTTTTTCGCTTTCTGTTTGTGTTTATCTGTGCCAGCATGATCTGTTCTGTATATATGTGTTGCACCTTCCCACACTTAGCTCAATCCTTGGTCTAAGTGTGAGAAGGGATTGTTCTATTATTGCATGTTTGGTTTTATTTGTGTGCTTTCTCCCACTTAGCCCGGTGTCCGGTCTAAGTGTGAGAAGTTTGTTTTGTTCGTCCTTCCCTATTTCCCCGCTTCACTAGGATAGCTTGGGGACAAGCTTGAGTGAAGCGGGAGGGAGAGGGAGTAAGTGTAGTAAGTTTGTCTTAGTATCTCTAGGTTTTTATGTTTACGTGTTGCATGAGCTAGTGGATATAATAAGGCAAAAATTCCCTTAGTGAGAGCGATTGAAGAAAGGATACACGTCAACTTTGATGCCTTTTTCATTAATAAACTAAAAGCGGTCTGAATGAAGTAAGGACGATAGAAAATGCCTTAGATAACTTAGCTGTGCAGCCCTACTATAAAAGCGAGTTATAAGCCTAAACACTTTGAGCTAACATGTAAAAAAAACTGGGCTTCCACTTGATGCTTAGGGAGTAGAGTATAAAAGAGGAAAAAAATGGGTTATGGAGGAATAAGCTGGACAAAGTCCAGAACTGGAGGTATAAGCTGGACGAAGTCCAGGGGAGGAATAAAATAACAAATCGGAGGTATAAGCTGGACGAAGTCCAGGGGGAAAATAAAAAAAAAGAGGGAAAAAGAAGATTGATTACCTAAGGGCAGGAAGTAAAAATTACCTGACCCAGGAATGAAAAAAAATATATAGAAAAAAAGGGAGACGATAGAAAGGAGAAACTCTCATAACCCGACGCATCAGTGGTGTAACTTTAACTTTGGAGCGTTTCGATCCTAACATCCCTGGTGAGGCATGAGTGATCGAGCAAACCTAACCGCTGGGAAATCAATATGCTATCTTGACGAACTGACAGACCATTTAGGTAGAAGAAGGAAGGAGGAGGAATTGAAGACTGTAGACGATCGGAGAGAACTTAAGCTTGTGGGGATAGTCGCCTAAAAGTTGAAGCTAGTGCATGCTTATCTGTTGTGTTTTGTTTCTCTTTGTGTGATGTTTTCTTTTATGAGTCTGTAGTTGTCTAGGTCTAGGAGTCTGTTTTTGTGTTAGTGTTTTATTTGTAGAGTCGTTCTTGGGAACCGTGCATTGAAATTCGCCTTATTCCTTTTTCTTGTCTTTCATGCTTGAGGACAAGCATGGTTTAAGTGTGAGCAGTTTGATAAGGCTAATTTCATGCATAGGACTAGGGGATAAATTCGTGAATTTGTTGGGTCTAACACATGTCTTAAGCCAGGTGTATAGAAGAAATTCTCCAGGTCCAGGAAAAGAAAGAGGCAATCACACGCCCGAGGAAACTGGTGAATAAGTGAACATTGTGAAAGAAATTGCAAGACGGAGTAAATCTCAGAACTGAAGGGTAGAATGGAGATTTCTACGAAGGTTCTAGAAGATTATGTCCGTGTCTATAAAAGGAAGGATGCATGCATTCTGGAGGGATCTTCTCGGGTGGACACCTCACTAACAGTCTGCAGCTAGTTCACTTTTCTATACACTTGGGTTCTTAGAGGGAAATTAAGGGGGTTTCGCGCTTGGGTTCATTTTCCGCTTTCTCGTATTTTCAAGTTGGGTTGTAACACCGTCCTGTTGAGGGCGAAGAAACAAGTTTTCGTTTATTTTGCTCGTATTTTGTGGATTTCACCGAGCTTCGCTGCTCGAAGCTCGGCACTCTGTTTTATCGACTATTCCGTGTTTTATGCAAGTTTTATTTTCTGTTATGTCGATGTCTGATTTTGCTGTTGTGATTTTCTGGAGTTTGAGCTAGCTTACTTGTTTTGGATGCGTTTCGCAATTGTTTACTGAATCTGTACAGAGTAATGGCTGGATCGGAATGATCGGAGTTTGTTGGTGAATGAATCGGAGGTTTGAATTTGGTTTGTAGCTTGATTGCGGAAACGTTTAAATTCGGTGTTGATCGGAGTAGATCTGTTAAATCAGAAGTTATGGAGACGAATCGAGTTATGGTTGGTTTCGGATTGCTTGGATCCGGAGTGGATTAAGCGTTCGACGTGAGATCTGAGCAGAGTTGGTTTATTTTGATGCCTAGTCTTCGTGTTTTTATTTCGCTTCGTCTAGTATATGTAGATCTGAGTTATTTCCGGTTTATCGTAAGTTTCCGACGACCAAACTTTTACATTCTGTTCGAATCTGGGAATGTGCTCTGTTTCCTTCATCTTCGTGTTTAATTCCGTTGAAGAAATGCATGCCGTTGTGAGTTGAATGCCCAGTTAGTTATTTGCAGCTTATCTGCCGTACTTGCTATTTCTGGGTCATGGTCCCCACTGTTGGTTGGTCTCTGTCTAGCTAATTAGGTAGTCGTTTACACGGTCTAGGAAGTAAGCTTAATATACCAAAGTCTTGATGATGTTTGATCTCAGCATGTTTACAGCTTTCTAGGTCTAGCGTTTATATTTCCTGCCTAGGTCTAGTAGTAGTTATACCTCAACCCTGTTTGCATAGCAGCAGCCGCTTAGTCAAGAGTCGCTAAATGCTCTCTTACGTGTCCATCTTCGTGGGATCGACCCCTGCTTCTCTATACTAATTTATAGTATTCGGGTTGAGGGATCTTTAAAGGGGAGTTTTGTGTGTACAACGACAGAGTATTCTGAGTTACATTGAGTTCCTAAACCAAGTGATCTAGTGGATTCATAGGACTTGGTGTCTCGACCTCACAACATATAAACACACGCTATTCTAAACTCGCGACATCAAGTGCGCGAGGGAGCAGGGGAGCGGCGAGAGCTTGAGCGACGTGCGCTCCAAAGCGCTATTGTCGTACCAGTCCCTGTACGGCGAGTTCAAGCACGAGGCCATCTGGGCACTCTTAAGGGACAAGCGGAAGTTCCAAGGCGGGATTCAGCACACCGGGGCGACAAAGAGGATGAAGACCACCGAAGCTGGTGGTTACACGAGCAGCGAAAGCGGAACTCGTCCGGTGGACCTCAACCGGACGTACGAGGATATTGAGAGTTCCGGCACACCGTTGTCCTCTCTACGTCCAATAGGCGTCAAGGCTACGAAGGCCAAGCGGAAGGCGGCGGCGACATCATCCTTGACCGCCGCCGCCCCATTGCCGATCCCGGTCCCACTCCCGGCCCCGAACCCGACGGCCGCCGCGTACGAGCAGTTGGCAACAACCTCGATGGCGAAGACGTTGTTGCAGACGCACAAGGCCCTCAAGAAGTGTACGGACCCCGCCGAAGCCGAATATCTCCGGGGTTGATCGATGAGCTGCGCCGGAAGTTGGAAATTGCATAGATTAGCCAACTTGAATCGTGTAACTTTTGTTTAATGAATGCAAACTTCGCCGGATTTTAGTTAATCGTTGTGTTTTTTTAATTTAGTTTGCATTACATATTTGAAAACATTTAAATTAATTAACAAAACAATAGTATAACATATATGGCGCCCCATTGCTAATGGCCTGACGGGGTAGGAGAATAAAACTGATGACGTGGCGTGTCATAGGGCGCCCCATTGCTAATGGCCTGAGTTAAAGAATTCATCAATTATTTGTGTATCGGTTGATAATACAACTCACAAATACTGGATGGTTTAAGACTTATAATTTATTAATGATTAAAATTTTTAAATATTGATTAACTTGATTGCATAGTTAATTCATGTCACGACGCATGACAGATACTTGATATATAAATTTATATGCATATGCTTGATATTGCATTATCTATAGAAATATATTATGAGTGTGAAACAATTTTGGAAGCATCTTACATTGTATAATTAATTAATCACGACCATAACATAAAACTTGTATCAAATTTAATACTACACGTTAGTTTGCATCAATTTAATGAGTTGTATAAATTATTAACGCCTCAATTTTATCAGAGTAATTGACAATTGAACATTGATTAAGTATGCATTCATTTACTTATTTTCACTTTTTCAGTTCATTAAAATTGAGAGCCAAATACATTTATTCCTCAAAAATAATATCATCGTTCACTACCAAGATTAATTTACTGATTTTCAGTTTATTATGTCATTCTTTTTTGTACTCGGTTTGAAAAAATGATAAAATGAAGGGAAAGTAAAGTAAACGAGAGAATAATGTAGCCCGATCCCCCAAGAATAATTTCTTTTTGTAATACTAACCAAGTGTCGATTATTTTGATCGTGGATTACAATAGTCGGTTATAAAACTATTTAGGCCCAGAGACTTCAAGGCTGGTATAAAAATGATTGGGCCAAACCCCAATAATATTGGGCTATTGACATAGTTTTATCATGCCCAGCTTAAACAGTTAGCCCTATAAGAATTCGACGATTAATCTGCACAGCTTGAGGGCTGGTATTTGTAGAAATTTATGGTTTACACAATCATTTAAAGTGATTAATGATTCCTGTGTAACCATATTCAACTTTTCTTATTTTCTTTAAATTAATTATTTCTGACATTTTAATTTAGTATTTATTTTTAATCTCATGTTCCTCACTGAAATCTTATAAAACTATCAAATCAAAATTTATACTATAAAAGAAGTATTTATATCCTCTCAAATTAAAATGTAAATTAAACTTTTTATTCCCAGCTAAAATAACATTATCCCAAATTCATGGAAAAATTAGAAATTCAAATTTGTAATATAGAATCAACACTGCAAAGTTGATAATAATAAATGTACGTATATGAAATCTAAACTAAAAAACCCAGATTCTGAAATGAAAATTCATACCAACAACTAATTATTTAAAAAATAAACCGAGTATCATGGTATACTTTTAATTCCACCTAAGTCATGCGTGTCAGCCTCGTATGATTGGGTGAATTTTGACAACATTCTTACGTTTCTTCCCTATTGTTTGAAATCGATGTGGGCGAATTTCGTATTCCATCAAGACTTTTTCGAGATCTCTATTTTATATAGTTTTTGTTTTTTGCAGATAATATACGAAATCATTTTTATACGTATTTGCTAGAAGGGATGAAAATGTAAGAGTAATAGTAGTACCAATTAATGAAGAAGTCAGCGTGCTGTGCTGGAACTGAGTATACAAGTTTATTATTGATGACAAGCAGAGTAGTAGATATTTGTCCTCAAGTAAGTATAATTATTAAAAAAATCTATCTCTTTTTAGCTTTTAAATTTTAATCATAATACTTAAATATTTTCTACACCACAATCAATCAAGAACCACTTAGTGGAGTATTTTTAGGATTACAAAAAATTGAGAATCAATTATTAGCGTTTCAAAATAACCATAATTTAAAAATTGATGATATAATTAAACACACAAATTTACATCCTTAATAACATTAAAAGATATCCTTATCCCATTTTTTTTAGTGAACCTAAATAATTGAGTTATACTCTATCCCATTAATCTTATCTATCGATCCAAAGCTACTTATGATTGCAATAAACATAATGATAAATCTTATCTCATCACAATTAAAAAAAGAAATAAAATAAACCGAAGATAACCCCACTCCCATTATAAATCTCATCAACCAAACCCTCACTCTCTCCCTTCTCTCTCTCTCTCTAATCTCTCTTAGTGAAGAAATGCAATGGCCGCAAGAAACAGCCACCGCTACCTCACCTTCGCTACCGCCACACTAGCTCCGGCGCCCACCGAGGATCATCTCGAATTCGAGGAATCCGAGGTTTGGAGCAGCATCGTTTTCGGTGAACCGAAAATGCAAGCGCGTCGTAGGCCATCGCGAAAGCCGTTGAAGGTGAAGAACAACGACGTCGATCGTCTGGCCAGATCGCTGCCCGTGAACGTACCGGAGTGGTCGAAGATCCTCGGCGGCGAGTGGAGACCACGCGACGAGTATGAGGCGGAGGAGGAAAATGACCGAATGCCCCCTCATGAGTATTTGGCGCGGATTAGAGGAGCTTCTTTGTCGGTGCACGAAGGTGAGGGGAGGACGCTCAAGGGCAGGGATTTGAGTAGGGTTAGAAATGCCATTTGGAAAAAAATTGGCTTTGAAGATTAAATAATTTATTATATTATAATTAGCTAGCTTAGTTTAGCTAAATGGAGTTTTTTGTGGTTTATGGATTGATATAGATTATTATAATCGATTAGATTGTTTTGTGTTGGTAACATCCACAATCATTCATTGTAATTACATTAAAATTTGACTTAAACTATAGAACTATTTTCTATTTCTATGGGTCTCTAGTATTTTCTATGGTTTAAATTGTCAGAAAAAATCTAAATGTACTTGATTTATATCAACAGTGTAGCATTAGTAAAATTCTATAAAACATGTATATATGTGCACCAATTGTATATAATGATAATGTCCATGTTAGATTTAAATTTTAATTTATTACCTGTATCATAAAAGATTTGGAACCTTGAAATGGATGACTCTTAAAGTAAATTAATTAGTAATGTATCAAATCTTCAACGAGACTTAAATTAAATTAAACACGCATTAAAAACTTTGGAGGATAATCATTTATACTGATTTGCATATATACTTGCGTTAAGTGGTCAAAATTTTATTTTGTTATTGGAATTATTGTTGCTGCGAACTGGGTGGTTATTATTGTTCTTGTTTTTAAGGTGTTAGAAAACAGTGGGCAATTAAATAACAAAAAAATTACATTGGCCTTTTCTTTGTTATTTGGAGATTGGAGAGAGCGAAAGATGGACTTTTTTTTTTTATTGAGAAGGAAAAGCAGCATTATTAAGACAAAATTAGTTGGTTTTGTTATTGCATCGGTAGGTAAGAAAACAAGTGGCCAAGCTAGTGACAATGATGCTTATCCAACCTTGATTACTCATTATGTCAACATTTTGTAGTCATTTATTTTATGGTTCAAATTTTGGATAAACATAATATGATTGATTAGAGTGAGTGTCTGTTACGGACGTTCTCCGTAACAAGGCCGGATGGCTAACTTCTTGGAGAGATAAGGTGATCGAACTTTCGACGTGCTCGAAGGAAAGATCACGAATTGCTGATTTTCGGACGTTCTCCGATGAACAACAATTTGGAAACAAAATATGATATTCTTGTTACTCAAGACAAGTTTGTGAAAAATAATATATTCATTGAATGAATAAAATGATAACAAGCTCTCCTATTTATAATACTAGAATACTACTACCCTAACTTAATGAACAAGAAACAAATATCTAAACAAATATGGGAAAGATATGGTGAATAAGGGAAAACTAAATAATTAGAAGATCCTAAGAGATATGATCGTATCAACTCCCCCACGGTTGAAATCCACCTTGTCCTCAAGGTGGGAACCACGAACCATTGACGAGAGTTGAAAGCAAAAGCTTTAGCAAGGCGTCTCCTCCTGGATCAAACACGTATCGAACAACTGAATGTCTCCCTTTATCACCTTTGTCAAAAATCAACAAAGGAGACCCAATGTTGGCAAAATTCCATGCCAAAACGGAAAGCTTGTTCACGCCTCTCAGAATGCTCAAACATGGCGTGTCATTGCGCGGAGGGATTAACCTCGCATCGGTGTCGAGCGATGTTGATCGAGGATTCAGACGTGTAGCATCCCTAACATGCAAATCCCCATAGATACAGGCAATCTCATTCCCATGTATTGGAAAGGACGGTGCAACTTTATTTCCAACTAATGCACATAGATAAGCACCCTCATTTTCACTAAAACAATTCTCAACAACATCGGGAGATGTCATTAGAGCAGCATCGAGAGATGCGACGACGTTCTTCACTTCCTCAATGGAATCAACCTCCTCGTCGCCATCTAACAATGTTTCTTCCTCTCCAGGGCTGCACGACAGAGAGATCATAGCTGGTGGAGGCAGTTCATCTATCAATCCGCTCTCCTCTCCGCTGTCGTCGTCGGGGCTGCAAGACGGGACTATTGGGGCAGATTCAAAGATGGGACAACAGCTATAGCGGGCAGTGACGCTGCTGAACGGCAGTGGCTTGTCATGCTCAAGCAAGATGACGAGCGTTGTGGTGGTGGTGGCGGGACAACAATGACAGTTAGTTGTGAGTTGCTAGATGGGTCGCGGTGGACATCAGCGTCCTCATCATATCCATCAGAGTCACCATCATAATCAGGGTAATATATGGATGCGATCTCTTCATAATCCAGGTTACCCATCGACACCCAAGCGCCCGGTGGGTCCCAACATGATGGTTGGCGAGAAGGCTCGTACTGCAGCTGCAGAAATTGATGAAGCGGGAACCCCCTATACGTGGATGGCGGTCCATAGTCGAAGGGTTGATAGTGCTCGGGCAGTTGATAACGAGTTTGGTGGAGGTGGTACGGACGACGTCTATCCGGTTGATATGGAGGAGGTGGTGGGTACCTATCCGACTGGTGGTGTTGTGGCCGCCGGTACGTAGGCTGGGTGTAACGTCGGTGCTGCTTGTCCCAATCAGCGCCGCCACGATCAGGAAGACCGTAAGGTGGTTCCGGATCAGGCCGTTGTGGCGGTCGAAGTTTCCCCAGTCGCCGGTCGTTCGCGTTCATACGCGACTCCAATTTGTCCACCCGTCGATCCATACTGTCGAGGCTTGCATTTAATTTATCAAACCCTAATGTGATTGGGTCGACCGAAGCCTTCCCCGATTGGTCGGGACAACACGGCGGGCCTGTATGCAGCGCCGGCGTCGCTTCCCTCGTCGGCCGTTCCGACGTAGATGGGCCATGGTATGTTGACGTCATAAGTACGGGATGAAAGCACCAGTTGTTACGGACGTTCTCCGTAACGAGACCGGATGGCTAACTTCTCGGAGAGATAAGGTGATCGAACCTTCGACGTGCTCGAAGGAAAGCTCACGAATTGCTGATTTTCGGACGTTCTCCGATGAACAACAATTTTGAAACGAAATATGATATTCTTGTTACTCAAGACAAGTTTGTGGAAAATAATATATTCATTGAATGAATAAAATGATAACAAGCTCTCCTATTTATAATACTAGAATACTACTACCCTAACTTAATGAACAAGAAACAAATATCTAAACAAATATGGGAAAGATATGGTGAATAAGGGAAAACTAAATAATTAGAAGATCCTAAGAGATATGATAGATATGATCGTATCAGTGTCCTCAAATAATATTAGATAATAATGCTCTATATGGTTTTAATGTTGGAAATCTCTCCTTCTGCTTACATAAAGATCTGGTTGCTTGCACACTTTCATAGTTGGATGAGGGTCGTGTTTTTCAAGTTTGATAAGATATATATATATATATATATATATATATATATATATATATATAGGGTTGCGTTAAAGATAGAACCATTCATAAGTGTAGAACCTAGAACTCTACATATTTTATTCATTGGATGAGGAAAAAATGACGGTCAAGATTAAAAATCATACATATTAGACTATGTTTTCACGACATTCCGGACTCAACATGTGAAAAAACTCACATGTTGATGGAAGAATGAATGAAACGAAGAAGAGTCCATGCATGCTTTATTTTTTCACTTATCTGCATTCACACATTAATAATAGTTTTGGTTGTAATGGGAAGTTGTTGTGCAAATCAACACCATTGGATTAAAAGATCTAACGACCTCCGTTTGGCATTTGTTCTACGTTTAAGAATGGTTCTATCTTGATCACAATCCTATATATATAGTTGTGATCAATGTCGAACCAATTTTAAAGATCGAACTAGAGACCAAATCTGGGCCATTAGATCTAGTTTTTTTGATGAGATGTGCTGCTGTGTAAATTTTTCGGTCTTCATTACAAGCCCATTTTACTTCATTGTATAGGTTTATTACTTCATTACGTACGTAATACCTTGAAACTACAACATGTTTTTACTTTATTCCAGTAGGTTTTGAAATGATTCAACATATGTTTCATTTGAATTCATTGACCTGAGTTTTTACTTTATTTACATTAAAAAATGTAATTTATTCAAGTGCGTTTATTACTTCATTCAGAAACGTTATTACTTCATTGGATAAGGTTTTTACTTCATTCTAGTAGGACTTCAAATGCTTCTACACATACTTCATTCCAATAATTTATTACATCATTCTATGTGTTTATTACACCATATCAGCGTTGTGGCGGTGGTGATAAATATTGTAGAGAGAAAGAACGGCACGCGACGGCGAAACCGCATTTACGTTCTGGAATGAAGTAATAATCCTACTGTAATGAAGTAAAAACCTACTGGAATGAAGTAAAAACCTACTGGAATGAAGTTAAATCTTCGTAACATGTTAGTATGACTTATTTACCTTCGGATGAATTAAAATAGGCTCGTGATGAAGGCGAAAATAATTTATAAATTTGTGTCTCTCATCCATAAAAAACTAGATCTAAAAACCCTAATTTGGTATGGTTCGGTGGTTCGGTCTTTAAGAGTGGATTTGTCAATAATGAGACTCATACATATATATATATATATATCCCCTCTTTCTTATAGTTGCATGATCAGTGGTGGCTAAGAAACAAAGTCAGCTTTGAGCTTTCTTTTGCTTGTTCAATGGAGTTTTGATGTGTTGGTTTTTGGCCGTTTGGAGTAAGTTGGTGTTGTTACATCCTTTGACTGTTGCTGAATTTTTTTGTGCTAAGAGTATTTGTTATTGTCCTTTAGATTTATCTTAGCATGGAAACTGTTTTTATGTGAGGTTCCCTATTGACCATCTCTATGCTGTCATTGCTGGTGTTCCTTTTATTTTTGCTGTTTTGTTGAACTGCTCCATCCTTTCTAGGACCATCATATTTTGAAAGAAAATCAATGGGTCAAATTAAATTAAATTTGATTTAGCCCAACAATAAATGGGCCTGAAAATAAGTCCCAACATACAAAATTGAGTCTCGAGCAAGCCCAAATCATGAATATTCGAATAAGTGGACTTGAGTCATATGTCAAAATCTGGATGAAAATCAATAAGCTTACTACTCAATAGCAGCACCTTGGAGTGAAGGAGGACTCTATTCTTTTTATATGCAAAACCCTAAAAAGTCTTGTAACTAGATTTGATAAAGATGAGATCCATCGATCGATCCAAAAGTACAGTATAACATTAGCAAATGAGCTGCATTATATATGTTAACGTTTTCAAATTTATAGTAACTTACTATCAATTGATCCATACTGACATACGTGTACAAAATTAATGAAAAAAATGGATCTTTAATGTGGTATGGTATCATCAATTGTGTGTTTAGTTTAGAATATTTACGTACTCTCGAGGGTTAATTTACTCGATTTATAATTGAGATTTTAGTATACATGTGTAGAGTGAGTGCACGCACGATTGTACGTGGAGAATACCGAAGTAGTATATGCATGAATGATTCTCGATCATGTTAATTACTTAATTTTCATGAAAATCAAGTTCCAATGTTAAATTCGTGTATGACAATACCGAAACATATTTCACAAAATTGCAAATTAAAATAAAAAAATGTTACAGATCCCAATTATGCGTTGGTAGAAACTATGGCAGCAATTTTGGAATGCATATGCTGAAAACAATTGTACTAATAAAGGTTTTCCTTAATAAAACAAAACTTTGGAAATAGTAGTTAAGTTTGTCTCCTTCTATTCTCTTCTGTTCATAGTCTTCAGTGTCATAATTCATATAATATACTAATGTAATTGGTTTTGGTTATGTATACCAGTTTATGCTTTACCCATATTATTCTTTTAAAAAATGAATAACAATTATTGAAACTCTTAAAGCGAGCTCGTTGATAAGAAATTATTTTGTATAGTTATAACTTATCTATGTTAGAGTTATATGACTAAAAATGATCTAAGTGCATGTTCTTATCATATTTTGTTTATCCATCTTCTCGATCTACCATTTACAATTTGTTAATTTAGTATTTCTAACATCACTTATTAAGACTTTGGTTGTAAAAGTAGGGGACGAAATCTAGTCTATGTTTTTATTGGGAAATACCACAATTCGATCGGGGAGTTTTTTTACTACAAAAGTTTGAACAAATGAAAGAAACTCGTGTATTTAAAAAATGAGTTTAGTTGATAAACAACTCAGAAGAAGCATGGAAATTGGGATTAATTAATGATTAAATATAGTCATTAGCAAGACTTGCGGCGGTTGAACCGGGAAATCTGATGTCACAAACTATCGAAAAAGTCTAGGTTTGGTTACGATTTGTGTTTCTCTACCTACATATAATTTTATACTCCATTTCCTATCCTTCATATGTTCATTTTTCTTACCCACACGCATGCCTTGTTTTTTCCCTTTTAATTAATCACTTCCTTCCACCTCCTTTTCATATATCATAATCTAGACTTCTAGACTATGTAGCTCCATATCTCGAATGGGATAATCGACATAATTGAAGAATAGGGGAGTAATTTAATTGATAATTCTTTTTGATTGTTTTTATTACAGTGGAGACTGCCCCATTATATAGGGTTGATACATTTGTAACTATGGTAAAGTACCAATCAGAGATCAATTTCCCTATTCTATTCTTGTAGTATAATTGATTGGAATATTTTCCTTGATTGCTTGGAATATTCTCCACTGTAATAAAAACAATCAAAAAGAATTATCAATTAAATTACTCCCCTATTCTTCAATTATGTCGATTATCCCATTCAAGATGGTATCAGAGCGGGGGTGAGACTCAGAGTAGTCTCATCACTGTCTCGGACCAATCTCAGACCTTCCGGCCAAAATCCGGCAGACCCTGAAAAAACAAAACCATGTCAGACGAACCACCAAAGCCAACGGAAACAGAGCAATTCGCTCGAATGTTTGCCGAGTTTATGCGTGTGAGTATCGCACAAAACCAGAGCCAAATCACAAATCCCATAGCTCCAGATCCAACACCATACAGAATCGATTCATCGCCATTAGTTATTGCAGAGAAACTAAATGGCGACAACTATCCCCAATGGTCTATCCTTATGAAAGCAGCGATTGGCGGAAGGGGGGATGATGTCTCACATCACTGGAGTCCCACCCCCCCGGCGAAAACCGATCCAACTTTCGGAAGGTGGCAACAAGCTGACCATTGTGTATTCACATGGCTAACCCAGAATGTAGAACCAAGGCTAGTGAGTCGGTTGACTCAATACCCAACAGCCAGGGACATCTGGGTGAGCATCGAAGTCACATATGCCAGTGGGAGTGACAAGATCCAAGTATATGACCTGTATGCAAAGGCAATCACGTTAAAGCAAAAGGATGAACCACTGGAGGAGATTTGGACCAAACTCAACGATTTATGGATCTCCATAGATCGGAGGCATCCAAATCTGATGAAATACGCAAAAGACATAAATATATACCACACAGAGAAACAAGAGCAGAGACTATTCCAGCTATTAGTTGCCCTAAATAGCAAATATGAAAGCATCAAGAAGGAAATCCTGAGAACAGAGCCACTTCCCTCAGCCGAAGCGGCGTACGCCATTCTCCGGAGAGAAGATGTTCGATCGAGTGTGCTCCAGACGGAGGACTCCGGGACACAAGGGATCGGAGCAGGCCTGGCCGTGACCAATCAATGGCAGCATCGAAGCCATCCTCAACGAAGCGGCGGCGGAATTGGCGGTGGGTGGAATAAACGGACCGAAGAAGACAAATCGAGGCTTATATGCTCTCATTGTGGAAAGAAGAAGCACAGCCGTGAGACTTGCTTCGAGATTCACGGTTACCCGGAGTGGTGGCAGGAGAGGAAGACCAAACCACCGCCAGCCCCGTCGAAAGGAAATGGCCGAGCAGCAGCGGCGATAGGCGGAGGAGAACCGGTCGCCGCCATCGGGAGCAACGTGGGAGCCGCTAACCACCGAGGCGGCTACCTGGAAACTGGAGGTGCAACAACCGGAGTCGCAACCTTCGCCAGAGGAGGAGACGGAGCAATTCCGTCGAGTGAAAATAAGGAGACGGCAGGTACATTAGGGTTTGAGGATGAGAAATTGCCCTCAAACCCTTCCTTTTTCAAACTCTCTAAAAAGGACCCCCCATATCCCGACAAATTGCATAATAGACCCCGAAAGTTGCAAACCAACCCTAAAGAGCCCAGAAATTGCAGAATAGCCACCCCACTTCAGAAATTCCCGAAAAAACCCCCGATAGTTGCTGAAAATTCCGAAACAGCCCCTATACTCTGTAAAAATCAGTTTCAGATACTTGACAATTTACCTGAATCTTATGCCTTGAATGTTTCCTCTGAAAAGAAAAATGATAAGTGGATTTTTGACTGCGGAGCCACTGACACTATTACCTATGATATCTCTGATATATCTAATATGCATAGGGCACCAAAAAGTCATATCCAAACGGCCAGTGGCGAGTTTACACCTGTTGAAGGAGCAGGAACAGTCACAGTTTCATCCGCCTTGACGTTATCTAATTGTTTATATGTTCCGTCAATGTCGCATAAACTGTTGTCAATCAGTCATGTAACAAAAGAATTAAATTGTACTTTACTGATGCAACCGACCTTCTGTCTGTTACAGGATATCAGGACAGGGGAAATTATTGGACGTGGCACTGAACGGGACGGGCTGTATTACGTGGATGAAATCACACAACGAGGAACTGCTTTACTAACTCACGGGACTACTGATAGAGAGGCCTGGCTCTGGCATCGACGCTTGGGACATCCTTCTACAGGTTATTTAAAAATCCTCTTTCCTAAATTTAGTCAAGATATGTATTGTGAAACCTGTGCATTGGCCAAGAGCCATAGACATTCATATATATCAAATAATACCCGTGTTGATTCCCTATTTGCACTAGTTCATTCTGATGTGTGAGGCCCCTCTCCGACTGTGGGGGGACAAGGATTCAAATACTTTCTCCTCTTTGTAGATGATTGCACTCGTATGACCTGGGTCTATTTTATGAAACAAAAGAATGAGGTTTTTGAACATTTTAGTCACTTTCATGCACTAGTTCAAACCCAATTTCAGAAAAACATAAAAGTCCTTCGTTCCGACAATGGGGAGGAATTTGTCAACTCAAAGATGAAAACCTTTTGTCACAAAAATGGTCTTGTCCACCAAACCACATGCCCGTACACCCCAGAACAAAATGGTGTATCAGAAAGAAAGAACCGCACCCTCTTAGAAATGGCTCGAGCCATGCTCATTGAGTCTAAAACCCCCAGACATTTTTGGCCCGAAGCTGTCGCCGCATCTGTCTATCTATCAAACCGCTTACCCTCCAGGACCCTTAACCTCCAAACACCACTAGAGGTCCTCTCGACTCTAGCCCACATACCGTTACCTTTGACCTTACAGCCTCGAGTATTCGGATGCTCGGTTTTTGTGCACATCCCCAAACATGAGCGAAATAAGCTCTCTCCATGTGCTATTAAATGCGTCTTCGTATGGGAACTCACAAAAGGGATATAGGTGCTTCGATCCTAAAACTAATCGCTTATTCACTACCATGAATTGCGACTTCCTTGAAACTGACTACTTCTTTAGCCAGCTTAGTGGCCAGGGGGAGAGCTATAGTGATCCACTAAGCCAGTCACCAACCTATGAAATCCCAACAAGCCTTTCAGAACAACGCCCGGCAGGAGATGAAGAAGAAATACAGCCCGCACCGAACAGTGGCCCTATCCAAGAACATCCCCTACTGGTATCTCCTGTAAGTGCCTCTGAAACTCCTCCTAGTATTGATGACTCGACTATACTTGGTGAAACTGACCCAGAGACAGATAATGGGCCCGGAGCAGACTCGCATTGTGATCCAGAAATTTGTGATTTATTGGAAGAACAGATTAGTGAAGAACTTGGAGGATACAAACTTCCACCAAGAGCCAATAGAGGAGTTCCGCCAAAACGATATAGCCCCGAATTCGTCGGCAAGTAAGCCAAATACTCAGTCGTAAACCTGGCAAGAGGACATCTCTCAGAAATGGCACACGCATTCGAGGCCGCCCTATATGAAGAAGAGGAGATTCCATGTACTGTGGAAGAAGCATGGAGACACAAACACTGGCGAGAGGCAATGATGAAAGAGATGGGAGCCTTGGAAAGAAACGGTACATAGGAGAAATGCAAAATCCCAGACGGAAAGAAGACAGTTGGATGCAAGTGGGTATTCACTATCAAACGAAGACCAGACGACTCTATAGAGAGGTACAAAGCACGATTAGTCGCCAAGGGCTACACACAGACTTACGGAGTTGACTACGATGAGACTTTCTCACCCGTAGCAAAAATGAATACCATTCGAGTGCTACTCTCAGTTGCTACCAACAGGAACTGGCCACTTCACCAATTCGATGTAACAAACCATTTCTACATGGGGAACTGAAAAGAAAAGTGTACATGGAAGCACCCCCGGGATTCTCAGAAGGATTTGCAAAAGGGGAAGGATGTCGCCTAAAGAAAACACTCTATGGGCTCAAACAGTCTCCGAGGGTTTGGTTTGGAAGATTCAAAGAAGCCATGACCAAGTACGGATTTCGGCAGAGCAACTCTGATCATACGTTGTTCCTGAAAAAGCGAGATGACAAAATCACATGTCTGATTATCTATGTAGATGATATGATCATCACGGGAGATGATACAGAAGAGATAGAGAGGCTAAAGGGGAGCTTATTCCAAGAATTCGAAATGAAAGACTTGGGAAACCTTAAGTACTTCTTGGGGATAGAAGTACTGCGGTCTGCAGGCGGAATCTTCTTGCGACAGAAGAAATACATCCTGGACATTCTAGCGGAGACAGGCTTGATTGATTGCAAACCAGCCGATACACCAATTTTAGTGAACCACGGGCTACAGATCTCTGATGAAGCTGAATTAGCAGACCAAAGAAAGTACCAGCGCCTAGTTGGAAAGCTCATTTATCTCTCTCACACTAGACCAGACATTGCCTATGCAGTAGGAGTAGTAAGTTAATTCATGCACCGACCGCAAAAAGATCACTATGATGTTGCGTTAAGGATCGTGCGGTACCTCAAAGGAACAGTTGGACATGGAATAATGTTTAGAAAGAATGAACACCGAGGAATTTATGGGTTTACCGATGCTGATTGGGCAAGTAATCCAATTGATCGAAAGTCAACCGCAGGGTACTTCACATTAGTAGAAGGAAATTTGGTAACATGGAGGAGCAAGAAACAAAAGGTGGTGGCATTATCGAGCGCGGAAGCTGAGTTCCGAGGAATAAGAAGTGGATTGATGGAGATCTTATGGCTTAGGAGGTTGATGGACGAGATTGGACTCACACAAGACAAGAGTCAACTATACTGCGACAACAAGGCAGCAATCTGCATATCCGAGAATCCAGTACAGCACGATAGAACAAAACACGTTGAAGTCGACAGACACTTCATCAAAGAAAAATTGGAAAATGGAGTTGTGGAACTACCGTTTGTCCGGTCTGAAGAACAGTTAGCCGACATCCTAACTAAAGCCGTCAATTCAAGAAGCCTCATGAACATACTTGGCAAGTTGAGCTTTGGAGATCCCACCACTCAACTTGAGGGGTAGTGTTGAGAAAGGAAAGTTGACAATTGGAGAATATTCCAAGCAATCAAGGAAAATATTCCAATCAATTATACTACAAGAATAGAATAGGGAAATTGATCTCTGATTGGTACTTTACCATAGTTACAAATGTACAATCAAAAAGAATTATCAATTAAATTACTCCCCTATTCTTCAATTATGTCGATTATCCCATTCAAGATTTTTTTTTAAAAATTTAATTGATAATTCTTTTTGATTGTTTTTATTACAGTGGAGACTGCCCCATTATATAGGGTTGATACATTTGTAACTATGGTAAAGTACCAATCAGAGATCAATTTCCCTATTTTATTCTTGTAGTATAATTGATTGGAATATTTTCCTTGATTGCTTGGAATATTCTCCGATTGTTAACTTTCCTTTCTCAACACCATACACATTCATAGTATATCTTCTACCAAACTTTACCCACTAAACTCCAATATATTAAAAATATTTTGTTTTACAATTAATCTCCATTTATGACGCTTTTGTTGCATTACCCTATATACAAGCCACATCCTTCCAATTTAATTTTCATAACCAAAACTTGGGATATTTTTGTCTGTTTTTCACTTGAACTCGTGTTTTAATTTATGACTCCTTAGATTAGTACAAAATAAATCACAAGATAAATAGCTCAAGCGACAAGTTTGAAGTTACAAAGGGTCATCTTTCAAGAATTGCCTTAGGCAAGCAAACACTAGAAAAAAGAATCCAACAAACACAAACAAAAAAACAAACCCATCCACACTCTACTAAAGAATAAGCTCAACATAACTGAACTAACAACACATATAATAAATCTGCTTCAAAAATCTCTATACTTCTACACTATAACTGCTAGAATCAGCTACAACTCTCAACCTTCTTGCTGTTTTAGAGAATTTGCTGCAACATCAAACAGAAATTTCTTAGAGTGTATAGACGTAGATGCATTAGTGAAATTCACAAAATAATTATCTAGCTTTACCTAAATGGTTCTTCACCAAGTTGCCTCACTGCACCTGTGTCATCAAGATAGTGGATGTGCTTTGCAATCTCTGCGATTTCGACCCGAAACATGCTTGCCAGTTTCATGTGCAGTTCCTCGTAAGATCCTAGCAACGAAAGATTTAATGTCCGGCCCACGTCTTCAGATTCCATGAAAACTTTGCAGTGATCGGTCGATGACCGTTCATATGCATCGTTCCTATTAGAAAAAAAGCCGGATTCATCCGATCTATTCACAGTACGACGAGTGGAAACAGTGTCACTGGAGCAGGTTACAGAAATCTTCTTCGCCGTGTGTATTTCTTGACCAAAAAGCACGAATGGGACTTCCTTCCGATTTTGAGACTTGGTTGATCCTTGAATTGAAGTTGTTCCCATGGTCAAAAGACAAGAAATGTTCTCATCGTTGCTTGGTTCAGAGACAATGGGGTTGGAGGGCCGGATGGGTATAGAGGCTCTGTCAAGAGGCCGATGAGAATCAGGTGGAAACGGACCTGATCGTAGTTTGCTGAAATGGAGGTCGGATAATGTTATACCGTATTGACCATGCCTGGCTCCCTGAATGCCAGCAGGAGCGTTATCTGTGAGACAACCGAAGGGGTAGCTTGACCCGAGAGGGTGGCTGCCGGTGAAGGCCGGCAATGGAAGATGTCCGTCGAGAGGAAAATCAGGAGGATGTGGTAATCTTAGCTTCTTATGGGGAGATGAGAAAGGGGACAGATGGATGTTGGGAAGATTTGATACTAATTCAATTGACCAAGGATTAACTCGTTTCACGTTTTGAAGCAGATCGGGTTCGTCCCACCTCACCTACAACGATACACCTCCATTATCGGCAAGCTTAATATATGGATTATAACACAGACCATACAGTCTCAACAAGAACTCAATCACATTAATTTATATCATAAGTAACTCACAATTTCACTACAAGATTGAGTTCAACAAGTCACCTGTAGAAGCCTCCAAGGGGAATCGGGCCATCGAGCAGGATCAGCAACCACCGCGGATGATATGGTTCCCATGAACCAACTTATGCGAGAAGAATCCTCTGTCTCAAAGGCCATCTTGAACCGCATCCCCGAGCACCAATGAATTTGAAGGGCAGCCTTCACAAGAGACGTCATCACACAGAACTCAGGATTGCTAGCTCGGGGATAGTAAATCACTTCAAAGGGCTTTCCATTGGCACCCAGCGTTGCTGCTTCGATAACATCTTCTGTTTTCACTCTTCTCCCCTTGCTTATCAAACTCCCATTGTTGTTCCCACCACCATTTCGACTCAACTTGCCCTCATCCTCTTTAAAGAACATAGAAAAGCCTCCATATTGCAAGGCACGGCCGCCACCACTAGGATTCCACTGCGATGGCACTTCGGGTCCGCCACCAATCCCATTCTTGGCACGCCTGATCCCAACACAAAGGTCACCATTCTCTGCTCTAAGGAACACGATGGAATCCCCTGCCACGAGCTTCTTATGGTTCACAAACGTGCTCCACCCCGTTGTCAAGAGGTGGCGCCTGGGCGTCCCTCTGTAGATATGCCTAAAATTCCAAACCTCCCCGTGCACATCCTTGACCAGAATGGTCTGCACCGGAGGATCAGCAGTGTAATCCAAACGAGGGAAGATCGTCTCTGCACAATACCTAGGCACCGAGAAGCCTCCACCGTTATTTGCATCAGACTGCGTCAAAGTCTTGGCAAACGAGGAAGGCTTATCTTGACTCTCGATGCCATTAACCTCAGCAGCACCACCCTTATCGAGATCAACCTCGTTCCCTTCAACCGGGACCAATCTAATCTTGGCGAAAACCTCGTCTGTATCAGGATCAGCCATGAACTTAACTGCAGACACCCTACAAGATACATAGGCAGGCAACCTCGGACAATTCCTAAGATCAAGATTGCCTGAAACGTGCTCGAAATGGCCTTGAGGAAAGTAGAACACATTCGAATTCACCGGTGGCATTTGCACCATGCTACCGGCACAGGCGTGCCACAGCTGAGAATCCAAACATTTCTCACTCTCTTTGCTTCTCTCCATAGATTCCATAAATGTAATCATCTCAAGTAAACAACGTTGTATCAAGATTCAACCTTCCTCTCAAAATCTTCAGACACAAATTGGCTACAAAATTTGAATGAATTAATCAATCAACAGTACATCAATCACTCCCAACAACAGAAAAAAAAACACGGTTTCTTAATTAAAAGCTCAACATGGAAATCGAATTCCTAAATTTCGAAAATTGAACATTAATTGTCAAGATAATGACCAAAATCTCATTTTCATCAAATTTTGACCACTGCTAATCTTGTTTTCTGCTAAGAATTCTATGTACCGGCAAAGAACTAATGACTTATTAGACCACAATAAATACCATTTCCAAGACAAAAAATTGACCAGCATTTACACACGAACCCAACACTATTCCAACGTAAAAAATGAAATCTTTGAACATTTTTTCCCACGCCCTCCTCCAAATTCACGCCATAAAGCAATGAATTCAAGCTAAAAACAAAATCAAACTGAAAGGGAGAACAATTGTTCAGATGAATTGGGAAAAGTAAACGAAAATCTCCAGATGTTAAAAAGCAAAAAAGATGAAATTGAGGAGAACCCGTTGATTTTCTTCTACTTGAGCTTCCTCTTCATTTCTCCCGTACTAACACTCAACTCCATTCGCACATATCCCTCTCTCACTCTCATCTCTAGATATTTATATATGTAAATGTTTGACAACAGAAAGAAAGAGTCTTTAAGAGCATCTCCAATGGTCGGCGTCACCACCGGAGCGCCGATTTTTCGCCCACGCCGGTTTGACGCCGAACCATTGGAACCGGCGTGGGCGAAATCGGCGTCAAAATCGGCGTCGCCATGCCGATTCCCGCGCTGACGCCGGTTCCCACGCCGATCCTCACGGGCGCCATTGTGGCTCCCGGATCGGCGCCAAACCGGCGTCGGATTTAAATATTTTTTTTTTTTTTTTTCGCAAAACACAATATATACGCGCGTTGAACCTCATTTTCATTCGCACCACTTGTTTTAACGAGTACTCTCTCTCTACCTTACTTTCTGTACAAGATCAATAACGAGCAATGGAGAACAACTACGAAGGTACTCCAGTTAATCCCGGGGGATGGTCTCAGACTCCCCCGGCTCCCGGTGTAGGGTCTCAGACGCCCCCGACTCCCGGGGCAGGGTCCCATACTTCCCCGGCTCCTGGGGGAGGTGGTTGGCCTCCAATGAGCGGGTACTACAACGTGTACCCGTGGCAGCAGATGATTCCGGGGTGGGCACCCGGCATGCAGCCCCCTATGCAGATGATGCCGGGGTGGGCACCCGGCATGCAGCCACCGGCGCAGCAGATGATGCCACCAGCGCAACATATGATTCCACAGTCGCAGGCGACGCACGGGGGGGACAACGCCTATCGGCCGACTTTTGATTTTTCCACCGGTTCTTCGCACACATCGACCCCAACGGATGCACAGTATTCGGAGACCTTCTCCTTAGCGGACTTGGGTTTTGATATTAACGACGTTTCTGAAACTCTCATTCAAAGCCAGGGAGTAGGGCGGGGTAAGAAGAAGGGCAAGGCGAAGAAGGTCGGCGAGTCGTCGCAGCCCCGCGCCGAAATCCGGGGCCGGAGGAAGTGGACGGACGCGGAGAACGTTGCGGTTGCCAAGGCGTGGGTGAGTGTTTGCGACGATCCTCTCGTTTCAAACAACCAGAGGATCGTCAACTTGTGGGCGAAGATAGCTGCAGCCTACAGGGCATTTTGCCCTGAAGGGAGACCGTGCACCGGGGAGGAGGTCCGGAAGTGCTGGGACCGAATCAGGGCTGGCGTCTCTCGATTTTCGGGTTTGTACGCCAACGCCCTCCGCATGCAGACCAGTGGCCAAACAGAGGAAGACTGCAGGAGGATTGCGGAAAGAGCCTACCCCGATCCGGATAAGAAGTACTATGAGTTCACCTACTGGAACTGCTACGTTGTGCTCAACGAGTCGGAGAAATTCCGGGCAGGCGTCGACGCTGGCTGGCCGAAGAGGCAGAGACTGAACTATACCGGAGATTATAGCGGCAGCAGCGGTGGTTCGTCAGACCTCCCCGAGACGGCCCAGGAGGTCCCGACTCCTCGGTCGTTCGGTCGCCGACCTCGCCCGGTTGGGCAAAGGCGGGCGCAGCAGGTTGCGAGGGGGGGCACACCGAGTTCCCAGGATGTCCATTCGGCATCCCCCCTCGGCAGGTCTACCGAGGAGCTCAAATTCTTCGCGCGCCAACAAACGCGCGCTCAAATGGTGAAGACCTTAGCCGACTTCCAAGCGGCGGTGGACCCCGAGGTGAAGGATTTTCTTCGCGTATTGCTCCAGAGCCAGCGTGAAGAACTGGAGGCGATGAGGAGGGACACCGGCGGGAATAGCCGCGGCGTAGGTGGCGACGGAGGCGGCGGCGACGGCAGTGAAGAAGCGTTGGGCGACGACGGAGACGAGGACGGCGGCGATGAGTGATTTTGTTTTACTTTTTTAAATTAATGTACTTTTTACTTTTTGTAATTTTTTTAAATTGTTGTACTTTTTTTTAAAAGTAATGTACTTTTTAAATTTTAATATTATTATTCGAATTTTCCGTATTTGTCTCGTAAATTAAATTATGTATGTTGATACAATTGTAAATTAAATTATATAATTGTTATTAGTGATGTGGATAGGTAGTGTGAAGGCTATTTGATGGCTATTTGATGTCCAGTTGATGTGGCAAGCTGATGTGGCAGGAGAATTGTAGTGCTGATGATGTGGCAGTGTGAAGGCTATTTGACGGCTATTTGACGTCCGCCAGCATTGGAGATGCTCTAAGCCGACTTGCTGTTTTTTTTTGGCTTATTATTATTAGTATTTCATAAAACACGATAATCGGCTACAGAATTTACTTTGTGATATTTGAGGTAGAGTATACTCTATATGAAGACAAAAATGATAAAGTAATAATTCTGACCTTCTTTATTGGATCTAAAGAAACTTCTGATGCACCTTTAGATTCCACCATTAAACAAACTTACCACTTTTCTAATTATCTTATTCTAGTATTTCTTGTTTTGGTTGTCTAATAAATTGCACGAGTACGGTATTCTCTCCGTCCCATAATAGATGTCACACTTTTCTTTTTTAGTTTCTCCCATAAAAGATGTCACATTTCATTTTTTTGAAAAAAGTTCTCTCTCACATTAATATAAATATATTATTTTCTTTTTCCACTTAATACATAAAATAACACCTTCTAAAATTTCGTGTCAATCCCCAAGTATGACATCTACTATAGAACGGAGGGAGTGTATGTTACAAAGATGAAAAGACGAGTTGGGTATTGCAAACGTTTCTATTTTTTATTTTTTAATGTCTGGTTCTTGTATATGGCTATTTATCTGTTACTAATTCATTATTTAAAATGTGTATATTGGTTTTTATTTTAATCCATAAATTGAAATATGCATCATGATGTATTTTTCGGATTTATTAAATGTGATATGTGAAAATATAATATATTAGTATATTTTTTATTTTAATTCGTAATTATAATTAAAAGTGGTACTAGACAGATGCTTCTTTCATCAAATTTGATAGAAAGCTTTGAAGCTCCCTCTTTTATGAGACAATATGATTCATTTGGTGGTCTAGGAATAAAATTGTAGTATTTGAGAAGATTGTCCCAAATTGAGAGAGTGAGAAGAAACTTTTATTGTGGAAGCTAGGTTTGTGGATTAAAAGATGGTACATAGAGTTCCCCTTCATAGCAGAGCAAACATATGGGGAGTTGAGTCAAATTAGAAGATAGACTAATATCATATCAAACATAAGGCAATCAAAGACCACGAAAGAGGTTATCTTTCTAGTCTTTAGTTTATTGTCTAGTGCTTTTACCTTATTCACGTTTGCTATGTGGTTTTTATGCTTGTGGGGTATGCTTTGATTATACAACTAATAGGAGTATGACTTTGATCTAATCAAAATCTATTCTTAATACAAAAATGCAGAACCAAACATACAAATGTTATTTTTAAGTCATCATAAGCTTATTTTTACGTCATTATAGTAATCATGACATAAAATGATCTTAATGTGACATCAAACCCGAATTTTATAATATGACCTAAAACTACTTTATAATGACCCTCTATGTTTTTATTTAATTATTGACCATTAGATTGTCAAATCTCATGGTCAGGATTTGATCTGAATTTTGTAGTGAAATTAATTTTTGTATTGATCATTTTCCTATTTCTTAAAATTAATACCTACATTAAATGTGATTACTATTGTGCGTAAGAAATATGGCAAATATTTTAATGAGTAGACTTAGACGTCACTTAGATAGGGAAAACCTATGTAAAATATGGGCTGTCATAAAATTAAGTGAAAAATATCAATTAAAATTTAGTAATCAATTTAATCTAAATTATTAATTTTTATATTGTGTTTGTTATTATCATAGTATATATCTATGAGATTTGTGTTGAATTGGTTTTGATACAAATGTAGAATCACGTTCGAAAGTACTAATATGAAAACTATAAAAAAAAAATTGTAATGTTACTTAAATTTGAATAGAGAACATTTATCATTTTTTATATAAATAATACTCCGTATATCTTTAAAAGACAAATGCTTTTGATAATACTCATTTCCTCCCACTTTAAGTGATACATTTTCTTTTCGGAATGTCCCATTCTAAATGACATATTTTCAAATATAGAAATATCACTTTCTCTACTTTTTTTTCTCTCCCTTACTTTATTCTCTCACATTTACTCACAAAACAACAGTACATAAAATCGCATGCCGAATTAGAAATGCTTCACTTAGAGTGGGACGGAGGGAGTATTATAGTGATAAAATGCAAACTGTAAATATTGTACAAACTTCAAACTATGATTTGTACCATTAAAAATGTCAACAGATGACAAAATAACAGCAAAAAAATGTCAACACAACATCAACTGTTGACATTGTGTTGACATTTTTTGTTGCTATTATTTTATCATCTATTGATATTTTCTAACGGTCCAGATCATAGTTTGGAGTTTGTACAATATTTACAGTTTGCATTTGATCACATCCCTATAGTACTCAGTATATCTTTTTCACATGTAAATTTATTAAATATTTTCTTTAAACCAAGATGAGAAATCATTCTGGATTTTTCAAGTACTTCTGATATAGTTAAAACTAAACTCAATACTACCCAGGATTTTGACTCATAATATTATTAACCCTTTAAACCCCAACTAACTCCCTCGACAATATTGTTGACTAGTAAAGCATTTTTACCCTCATACTCATTTAATTGGGTACGTATCAAACCATATTTAACCAAGCAGTTAGTAAATGCACAATCAATAGATTATTAAATTGTGTGTGGATGTAATGTTCATAAATGGAAGCAGTTTG
Organism: Salvia splendens; assembly: GCF_004379255.2. Classification (NCBI taxonomy): domain Eukaryota; kingdom Viridiplantae; phylum Streptophyta; class Magnoliopsida; order Lamiales; family Lamiaceae; genus Salvia; species Salvia splendens. Next base: position 24,696,931 of record NC_056044.1, read on the forward strand.
ACACTAGAGTATTACTCTCATTAATTTAAGTTTGGTTTTCTCTGAGTTTAACTTTATTTATTAATGTGTAACAAATTGTCCCACGCCGTGTTAAATGATCTACCGGGAGCTACCTTTATTAAACTTAACATCACTTACAATAAACTCACTTTATTTTATTATTCTTGAGTGAACTAAAAAAAATATTTCGTCAGAGGTCTCGGAACAATGACTTCATTTCATTAGAGGTATTGTTGCACTATTTTCGACATTTTTACCCTTTTAAACTATTTTTAATTTTTAGTAGACATTTTGGTGTATATATTATATTTATCTCTCATCCATTCTTACTCTTCATATTTTCTTCTCTTATTTATTTAATTTCTTATTCATCTCTTACATTCTCCATTCAATCTCAATTTATTTTAATTTAACAATCAATATTCAATAAACACATCAAATATAAGATAATAAAAAAAGTTTTAATTATATATATATATACATTAAAAATAAACTAAAATATAAGTAAATATTTTGTATATGAGCGTTTTAACAAGATTTATAATCATGCACATATAAATATATTTTTTTCATTATTTTTAGTAGCTTATTTAAATGTGAACATTATTCTTAAGAGGCGTCTCAGATAAAATTTTTTCTTATACTAATATTTAATTAAGTACATTGGTTTCAATTTTGACAAAAAACATATTCCTATAGAAAAAATTTAGAAAAATTAAATTATTACTAACTCCGCCACGGAATATTGTCTATATTTATACACTATATAAATAACAAGTACTAATATCTTAAAAAAGGCACATACTAAATTATTCGAAATAATTATAAGGCATGAAACTGTGGTCTTCACGTTATTATTATGTTGCATACTACTGCCACTAACACTAAAGCAGCACTCACAGCTCCCCCCAATTAAAAAAAAATCAATTCATATATGTGAACAAAATGCAATACTACTAATGATAGTTTTTGCAATGGAAGTAATTAGTGATAATTAATTAAGTGGAATATTCTGATTGAATAATGTGTTAGCAAAATAACAATTGTATACTTACATATATAAAATAAGAATTCATTATTATATAATACATCAGATTAGTATTTATAACCAAAAAAATTAATTTTAATAAATTATGGAATATATTATAATTCCAAAAAAACTATTTTAACTAAGAAAAGAAAAATTAACTATAAAAAAATTATAAATCCTAACATGGGTTAGTGAATCTTAGTTCACACTACTAATATTAAAGTTATACTACTAAAATATGAAAATTTGAAATTAATACTAAATGTTAGAAAATAAAATAAAAGTGCGATACGAAGTGGATTGGGGAAGTCACTTGTTTTTTTTACATAAACTGATAAAAACATAGTACTACTAGCTAGTAGAATTGATTATTTGAAGTATAAAATGATTGAAAAAAATTCAAAACTATGCATTCTGTTAAAATAAACAATAAATTAGCTTAACTTGTTATTATCAATACATTAAAAAAGTACATAAAAATGCGTGGTTTGATGATAAAAAAAAAACAATGTAGTAATGAGGTGGACCTATTTTGGCCTAACCTCCTTACAATCATAAAATGAATTAAATTAGGAAGACAAAAATTAATGAAAAATAATGGGACATTAGAATATGAGTTAACGTAGAGAATGGGCCATATGAAATGTTGGTTGGTTTCGTCGCTCCATTTATAGTGCCACTATTTGTGGGTGCGTAATGTAATGTGTAGTGTTCTTACACACACTACACCTACTCATGTGCCCACATCGCACATGCCTCACTAATTTCACACATTATTTTTCACATACTTTCACCTTTTTATTCAAAAACTTATTCCATATTCTATTACAGAATATATTTGTGATTGTGATATTTCATTTTCCCGTATTGTCAATATTATATATGGGAGAAACTTGAAAAATAATTTACTCATGTGTATATATAATTTTTTTTATTCAAAATGCTCAAGCCAAGTGAAGCGAGCTGTGGGGTACAGGCAGAAATAGCACAAACCCAAAACAATAATAAAGGGAGCTAATCCAGCAAGCAAACATAAACAGCACACCAAAACTATTTCTAAAGGACACCATAAACTCCGAAACATTAAAATTGCACACGAACCCATTCCAAAGAAAGGAATTAACAAAGAAACTGTTTTTAATGTGCAGCATAGCACCCACATCATTCGGGAAAATTCAAATACCAACTTCTTATCCATATACAAAGATGCCAAATAAATCTTTTTATTTTCAAGTTCCACTAACTTTCAAAGTTACTTCATACCTAATATTACAAAATGACCACTAAGTGATACTCCATAAAACAAAGATGATATATATCCCTTGTCCCCATATCAGTTACTTCTCATGGGTGGTATCTTGCTCGACCATCCGAATAGTTCCACGATTATCGAAGTACAAATCCAAATTGTTAATGGAAAGACTTTCTAGTCAGAAATTTGTTCATCGCTCTATCATCATCACTGATGTACTAAACATCCTCAAGGATAAACAAGAAAAATTAAGTAAAAGAAAGAAAAGTTGCGAGGGATGGAGTACATTTGATCTCTCTTCATTTTCTACAATTCTTGAATTCTCACTTGATCATTATGTCTTGAATTTCTACTTCTCAAGGATTGGTAACTTCATCAAATCTCTAATCTTGTGATTTGTTTGAGATTGAGATATGATTTATAAAAATTGAGGTTAATTCACATTTATATACCGATCTAAAGCACGTGGACAAAATGGTAATTGGACCAATATCGAAGTGTACTAAAAAGTGAGCTTAGATCTGATCAAAGTGATCAAAATGGGGAATTCTTCATTTACGAATTACGACCCTATCAAACTTTAATTGCTTAGTTCTAATCATAATTCGAGTATAATCGTGTACGGCACTGACAATGAAATTTGTAGAATGTGAATTTTATAGATTTTTTTTTATTTTAAATTGTGGTCTGAAGTACATGAATAAATAGCATTCAATTATTCCTGCAAAGATTTGCGTGTCAATAGAAATATTGCTGGATAACCGCACAATGTACCAAATTCCAATTAATTCAAAGGTGCACCTAAGTTTCATTGAGGCCTTCCTATGAAATTAAATGAATTATCTAAAGCAACAAAATATATGCCAATGAAATTTATATGGGACATGGGGTCGTTAGGGCTGACAATTTTTAACACGACACGATAACACGACACGAACCGGCACGAAATTAATGGGTTTGGGTCAGAGCTTATTGGGTTCGTGTCCTTATCAGGTCGACCTGTTAAGGACACGAAAATTTCGTGTCGTGTTCGTGTCGGGTTCGTGTTATCCGTTAAGAAATAATATTATAATATTATTAATTCTTATTATTTTCATTTTTGTTAAATTTTGTTGGATTTTTGTTGGATTTTGTTACTAAGAAATTATTGATGTTTTAATGTTTAGATCAGATTTTTTAATTAGCAATTGGATGTTTTTAATAGGTTTAACCGTTATCAGGTCGTGTTGTTATCGAATCGTTATCGTGTCATCTCATGTACGTTTTGTTATCGTGTCGTGTTGACCCGAAGTGGTTCGTGTCGTTAATGGGTTCGTGTCGTGTTCGTGTCTGAGGGTATCGAGTCGTGTTCGTGTTTGAGGTTTTCTTAACGGGTCGTGTTCGTGTTTGTTGTTATCGTGTTCGTGTCATTATCATGTCGACACGATAACGACCCGACACGCACGATTTGCCACTCATAGGGGTCGTCTAAGAGTTTTACCTCCACGTCCTTTTTAAAAAGGAAATTTAAAACTTATTCTTTTCAATAATCACCAAACCAGAGAAAATAAAATGATTCAGGCCAGGAACAAATTTAGGCATGTATATGTAAATAAACACTAAATAATGTATTTATTTGTCATATTAAGTGTTGCATTTATAAGAACACAAGATGTATAAGTGTAATGCACATGAAACAAGTTAAGCAGAAAGGAGAGGTGGGGCTGGAAATAATTTAAGTGCAACTAATTTTGTAGATATAAAACACCACTTAATTAATTCTAGTTAAAAACTTATGGTCACCACCCAACTTTTCGGCAAATATAATATGGCCTCTTAGTCCCACTCCCACCCATTAATTCCTCAAAATGGACCTTTGATTATTGCCATCAATTTAGTTTATCCCGTTCATCTAAACAAGACGTAAAAAAAACTCTCACATCTAAAAATGGCAAAATGTATCGGTTATAGTTTCTCATTTAGTTATGATAATTCGAACCTCAATCTATTAGTTGAAAAAAAAATGTTGGTAGAAAAGAAATGTTTTATCAATTAAACTATATTTTATTATTAATGTCTCTCAGTTACTAGCTAAGTATTACTAGTATTTATTTATTAATGTTGGTGCTATGTAAATTGAATTTAAAGAAGAGAAATGTTTTATCACTTAAACTACTATATTTTATTATTAATGTCTCTCAGTTACTAGCTAATACTATTATTTATTTATTTATTTTGGTGCTATGTAAATTGAATTTAAAGTATCTATTCCATATAAAATTATGATTTTTTGTTCATTTAGTTAGAACTATTGGTTTTTTTAGTTTTGTTTATTAAGGGTGTAAAATGAACTACTCCTTAATTCTCACCCTAGATTCTCATGATTAATAAAATATCTTTTTTCACCATTACTAGGTGAAACTATAGGAGTTATCATGTATTCATGTTTCTTAATTAGGACATCTCAAAACTTGAATCTATGTAGTTTAAGTAAACAAAGGATTAACCTATATCTACCTCATTTGTCCCAAAAATGCTAGTACTACTATCAAACTAGGCCGTACTATATAATACTCCATCCGTCTTAGTTTAAGTGAAACGTTTTTTTTGCACGTGATTTTTTTAGTGTTAATTTGTGAGTTAAGTAAAAAGAATGAAAAATAAGAGAAAATAATGTTTCCATTTTTAGAAATGTATCATTTAGAGCAAGACATCCCAGAAAAAAAAATATGTCACTTAAAGTGGAACGAATGGAGTATGAATTACTACCAATTTATTCCTGGAGTAATCATGTTTTGTTTTAAATTTTTGAATTTTTTTATACTAAATTTTAATTACCTTCATAAACTCTCAATTAAACTTAATAAAGAATTTGATCGAAAAAAGTATAAAGAATGTCAAAAAAAATGGAGATTTGTGATTGTATCAATTTGGGTTATTTGAAGATAAAATACTGAATTTTCATCACTTTCTGATTATGCACGTCAATTTTAAAATATGTATATAAAGTAAGTAGTACTTATTATTAAGAGTATCCACATCCGTGCTCTTGCCAACGAGCACTGATGTGGGCCCGGCCCCACTTTTTCTGTCTGCTCTTAGGCAAGAACACAACACTCACATCTGTGCTCTTCCGCAAAGACGAACACAAGGGTCCCATCATTCCATTATTCAATTTAAATAAAAACATTTCCACAAAATTAAAATGCATTAAAAATACCCGGAATAATATTACAAAATACATTAAAAATTACATAATTAAAATCCTAAAAAATAAAAATTACATAATTAAAATCCTAAAAATTAAAAATTACATAATTCAACACGAGCGGACAATGTGTTGACAATACGCATAAACAAGCGCTTTGACATGCGAAAACGACGCCTAAAGTAATCTTTCGGAAACCACGGCTGGTCGGAAAAATAGTCGGCAACGAGCGTTTCGTGGGCTCCCTCCCGGTCACGATGAATGTAGCAGCGAGTTGATCTAGTTGGTTGAGGATGAGGGGCGGGGGTATTCGCTGCGACATATGCTTCATAAGTGGCACGATGTTGTTCGTAGTATTCTTGTTCTTCGCGCTCCGCTTTCACAATGAGATGGGTGAAATCCATTTGAGGTTTTGAGTGAGGGATGAAGGTGTAGATAAGTTGTGTGAAAAATATGAATGAGAGATGAATGAGAGATGATTTGGTGTGAAAAATGAATGATGAATGTGTGTATTTATAGATGATTTTGGGGGAAAAAATTCAAAAAAATACAGAAAAATGGGCAAAAAAATGGCCATTCTTTTGGGATTGTGAAAATATATTTTTTTAAATTTTTGGTATTATTTTCGATTTTAAAAAAAATAAAAAAAATAATTTTCCAACGGATATGCCGTTGGCCAATCAGAACGCGCCACGTCGCCTGCTCGCTAGCACGGACGTGCTCGATGCATCGAGCAGCGCCGTGCCAGCGGCGCGAGCGCAACGGCGGACAGCGTCTCCGTGCTAGTGGCACGGACGGACGGACGGCTGCATGCTTGCCGATGTGGATGCTCTTAAAGTGTTAAGTTCATTTTATTTAGCAACTCGTACAAAGGATTATGGTTGATGTTGGCGCTGGCCTAGATAGCAGGAAAGTTGACTAAAATTGGCAAGTTCAATGGCTATTTCCTCCAGGAGACGCGGAATGCCGGGAGTGGCCGGAGCGAGGTTGACATCATCACTGTCGCGCTGAGCACCTACCAATCCATGAACGGCAAGTCGTTCAAGTACCTCAACGTTTGGCAGGACACGCGGATGCACCAGAAGTATATGGGAGGCATAACATCCTCCTCTAGCGGCTCCTCCAAACGGTCAAGGTCGGTATCCCTATCCGACGCCGGCTCCGAAGAAGTGCCTAGCCAACTCGCCGGAGCTAACTTGGGTAGCCCCGACGCCGGACCAAGTGGTTCCCGACGTCGACCGCAAGGAAGGAAGAAGGCAGCGGCCGACCGCCGTCGCGCCGCGACTCCATCTGCCCCCGCTCCCGAACCCGCTCCCTATGCGCCACCTCCACCCCCGAACAACTCGCTGTGGATGCTCTTAGGCCAACTCAATATGGCCGATAGGTCAACTATGACCCCCACACAACTTCAAACGCACGAGACCATGATATTGGGTCTCCAAAAACAATTGGGGTTAGTGCCGCCGGATGAGTAGTCTTCCTCGGGTAATATTAGCCAATAATTATGTAATTTTTAATTTTTAGGAGTTTAATTATATAATTTTTAATTTTTAGTATTTTAATTATGTAATTTTTAATTTTTAGTATTTTAATTATGTAATTTTTAATTTTTAGGATTTTAATTATGTCTTTTTTATTTTATTTGTAATTTGTAATATTTATTGTGGTTTTTTAATGAATTTTAATATTATGGAAATGTTTTTGTTTAATTGAATTTTAAATTGAATTGTGCTCGTCCTTGCGGAAGAGCACAGCTGTGGGTGTTGTGCTCTTGCCAGAGAGCATGCATGAATAGTAGCGCCGGGCCCACAACCGTGCTCGCTGGCAAGAGCACAGTTGTGGATGCTCTTACATGCAGACTTTAAAATTAGTATGCAAAACTGAGAAGTTATAAAAAGTTATTCTTTCCATCCCAATAAAGGTAACATCTTTCTTTGATGGCAAGAGTTTATATGCAGTTTGTTTCATGTACTAATTAACGAAGAAAGAATAAAGTAGGAGAAAATAAAATTGATATAATAATATTTTTATTTTTGAAAATAAGTCATTTCAATGGGATTGGTTAAAATAAAAAAAAATGAGTCATGTTTAGTGAAATAGAAAGAGTAATAATTTACGTACAAATAACTCTTTCAATTAATTTCAAGCATTCACGAGATTCTAAAAGTTTTCATCTTTCAAATACTCACGTTATTAACTTTGCATATCTTTCAGGCTTCCATCACTAAAACTTCCCACTTTTATTTCTTAGATATATGTTTAATTGGATGAAATCACTAATTTGTTGGTTGCGGTTAAAGGTGATTGATCAATATATATACTGTGCTTGAAGATCTTTAATGTGAACAGGGATTGATGTCAAAATATTCGTTTTAAACCACTTACAAATAAGAATATATAATAATTTGATACCACAAATGCTCTTCTAAATTAAGTAATGAAGAGTATGGGAAAATGATAGCTGTCCAAAAAATTAAGGGCACTACATTTCTCAGATTACTATCGAACTAAACAAAAGAAGAAGTTTTCATGAAGTTGTTAATAAGGAGTAACCTGTATGAATGCATGCACTAACATAATAGGAATATTAATTTATTCTTTTAGCTACTACCATCTTTATTTAATGCATATTTTTTCCCAATATCCTTGCACAGAATCAAATTTTATTTTAAACAATTGCAAATTTAGTAATTATAAATTCAAAAAACAAGATTATGGAGGTTGTTGCTGCGTATTTTAGAATAAAAATTTGATGCATAACTATTAGGGTTGACAATCTCCGACAAAACACGAAATCCCGAAACGAACATGTACGAAATTAATGGATTGAGTCAAGTCTTTTTTTAAGTGCCCTTATCGTATTTGACTAATTACAAATCCGATTATTTCAGGCTCGAGTGACTTATTAAAAAGATTCGTACTTACGGATTAGTTCATTTTGATATTAGAAAAATCGCTTGGTCCATTAAATTTAACATCGTCATTACTTTCAAGATAAAAAAAGACCAAATCATAATATTTATCAAACACAATAGATTAAACTAAAATAGTAAAATTATGAAAATAAAATTTAGTGAGTAGTAATTTATAAACGAGTGAATTGTGACGCAGGAAAAGGTTTAATGGCAGTTGGTTCGTCGGTGGGACGGGAAAACGGGGCACATTAAAAGGACAGCTACGAGACAACAAAAATGGCCTCTTACCCTACAATACGTGTCTGTCTCTCACTGGATCCCCACCTATATAAGCAATCTCTGTCCATACCAATTTATTCTCTTGTCTTAACACCATTAAAATACTCCATATATATACACATCAAATTAATAATATTCTCCCCTATATAGGATCTCAGACATTTGGGCTCTACTGCAGGCTAAGCCATATATAGCAAAGAAATAATTTTACACTATTTACAATTTATTGTAAATTATGATATTAGAAGATTTCAAACAAAAATAAAGGTGCGACTTTGCAAAATCGATTATTGGGGGCTATTTTATTTGTTTATTTCTGTAATGACTAGGATTTTAGTTTTTATATTTCACTTAAATCTGGCATGAGAGTCCATTCATGTATATGGTGCGATATCTTCTTCTTTTATAAATCTTATTAAAGAAAATATATGCTAGTATTCAGACTAAAAATATTCAATCATCTTATCCATTGGACTAAGAGAAATATAAATTAAAATTTTCTGAATTTTAAGAAATTTGTTACAAGTATAGTTTCAAAATAGAAGAAGAAATGGTTGCAAATACATGGTACCCAAAACTCAAAAGGCCCAAATAGGCTAATAGCGTATTGCCTAGTTTCTAATCGTGGTTTTTTTTTGGAAGAAATAGCTAACAGGAAGAAATTTTATCGTTGCTTTTTGACTATATATATTTGAAAGTCCAAAAAAAGAGTCTAAATTCACCAAATTAAGGCATATCAGTGATCCTTAAAAGGTTTATTAATGGCAGTAGCTGTCCTAACGCCCAGCCTATTTATGAAAATCAAATAGATATGCTAGCTCCTTAATAGAAATAGGCTAATTGTTTCTCAAACAAATAAATTAAATTTTGTTTTTGTTTTTGTTTTTGTTTTTGTTTTTTATACATCTAATTTGTAGTAAATTTGTTCTTTGTAGTAAATTTATTGCCTGTCACATCTTCCTCATCTTATATTTTTGGAAATTTTCCCACAGTACAACAGTAAATAAAGTACATAGAGCGCTAAATATCAGCAATTTCTGCCAAAGTGGGAAAACATATTACAGTGTCTGACATGCATATTGCCGTTTGCATTTCAGTTTATCTACAACAGCCAGAGTCTTTGACCAATAGTAGAGTTCAATTAAGCTATTTATAGCTTTGAAAAACCTTTAAGGGCACCCGCAACGCTGTGCCGTTGCGGTTCCTATGCCGTTCTGGCGGAACGGTTCCGCGGCGGCACGCGTTGCGGGGTGCGTTCCGTCGCCGTTCCGTGCCGTCGCCGTTCCTATGCCGTGCCGCGTTCCGTTCCGGAGGAACGCGGAACGGAACGTTCCGCCACGCGCCGAGGCGACGTGGCGGCCTCCCATTCGACGCGTGCAACCCACTCGATGCCCCGCGAGTGGGCTTCGTCCGGTGACGCAATAATTAATTTTTTTAAAAAAAATTCGAATTTAATAAAAAAAAAAAAAAATTTTGCAACGGTAATGAGACCGTTTTTTTTATATCTGTTTTTTTTTTAATTTTTATTTTATTTATTTACTCTATAAATACTCCTATTTCATACTCATTTCAATCACAAACACACATCTATTCCTCTCTATTTCCACCCCAATTTTCATCTCAAATCAACTATATTTTCCTTCTCCCAAATTTAATCAAACTAATGGATCCTTATGAACAAATGCGTCAAATATTGGAACAATCACTTGAAGAAGATCGACGACGGGAGGCGGAAGAAGCCGCGCCACCCCAACGACGCTCCCGTACGTACATCCATCGTAACCGGGAGGAAGCCACCGCAAGGTTAGTACGCGACTACTTCTGCGATAACCCGGTTTGGGGAGATACGTACTTCCGTCGCCGTTTCCGCATGGGGAAACCGTTATTTCTCCACATCGCGAATACTTTGGCAGCCCGGGAAGAGTTCTTCCAGGAAGGGTTCGACGCGGTCGGCCGTCCCAGCCACACGACGCTGCAGAAATGTACTGCAGCAATCCGCCAGCTTGCGACTGGACAAACGGCCGACATGTTCGACGAATACCTCCACATCGGAGACAGCATTGGGCGAATGTGCTTGCTCAAATTCTGCCAAGGCGTCCGGACAGCCTTCACCGACGAATTTCTCCGAAGTCCAAGCACGACCGATTGTCAGTTCCTGCTCAACCTTCACGAAACAGTGCACGGATTCCCCGGGATGCTCGGCAGCGTCGATTGCATGCACTGGCAATGGAAGAATTGCCCGGTGGCGTGGAAGGGGTCCTACATGAGCGGCCACAAAGGCACCCACCCAACCGTTATACTTGAGGCCGTTGCCGACTACCGCCTTTGGATCTGGCACGCGTACTTCGGGGTCCCCGGGTCGAACAACGACGTAAACGTGCTCCACCAGTCCGACCTCTTGACCGAAGTTTTGGATGGTAAAGCGCCGGCCATCAACTTCGTCGCCAACAACCGGCTTTATAAAATGGGGTACTATCTCGCCGATGGCATCTACCCGAAGTGGCCTACCTTCGTGAAGACGTGCAGTGGGTCTGCGAACCCAAAGCAGACTCTTTTTGCGCAGAAGCAGGAGGCTGCTCGCAAGGATGTGGAGAGGGCGTTCGGGGTTCTCCAAGCGCGCTTCAACATCATCAAAGTCCCGGCTCGTACGTGGTTCATGGAAAACATGGTCGACATCATGTATACGTGCATAATCTTGCACAACATGATTGTCCAAGACGAAGGACCCGAGGCGGGAAATTGGTTCGACGACGAATCCCCCGGAAGCTCAACCGCAAGTAGTCCGCCTCGAAGTGGAGCGCATCCGTCTATACAAGAACGGTTATCTATTCGTGCAAGGACACGCGACTCTAGTGCCCACACCCAACTCCAACATGATCTAATTGAGCACATTTGGGCAAATTTTGGCGGATGAAATTATTAAAATTGTGTACTTTTATTTTTTTAGGATTTTAATTGTGTGCTTTTTATTTTTTACGTTTAAGTTGTAATTTTTTTTAATGTTGTGTGTTTTTTTAATAAAGTGTGTTTGTTTTTTAAGGTGTGTTTATTTAAATTGAATTGGGTTGGAAATAAAAAAAAATGAAATTGAATGAATAGTAATTTAAGGAACGGTTAAGGAACGGAGGGTTGCAGGTTCCGTTCCTTAGTTAAGGAATGAAGTAAAAAAGTACAGTGGGGCCCTCAAATAATGGTTTAAGGAACGGTATAGGAACGGTATAGGAACAGCGTTGTGGATGGCTAAGGTCTTTTATATTAACTTATCAATGGAACCTCTGGAAGCGAATTTCATTTGTAAATCCAGAAATGAACAATGACAGAAACTTCTTTGCTTATGTATTCTAAGAAATAAATTTAAACAAACCTTTTCGACGAAATCATTGCCTAGGCAACCCAATATAACAGGAGGATCATCGAAGGTAGCCAGTCTCCCATCATCTAGTAGCTCCAACACTCTCTGATAATTGAACATCGGGAAATGTTGGATTTACAGAAATACTCAGCCATTTACACCTTCATAATTGTTAAGATGATATTGCAGAAATACTAAATGAATTTTCTAGAATCATCTGACAGAAATGTCGGCATAAAAGTGGCTCCTTGCACAAGACCTACGCCTAGGAAAAAGTAAAAACATGTAAATGCAATGATTCTTCTTTTGTGACTTTGCTTGCTGAGGATCTATCAGAGTAGATAAAAGTTACATATTCTTTTCTTTGATAATTTACTCTATATCAACATGGGGGCGATAACAATAAAAAGCCCATAAATGGTTGAAAGGGTCGAGTGCAAGACTGCCCTTCGAGTAAGCTTGCCTATCTACTTCAAACCTCATATTATGAAGCAAGATACTGAAATAGACCTTATAAAGTGCAACAAGAAGCTCTGACATAATATTTTATGCATTGAAGCAATTTCAAGTGGTAAGATAAAGATATACCTGTTGCTGATTCGAAATCTTCCCATTACTCTCTGTATCAAGAACATATTGGCTACAACTCTCATCCTTCCAGACTAATACCAAAGGGGTATTTCCTGATTCATAATGTGCATGTCTGAGAGAATCAGAATTGATGATCAGAAATCGAGAAGAAAGAGAATGCACTACACAAAGCACTATAAGAAAATTGGGTAAGTCTATTCCTTGTTGTGAAGGTTGTCATTTACTTTTTGTTTGTTTAGACAATTTACAGTCTCCTTTTTTTCTCTCCATTTCACATCAGCATTAAGGGGGCGTTTACTTTGACTGAACTGAAGGATGGATGGATAAACATAATCCAAGCTAATACAGTGTCTACTTTGTCTAATTAATTAATCCATGTAAATACCTAAGAAAATTGTGTTAGTCTAGTTGTGAAGGTTGTTTGTAACCCTTTCCTTCTTTCTACAATTCTATCCTAGTCCTTTGATCCTTTCTTTCTGGTCATGCAATAAAGTTGGACAAAATATGGCTCAACACACAGAAGAGGTATATTTGGTGAAAAAACTATACGCAGCTCATACACCAAATAAGTTATTACAAAAAAATACTGATTCTACGGCTCTACCAGTCGTAAGAAAAGATGACGAAAATCTTACTTATTGTAAACAAGAGCCCATCCTTCACATACGACACTTGCCCAGTATAAGCTGCTTTTAGACCCTCCTTGTCGCAGCTGTATACGAGCAGAGTCATGAACCTGTATTTATGGTAAGGTGAAGGATCATTGCAAGCTTCAGACTCAGCAAGCTTGCTGCTCAACCAGAAAAATCTGAACTCGGTGGTGCATTCATACATAGGCATTCCCGTCAAGCAAACCATGTCAATTACGTAGTAAGTCTCATCAGCTTGCAGTCACGTTATGCAACACTAACACATCACATTGTGTAACACATTCAACGAATAAAACCATGAGAGGACGAGAAATATACGACCTCGTGAAATATACAGTCAAGTAGTATACAAGAAGATTGGCCAGACCTGCTGCTATTATTGGTACTGGCACCATTGGGTAAAGCAGATGGAAAACGATGCAGCAAGCAACCATTTCGTAACCAACTAACCGTTAGATGACACCACAAACAATGTTTCCCAGCAGGTCTAGCGCATACATACCTTCACAAAATTCGGAATATGCACCTTCATAAGCACATCAGATATTTCAGCAAACCTTCAAATAAATGCAGGTATCTATTTTGCCATTCAATCGACAAAGGTTCCTCTAATTTCACTATTTCATGGTATAAATTGACAATATCTCCACAAACAGAATGAGATTATTAGAATCACATTTAATTTAGTTCCTCTTTTTAGTCAAAGCAAGCAATCTTCAATCTTGTTTGACAAAATAATAAGGAAATGAATTCATAATCTCATGTAAACAAAAGACGGTGAGAAGAATTGAAGTAAAAGTGGATCAAATAAGGAGATAGCAAAGCAGCAAATACCAGTCCGAATTCAAGCGGTCGGGAACATCGATCATCCTTTCTGCTTCGCGAACCATCGCTGCGCTTCAAATCCTCTTAGGTTGACTGCTTCTCTAACATCAAAATCGGGAACGTCCTGGCGGTTCTGGGCCTGTCGCTGCAAAGAGATCTCCCGCCGCCTGTGTTGATCGGCATGGTGGTTGCAGAAAGTTTTACAGAAGAAATTTTGGGAGATCAAAATTTGAAAGCGAAGCAATTAAGCATCACATTTTCATGACTGTGCTTTGTTTAAGCATTTTTTGGTGGTGAATTTGTGATGCCTCATTTCATTCGAAATCCAAGGAACGTTCAAATTAGAATGCCGCAAAATTTTAAATGCCCATATTTCTCAAATTTTTATTAAAATGCTTAATTATGTTTCTTTTGTTTGTTATTCTTTTACTCATGAGACAGCGTATTAATTATTGTAATCAATATCTAATGAACTGAATTAAAACAAAATTATAACAATTGATACAAAAAACATAATGCGCGCAGCGGGCACGTAATTTATTAACATTTTTTACCAATACCATGTAACCACTAATTATATTACTGTGTAAAAATATTTATATAAGATAAAAAAATGTATTTATATATGATTAAAAATTCAATTTTGTACATGTAACGCCAAAAAAATAAAATGAAAGCCTATTCATTTTTTTGATACAAAGTCTCAAACCATAAGTGGTGAGCAAAAGTTCACGAGGCGGCAAAACCAAGTACAAAAGCTATCCAAGCTAGCCAACTCCCTTAGTGTCAAAACCAAAAGGCAATAAACGGGCACTCAAAAACTATCAAGACCATTACACTAATGCAAAAGTACATAGGAGAAAACCAACCAAAAATAAAACAACCCAAAAGGGAAAGAAAAAAACTTTGTACTAAGGTCTTCAAGAAAATGATCAACTCTCACCCAAAATCTCCGTTGGAAAGGGAGAATTTGGGTGCCAACATTTTGTCCACAATCTTAGTCGCCAAATCAATATTTTCTTCTCAAGCTCCCAATCCGGCACAAAACCTTAGAAGATCATTTTATTCTGAATATCCCATATCGAACATGAGATAAAAAAAAAGAATAGAGAAATTCACACCTTTTTATTAGCTTTATGAAGAGGAGTGTCCAGCCAAGAGAGGAAGCATGTCATCGGGTACTTAGGCAAGTACATGGATAAATTCCATTGAGCAAAAAAAGTAATACTACCATATACCACTCGAGATTCTACAGCTAAAAAAGACGTGCTCCAACGTCTCCGGTTCTTCCTTGCAAAAAATACATCCATCATCCTCAATTTGTGGTATGCCACATCTGGTCAGTCTATCTTTAGTGTTAAGCCTTCCTTGCAAGATAAATCAGACAAGCAGTTGAGCTCGGAGTGGGATAGAGTTCTTCCAAGCGAGAGAGTTTTGATTCATTATGGTGTTAGCATTCTCCAAGCTCTTAGTGACCAGCAGCACAAAGTTAGAAACAAAGAAACCTATTGAATTATTAAAACCCCACACCCTCTCATCTCTCGTGTTTTCTCTCAACTCAAGGCGATTCACGACTGAGTAAAAGGTTCCCAACGCGTTACTCTTTCCAGGAAAAAAAGGTTTTTTCTCTGTCGAAAAATCCATTTTCATTCATGAAAGCCTCATATATAACCAATATACTCTCGAACATTCTTACATAAATTATATATCTATAATTCTCTATTTCGATTGTAGTTTTATTTTTATGTATACTATATTTTTTTTATTAGATAAATTTCATTCAATTTATAATTTAGTCATTAGTAAAAAATTTAGGATGATTTTTTTTACTTTTAAAAGCCTTACTGTAAAATAGATAAACAGAAGTCTCTAATTATATGACAAGTTAACAGGAAAGGGAATTGTGAAAATCAAAGTTGTTACTTAGTAAAAACTAATTTTTGGTGCAGGAGAACACTTCATAATAAAAGAATAATTATATTAATATGTTCTTTAAATTAATATTGCAATTTAAAAAACAATAGGATGAGAAATTTTGTGAAAAGCAATTAATTATATATATAAAAAAGTAAATTACAAAAAAAACTATACGAGTTATATATATACTTTCAGTTTATTTTATTGAACTTAAGTAAGTAATATTAGTGGAAAATAAAAAAAAAACATTTAGAGATAATTCTCAATCCAAAGTAGACCATTTTTGCAACTAATTGTACAAAGGGCATCCCATCCCATGTTTTTATTCTTCAAAATTGGTACTCCATATTTTTGCAACCATAAAATATAGTTAATCCACGATTTTATCATCTAATCGGAAACGTGGATGTTTACTTTCTACTCATTTTACAGAGAATGTGAATATTCCCATTAGACAGTAGGATTTATAATATGTGTTTCATGTAGACTTCAAATATTAATTTTCAAAGAAAAAAAAAGAGAACCACATTTGTTAGATACAAAAAAAAAACAGCCCCAAAAGAGTTATTGAATGTTGTCTGGTGCCCAAAAGTGATGGTCCCAATTTTCATAACAAGAGAGAACCACAATAATTAGTTAGAATAGCCCATACACGTTTCTTCAAAACTAAACACAATGGTCCTCATCAATTCGCTTTCTTCCCCAAACATACAATATGGAGCACTTGGACACTTATGTTGTCTAACAAACTCATCATTCTCAACATAATAAATATCAATTCCATCCATCATTGCCGACCACAACCAATGCCCATAACTTTTATCTTCATTTTCATGTTCTTCTTTAGTCGTTTTCGATATCCTTGTTGTGCCTTGAATATTCTTTTTCATACATAACATCTTTTTAGAATAGTACTAGTAAGGTCACATTAGATGGAGTCTTGCACAATGTCATAGTAGTAGTTACTAGCTAGTTACAACCTTTGCAAACCAAACTAATTAGGCAAATAAAATAACTAATTTAAAGGTAAGTAGATCCCATGAAATTTACAAAAGTAACCTTAGATAAATAAAGATTTGCAAAAACTCCCAAGTTAGCTTCTTCCATTGCCTAATTCCAAGATGAAAATCTGTGTTATGGTGAGAAGAAGTCATCTGGCAATATCATAACTCTGGGAGTAGCCTAGTTGCTGCTCTATCTCCCAGCTCAGTTTCGAAGCTACTCTCTCGTGGCGCGGAACGTATTCCTACACATCACCAACACATCTTTCATCAATGAATGTTAAAGTCAATTAGTGGTAGCAATGTGAGGAAATGGCAAGAAAAGTCAATACCTCTAGCTTCTTCACAAGCTCTTTGGCTGTTGGTGCAGACACAATGATGTGGCGAGCGTTGGGGCTGATGAAGCCTTCCTCGACTGCTTTGTCGATGAATGAGAGCAACGAGTTGTAGTATCCATCCACGTTCAGCAAACCTACCTGCAAAATGACTGCCCCCCTTAGTTTCTTGACCTGTTTTTAAGGATTGGAGTTCGAAATGAATAGTACCGGCTTGTCATGGATCCCGAGCTGAGCCCATGTTATGACTTCAAGCAGTTCCTCAAGAGTTCCATAACCACCTGTCCAAGAATCAATAGGTTGATCAATTTCAAATATTATACTACTTACTAGAATAATGAATTGATTGTGGCAAACCTGGTAAGGCAATAAAAGCATCAGAATGCTTAGCCATTTCTGCTTTCCTTTGATGCATGTCTGCAACTGCCTTCACTTTCCCTACTGTTTGTCCAGTTAACTGCCAAAAAAAGAAGTACTACAAAACTCCATAAAGCAAGCAAATGTGTGTGTGTACTATTCCAACAAAATTGAAACTGAAGTTCAAAATTCAACAACTGTAGAAGCATTTGTTTGTTGATACAAAAATACAACAGATAAACAGAATTGGAAAATTGAGAGACAGAATTTGGGAGTCCAAAAATGTGTAGATTTTTACAAAAACAAATCTCTGCAGTATACACAGGATAAGGTTTAGCAACAACAAAATGACCTTTCACTTCATCAGAAAAGCAAGAAACATGTGGCCCTAATGTCATTCAAGGAAAACAAACACAAACCAACAACAACTAACAAAGATACTGAAATCAAGAATTCTAGTAGTAAATTTATCAAGAATTGTAATAGTAGTAAATTTCTTCTAAATAAAATGTGGTTTCAAGAATTCATCAAACACCACAACAGACATACCTCTCGAGGCATGAGCGTCTTGGGAATCACTCTGCAAATGAGGACAATAACAAGACAAAATTCAGTTTTTAGTGAGGAAATATGCAAAACTCTAAACTCAAATTTTTATGGTAAAAAGAAGCTCATCCTCACCCAGTGACGTGGCAGCCGCCGTCGTGGACAGCCTGAGAAACCAGCCCCATTAGGCCTATGCTGCCTCCTCCATACACTAAATCAATGCTCCTTGAAACCTTGAAATTCACCCCAAACATGTTAGGAATTTTATGACTTCAAAAACAGAGCAAAATGTAACAACAATCAATACAGAGGGTCAGTGAGTGTGGCCTATTTTAGGTGTACATTCAAATTATAAGTTTCTACCTTTTTAAGGAAGAGAAGAAATGTTCTCTGCCATCTCCATGAAATGTCTCGATAGTCATTTCAATAGAGAGACACAGAGAGATTGTACATTATTTATTGCTTCAAAAAGAATCGATGTACGAACACATTTGCATGAAAACAAAACCAAAAAATTGCTCATCAGAAACAGAGGACTAAATTATTGCAAAAAAAAAAAACCAAAACCAAAACGTTGCCGAGTTCAATCGCAGCTTCTTGATAGCTAACTTTGTTGCCTTGGCTACTCCCACAGAAGACGCAAATCGTCTTAAACTTTGATGTTTTCACTTCACTCTCCCTCTCCATTTTTTTTTCTCCCTCTCTCTCTGTTTTGTCTTTTAACTGTAAATGTGAAAGTGAATCACAGCTTCAAATAAAAGAAACAAACTTTCTTCAAAGGCCTTCTCTAATTCTCTTCTACACACTCTCTATATATACACCACCACCACTATCTTTCTCTCTTATTCATTTTATTTTTATGAGTAAAAGAACACAAGTTTCACACGGAATCAATATGCTTCATCTTTATTGGCGCTTCACAAATTAAATTACAGCCTAATTCATTTACAAATGCAAAACTAACTGCACCGTTTTGCATTGGTGCCTGCCCCGTGTCAACCACTTCATTCTTTTTACACCATTCAAAATTAGAGCATCCCTAGGCTAGCCATAGGCCAGCCACAAACTCCTCATGCCACATCATCAGGACTAAAACTCCTCCTGTCACATCATCAGGACAAGCAACTGGACAAGCAATACACTAGCAATAGGCTAGCCACAATAAACAAAATTATAAAAAACAAATAATTAACAATCACACAAAATACGGAATTAAATTTACGATACAGATACGGGAAAATTAAATAATAATATTTAAATTTAAAAAAAATACATTAATTAAAAAAACCATCTTCCACACACGAGCCCCCGCCTCCGCCTCACTCCTCGTGGCTGTCGCCGTCGCCGTCGTCGCCGCCATTATCGCCGCTATCCGGGACCCCCAAATCTGCGGCATCTGAGCCCCCCAACTGTGCCGAGGCGGCATCCAAATCGACCTGCATACTCTCGAGCATTGAGTGAAGAAACCTCTTCTCCACGGGGTTAGTTGCCGCCCTCCATTCAGCTAAGATCTTGTGCATCTGAGCCCGGGTTTGTTGACGCGCGAAGAAGGCGAGCTCGGTTGGCGACGTGCCAACAGGGGGGATGCCGACTGGACCTCCTGGGACCCCTGGGCGACCCCCCTCGCTACCCGTTGTGCCAGCCTTTGACCAACCGGGCGAGTGCAGCGAGTAAACGATGGAGGGGACGAGAACTCCTGAACATCCTCGGTGAGGTCGTGGGAACCGCCGCTGCTGCCGCTGTAATCACCGGCATAGTTCAGTCGTTGCTTCTTCGGCCAACTAGCATCGACACCTGCCCGAAGCTTCTCGGAGTCCATCAACACCTCATAGCAGTTCCAGTAGGTGAACTCCTTATAAAGCCCGGGCACGGGGAAGGCTTTCTTCGCTATCCTCCTCCAGTCCTCGTCAGTTTGGCCACTGGTCTGCATGCGGAGGGCGTTGGTGTACGAGCCCAAAAATTAGGAGACCGCAGCCCTGATTCGGTCCCACCCCATCCGGCACTCCTCCCCGCTGTGTGGCCTCCCCTACGGGCAAAATTCCTTGTAGGCTGCTGATATTTTAGCCCACAAGTTGACGATCATCGCAAACACTCACCCAAGCCATGGACAGCGCGATGTTCTCCGCATCCGTCCACTTCCTCCGTGCCGGGCTGTCGTCATCAGCCGGCTGCGACGACTCGCCGACCACCCTTTTGCCCTTCCCCTTACCCTTCTTCTTCTTTGGGGCGCCCCGACCCCGCCCTACTCCCCACGTTTGAACGGGAGTGTCCGCATCCTCGAGATCTATCCCCAACTCCTCTAAGGAGAAAGTATCACACCCAGTGAACTGCGTCTTCGATGGGGTCGATGTGTGCGAAGAAGCAGTCAAAAAATCAAGACTGAGGCGATAGACATTGTCCCCCCGACGTCCCCTGCATCCCGAGCTGCCACCCCAGCATCATCTGCATCACGGCTGCCCACCCCGACATCATCTGCATCCCGGGTTGCATACCCGGTACCCCCTGCCCGCCCTGGATCTCCTACCATCCCGGCATACTACTCCCGGCTGCCATCCCGGGCATCATCTGCTGCCAATGGTACATGTTGTAGTACCCGGCCATTAGACCCCATCCACCTTTCACGGGTACCGTGGGAGTTTGAGACCCGCTCGTCACTGGAGTAGACTCGTTGTTATTCTCCATTTTGCTTTATTGCTTTTGTACAGAAATTAAGTGAGAGAGAAAACTCGTTAAAACAAGCGGTGCGAATGAAAATGACGTGCAAATAGCGTATATATAGTGTTTCGAAAAAAAAGAGCTGGCCGATCGCTCGCCGATCGGGAGCCTGCAATGGCGGCCAGCCGACCGGCGAGCGGATCGGCCAACGCCCGAAAATCGGCGTCGGGTCGCCGATTTTTTTGCCGAAATAGCGCTCGCCGGTTCCAATGGTTCTACGAGCAGACCGGCCAGCGCCGGGAATCGACTAGCCTGTCCGCTCGCTGTCATTGGAGATGCTCTTACTACTATTATTATTTAAGTAATTCATTGACCATGATATATGCAAATTGCAATTTATGTTATGTACTATGATTGATAGAGTCGGGTCTATAAAAGTTTCTTGGTTTAATTTCACGGTTAAGTTCCATCGCTTAAAAGTACAAAGTGGAGAATGAGATTCTTCTAAATTAATAACCCTAAATGCTAGAGCCAATTAAAAATAATTAATTACAAAAGAGAAACGGTGTCACGATATTTATTAAAGATTAATTAGGGTTGATTAGTTGCATAAATGTACAGACTTTGCTCCGATTTTGTTTCCCACAAAGATGACTTCCAAAGCTTAATTATATCGTAGGAATTGAAGTTGACTAATTTGAAAACGAAAACATAAAACAACGCAATCGCTCAACATATTAAAAATAGTAAAATTAGATTATGCGGATTATAGAGAGCGGCACCAAAAATTTTTAGTTCAAGTTTTACTTATTGTTTTCTAAATAAAAATTATGGTTTTGTAAGGGTATCATTTGTGAGTGGTAATTTTTAGTAAAGCACTCTCATGTTCCTAAAGCACAAAACAACCATTTACTTACTCCCAAAGAAACTTAATCCAATTTTTTGTAGCATTTTTAAAGAAAAGAAAAATGTCCTTTGTGTCTGATCCAACTTGAAGGAAGATAGCAGCATTGGGATTGTGCTAAACGATAAAAAAACTTTTTTTCATATCGTATCTCCAATAGCAATAGGTCAGCCATAAGCTAACCATAGCCTAGCCACAACTCCTCCTGCCACATCATTAGCACTAAAAACTCCTCCTGCCACATCATCAGGACAAGCAACTGGACAAGCAGTAGGCTAGCCACAATAAACAAAATTATAAAAAACAAATAATTAACACTCACACAAAATACGAAATTAAATTTACGACACAAATACGGAAAAATTCAATAATAATATTTAATTAAAAAAATTACATAATTAAAAAAATTACATAATTAAAAAAAAGGTAGATTAAAAAAAATTACATAATTAAAAAAAACGAACGCCGTGCAGTCCTCTGCGCCCACAACTCTTCAATTAAATCCTTTTGGAGTCGAATATGAGCATCCACTTGGCGCATGTCGGCATGTGCTTGGAGGCGGTCGGCTTCATCGTGAGGTACCCCGCTTCGTACGTTGGGGGCGGCCACGTCGTGGCTTGGACCGGCTTCATTATCGTCATTGGCCCAACTAGTCAGTTGTACACCTTCATCTTCGACAATCATGTTGTGCATGATAATACAGGCGTACATTATATCAGCAATGCAGTCGACATGCCACAAACGCGTTGGACCCCTAATTGCCGCCCATCGAGACTGGAGCACACCAAATGCGCATTCCACGTCCTTGCGCGCCGACTCCTGCCGTTCCGCAAAGTAGGTCTTCCTCTCATCTGATACGCATCTGATCGTCTTCACAAAGACGGGCCACCTAGGGTATATCACATCCGCCAAGTAGTAGCCCATATCATGACGGTTGCCGTTGGCGACAAAACTGATGGTCGGACCCGGACCGACACCCTGGCACTGCTCGTTGAAAAGGGGCGACGAGTTGAGGACGTTGAGGTCGTTGTTCGACCCGGCTACCCCAAAATATGCATGCCAAATCCACAACTGGTAATCAGCTACGGCCTCGAGGATCATCGTGAGATTCTTTCCCTTGTAGCCGGTCGTGTAGAACGCCTTCCAGGCAGTGGGACAATTCTTCCACTCCCAATGCATACAATCTATGCTGCCTAACATACCTGGGAACCCATGCTTCTCCCCGTGCATCTGCATCAGCTCCTGGCAGTCTTCGGGGGTAGGGCTTCGAAGGTACTGATCACGGAATATTTCAACCACGCCCTGACAGAAATACTTCATACATTCAAGGGCAGTCGTCTCACCGATGTGGAGGTACTCGTCCCACATGTCTGCCTCGCCTCCGTAGGCCAACTGTCTGATTGCCGCAGTGCACTTTTGAATAGGTGTGTGGTCGGGTCTGCCAGCCGCATCGTGCCTGAAGCGGAAACACAGATATCGATACTCCAAAGCGTCAACAATACGCATAAACAGGGCCCTGCTCATCCTAAAACGCCCCCTGAAAAGGTTGGCGTTAAACCGCGGCTCCTGTGCGAAGTAGTCTTCATTTAGCCGCTGATGTGCAGCTACGTGATCCCGTTCAATCACTGCTCGGCGGTGGACAACGGGTCGAGGTCGAGGTACCGCTGGCTGCAAGGCCCTTTGTATCAGCCGGTTTATCTCACTGGACGTATAGGCCTCCAACTCTTCGTTCATTTGCCGTTCGTACTCCTCAGCATCCTCACCACTACCACCACTACTACAACCCGCGTTACTCATTTCGCGTTGTTAATCTTGTACAGAAATTAAGATAGAGAGAAAACTCGTTAAAACAAGTGGTGCGAATGAAAATGACGTGCAAATCGCGTATATATAGTGTTTCGAAAATTAAATAAATAAAAAAATGGACTAGCCAATCGGGAGCCTGCAATGGCGGCCAGCCGACCGGCGAGCGGATCGGCCAGCGCCCGAAAATCGGCGTGCGCTCACCGATTTTCTCGCTAAATTGCCGCTCGCCGCCTGCAATGGTTCAGCGAGCGAACTGGCCAGCACCGGGAATCGGCTAGCCGGTCCGCTTGCCGCCATTGTGGATGCTTTTAAAACGTCACAATGGACAGCGTGACATGGGGTTCTTATTTTAGTTTTTTACATGAGTTAATTTATAGTCTAACTAAACAATACGAGATGGATAGGCAGAGAGAGACGGGTAAAATTTAAGAAATCAGATGTGGTCACTGGTCACCACAGAGCACTGTGCATCATCATAACTTAACAATTACTACTATAATATTTTATATATTTATATATACGTGCGGTTATACATTGACACATTTAGAGCACTCACAATCGTGCTCTTGCCAGGGAGCACGGTTGTGGGCCCGGCTCCACTTTTTCTGTCTGCTCTCTGGCAAGAGCACAACACCCACAGCTGTGCTCTTCCGCAAGAACGAGCGCAATTCAATTTAAAATTCAATTAAACAAAAACATTTCCATAATATTAAAATTTATTAAAAAAACCTAAATAATATTACAGATGACAAATAAAATAAAAACGACATAATTAAAATCTTAAAAATTAAAAGTACATAATTAAACTCCTAAAAATTAAAAATTACATAATTAAACTCCTAATAATTAAAAATTACATAATTAAAAGCTAAAAATACCCCCATGGAAGACTACTCATCCGGCGGCACTACCCCCAATTGTCTTTGGAGGCCCAATATCATGGCCTCATGCGATCGAGTTGCGAGGGGGTCATAGTTGACCTATCGGCCATATTGAGTTGAGCCAAGAGGGCCACAACGAGTTGGTGGGGGTGGAGGTGGCGCATATGGAACGGGAGCGGGTTCGGGAGCATTGGCGGTTGCAGCCGCGGCGCGATGGCGGTTGGCCGCCGCCTTCTTCCTTCCTTGTGGTCGGCGTTGGGAACCGCTCGAGCCGGCGTCGGGGCTTCCCAAGTTAGCTCCGGCGAGTTGGCTAGCCACTTCTTCGGAGCCGGCGTCGGATAGGGATACCGACCTTGACCGTTTGGAGGAGCCGCTAGAGGAGGATGTTATGCGTCTCCTGCCAAACATTGAGGTACTTGAATGGCTTGTAGTTCATGGATTGGTAGGTGCTCATCGCGGCAGTGATGATGTCGACCTTGCTCCGGCCGCTCCCCGCCGACCGCTCTTCCTGGAAGAAATAGCCATTGAACTTGCCAATTTCTTCGTTGGCTCGGTAGATGGCGTTGCGCACCATACTCTTGTTGCGCTCGATTGTTCCCGGCGGCCGGTTTTCATTGTACCGGCGAGCTATGCGCCACCAAAAGTGATCGTCGGATTGGTTCGGGCCAACCACCGGATCTTCGGAGATTTTCAAGTACGCCGCGAATAATTTATCCATCTCCGTCGGAGTGTACGGTGTGCGGACACCGCGAGTAGGAGGAGTCGGAGTTTGGGAGGGGGCGGTCGGCCTAGGCTCGGGTGTCCACCCGTATTGCCCTTCGGGGGCATCTTGGTAGTCGATTGGGTATGGCCGGTAGCCACCCGGAATGCCCGAACTTTGGGTTTGAGGAGGGGCCGAATATTCCGTTTCCGGACTAGGAAACGGTTGTGAAGAGAACCATTCGGGGTTCCAACTGTGGGAGCCTGGGGGGTTATTGTCTTGGCCGGACATTGTTATGTTGTAGGAGTGGAAGAAAGATTGAGAATGGATATGTGAGAATGAAGATGAGAATGGATATGTGATGTGAATTTTTGGGTGTGAAAGTGGGGGTATTTATAGATGAAAATGTGTATTTTTGGGGGAAAAAATTAAAAAAAATTAAAAGTGGTAAAAAAACGGTAAAAAACGGATATATTTTTTTTGGGAAGTGGAAAAATATTTTTTCTTATTTTTAATCGGTTTTTTTTAATTAAAAACTGATTTTTAATTAAAAAAAATTCAAAGGCAACGGCTATGCCGTTGCCCAATCGCTGGGCGCCACGTCAGCTGCTCGCTGGCACGGACATGCTCCATGCATCGAGTAGCGCCGTGCCAGCGGCGGCGGAGCTCGTCCTTGCCAGCGGCACGGACGGACGGACGCCGTCCGTCCACCATTGCAGATGCTCTTATGCTCCATTCATAGGAAACATTTTATTTTTATTTGATGCTGGCGCGAGCGCAACGGCGGCGGAGCTCGTCCTTGCCAGCGGCACGGACGGACGGACGCCGTCCGTCCACCGCGTCCGTCCATCCACCGTTGCAGATGCTCTTATGCTCCATTCATAGGAAACATTTTATTTTTATTTGATGCTGGCGCGAGCGCAACGGCGGCGGAGCTCGTCCTTGCCAGCGGCACGGACGGACTGACGCCGTCCGTCCATCCACCGTTGCAGATGCTCTTATGCTCCATTCATAGGAAACATTTTATTTTTATTTGATGCTGGCGCGAGCGCAACGGCGGCGGAGCTCGTCCTTGCCAGCGGCACGGACGGACGGACGCAGTCCGTCCACCGCGTCCGTTCATTCACCGTTGCAGATGCTCTTATGCTCCATTCATAGGAAACATTTTATTTTTATTTGATGCGACGCCACTCCTCACAGTTAGCATGATGTCCCTCCCTCATCCCCATTCCATTATCACTTTTTTAATGTTGTATGTCGGCATTACGATGAAGTCATTCATTTGATACATGACTAAGGTTGAATCTCATCCATTAAATTAAAATAAAGGAATAGAAGACTTAGATTTAATTAAATTGTGTATTTGTATAGTTTCGTTGGGACATTATTATATAAATAAAATTGTCCAAAATATAATAAACCTCAATAAATAAATAAATAAAATAGTACTCCATTAGTACTGAATTCACTTTATTTTAATCTTGAATGTTTTATTAAACAAAATTATGGGATAGATTATTTCTATACACTGAATTTGCATTAGACCATCTCCAACAAAATTGTAAAACTCAATATGCAATAGGAAAATCCCTTCAATGGTACCGCAAAGTCAATCCTATTATAGGTATTTGAGTGAAATATACTTATCTTTTGGTTTGCATTAAAACTATACCAAAACTACTTTTCAAATTATAATGTATTGCATTCCAGTCCAAATTATTCTATATTTATTAAAATAAATAAAGAGGAGAGGAAGAGAAAGTATGGAGAAACTTACAGAGAAAGAGCAGACCAGACTGCGATGGAGAAGAAGAGATAAGAATTAATGACCTAATAATTCTATTAGTAATATGTTATTTATTGATTAATGGGCTATAACCCATATATACGTTTTTTTTTAATTCAAGTATAAACGCAGAAGACTAAATACGATTAATAAGATAGTTTACATAAAATAAAATAATAGCAATAATAACCTAACATTAATAATTAATGAAAATTCAAAAATAGAAAAACATAAGCTAAATACTAAATAAAAACAAAAAGACTAATAATTAAAATTACAACAACTAATAAAATACTATAGAGTAAAAATTAGTAACTTTAGTAGTAGTATATTTCAGGTAACTCGATATTTAGAGTAAAAATTACCTAATTAGAAAGCATATGTAAAAAGTAACTTTAGTATAATTCAGGTAACTCGATACTCAATAATCCAAAAATCTCACAACCCGATATCTAATCTGAAACCCGAAAAATTGGATATCGGGTATCCAACTATCCAATTTTTTGGAGTTTGGATATCGGGTGATAAGGCCTATGCATCTTACCACGCATAGTAAAAGTGTACACCACACATTATCTTCTTTAACAAATTTGCTTGAAGTAGCATATGAGGGTGGTACTCGCATCACCTAACTCGAGTTTTGGCATTTTCTTGATTTCCTAATTCATGAGCTTGCCAAATACTTCCTCCGTTCGCGAATAATAAACTCATTTTTCTATTTTAGTTCATCCACAGGTAGGAGTTCATGTTTACTTTTACCATAAATGATAATAGAGTCTCACCTCCCACTAATTCATTCCACTCACATTTCAATTAAAACTAATATATACAAGGAGACTCATATTCCACTAATTGTTTTCCACCCACTTTTCTTAATATTTCTTAAAACATGTGCCGCCAAGAAATGAGACTCCTAATAACGGACAGGGGAGTAAAGTATAATTATAAATAATAATAATAATAATAATAATAATAATAATAATAATAATAATAATAATAAATGTACTTTTGTGTCCCTTAAAAATAAGAATTCTTTCCTTTTTTAGAAAATTTCTTTCTCTCTAATGAGGCGGTACCCGTTATTCACCAACACACTTTTCTTTCTATATCCCTCTTAGTTTACTTATTTTGTATTAAAAAATTCACTAATCCTATGTTAACAACAATTTTGGCCTTTTATCCTTGGTTTGATTCTTATTAATATTTCTATAGATCTCAATTTTTTATATGAAATCCAATGTTATTGGCACCCTTTTGCACAAAAAAATGCGCCACATTTAACCGGTGTGCACATAAAAAATTGTGCATAGTTGCGGATTCTCGTTTACATAAAATCGAATTTATTTATTCATATACTGTATGAGTTATTAACTTGAAAACACATCAACTTTCACAAAATATGTGGATTGTACATAAATATAAATTTTAATTTTTGGTTTATCATAATTTTATGCCAAAATTAAAACTTAAACATTTTTAGATGACATAGAAGCCTGAAACTGCCTACATGGACTCATACTATCGACCAACATTGCAGATAACTTTGTTCCAAACTTCAAAATGATGCCTTCTAAAAATTCAAAATGATAAAATAGTAGTATTTGCCAATGTTTCTGAAGGCCTCCGTCGTCGAGGAGTTCTACAACCGCCAAGTGCATTGTTTTCTAGCAAAGTTCAGTTGGATGCACAGAATCGAGCCACCGCCGCCTCTCCCTCAAGAAAGGAGATAGACGACGATGATTTTAATCCTAGATGCAAAACAATCTCATTTTACTCATAAAACACCACTTAGTTCGTTTTTTTACACTTTGTTGTCATATCAATCACTATTAATACAACGTCAATTAAAATATCTCATTTAAATAAAAAAAAGTTATACCAAAACTTCATCGTGATAAATTCATAACTAATGAAAAATTAGTGTATTAGTACTAAAATTTTGAATTTATATGCAGTTTATTAATTGTGTTAAGGTTTATGTATCTAAATACTTACAATAATTTTTTAAAGGTTTATGTATCTAAATACTACTAGTATTCATTTTTCATTATTCATATGCCGCCAGATCATATATTGGCGTGTTCTTGTAATCTACATCGATGGTGGTAATTTTATAATATCAACCAAAATAAATTTGTATTTGTCTATATAAATCAAAATTTAGTATAGATACGCTATTCATGAACATTTTTTCGAGCACGCGTTGTGACTTAAAAGCCAGGAGGTATGAATTTTTTTTAGAATTTAGTACTCTCTCCGTCTGTCATTAAATATTTTATTTTTCTTTTTTCATCCATCCGTCAATAAATATTTCATTTCATTTTTACTATATTGGGTAAATGGACCATACATTCCACTAACTCATTACACTCACATTTTTATTAGAAAACCAATATGTAAAAGTAGACCAAAAAATAGATCTCACATTCTACCAATTTTTCTACTCACTTTACTTTATAAGTCAAACAATTTCTTAAAACTCGTATCAATCAAATATGAGACATTTAATGACGGAGACGGAGGAAGTAGGATATAATAAGAAAATGAAAAGTACATGTACATACATAATTAATTAATTATTACTGTAGTACTATAGTTTAGGCATCGAGAATTTTATAGATTAAGTATTATCCTATAATGGTACTACTTCAGTTATAGCTTTTCGCCACTAATTTGTTTGACTTTATGGAGTTTCAAGAGATATTTCAAAACCATGAAATACATTCATGACGTGGCTGTTTGGCTACATTTAGATTTTCTGTTTTATGTTGTCACATTTTTGGTGTCAAAGAATAATTACTACTACTATATTCTATGCGTATAAATTATGCAATTTAAAATTAAAACAAATATTTAATACTCTATTAACTGCAAAAATAAAAGATGAATTAATAGAATTCAAGGTCTCAAGAATGAAAATTAAAATAGCGGATTTTGCATTTAATTATTTCCATTGCTATCAAAAAGACTAAGGAGTAGCATCTTTTTTCTCTTTTTCAAACTCCATATAAAACTAATTACCATTATAAAACATCCGTCCATTTTTTAATTTTAATAATTATACATCCATATTTATTGTGCGCAACTGCGCATGATAGTTCGGAGTGCTGTGCGCATGCTATTTGCCTGTGCAATATGTGGTCCCACCTATACGGATTTTGTATAAAGATTCCATATTCCACTAGTATAATTCCAACTTATTTATAATCAATCAAGCTAATTATAAAAATTAATATGTCATAATTTTAATTTTTTAACTCAAAAATGAAGCCGGGGTAAATTGTCAAACAATTATTACCAATATGACTATGTGTACTATCGATATACTCCTCAATTTCATTTTTGTCTTTTGTGTCAATTAAGAACCATTCTTGAAAGAGAATATTACCATCAATATTTAAAAAACACCGACATCATCTAAGTGCTTGCATTCACATTATATAGAAGAAAGTTTGTATCATGGTATCTAATAAAAAACACAATAACAAATATCATAATTGACTAAAACATATTTTTTTGTTGAACACCAAGCCAATGCAAACACAACGAAATTACAACTAGTAAAATAGTTTTCTTAAACCACACGCTAGTACAAACACAAAATGAATTACAAGTAGCTCAAACCTGAAGAATTCCCGATTCCCATAGGCATGTATCGACTTTAACAAGAACAATTGTTACGTGTTTCACTGAATTTTTGAATTTGTTCTCAAATGTGTTTTATACTAGCAATGTAATGTAATGGCTTATAATTTCTTGACTTGGAATAACCTGACGGAGATAACGATAATATTGACTAATCGTAAATTAATATTGCAATGTCTACCTAAAAAGAGGAAATAGACAACTTGACTTGTGAGTTGTAACGAGAAGGGAATCGAATTTTGTGAGTACTTCTTTTGCAAATTTAAACCTTAGTTTGATGTATATTTGATCGGCGAGCGCCAAGTCGGCAAAAAAAACGGCGAGCGCACGCCGATTCCGCTGGCAGATGCGCTCGCCGATCGGCTGGCCGCCATTGCAGGCTCCTGATCGGCTAGCGAACGACAAGCGGATTTTATTTTTTATTTTTATTTAATTTGCGGAACGGCAAGAGTCGGCGCGCAAGGACGTGGAGCGCGCATTTGGTGTGCTCCAGTCTCGATGGGCGGCAATTAGGGGTCCAACGCGGTTGTGGCATGTCGAATGCATTGCTGATATAATGTACGCATGTATTATCATGCACAACATGATAGTCGAAGATGAAGGTGTACAACTGACTAGTTGGGCCAACGACGATAATGAAGTCGGTCCAAGCCACGGCGTGACCGCCCCGAACGTACGAAGTGGGGTACCTCACGATGAAGCCGACCGCCTCCAAGCACATGCCGACATGCGCCAAGTAGAAGCTCATATTCGACTCCAAAATGATTTAATTGAAGAGTTGTGGGCGCAGAGGACTGCACGGAGTTAGTTTTTTTTTTAAATTATGTAATTTTTTTAATGTACCTTTTTTTATTTAAATAAAATTATTGCATTTTCCCGTATCTGTGTCGTAAGTTGAAGTCCGTATTTTGTGTGATTGTTATTTTTATTATTTTGTTTATTGTGGCTAGGCTATGGCTAGGCTATTGCTTGTCCAGTTGTTTGTCCTGATGATGTGGCAGGAGGAGTTTTTAGTGTTGATGATGTGGCAGGAGGAGTTTGTGGCTAGGCTATGACTGGGCTATTGATTGTCTAAAACCATTGTGGATGCTCTTAGAAATTGGAAATTGGCCGTGATTAATATATAACGAAATTCTAATGCATAGTTTTGGATCAAATTTCAACTATTAAATCAAAAGCGGAAGGATAAGATTAAAAACACAATGTCATATGGTTCATACGAAGGATATGAACTAAAACGTTTTTTTTTTTTAATATGTAGGTATAATTATTTCCCTGATTAGTGTTATTATATCAACTTTTCCCTTAGTTATGTTTTATTCATATAATTTTTCAATCTTCATTATATACACTCGTTATGCATTATATACACCAACATTTTGCATTACAACATTTTAAAGTTTCACAACACAACACAACACAACACACTACTAGAAAAATTGCTTCTCACTACACTTTTTTATCACACTTTATAAAAAGTGTCAGCATAGATGTACTATCTACACACTAGCTTTTCACTGCACTTTATAATATATTGTTACTGCACTTCAACATAAAAAGTGTCATCATAGATGTACTATCTACACACTACCTCTTACTACAGGTACCCGGTGCATAAACTCGTTGTGCATTATACATAAACTCGTTGTGCATTATCTACGTCAATATATTTTTGAAAAGTAGTCAAATATTAGTATATGAGTTTCTTTAGCACAGAATATCGGTTTCTTTAACATACAATATCAATATATGTAATAACGGTTCTCTATGTTATACCGATATCAGTTTATGCCACACACAATATCATTTTACTGACTGTTTTCTTCCATCACCTACTTACCTTTTGTGGAGAATTATATTTTTTTTAAATTATCCAAAATCATATACTCTATCCGTCTCCAAAGAATATGCACTTTGGATTCGGCATGAGTTTTAATGTAAAATTGGTAAAGTAAGATAGAGGTAGAGAGAAAGAGTAAATAAAGTATTGTTAGTGGAGAATGAATCTCTTATCATTAGAGAGAAAAGACTTTCCAAATTAGAAAGTGCATATTCTTGTAGGACGGACTAAAAAGAAAAGAGTGTGGGATGGAGGAGGGAGTAGATTATAATATCTAATGAACAAAAATAGTTCTTGTTCTCATTTTAAATATGATTCTCATTTCATCGCACCCCTATAACCTTTGGGGCTTGGCTACGCCACTAATCTATATCGTGTACCTTGGCTACGCCATTAAGAGCATCCACAATGGGGCGCCTTAAAGCCCGCCCTATGCACCGTCACGTCAACATTTTATCCTCCTGCCCTTCCACCTGCAGTGGGGCGCCCTAAGCATTTTCTTCTATTTGAATACTTAAATAACTACAAAAATTGGGAAAAACCTTCATTTCATTTATAAAATTAATACATTACAATACGGATTACAAAAAAAATTCACAAACTCAGCGACGGCAGTTACGAGCCCACACTTCTTCAACCATGTCGTTCATGAGCTGCGCATGGTCGTGTTGGTTGCGCATTGAGGCATGTCTAGATAGAACCTCATTGAAGCCCGTCGGTAATCCTCGAGCGGGGGGTTCGGTCGCCGTGCTGGAGGAGCTAGATGCACTTTCGTCATCGGTCCAATCGGTGATGTTCCCACCTTCATGTTCGACTATCATGTTGTGCAAGATTATGCACTCATACATGACATCGGCGAGGACTTCCTTGAACCAGAGAAGGCCCGGCCCTTTCACTATTGCCCACCGTGCTTGGAGCACACCAAATACCCGCTCCACATCCTTCCGCGCCGCCTCCTGCTTTTGCGCAAATAAAACTCTCTTCTCACCAATTGGGCAGCTGATCGTCTTCAGAAAAACAGGTCACCTTGGGTATATGCCATCGGCCAAGTAGTACCCTATG
The DNA here is from genome assembly GCF_004379255.2 of Salvia splendens. Classification (NCBI taxonomy): domain Eukaryota; kingdom Viridiplantae; phylum Streptophyta; class Magnoliopsida; order Lamiales; family Lamiaceae; genus Salvia; species Salvia splendens. The sequence continues at coordinate 24,730,447 of NC_056044.1, forward strand.
TGGTATTGGCGCCTGTTGGCGGTGAACTCGATGGTCGGGCCGTTGCCGTTGCATTGCTCGGTGAAGAGGGTGGATGAGTTGAGGACGTTGATGTCGTTGTTCGACCCGGCTACACTGAAGTAAGCATGCCAGATCCAGAGCCGATGGTCAGCGACGGCTTTGAGGATCATCGTCGGGTGGCTGCCCTTATATCCACTAGTGAATTGGCCTCTCCACGCCATCGGACAATTCTTCCACGCCCAGTGCATACAGTCGATGCTCCCTAGCATCCTAGGAAAGTCGTGCGCCGTCCCGTGCATTCTCATTAGGCCCTGGCAATCTACAACTGTCGGCTTTCGCAAATATGTGTCGCTGTAGGCCTCCACAACTCCCCTACAAAATCTCTTCAGGAACTTGCGGCCTGTTGTATCCCCGACGTGGAGGTACTCATTGAACATGTCAGCACTGGTGCCGTAGCCCAACTGACAAAGTGCAACTGTGCACTTTTGCAACGGCGTAAGTCCGGGTCTACCGATGCCATCTTCTCGATACAGGAAGTATTCATCACGTGACTGTAACGTCTGGACAATGCTGAGAAAAAGGTAACGAGGCATTCTAAAACGACGGCGGAAAACAGTCGGGCCCCACCGTGGTTGCTCGGTAAAATAGTATGTACGTAGACGTTCGTGAGCAGCGGCGTGGTCGCGTCGGACAAACGTCCGACGTCGAATAGGCATGGGGATCTGCTCCGCCGCCACCGCCTCCTCGCGTTGCATTATGGCTAAGCATTCCGCCATTGCGTCGTGCACGGCTGCATTTAAGGCTCAAGTCAAGGTCGGACTACCGTCCTCCGAGGAACTCCGGTCGTCGTCGTGGTTCATTTTTGTTTGTGAGAGATGGAGAAACGTGCGAGCTGAGAGAAATGAGAGATGCGAGAAATGTTCGTATGAAAAATAGAATGACAATCGAGGTTTAAATAGACAAATTTCGAATTTAAAAAAAAAAAACAAAACAAAAACGCGTTGCATCGTCCGCGCCATTGTGGGCGCCGCAGACGATGGCGCGGACGATGCCCTATCGTCCGCGGACTAAGCGTAGGGCGCGGACGACGCATCGCCCGTCGTCTGCGGAGCCACAGTGACGGACGATAGCGCGCCCGATCATCGGGCGCGCTATCGTCCGCCCACTGTGGATGGCCTAACAAATATCGTGTATTTATTTTCATTTACTAATTAAGGATAAAACGTTCATATTTGTATACAATATGATTCTGTCTATAAAAGATAATTTTAAAGGTTGAACAATAAAGTATTTGAGCATTATATTAGTGATAACACATAAAGGGATCTTAATTAGAAGACGTGGAAGGCCAGGATTGGTGGGTTATGACCAATTAACATTGACACTAAGTTGGAATGATAGATCGACACGTAAAACTTTGTCGGGTATCCATAGGTTTGGTCAGGTCTCATAAAGTTGAAACACTAATATGTGACTGCTTGTCACAAAGCACAATTATATGCTATTTATGGAGCCTTACTTTCCCATTTCATCTTACTACATTCGGAAATGCATAATCTTATCCTCTCTTTTACCCAACTTTTAATTCTCACCACCTAGTTCTATCATCACCATCATACTCTGTGTTGTTGCTAACTTTGGTTATCATTTAAAGTAAAGTTAAAGTCACATTAATATTATTATTATGTTTTTATGTGGACTGAGATTAGTTGCATCTTCATTACCATTTCTTAAAATGAACAAAATATATTTTCTTAATTATTATTACTATGATTTATAGCCGTGTCTGCTCAAAATTAGCTGTGAGATTTGTCAATGTTCTATTTGTTCATGTATTTTAAAATTGCAAGCAAACTAATATTTTTCCTTTTTCCTTAATTGGGTAGGATTGATATGTTTAAGCCCTTTTAACTTTGCCATAGCATTTGTCCGAGCATCTTAAGTCGTTGCTTTCCCAAAATTAACTATTCTTGGACTCCATTATCAAATTATTCATATTTTTACTATGCATCTTATTGTTTAAACTATAACCAATTACATCTTCTCTATATTTGAAGCCCATTGGGCCCATAATTGATTCACCAATGGCTTTACAACAAAGCCCAGATACAAGAATCAACTACCATGTCCAAATCAATACGAAGACCCACAAATGTAATCTTTAATTCATCACATTTAGAAAGAAATCAATTTTCTAAGGATTGCCATAAAAAAGAATTGGGTATTATCGTATACAAACTTCTTACAAGTGAAGTTGCTTCATGTCGGAATCTAGAAGTAAACTTAACCTGCTTATTCATTACACACCCACAAAATTTCTCCACAATGCAGAATCACACATTGCAGAAACACACTCTAAATTTCGATTGCAACTCCAGATCCTGTTGGTATTGATGGAGGGGACGTATTAGCCTAAACGCCAGTAGGTGAATCCCGATGCAGGTGATGCGAGTAACAAGATCTTCCAATTCTTGTCGAGAGGGCGAGACCTTGGGATGCAGCATTTGAGACTTGGAATTCTGATGCAGATATCAGGTAAGAATGAGGAAAGAGTCTCGGTTTGAATGAGATAAACAAATCACAATGTTCGAAAACTTGAGATTGCTTGAAGATATGTTTCACATTTCACATAAATGCAACAACTATTTGATACAATTGAGTTAAATACAATACCTCCACATGCTTTCCCAGTTGGATGACCTCGAATGATTAAGTCATTAATATTCACGCTTTGGACGGGCTTCAGCTCTGCTCACTCGAATAGATCTACCGTTGAGGTCCTGCTCCAAGAAATTTCAATGAGATTTAAAAGAAGGCGTATTCATGGAACAGAAAACAAACACATCAACACCAAGTTTAGCAGTGTAAATCGACATAGATTAGAAACATTATTTGATTTCAAGAAAAGTCCCAAGCAGTTAGGAATGCTCTAGACTCGGCATGTATGAAGCAAATAAAGCATAGATGAATACACATGTAGGGCGAATACACGGGAGTAGGTAAAAGTAGGGGACTCACCATGCCATCGAATGATCTGATAGCATTGTCAACCTCTTGAGCTGAACCATACGTTACGAAACCAAAACCCCTCGACCTACCACTGTCTCTGTCATAGACAACAGTTGCTTCCTTAACCTTCCCCTGCTCACTAAACAAGGTTTCGAGTGTAAGATTGTCAACACCCCACGCAAGGTTACCCACATAAAGCCTGTTGGTGTTGTCTATACTCGACCCTCCCCTGGGTCCTCGGGGCGAGAAATTTTCATCCCTTGGAGGTGGTGGGCCAGAGCTCACCCTCAAAGCCCTACCTTGAAGTTCCTGCAGAAAAGGAAAAAAGTCAGGCAGGCAGATATCGTCTCAAGCAGCATAAACAAAGCTAGCAAGAAGTTGACAACAAAAGCCAGCATGCAACACTAGCAAGAATTAAGAAGCTTACATATCCATTGAATTGTTGAGCGGCAGCTTCTACTTCCTCGACTGTGGACATAGTCACGAAACCAAAACCCCGGCTTCTTCCTGTAGCCTTGTCATAGATAACCTGCACAAGTTCAAGAACATTGTTTTTTCTATCAAAATCGATTTTTTACCCGTTAACTCGAGCATACACAGAGAGAGATTGAGTAACCAATCAACAAATTCAATCCAAAATAGTTTGCAATCATATAAGTAGCATAAATATATTCATTCCGCAAAGCTTCCAGAAGCAGTTCCGAATCAAAGTCCATTGACATTCATGAATATGTCCGAACAAAATCATTTTTTATCCAAACAACAGCACCTAATTAATTAAATTGGATTGATTATACTATTATACATAGTGAATAATTTAAGTTAGCTTTTGAAAAACAAAAGCGAAACTTTACACACAAAAAATACAAAAACAATAATTTAAAAAGTGACAATAACGGAAATAGAAAGCGAAATTACGATAGAAAACAAAATATACCTCAACCATCTCAACATTCCCGGCTTGTTCAAACAGGCCAGCAAGCCGGGAGCTATCAACGGTGAACGGCAAATTCCCCACGAAAAGTTTCAACTCGGGGGAGAAATTGGGCTGCGGGGACGCCTCTTCATCCTCTCCCTCGTCCACCTCTTCGCCCAATTCAGAGGAAATGGCGACGTTGCGGACGAATTTAGGGATTGGGGTAGAGAGGGAGAGAAGGGGCGGCCTTGGCAATGCGAGGGGTTTGAGAGAAGAGGGAGCAAGCGAAGACGCGGAAACGAAGCATAGGGTTTGCGGAGTGAGGGAGAGAGAGAGGGAGTGGAGCGAGGCAGCAGCCATTGTTAAAGATAAGGTTTTTGGTGAGGTTTCTGATTTTCGATGATAGAATGAGCTACAGTTTATAACCAAGATAGAGAGGCTGATATTTTCTCTTTCAAGATCAGGTAATTTTGCGGACATACTGATTTTCTTAATTAAAATTTTACAGTATGTGCTGTTTAATTTTCTAATATGGTCTTTTTAATTCCACCTTATAAATAAATGCATTGCTTATACATACTCAATATTAATGAAAAAAGAGGTTCAAGAAAATTGTAAAGTTGAACATACTAGCAGTATTTTTAGGGATAATAGTCATTTAACTAATAAAATTTGGTCGAATTTTAGTATGTTCTATAAACTTTGAAATTGAAATATTAAATTAAGAAATTTTAATTTTTCTCAGTTGTTTCATCCTTCCACAAATTAATAATATCTTTTTGTGATGTTAAAAATAATAATTTTTTAATAAAATAAGAAGATAAATGAAAAAAAAAGATTATAAAGAAAAAATATTTATTTTAATGAAATACATTGTTTTTTACTTTTGATATTTTAGCAACCAAAGAAGTTATTTGTAGGAAATTTAAAATACTAGTATTCGACATAGAAAAATAATATTGGTTGTCAAAATGGGTTCCAAGTGTCTTGTTTTAATATCATATGGTCAAATTAGAGGAAACACACTTGATTTTGATGTCTTGAAGTCTTGAACAGATACCCTTTCAAAATCAAATATATGTAGTTTTAACTTTTAGACCAAAAGTTTTAAATTTTAATACTAATATAAACTAGGATGCATTTATTTTCTCTTCTTTTTTGCATTTAAGAAAATTATCCTAAAATAATCAAGTTTGGACAAATTCCAAAATTTTATAATTTTGAAATAAAATACATTAAATTTAATTTTTCAAAATTTGTTTTGATTTTTTGTTCAGGCAAAATTGAAACTGGTTTCAGTTTCAAGTTTCAATCATGTAAGCTTAGATTCTAACCTAGTCAACTTCAGTTTTAAAATATCAGCTTCAATTTCAACTAAATTAATAACCGGAGAAAACTTGGTGTAATTTATTTCGAACTTCAAATATTACGTGCAAAATAAGAACTCGTCAAACATGATGTATTTAATGTGGATTTTCCATTTTTTATACTTAAACCAAATATATATAGATTATTTAATAATATGTTCTCTTTTGAACAAGTACATTTAATCTTATTGCCTAATTATATGTCTGTGTATAAAAGGGATATTCCAACTCAAATTAGTGAATTACCTCTCCACATTATATACTCCTACTACTTTATTATTATACGGCTCATTTTTGCTTAACACTAGAATTTTGTAAAACAATGCTCTTTTATAATAGGTAAACTTAATTTTGTAAAACAATGCTCTTTTATAGGTATAGATTGAATTGAAATCTCACCAAGTATATTAATATCACTATTTTGTATTTCCCGCCATTTGTTTGTTTGATTTTCAGAGTCATTGTGATCACATATACATATCTATGTATTCAAAGAAAACAAAAATCTGCTGATGGAATCAACAAACAGTTATACCACTTTCCACCTTATGTCCAAATGTATAATTCCATCTCTCGAGTCGATAAGATGATACTTCTCGTTGATATGCTCGTTGTCGACCACATCGGCCAAGTGAATCTCTACGTACCCCAACGACTCCTATATATGTCGAACAGCAAAATCAACATCATGATAAAAATTGTGAGCTACATCAAGGAGATAGATGGAAGTTATGGTGGTTGTACCTTACACATGACTCCCATGCGACGTCTCTTGCTCATCACCTCGATCTTGATGAAATCCTTCACGGGAGCCTCATCTAGCACGAACTGGAATTCTTCATTCCAATAAGGGTTTCGAGTTTTCTTCACAGTCTATGGACGGATGATGCATTGCAAATTGCACATTTGAATGTTATACATAAGTAAATTAAGCTAAACATATATTGAAGTGCGATTAGTGAAAAATCTCACCTTAGTTCGCCGTTTGTCGCCTCTAAACAGGACTGTGGCATAAGGGCTGCTCGGGCTGGTCTTCCCTTCTACATCCTTAGCCTCAACGACCCTAACAAGGAGCAGACCCGTCCCACTCAGCGACATGCTTTCATGGCCGTTTCTTGAACTTCCGTTTCCTGAAGAACCAGAAGATGAACTAAATTTCTTGCTGTCTTCGAGGAAAGGAACAAAGGTCGTCTCGAATGCGATCTGGCCGTGTGGCTTCTTATTATGAGGGTCGTTCGGGTCCATGCTATTCTGCAAATCAAGCGTGATGTCTTGTTTCTTGTATGGAACGAGCGTATTCAGTGGAACCAACTGCATTCCTAGATAGTCATGAGCACCAACCTGGTATTCGAATAGGAAAGGAATAGAAGCGTTACACGACATAATCTTTAGACGAACTCAACGAGCAAACTTGTTTTGCAGATTAACTAAATGCACATAATGTACACCTTTTCCCAATCATAGAGTTTCAGCTGTAGAACTTGGGACACGGGGTCCTTCACGGTCAGCTTGAAGGTCTCGTTCCATTCGGGATTAAGATTATTCTTCTTGACCGTCGTCTTCTTTGAAGGGAGTCTTTCCCCTGTGAGGCTCAGTTTAACATAGGGATCAGATGTGCTCAGGAAATCCATGTTTAAGAGATTGCGTGCTCTTACAACCTTGACGTGTAGTATTCCAACAGGCTTCTTCGTAGCTCCTCTGGCGATTTACGAATACAAGAATCAGAGTGAAAGGTTTCGAATAAACGAATCATATTTATTAGTTTATGAGAGAATGTTAAAACTTACAATGAACTATCAAGGATGTCTATCTCTAACGTTTGGGGCCAGAGATAAAGCTTAGCGACTTGCCTCGCCACAATGTCCTGCAGGAAACAGAGGTTCGGGCATCACAACTAATCCAGCAAGAGATAAGACATCAAGAAAAAAGACAAATATGTTCAAATTCGATACCCATACATCCAATGTTGTTTAGACTATTCATCAGCTAAGACAAGGCACAATCACACACGTATTGTTTTTCATATGCAGAGGGGGTCAAAGAGATAGGAGCACCTGTAAAATATGGTACACACCGGGTACTGACATAATATCACATCCCATAATTCGAAATCCAAAGTCTACCATTGGCTGCAATCTTGCAATGAGTGTGTCAAGTGAGTTCAAATGATTCCACAGAAGTTAAGAACTGAAAGTCTGTCTGTATTGAAAAAAATTCGAAACTTGAGAATGGCGAGATTCAGGTTTGCTTACCTTCTCCATCAGGGAAACGGCAATGCTTGAAAAACATGGGAATGACGGTACAAAAGGTCTCAAAACGATCCTTGTTGCTGATGATATTTGAATATCTACAACCTGGAATTAGAATCAGATTAATGAACATTAAAAAATATGGCATCGTGTGTGCAATCCACATTATTTGTTAGTACATACTCACTTTAGCACGAAATCTTGTTAAAAAATGATACCATGATCATTATAGAATTGAAAAAGACTATGATCAAATATCCAAAATAAACACAATTTTCATTGAGCTCACATGTTTCTACTGTTCCTTTCACTCTAACAAAGATGAGCATATGCAAGAGAATTGAAAAGGCCGAATTTGCATGACAACATCAATCGAAAGTGCAGAGCTAGTGATGTTCGTCTTACCTGGATAGCTAGTCGTAGAGATGACAATTTTACTTCCAGAGCAATGTCAGCATCCCCAGCCCATCTCAGTGCAAGATCAAGAACTAGTTCATTCTCATTAGAATCTTGGGGCTTCAGACCTGTTGGGAAAAGGCCGAAATTGCATAAAAACATTAGATCATATTCAACATTGTATCTTCAGATTGAGGTGACTAGTGAGTATTCAGATCTTACCATGAATCTTGGGAGGAAGGCTTCCAAGAGTAAGGCGTTCAAAATCAATCGATTTGATCTGATATTGGCCAATATACTCAGCAAAGATAGCTTCTGCGGTGGTCGTAATAATCCCACACGCTGCCTGAAGGCAATGCTCGAAATCAGAAAGGCGTAAATGGAAGAAAGCCGGTGAAACATACATTGAACATGTATATAACTTCACCTTATCAATATATGGCCATGCATCAAGGATTACTCTGTTTAACCAATCAACCTACAAAATCAAAGCATATAAATCATTTGGAAACCAAAAACATGATTCAAAAACATTTCAAGCAGGCTCACTCTCTCATAGTCTGGATTCATCACCCATAGTGGAAGATTAGGCATGATATCAACTATGGAGCTCGAGTCAAATTCATTAACCGAGTTAATCACAACCTCCTACAAATTCAAACACCAAATGCATGTATAAGGCAACATTTTCAAGTCCAATATTTTCAACATATCAACTTCTAACTAGAAATGATCAAATGGGATTCTTTCAAGAATCACAAAAAAATGAATCTTGAACTGGAAAATTGCCATTCACTAAGTAAGCAGTAGGAAACATGAATTACCTTGGATACATCTGTGGGGTCAAAGTATATAAACACCAAGAATCCGACAACGATTCCTATTGGAATCCCAAACCCAAATCCTATCCATTCCAACAAACTCTCTAGAAATCCCATCTTCTTTAATCATCGAAACATCATAAGAGAAACCACTACTCCAATGGTCACCGACAATCTATAACCAGAGAGAAAAGCGTGAAAAATCAACAACTTAACAAGAGAGAAAAACGTGAAAATCAACAAGTTAAGAAGAGGATCATTAATTTGGAATATACCATTAATCAAAAGACTGGATTTTTTTTCCATCACAGCCGGCGTAGCGTCGATGTTTTTCGTAAGCGGGTGTTGACGTAAACTGATTCAAAGAATTTGGCAGCTTGTTTTAAATGCGAACGTGGCGAGCAATGGAGGTTTAATTTGTTTTTTGTCATATTTGGTAGTTGAATTGCGCAAGACTACGCCACAAATAAGGTTTCATCAAGAATTGGTCCAAAATCTTTTAATTGTGTTTGAATGAGACTGGTGGTGTGGGATTTGAAATACTTGTATTTTATTAATTGATGACATGCACAACTTGTGATTTGCAAAAGGGATTGATTCTTTCTTATGTTTGATTTCATATTTAATTTTATCCATAATTGTAATGTGTATTTATAATGAAATTTGATAAAAATATGTGTTAGCTTAATTTTAGAGCAATTACATCTTATTCTATTTACTGTGTTAATATTGTGTTTATAAATTGATTTTCAATGTAAAATGTTAAAAAAGTTTGATTATGTCCGTACAATTATATACATTTATCACTACCTTATTTTTAATTTGTTATATGTACGTTGAAAATAATATCATATGTGGTACTCCCTCCATTCCATAGTAGTTGAGACATTCATTTTCAACACGGATATTAAGAAAAATTGTATTAAATGAGTTAAGTAAAGAAAAAATAAAATATGAAAGGAAAAAGTAGAGATATGAAGAGAGAATAAAGTGAAAGAGTAAAATACGTGAAAAAAAATGTATTGACTTTTATTAAAAAAGTGAAATGACCCTATTAATATGGAACGTATCAAAATGACAAAGTGACTCCACTACTATAGAACGGATGAAGTACGTAGGCCATGTTTAGTTGGCGGGAAAGTAAAGTTGGCAAGGAAAATGATTCCTGGGAAAATGAATCCCGGGAATATGATTTCTAATAACTTTACTTTCCCGTGTTTGAAAAATATCAAGATTTGAAAGTATATATTTGACTTAAACACTAAAATAAAAATATACTTATCATTTTTATTTATAAAAAATAATAATACATATTATTTAATAAATTATTAATTACGAATGATAATAATTATATTATTTTATTTATTATTACGATGGATAGTTTAAATATGGATTATACATCATAATATATAATAATATAATAATAAATAAGATTATTATTATTATTATTATTATTATTATTATATTTACTTAATTTTTAATTGAATAAATTTTACAATTTAAAATTTCACTACAATTTTATTGTTAATTACTAATTTATAAATTAATAATTATTATATTATTATATAATTATAATTATATTTAATTATTTAATAAATTATTATTATTATTATGATAATAAAAATAAATATTAATAATATAGTTGTAATTATGATAATTTGAATTATAGTTATTTATTATCCTGAAATTAAGTATGGTTTATACTTTAAATTATTTTTAAAACATTATTATAAATAATAACAATAATGATGATAATAATAATAATAATAATAATAATAATAATAATAAACTGTACTATATTGCATTAAATATGTAAGAATCCTAAAACTGGGAAAAAAGAATACCTAAGAAAAGTTAAGATTCAGAATCCTGGAAAGTTGTACTAACTTTCCTTGTTTCGGGATTTTGATTACTTTCCTAGTTTGATTAAAAACGGAAACAAACACAGGAATTTAAAATTTAAGGAATCAGATTACTTTCCCAGATAGAATTCTGACAACCAAACATGGCCGTAATGTATAATAGATTAAAATTTAAGTGCAGCAAACTACAAGAAGTAATATTCAACTATTATTACGTAAATCTCGATGGAAAATTCGAGGTTGTCAGATATTGATAAGCATATATAAATAAAATCATTTAGTCACTACAAGTCGGTCATTTTACTTATAAATTCATACTATTCTTATGTTTCTTTAGAACGAATACACAAATAAGCACAAGTATAATAAATAGTCTAAAAATACTTTTAAATTACAAAATAATTGTGTTAAAAATCCTCTTTCCGTCATTTAAAATTATACACTTTTAAAAGGATATAAATATGATTGGTAAACTAAAAAAAAGAAATAAAAAGAAAAAATATTATTAATAAAATGGCTACATTTCATTAGTGAAAACAAAGTTTCTTAAATTTTAAATTTTAATATTATAAGGGATAAGCTCCAAGAAAAATAGCAGTTTATATTTTTAAGGGATGGAGAAATATATTTAAGGATCAAACCTACATGAAAAGCTTTTAAAAAGAGACTAAAAGTTATTTTTAAAAAGAAGATAAGATAACAATAGAAACTAAAACTAAATGAAAGCAATAGAAAATACGTTAATTTCTAAAACAGGTAAAAAAACACTCTTCATCCATGAACAATTTTAGCATAGAGTTTCATAACTATCATCTCGAGAATAAAGTACTCCGTACAAAACAAATCCAACTACAAATTAGGAATAATCCAAAAAATTAGCCACATATAGTTTGATTTGATATAGAAAATCTTAATACAAATACCACGGTGGGTGGACGAATCTTCTACGGGATGTTATAAAGATAATCTACAATCCTCTCTTGTGTGGATCTCTAGGGTTCTCCATCATGGAAGAAAATTAAAAGATGAAAAAATGATGGAATGGTAGATTGAAAGATGTGAATTATGAACTCAATGAACTTTTTTTTATAGGTGTGGAAAAGGTTGAGATCTGAATTTTTGAAGTTTATCTGAAGTGAGAAAGAGATTGGGCTTTAAAAGGCATGTATATCTTCTACATCCCTAATTTTTTGCCAAAATCTCTTCACTCTCTTGACAACACTAAGCAACTTTCATAAAATGGTCAACTTTCTCAATCGAATTTCAATTGAAGCATGCAAGGTACCCACCCGAATCTCTTTCGAAGATGAAGACATTGGTAACCTTATGCAAGTGTTTGGAAATTATCTTAATATAGGTCAATTACTGTATACAGTACATTCTTACTTCCTTCCTTTTTTTCATTTTGCGTTGAGTTAATTTTCATAAAAGCAAACTTACAACACAATGAGTCTATAAAATACTTAAAGTGCATAAAATTAAGAGAGAAAATCATGCAAATGTGATTCACATTAATAATTATCATATTTATCTTTTATATAGAAAAGTGTAAATATAACTCTTCAAAATTAAATAAGATATACCTTCTTATTTAAAAAAGAGTTTTCACCCAAAAAAATAAATATATTTAGTACATCTCTTGATCTCTCTACTCATTCCTTTCCTTATTTTAAAAGAGTTTTAAATATAATAATTATTTCTTTTTATCTCTCTTTTCATCCCTTCCCTTAAAAACACTTTCTTAGGCAATAAAATACAAATAGACCCCTTTTCCACATAAAACAAACGGTAGACCCCCAAAACAAATAGTTATCGGTATTTCAATGGGGCTCCTTCCATTAATATCTTTACAACGAAACGCAGCTATAACTGATAACAAGTTCACTTCAATTAATAAGTTCGAAAATTCAAGCCACCTTCAATGAGTGGTTGAGTTAAGCAAAACTAAAATATCTCAACTCTTAACAAATTAATTTTGTTAATGATAAAAGTTTTTATGAGTTCTCCCTTACTATAAAGTCCAAGAAATAGTTGTGGTTATTGACTTATTGTATAAAAACATTAGTATTTTGTTAAAATAAATTATTCTTATAATTAATTATAAAACTTTGTACCCACTAAAGCATTATTTTTCTTCTTGCCGACGAGATAAAGTATGAATTAAAACAACATGCAATTTGGATATGAAAATCTAGATTTGTACTATACTTTTTTCTAGTTAAATGGAGTAATAAAGATTAGATAAATAATTGACTAAAAGAGTAATCAGTATTTCTCCACATGCACACACGTGTAGTGTGTCCATGGGCATGCACGAATGTTTTTGCACCAATTTTCCTTTATTTATTGGTGGTAGAGAAATATCTTCTTCCTATAGATGTTAAGTCATCTTTGACTTTATACGAAATATTAATGTTAATATCGTAAGACTTTCGACATGCAATTATAGACAATTAATATTTCCTTCGTGAATTACTGAATTATACAACTCCAAGAAAAATAAATACTAGTATTTGAGTTCGAAATATAGTTTAAGATTTTATCTCGATATGAGAACTGAGAAGTTTAATCTCAAACAATACGTAATACAATAAAATGATCGAATCTTGGTTTATTCTAAATTATGTAGTTTGCTGTAAAATTATGTACACGGTAACACTGGGAGGAAGAAAATGCTTGAGAGACTAGTCACTAGAGTGTATAACATTTTTAATTTTTTTTTATTTGACCACAGGTGTATCGAATATGCCTTGGTAGAATTGGACTAATTAAAACTGAAAGTCTGTCAACTAGTGGCGGGGTTTGAACTCATAACCTCAACGTCATTGTAGCTCCCGCTGCCAAGTCACTAGAACCTGTTGGTCTTTTTCTAATTGGAAAACCAACAGCATTTGCTCCATATTCTTTTATGCTGTGAGACTAGTTGAATTAATTTTATATTGATCGAGAATAAAAATAAAAGTATTGGAGACATAAGAGAAAAAGTAAGCAAAAGTAGGATTCTATTACACAATAATTTGATGCTTTCACCCTATCATCTTAGGGAATGGGGCGTCATATATCTGGTAGAGATAGTTGAATGAATAAAAAATATTATTTTCGAATATTGGGCTTTTAGCAACATGATCCAATGGACCTTCAGACCTCAGGATAGGGCCATTATACTTGAATACTAGTAGTATTACACAGTGAGAACATCCACTAGACCACTACTATTAAAACTAGTATTAACACCCAAGCTATGTACGGGACATAAGAGTTTCAAATACAGTCAACTAAAATATAATAAATATATAGAAAATAAGAATTGAAAGAAATATGGAGATTTAAAAAAACAGAAATGTACTTATCTTGTCTCACTCAAAATGAAGAATTTACTACTCCCCAGTGAATGAAACATTTATGTAATTTTAATTTATAATCTAAGTGAAGTAAAAACAATAAATTTAATGACAAAAATAAGATGTGTGACTAATGATCAAAGAGTATGAATTAATTAGAATAAGATATACAAATAAAGAAAATATGTGTAAGTAAAGATGTTTATTGAAAGTGCTATGCAAGTCATTAATCCAAATAAAAGGTAAATTAATATATAAATTTAATAGCTTAATTTATAAAAAAATAATTTGAAAAAAATATATGGAATATTAAACATATTCTCATTAAATATATGAATAATTTAAATCATATAAATTTAAAACTTCTTTGAGAAGTCAAGTTAGAAAATTTGTATTATCCAATAATCATATTTTAGTTGACTGTTTATTTCTTTCTTTTAATTTCAGACCATAACATAACTTGATTTACATTTCCAAAGACGAAATGAATTTTTTATATTGGAAAGAATAAATTTCTTACTTCCCGCCACATATACGTATAAAAAGTAAATTACTACTATCACTTAAAATAACAATAATATTTTATGCATCTTGTTTGTTTTGAATAATGTGAGAATTTACACTACTCTTTATATTAAAAAGTATTGCAATAAATGATTAAATCTCAATTTTAACCTAAATAAATGGAAGGCAAACTAAACTCTCTAACACAATTTCAATTTAACTCAAATATAAGGCTGATTAATATATAAATTTAATAACTTAATTATAAAAAAAATTTGATGGTAGTGCACTATTTAAATGTGTTTTAACACTTCTTCAATAAGTTAGCATTTTATTGGGCTATTATTTTTCCAATTGTTTTTGGCTTAAAAAATTATTTTTCAATAGAAGACACCTCATCCTTCCATTTTCCATCCAAAAAGGGTATTAAGGACTTTTCATCAAACTTGTACTTTAGATCAGTATGGATTGTAAAATACTACTCCATTCGTTCCATAATAGTGGAGTCATTATGTCGTTTTGTTACATTCCATAGCAGAGACATTTCCATTTTTAATAAGTTAACATATTTCTTCTCACTTACTTTACTTTCTCTTACTTTATTCTCTCGTTATCTCTCTACCTTTTTCATTTCTTACTTTACTTAACTCACTTAACACTATTTTTCTTAAATCGCGTGCTGAAGAGAAACGCCTACAATACTATGGAACAAAGGAAGTATCATTTGTGAATCTCAATAATAAAAATATGATTTCTATTAGAAGTTAAAAATAGCGAATTTGACTACTTAAATACTCCATTAACATACGTATTTTCCTGTATATTAAGTCCAACTTTATTTTTTAGTACTCCCTCCGTCTCATAATAGATGTCACATTTTCCTTTTTAGTTTGTCTCATAAAAGATGACACATTTTTTTTTAGAAAAAAGTTTTCTCACATTAATATAAATATACTATTTCTCTCTCCACCTAACATACAAAACAATATCTCCTAAAATCTTATGTTATTCCTCAAGTATGCCATTTATTATAGGACAAATGGAGTATTATTTAAGTAGCTAACAAAACAGAATGATGCATATTTCTCAGTATTAATTCAAGCGAATCTCATTTATCAAACCAACAATTCATAATTGACACAAACCTCAAATTCCTTTCCGGGATATAAAATGGGTTTTGGGCTTACAAGGTTGTTTAACACTATAGATCAATTTTGAAACAACACCTATTTTAAAGCATAATTGGTCTAGCATGCAATATATCATGTGATTGAAGTACTACTATTATTATTAGTGAGAAAAGAATTTCCTCATTTAAAATTGAGCTAATTTTAAAGGACGATTTAAAATGGTAAAAATAATCTAATTTTTAAAAGACGCAGCGCAGCAGAGAGTATTATTTTCAAAATGTAAATTTAATATTTTCCATATTTTGACTACTTTCTTCACTTATAGTAGTATTTATTGTCATTACTAATATTAATAATAAGGTCACGTTTGGTGGATAAGATGTGCTAATATGATACTCCATGTTTACAGAACAAAACAAATGCCTATTAAGGCCACCATGTTAATAACTTAATATAACTGTGATGCCAATTTACTGGAGTCAATGGAAAGTGTGATACGGAGTACTTTCCAAGTTTCTCTACCTAAGATAATTTATACTGTAGCTTTTGTAATAAATTTACCATGAAATCAATTTTTTTTTCCGAATTATAGGATATTCACTATAATAAATGTAACACCCCTTACCCGATTAATTTAATAATCGAATAAGTGATGTCACCTTTTGGTACAAATCCCGACTTAACAGAAAATCCTTGATTCTTTTTTTATACAAAGATGTATCATTTTCCTTTACTTGGCAAACGGAAAAACTGCTATATAACGTCTGAAATTAGACCATAAACCTATTTCCAAAAGTCTATATATATTTATACAACCTGGATAACGAAGTAAATGAAACGTCCGAACTATATTACACTTTCTATACATGCCACATCTAGCATATCCGAAAGAATTTTCTGAACACAAAAAGGTTGGCTAGTGACCCGACTTGAGCAGCTGCTACAGGTGGAAAAGAAAGGGGTGAGCTTCAACAAGCCCAGTAGTATACTCAACATTAGAGCCTAATTTCCGGAGTTAAGTAAACATTATACAACCTATGTGTTTACAATATTAACCCTTGAATATTCTCCAGAACCAACATTCTCATAACCATATACATATTAAAATAACCAACAATAAAAGTCTGACCTTTATATCGTCCTCCCTTGATTTCCTAGGACTTACTCAGGGCATAATCATATAATCTCATAGTATAACAACAAACATGATCAATTATCAGTAGCTAGTGTCGAGCAACATCATAACTTCATACAACGTCAAATCATGTCAAACAATGTCAGATTCACCCTTTTTGCATCAGAGGATTATTAGCATCACATAATATCGTTTTTCACATAAGCATATAGTTTTCAAATATCATCGCCTTGATCATATAACGTCTTATCTTGGTATTCACTATCGTGTAGCACTTTATATCATATAATCACACCAACGCAAATACAGATCACCACAGTTTCACATATCCAAACACATATGACAAAACATGCTCTCATGTATCTGAGTTATAACAGAGGTTTCACACAATCACATGTCATAAAAAAAACATAGCGATCACCATTGTTCTCACATATCATAACCAATATAGCCCCATTAAGTGCTTAGTGACAAGCTAGGGTACGCGCACCAGATCAGAAACAGAATCAGATACAGACGCGGCCATGGTCCTCGAGAGGACGCCGCACAGACCACCCATTAGGGTGCATACAGATAATCCCGGGAACAGACCACCCATATGGTGTATATCAGACAGATAGCAGACGATCAGATATTGGCCCATCAGATAACAGACGATCCTCACTTCGGTTATCCAGAAGACGAGAGATCACAGATAATGCAGCGCTGCTGTCCTATGACATGCCAATTGTACCCACAGAATACACTCAAGCACGAGGCGTAAACACAAACAAATAGTATACTTTATATCTGACAATTTTTGACATACACATCAACGCATACAGATCAGACATCATCAGACATCTTCACATGTAAATCATATAAGTATACATTTCATAGGCATATATCATTTATCTCATTTACTTTCCAGCCACATTTATATTCATTTTCTCATCAAATTACTTATTTCCAATAATCTTTAACATATCAGATCAACTTCTTTTCACACCATATCATATTAAATAAACCAATAAATTCCAATTCTATCAATATCATCACATATCCAATGTTCACATATTTCACGTCATAAGCAAAAATATATAGATCACATAATGTATCACCGATTAACACACTATATATTCTATATGCAATCACGTAAACTTAATTCAGGAATTAAGACCTAATGTAGAATATACTACCTCAAAATCCAAAATGCCGTACTAGGTCACTTTACTCATTCGCCTTCTCCTTGCCCGTGCTATCCCTCGGGCCAGGATTACCTTGTAATCTCTCAATGGAGGTCGGAGAAGATGAGGAGGATAAACTTTGCGCAAAGAGGGGAAACTGAACTACTGGCAGCTAAACTCGCCGGCGAATACGGCAGCTCGCCGGCGGCGATCAACGGTTGTTCTAGGTGAAACAGAGAAGAATTTGAGAGGGGAGGAAAGTCTGATTCCTTTCAAACGTTGTGTATTGCGTGTGTTTAGTAAGAGAGTTGAGAGAGATCGTCGTGTGTAGAGGAATGGCGGTGGTGTGTGTCAGTAAAGGTGTAGAAAATGTGAGGGAGATGACTCCCGTAAATTCCAGAAGGGAGAAGGGAGAATAGGTATAAAAATCTTAATCACATTTAATCTTTTTCTTATTCTTTATTTCCTTTTTATTTCTTTTCTTTTATTCTTTCTATATTTCTAATAATAAACACCACACAAACAAATAATTCACATAATAAGAAACTATCTACACACTTCTAGAATTTAATTTATTTACGACTTCCGACGCATTTGAACTAATTAAATTTTTTTTGAAAAATTCGGGGCGTTACAATAAATATATACTTCTTTGCCATTTCTGATATAGAATTTCTTTTTTTAAATGGTATTTATTCAAGTATTTAATTTTTTCACTTTATGAAAAATGTGTAGCCAAATATTTTATGTATTTTAATAATAATAATAGGAGTAATAATAATAATAAGAATAATAATAATAATAATAATAATAATAATTATTATTATTATTATATGCATATGACTATGTAAGGTAGAGTAAAAAAAATAACCAAATCCTAATGCAGAATCAAATAATCAAATACGAATGTCATTTTTCAATCTATTTAGTTCAGATGATGATTTTTAGATCGTTTTAGTTCGTGCAAGTTTATAACACTCGTATGACTAAAACGATTTTATAATGATCTAATCTATAATAAAAATGACCTTCGTCTTTTAATCTCATCCTTCTATTTTTATCTAATGGTTGTGATTTGATCTCTAATTATTTATATAATTTAGTTATTTACTCTAGTATTGTAATTGTAATGTAGGATATGTTTAAATTTATAAAAATGAATAATTAAAGTAAAAAATGTTAGAAATATGTATGGGAAAGGATAAACGGATGTTATATAAAAAATGAAAAGATACAGAGCAAAAAATATATGTTGTGGATGACCTTACGAATATGATATAGAGATATTACTAAAAAATAATTTCCATTTGCAAATATAGACCTAATTGTCGAAGATAATCAAAATGGTTGTACTTTCCCTACAGTAATAATTTGACAATCATCGAAAATATAAAAGTGTATATTTATACGCTTTACAGCCGCTGACTCCTCCTCTCTATTGTTCGGAGACGCCTCTTTTCAATTTTTCATATAAAATCACAAGCAGCTCGGAAAATCGAGTTCGGTAACCACAATCCGTAGCAATCAATGGCGTCGCAGATCGTGAGACGACTTGCTCGGAGCCGAGCGTCTGGAATTTTCTCCTCCACGATCCCTAGTTTTTTGAATCGGAGTTTTTCGTCGACGGCGCCACCCGAATCCAACCTGATCCGCGCCACTCTTTTCCCCGGAGATGGAATCGGACCGGAGATCGCCGAGTCGGTCAAACAGGTGCGCGACTGCTTCCAGCCGATATTTTATCTGCGTATATGTTTATATGAAATGCTAGATTCGTGGTGCTCGAGTGGTTCTGGTAAAATTGTGCGGGAATATAACGGTTTATGCGTGGTTTGATTTTAGTTGGCCATTAATTAGGTTAGTTATGGAAATTGTTTTGTTTTAATTTGTGTTTAGCTACAATCTGATGGCTATTTAGGATGACAAAGGCCGATAGTCATGAATTTATGGTGTTGGTTCCATTATGGATATTAACCTATCTCCTTGGATTTGTATTACTGTTATTGTTGATGATGTGTTCTATGCCGCATGATGTATGCCCAGAGAAAATAAGGTAAAACGAGAAGAATCAAGGAAATAGGAAATTTACAAAAACCTCCCTGACTAACAAGTTCATGATATTCTTAATAGGCTGTGCATGTGTTATGAATTGCGCCTATTGATTTCCTCATATGCTAGCAAGCAGCAACACAAAATATATATTTATGATTCTGCAAGTTCCACACTTCCATGCATGTTGCATCAGCCCCATGTGAATCACTTAAAACTGGTCGCGGATATGGTGAAATCAACTCTACCTCTTACAACTAGCTGAAATGTTTGTCAGTCTCTTAAAATGGTGGGGTGCATGCATTATTATAGACCACTTTATGATTCAGTTATTTTAATAATATTTTCAATTGGCATGAGATGTTGTTCCGTCAAAGTATGTTGATTTTGGTTGTTGGCTAATAGCTTCCAGAGACAAGATGTTATGTGCTTAGTTTTGAAATAGTGAATAATAAGATCTTTCCAGCTTAGTTTTAGAAACCTGAATGTCATAGTTGTCTGCTGTATTTATATCTTCTTGTGGTACATACGACCAACTTAGCCATCTTTTAGTTTTGCTTTTTCCATGGCATTTGTGGCATCATGTTGTGTTGTCTGTCATACCATCTTTTTGTAAGAAGCTTTTCTAGTTTACAAGATCTAATGCTAATCAAATGCTACATTTGGTGAAACTCAGATATTCAAAGTTGCTGACTGTCCGATTGAGTGGGAAGAACACTTTGTGGGGACGGAGATAGATCCTAGAACCCAGAGCTTCCTTACATGGGAAAGTCTCGAATCTGTGAGAAACAACAAAGTTGGTCTGAAAGGCCCTATGGCCACACCAATTGGGAAAGGCCATCGGTCTCTTAACCTTACCTTGAGGAAAGAGCTCAATCTCTATGCCAATGTGAGACCTTGTTACAGCCTACCTGGATACAAGACTAAATATGATGATGTTGATCTCATTACTATTCGTGAAAACACAGAAGGAGAATATAGTGGACTTGAACATCAGGTATGTTACTCTATAAGACGTAGCCGTATTATAAAACAACTCATATTTAGTCAATTTGGTTTATTCCAATTTCATTTTTACTTAGGTGGTGAGGGGTGTTGTGGAAAGTCTAAAGATCATCACACGTCAAGCAAGTTTGAGAGTTGCTGAGTATGCTTTCTACTATGCTAAGGCCCATGGACGACAAAGAGTATCTGCTATACATAAAGCCAACATCATGCAAAAAACTGATGGTCTTTTCCTTAAGGTCTACTATTATTAATATCCTTGAGGATTAATATTTATTTTAGCTGCTTCAGCTGTTCAGTTTAATCTTTTGCACTGCAGTGTTGTCGAGAGGTAGCGGAAAAGTACCCAGAGATCACATATGAAGAAGTTGTCATTGACAATTGCTGTATGATGGTATGAGATTTTGTCTTCTACTCTTCTAAACGTACACATATCTGTGGGTACATGCCCAGTAATCTGACCTTTTACTTTTCAAAATATAAGATATGTCGATACAGCTTAAAAGAATTGATAATTAGGATACAGGTACTGGGTTATGGCTGTATGTAATAATAAAGTTTTTATAAGTTATAAATTGGAAATTAAACAATGAAAATATTGACATATAATTGCACTAACTTGTTAGAACTAGTTTTTTTCTATTAAATGTGAGGAATCAGAGAATCAATGAAACTGCAAATACATTATTAATATCCACAGCTGTTGCATCGGTGCCGTTCCAATTTCAGTTTATTTCCATGTGCAGCTTGTAAAGAATCCGGCTCTTTTTGATGTGTTGGTGATGCCTAATCTTTATGGTGACATTATCAGTGATCTTTGCGCGGGCTTGATTGGAGGTTTAGGCTTAACTCCCAGGTATATCCTTTTGGTCCCATTTTCTTAACATTGTTAACTTATTCAACTCACCTAATCTGCTATCTTCTACAGCTGTAATATTGGCGAGGGAGGGATTGCGCTTGCTGAAGCAGTGCATGGTTCTGCACCTGATATTGCTGGAAAGGTAGGAAACAACTTGACACGTGCTCTTCTGCTCATTTAATCTGTTAAATTTGCTTCTTTGAGCATGTTGGAGTTCTCACTTCTCACTAGATAATAGTACTACGAAAATAACATTAATCTGAGCTGTATTTGTCACAACAATAATAGTTGTAATTATATCATAATGCCAAATATGATTCGAGTTGGAAAGGCTGATAGTTTTTGTATGTATTGCAACTCGGGTTCTGACAAGATAAAAAATGTATATTCATACTTGTTTTTATCATGTTGGGACTAGCTGGAATCAAATAAGCTGTGTTTGTTCTTCGTCCCCTACTAGCTAGTGGTACAAGACCTTTTTGAGTACATAGCTAAAGCCATGTTGTTGATGCAGAATTTGGCAAATCCGACAGCATTGCTCCTGAGTTCTGTGAGTATGTTGCGGCATTTGAAGCTCCATGATAAAGCCGACAAAATTCAGGATGCTGTACTGAAGACGATAGCAGAAGGGAAGTACAGAACAGGTGATCTTGGTGGTAAATCAACGACAACCGAGTTCACCAATGCAATCTGCGATCACCTCTGAACCGAATCCGGCACTTTTACATCTTGATTCTTTTCTGGCAGCAGTTCAACAAGATGAGGCTGTTGACTTATGTTTTGTTTCAGCAAATATAGATATAGCCGTTATTAGTTTGTGAAGCTTCATGGAGTAACACATATCTCTCTCCATTTATTAGGATTTGCATCAATTTTGCTCGTAGAAGCAAATAAAGCCCATGCCCCTTCCCTTCCCTTCCCTTCAACTGAATTACGGGTTAAAAATATAACCTTATTATAAGCATTGCTCGAATCTATTCTCTACTGAGGGTTTTTCTTCCCCAGAAACAATTACTACTAATCTTTCCAATTCTGAATGTAGAATTTATTCGCTTTCATTTTTTAACTATTCGATTTTATATTAGTATCAGTAATCAGTGTCGGTGCTCTTCCAAAGTAGATAAAATTTCAAAACTTGGGGGTGTCTGTGGGCCATTTAGGTTTTACTTAAACCCTAGGACAAAATTATAACAAGTAACTTAAATTATACGTTAATGTAATACTACCCATTATGATTATATTGAAAGGGTATCTATATAGTTAATTAGTTAAAATAATTCTGTTTCTAATTATACCGTGGATAAATTATAATTTTCACGTTAAATAATTCACCCTTCTCTTGAATTCTACTACTGTTAAATTAATAGAGTAATTTTGTTTAGACTTTTTAGTAATGAGAAAAAAACTATGTTATGTATGGAGCCATGCATGAAAAGCATACAACCTAAGTGTGATTTAGATATGAAAATTGGTTTTAATTACAAAATCTTAGCCGCATAATAACATTCCACCAACAACAATACAACATCGTGCCTTCAATCTTCCACGCAATTTAAAAAAACAAATGAATAAATATATAGTATACTTCCGGGATAAATATACCATGCATACAAAATATTTCATCAATGTTTTAAATTAGTACAAAGGTTTTAAGTTAGCATATATCATACAAAAGTTTGATTAGTGTTTCAAATTAGTACATTCCGTCAAATAACACTAACACCATTAACTTTTTCTTATTTTTCATCCTTTCCTCCACTCCAAATTACTATATTTCTTAGTACTATTTTTATATTTGCATGATACTCCTGGAAAATTAATTTTCTAATTCATTAACAATAATACTCCTAGAATTTCATAGGAGCTTTTCCTAAAACTGTGCCTTAGTATCACATACGACCTTCTTAAAAGAATAGATAATAATTTAGTCAATAAGTGACCACTTTTCTCATGCTTGGCATCCCATAAATTCTTATTTTTATATTTATCAAATCCAATGAGAACTTATGTTCAAAGAAAGATGAGAAGTAGTGGAAACAGCAGTATCAGAAACAAGAAACAAGCAAAGAAAAAAATGATAGGATTTTTCTAGAGCAGAAAGCAATGGGGTATACAATTCATTCTGAATAGAGGAGTGTAATGCTTACTCTGCATCTGCTCCAGTTCAATACTAAATATTTGAAACAATGAAAAAAATTCGACAGACGGACTCTACAACAAGGCAAATCAAAGCAATAAGACAAAAAAGGAAGAAATGCACATAGCAGCAACGAGGCAGGAGGTGGCAAAAAAATCCATCTTCATTGCTATAACTTAGACCAGCAGCAATGGTGTGCCATCATTCTTCAAGTATTATTCATTTTAATCATTATTCTAATGAAAATGGAATTTCATTCTAGGTGTTTATCACGATTTTTATTTCACGTATTATTCATTTTAGGTGTTCACCGCGATTTTTATTTCCAGGAGTATCATGCAAATATGATGAAAAAATAGTATTAAGAAATAATTTGGAGTGGAGTGAATGATGAAAAATATGAAAAAGTTAACGGTGTTAGTGTTATTTGACGGAATGTACTAATTTGAAACACCAATCAAACTTTTTGTATGATATATGCTAACTTAAAACTTTTTGTACTAATTTGAAACATTGATGAAACATTTGGTATATGGTATATTTACCCCTATACTTCCCCAATTAGAGTATATTTTTAACATCTGTATATATATTCTTTCTATAAATCAACCAAGTCACAGTGAGCTCATTCATTCCGCTCTTTCAGTTCTCCGAATTATTGATCGCGATCTTTGATCTGAAATCGTGAGTTTGAGATGGAGTCCGATGGCATTTTGCTCGGAATGGGGAATCCGCTCTTGGATATTTCCGCCGTTGTCGATCAAGGCTTCTTAGACAAGTAATTTCTCCAGATTTTTTCGATTTTGCGATATCACATTGCTTTGAGCGTTTTCAGCTTGAGATGGTGCTGTTTGTCATAGCTGTTGTTTCGATTCACGGATCTGACGTCTTAGGTGTTTTGCTTGTTAATTATGGCCATTGCATGTAGGAGTGTCGAGTGCGTGATGGTGTGTTTCGATTCAGCTCGGTTTAGTAGATCTCGGATTTGGAATCTGTATATGTGTGAATCGGTATTGTGGTGGTTTGAATAATCTAATTAGCTTTCTTTGCTCGACAGGTACAATGTTAAATTGAACAATGCGATTCTGGCTGAGGATAAGCACTTGCCGATGTGAGTAGCTCGTTATTTATTACTCCCCTGTCCCGCTTTAGGAGTCTCGGTTGATCAATTTTGGACGTTCTGCTTTAGGAGTCCCGGTTGGGATAAACTAATAAAAAATGCCTGAAAGTAAGTAAAAAAGGGTTAAAAATGGGTCCCAACATCCACTACAACATTTATTTATTACACATTCAATTAAAAATGGATCTCAACATCCACTACAACATTTATTTACCTCACGCTCAAACACTTTCTTAAAACATGTGCCCGATTCAACCGGGACTCCTAAAGCGGGACGGAGGGAGTATTGGTTTTTGTTCTTTTCTGTAGTGTAATCTGCTATTCCAAATATACAGTTGAGTTATTGAATTCGTTCCATACGTTTGTTTTTATCTGAATATCTTTTGATGTCAACAATTTCATAACTTGTGAGCTTATGAGAAAGTAGAAACTGAATTTGAAATCAAACTATAAAGCATCAAGGACTTCTATGACTATTCTCTATAATGACGATGATTTGCGTGTAACTGTTAAGGTACAATCTGTACATTTTTAAAGCCGTGCTTCATTAAATCCAATATGATTACCCTGTCCCTGAATAATGATCAATGTTATGTTGTTAACTTATAAAGCTACTGGATAATGGGACTCAGTTTCAGTTAATTGATTTGATATTACTACTGAGTCTTGGAGAAGTTCAACTGATAATGGAAAGAATTAGGAATTTAATTGTAATAGTAAAATATTAGATTGTTGAACACGAGACATTTGTTATCTCAGAATGATTCATGTCTGGGTGTAAGTCTAACTCTCTCCACTTATGGATTCTCAGGTATGAAGAAATGACGTCCAAGTTCAAAGTAGAATTTATTGCTGGAGGTAATACAGAATAAGCAACAGTTGGTTTTCTCTATAAAGTTTTCTCAAGTTATTGTGAGTTTATACAAGTGACTTGAATGGTTTTTGGGATGCAGGGGCTACACAAAATTCAATCAGAGTTGCCCAGGTATATAGCGTATAGTTATAGCTTCATAATTTCTTTTCCATTTAATTAGTTATCAAGTATCTAAACTTTCAAGTTGTCATCTACAGTGGATGCTACAAATTCCTGGTGCAACCAGCTACATGGGTTCCATTGGAAAGGACAAATTTGGGGAAGAAATGAAGAAACATGCAAAGCTGGCTGGTGTTAATGTAAGTCCATTATCAGTTCAATATCTTTTAACTATTATGATCATCCTCTTCTTGATCATGATTTGCAATACTATAATTTCTCCAATCATCTTGTTGTTATCAGCTTCCTTCCATCCTAATAATTGTTTAAATTTGTAATCTTCTCATCATATGTTCTACTATAATGCAATAATCATGTTACCTTCTGCACATAATTTGTCATCGTTACTAGTACTATTATTAATTACTACGGAGTATTGTACTTTTTTTTAAGATAAAGGAGATTCCTAATTTGCACACAAATAATCACTATCTTAATATTATAGCTCACTGGTTTGAACAGGTCCATTACTATGAAGATGAATTGCCTACAGGCACTTGTGCCGTATGTGTGCTTGGTGGTGAAAGGTCAGTATGCTTTTAGAAATTATTGAATTTTTTTCCTTAAGTTTTCTTACAAAAACAATTTATAATTAAAAAATATTGCAGGTCACTCATTGCCAATCTGTCTGCTGCCAATTGCTACAAACCTGATCATTTGAAGAAACCAGAAAACTGGGCTTTGGGTACTCTCTCATAATAGCACTCTTTGATCAATATCACATAATTCTCCTAAACTGACACACTTAACCACTTGACAGTGGAAAAGGCCAAATTCTACTATATGGCTGGTTTTTTCCTCACAGTTTCCCCAGAATCTATCTTGCTTGTCGCTGAGCATGCAGCTGCTAAGAACAAGGTCAGACTTCTAACAATCAATCTGCTGTCTACTTCATCATAATGCTTTTTTCTAAACCTTCATGAACATGCAGATTTTCGCAACAAACCTGTCTGCTCCATTCATCTGCGAGTTCTTCAAGGATGCACAAGAGAAAGTATTACCGTAAGGATGGTTTCCCGTGTTTTCTGGTTACTTTGATGATTGAAAAGGTGACAATGATTAAGGGTGCGCGATTATTCGGATTTCAGGTACACAGATTTTGTGTTTGGAAATGAAACAGAAGCATCAACTTTTGCCCGAGTTCATGGCTACGAGGTAATGATTTCATTACACCAGATTCAGTAATGAGAGTTCATCACTACAGGCTAATAGTAGTATGGTGCTATTTTTTCTTCATGCAGACTGAAAGCATTCCAGAAATAGCATTGAAGATCTCCCAATTGCCAAAGGCCTCTGGAGCACACAAAAGAATTACTGTTATCACGCAGGGTGCAGACCCCGTAGTGGTTGCAGAGGATGGGAAGGTGAGGTTGATCCCTGTTGTTCCGTTGCCAAAAGAGAAGCTCATTGATACCAATGGTGCAGGTGTGTCATTCCTTACTTAAAAAATGAATATGAGGTCAATTTTTGTGATGAGTACATTATTTAAAATTCTTCAATGTTACATTCTTGTAGGTGATGCATTTGTTGGGGGATTTTTGTCACAATTGGTTCTTGAGAAGCCAATTGAAGAGTGCGTAAGAGCTGGTTGCTATGCATCGAATGTGATTATTCAGAGATCGGGTTGCTCGTACCCAGAGAAGCCAGATTTCAAATAAGTTCTATTCCTTCTTAAGCTTAGTAGAATTTTGAAATGATGATAAAAAAAAACCGTTTTTGAGTGTTTTACGGGCTTTAGGCCTGTATTGCCACACCTGCAAGCTCTATATTATTGCGTGTTAGGGTTCATTATATTTTATGAACTTATAGTATACCATTATCTATCTGCATTGCATTATTTTCTGGTGAAACCTATATTTGTGACAAACAGTGTTTTTGTTTGTTGCGATGTTGAATAGAGGTAATAATAATGGGTAGTAATATTTTGTTCTTTTGTCGTTAAATTTGTAACAAAATAGAAAGAAGACTATATTTTGGTGATTATGCTTTGTTTGAATTATGATGACGTCATATGTTGTAAAATCACTGTAATCTGATGTCCAGAAAATATAAATAAACATAGATAAAAGAAAATTAAAATTCAAATGATCTTTGTGGCGCGTCCAGAAAAAATAAACAAGCATAGAATAAAGGAAAATTAAATAAAAAGAAATGTGTGGCTGCTGGGATTCGAGCCCAGGTCTCCACGGCCACAACGTGGAATTCTTACCACTAAACTACAGCCACATCTTGCTGGTTGTTTTACTGCGGAAAATAATATATATATATATAGTATACTCAACTAACCTAAATTTTCCATCTCAGGACGATGGTCATATTTTGAACTTGAATGCAAAAATTGATATGATGCTACATTGAATCATATTCCCATTAGTGATTTACTGGGTGATGGCAAACTATTTCCCTTTCATTTCATTGGTGCCTCAAGATGTTTCGGCACAAGACAAGACTGGAAAGAAATAATAATGCAAATATTAACACAGAGTTGAAAGTTAGAAAGATAGAAACATAGCTAAGATCTCACTGAAATCAAAATCAGCAATCAGCATGTTGAGAGAATTTTTGAGTAACAAGATGAGTCATGGTATCTTGCAATACACCCATCAATGTGTTTTTTGATTTTGAAAACCCAAGCATAAGATTATTTTCAGAGGCAAAGTGGTGAGTATCCATGAGAAAAGATGGAAATATAGGGAGCAATGCTGCCTTCAAAATAGGAATTGTGTGCTAGCATCCACATCCATGCTCTTTGGCAAGAGCATGGAAGTGGGCCCGGACCCACTTTTACTCCTTACTCTTTCGCAAGAGCACTGTTGAATTGTAGTCAACAATTGTTGACTTTGTTGCCAAAATATTTGTCCCACATCAATGGGATAGGATTAGTTTGGGGGAGAGTTTCCTATAAATATTGTATTCCTTCTCCATTTAAATATAATTGGGCTCTGCAGAGGGTGCTCGGAGACGTAGGCAATTTGGCCGAACTCCGTTATCAAAATTTCGGGTATGTTCTTTCTTTATTATTTATTTTATTCCGCATTTATTTCTGGGGTTTTTTTTCTGTTGTGATATTGTATTCAATATTATTTGCGGGTTTGGTAGTAGTGTTTTGTATGGTTCTTTTGGGTATTTTTATATTGAATCGAATACTAGTGGAGAAAGTTCGTTGTATGCTGTCTACTGCTAGGCTAAATAGGAAATTTTGGGCTGAGACCATCACATATGCTCAACACATTGTCAATCGTTTGCCATGTTCTACCATTGATGGCAAGACTCCTTTAGAGGTATGGTCTGGTAAGCCTGCAACTGATTATGATTCTTTGCGTATTTTTAGTTCTGTTGCATATTATTATGTGACTGAATCAAAATTGGATTCACGTGCAAAGAAGACTTTGTTTATGGGTTTCAGTGCTGGTGTTAAAAGATATCGGTTATGGTGTTTGGAGTCTAAAAAGACGATCGTAAGTAGGGATGTTACCTTTGATGAATCTTCCATGTTGAATAAGGTAAATCCAAATAGTAGTGATACTTCATAGCAGGTGGAGTTTGAAGAAGCAGTTGTGATCCCGACTACGAACACCACAAATGACTCTCCTACGGAAGAAGAAGAGTCAGGTGATGAAGAGGTTCTACCCCAAGAACCTTCGCAGCAATCAGAGCCAATTGAAGTCAGGCGAATGAGGCGGGAAAATAAGAGACCTGCTCGTTTTGCGAATATGGTAGCATATGCGCTTCCAGTTGTTGTTGATGTTCCATGTATCTTTTCGAAAGGTGTTGAAAGTTTAGAAAGCGATGGTTGGAAAGGTGCTTTGGAAGAAGAGATGCAATCTCTTCAGAAGAACAAGGTGTGGAAGCTAATGTCGTTGCCGAAAGGCAAGAAGGCAATTGAATGTAAATGGGTTTTTGCAAAGAAAGAGGGATTTCCTGACAAATATAGTGTTCGCTACAAAGCAAGATAGGTAGCTAAAGGCTACACCTAGAGGGGGGAATTGATTACAACGAGGTTTTTTCTCCTGTTGTTAAACATTCCTCAATTATAATTTTGTTGGCTTTGGTAGCGCAGTTGGATTTGGAGCTAGTTCAACTTGATGTGAAGACCGCGTTTTTACACGGTGATTTGAAGGAGGAAATCTATATGACCCAACCGGAGGGATTCGAGGTTGCTGGTAAAGAAAGTTGGGTTTGTAAGTTAAACAAATCGTTATACGGATTGAAGCAGTCTTTAAGACAGTGGTACAAACGGTTTGACAAATTTATGAAAGATGAGATGTAAACAAGAAGCAAATACGACCACTGTGTGTATTTGTGCAGACTTCAAGATGGTTCATACATCTACCTACTCTTATACGTTGATGATATGCTGATAGCATCAAGAGCCAAGTTGAAGTGAATAGATTGAAGGCTTAGTTGAGTAAAGAGTTTGAGATAAAGGATTTGGGGGAAGCCAAGAAGATTCTCGGCATGGAGATAACAAGGGATAGAGAGGGAGACAAGCTTTGGCTGACACAGAAGCAGTATTTGACCAAAGTACTACAATGTTTTGGTATAAATGATGATTCCAAACCTATAAGTACCCCACTTGCTCCTCATTTGAAACTTAGTTCTCAGTTATCTCCAAATATGGATGATGAGCGAGAATATATGGCAAAAGTTCCCTATGCTAACGCAGTTGGAAGCTTGATGTATGCAATGGTGTGTACAAGACCAGACATTTCACAGGCCGTTGGTAATGTGAGCAGATACATGCATGATCCAGGCAAGGGTCATTGGCAAGCTGTGAAATAGATTCTGCGGTATATCAAAGATACTGTAGATATTGGTTTGCTGTTTGAGCAGGATAAATCACTTGGTCATTTTGCAGTTGGATATTGTGATTCCGACTATGCTGGTGATTTGGATAAGTGAAGATCTACTACTGGCTATTTGTTCACTTTAGCGAGTGCGCCAGTTAGTTGGAAGTCTACTTTGCAGTCAACGGTAGCTTTGTCTACGATAGAGGCAGAGTACATGGCCATTACTGAAGCTGTGAATGAGGTAATTTGGCTTCATGGGTTGCTGAAAGAATTAGGTGTTGGTCAGAAACAACTTGAAGTTCTGATAGCCAGAGTACTATTCATTTAGCAAAGAATCAGGTCTTTCATGCAAGGACGAAGCACATTGATGTTCGCTATCATTTTGTGCGGGAAATTCTCGAAGAAGAGGAAATTGTCATCCGAAAGGTTCCGACTTTGGAGAATCCTGCATATATGTTGACCAAGGTGGTGACGAGAGGCAAGTTTGAACATTGTTTGGACTTGGTTAATATTCTGCGAATTGGAGCTGGCGCTTGACAGCGCCAATATAAAAGCACCGTGGGTCATTTGTTTGGGTGGAAAAGAATCGTGTTCGGTGGAACTTGAAATTTTTGCCAAAGTGGAGATTTGTTGAATTGTAGTCAACAATTGTTGACTTTGTTGGCAAAATATTTGTCCCACATCGGTGGGGATAGGATTAGTTAACTCTCCTGCCCCATTTGTTAACAACCTCAAATATTGTATTCCTTCTCCATTTAAATATAAGCGGGCTCTGTAGAGGATGCTCGGAGACGTAGGCAATTTGGCCGAACTCCGTTATCAAAGTTTCGGGTGTATTATTTCTTTATTATTTATTTTGTTCCGCATTTATTTCTGGGTTTTCTTTTCTGTTGTGATATTGTATTCAATATTATTTGCGGGTTTGGTAGTAGTGTTTTTATATTGTGATAAATACACCAACTGATAAATTATGTTAGTAGTCTGGTATTTAAGAGGGACAGTGTCCCCACTAGTCTCTCCTAAGAATTTATTTGGGGAAGTAATTTTATCGAGTAGACTCCATTGGGTTAACTCTGAAATTACTGAATTGGTTCATTTCATTATTTGTGAGAAAATTACATGGTTTTCTCAACAAGCACAACACCCACATCCATGCTCTTCCGCATGAGCATGCTCAAGGGTCCCACCATTCTATTATTCAATTTAAATATTTCAATTACTAAAAACATTTCCACAATATTAAAATGCATTAAAAATACCCGAAATACTATTACAAATTACTAAAAATTTAAAAATTACATAATTAAAATTTTAAAAATTAAAAATAACATAATTAAAATCCTAAAAATTAAAAATTACATAATTAAAATCCTAAAAATTGAGGTTGAGAGAGTTGTTTGGTGTAGTGTGATTTTTTATGTTGAAATGGAGGTATTTATAGATGAAAGTGTGAATTTTGGGATAAAAATAATGAAAAAATAAATTAAAAGTGTGAAAAAATGGATATATTTTATTGAGAAGTGGGAAAATATTTTTTTATTAAATCTGAATTTTTCATATTTTTCCAAATTAAAATAAATAAATAAATGATAAACCAATGGTCAATCAGAGCATGTCACATCGCTGCTCGTGCTCTTGCCGTTGGCGCGGCGGTGCTCTTAGTTAAGAGCATGGCCGTGCTGTTGGCAAGAGCACAACGGTAAGCAGGGTACCCGCCGTACTGAGGGCACGACGCCTGCTTTTAGCTAAGAGCACCGATGTGTATGCTCTTAAGGGCATATTAGGGTAGAGATAAGGTCATAAGGAGGTAATATAATGGTATAAACTTAAGGCTTAAAAGTTAAAACTCCATCTTTAGTTCTGGTGATCATAGGATGGGGCATGTAATTCACAAAAATTCATAAGTTAATTTATGAAATCTATACTAATCTAAAGTGCCAGTTTGATGGAAAGTCAATATTGCCCTTTTTGGCGGGAAATTTTAAAGCAATTTTGTTTGCCTTTTTGTTCATTTTGAGAAATGACAACCATTGAATAGAAAAAAAGCAGCTCCTATGGAGCAATAGTGGCTTCTCAAATAAGCTTTAAAATCAAATAGATTGCTGCAAGACTTCTCAAAGAAGCTTTAAAATACTTATAAGTGTATAATTAATTGAGAATGTGTTTATGATTTCATTTGAACTAATGTACACTAATTTTATGATTGCAGTGCTTATCTCATGGAGGCGAATCTGCCTGAAATGCGGCGACCACCACTCCAGAAACTTTCCAGCGACGCTGGCATGGCGGCTGGACGGCAACAACGGGTGAGGAAGGGAAGCGGGTGAGACGGCGGCTGGACGGAAACAACGAGAGAGATGTCGAAGACGAAAATCAGGCAGACGGTAAGAAAATCTGGCGAGGAAGGGCGGTGGAGCAGTGAGGAAGGAGGAGTGACGGGGCAAGGCGGAAGTAGCGGCGGCGAGGCAGGGTGGTGGGCATGCGGTAGTGGCATGGAAAGGCTAATTCCGCCGATTGAGAGAGAGGGTGAGGCGCCGAGTGAGGGAGTGGGAGGCGGCTTTTTGTCACGTAGGGTTTTTAGGGAGTATTACTATATTAGTTTAAGAATATTGTATGTGTATATTATTTGGGCCTTTAATTTATTGGATTCTATAATTTGAAAGTAGTATTTACACTAGAGTAGTAGTACTACTTATTTTCCTATATAGGAGTATATAATTTGGACCTTTAATTTGTTGGATTCTATAGTTTGAAAAAATTAACTATATTTTGAGAAGAGTTCTAAATTGGGTGTTAGGATTAAAAAATTATGTCTTAAAAATTAGGATTTAATTTGACTATTATTTATTGGATTTTATATAATAGTAGTATGTAATTTTTAAAATAGATTCTTTTCTAATTAAGTAATTAAATTTATATATTAATTTTCCTTCAATTTATGTTAGAATTGGAATTGTGCTAGAGAGTTTAATTTGCCTTCTATTTTAATTAAAATTAAAATATTATTCATTATTGCAATGCTAAAAGGGCAAGTTGGATGGAAAGTCAATATTGCAATGTTTAATATTCCATATATAATTTTCAAATTAGTTTTATAATTAAGCTATTAAATTTATATATTAATTTACCTTTTATTTGGATTAAAATTACAATTGTGATAGAGAATTTAGTTTGCATTCTATTTAGGTTAAAATTGAAATTTAACCATTTATTGTAATACTTTTTCTCAGAATTAATTAACAACCTAATCAACAACTCAAAGATGTAATCTTTATAATTTTTATCCTTTATTTACTTAATTAAAATTTTAATATATTTTTATTAGTCTCTAATTTAATACTCCCTTCGTCTCATCCTAAGTGAGACGTATTCCTTTTTGGTACGTCTCAACCTAAGTGAGACGTTTTTTTTTTGCAACAATCAATTAACTCCTCTCTCCTACTTTATCCTATTTTCTGTCCTACTTTATCTTCTCTCTACTTTATTCTCTCTTTCTCTTTCTTACTTTGTCCTTTCTCTTACTTTTTTTCTCTCTTTCTCTTTCTTACTTTCCTCTCTCTTACTTTACTATTAATAATTTAATTCATTCAACACCACTACCTAAATTCTTGTGCCAAAATATAAACGTCTCGCTTAGGCCGGAACAGAATGAGTATATTTTAATTAGTTTCCAATTAATTAAATAATAATACTAAGTTTATTAAAGTTTATTTTCACTTGCTTTACTCTTTTTATCTCTCATAATTTATTCATCTATCATATCTATTTTATTTTCATTTAACACAATTTCTTAAAAGTCTTCGTAATGATAATGTTTCTTATTTTTATCAATATGTATTGATAGTGTTGTAACATGTCATTGATTTTATTATTTTTATTCCACTTAAGTAGTAGTAAATTCTTCATTTAGAGTGAGACAAGATAAGTATATTTCTATTTTTTAAATATTCACTCTGCTTTAAAATTCTTATATTTTATATATTTATTTTATTTTGTATTTATTATTTAAAACTCTTATGTCCCGTGCATAGCACGGGTGTTAATACTAGTTATATCTAATCTAGAACATAATTAGACACTGAGATGATCGGATAAAAGGATCCTAAGCATACGTATAGGGATAAAGAATTACTCCCTCCGTTTCGCCATAGTTGAGTCATTTTACCATTTCGGGAAGTTTCTTCATAGTTGAGTCGTTTCCAAAAAAGGAAAGAATTAGGAGATTTAATGGTGATTTAGGCATTTTATTTAACTTCCCTAATGACACTTAATTAGTGTAATTAAATGGAGAAACAAATCGCCTATTTTGGTGTGGGTCATTTACGCGTCTGCTTTCTCTCTCTCATCTAAACTACTCCTCTTTCTCTCTTCCCAAATTCTCAAACCCTAGATCCGCCGCTTTCATCCTCGCTGATTTTGCCGACACACACAATGGACCGATTGAACCACCCCGATGGCGAGGGATGGATTAACCCTCGCATCACCTGCGTTCCAGCCGGGTCGCGTGGGAGAAGGTTGATTTCGTCCGCTTCCCGGAGAAGAGGTCGTATCTCGGCAAGTTCCCGGGGGAGAGGTCGTATTTTGAGCAATTACCGCCGTAGATCTCGACAATCGGCCCGAGATGATGAAGGCTTAATCCACCATCTATTCTCGTTCATATGCCGTTCCCACATCGGCGAACTCACCGAGACTCCGGCCGTTCCCACATCGGTGAAGGCCTCTCCCCTAACCGGAGGCCTTGCTGGTGGTGTCGACGGCAACCGAACTCCGGTCGGTTGCATATTTGGAGGTGTAGGCAGCGCCTCCCAGACTGGTGGCGTACCTGGCGGTGAAGGCCGCGCCTCCCTTACCGGAGGTGTTGCTGGTGGTGAAGACGAAGCCTCACCGACTGGTTGCGTATCTGGAGGTGAAGGCCGCGCCACCCCGACCGGAGTTCTTGCTAGTGGTGAAGGCGACGCCTCCTATGAGGTGAGTGACAGCCCGGTAATGTCTGATGAAGAGTTTGTAAGGCGATATGTCATCACCGAGGCTGACAAGGAAGCATGGGAGAGAAACAAGGCCGAGGCAGAAAGGGAGGTGAAGTCACTCTTCGGTGAAAATTGCTTGGATCCGTAATTTGGTTGGTGAGATCTTTGTGTATGCTGACTATAGTAAGTGGGCTGTCATTTGTGTTTTGATATGTGATCTTTTGTTATGTTTGTGTGATCTGTGATTTGTCTTTGGTTGTTGATGGACCTGTTGATGTTGTGCATAATGGTTGGTGATGGTTATGGGGTGGTTTTGATGTTGTGAATTTGGTGGTGATGGGGCTGTTGTTTGTGGTGGTGATGGTGTTGTTGATTTTGGTGGTGATGGTGCTGTTGTGATAGTTACATGCATTTAGATAAACAACATCCATGATTTATGCACAGATACAACATTGTTCAAACACAAAATGCATCATTTCAGCCTATTGACTGCCTATTCAAAACACTAGCATGATATGTGCATTCATGTGTATTCACTGAATGCATCATTCATGCACAAAAACAGTCTATCCAAAAAACAAAAAAGTTTCTACTATACCTTCATAATCCTAATGACTGAGCAATCAGCTCCAATCCCTCGTTGCTCCCTTGGTCCCGCAGGTAAGCAATTGTTTGCATAGCCAGCTCCACTGGAACTTCTAGATCCTTTGGAAGTTGATTAGTCCTCCTTAAATGTGCTTTCCCCATGTGGGGCAGTTTGTATGTGTTATGCCCCTGAACTTTCATGATTTCCATGAAACATCCTTGAAGACTTAGGAAAACATTGTCCAAAGTCTGTGGCTGTAATTCATTGAATGATTGCACCACTGCATTCACTAAATCATCCACATTTTTGCATGCAGTCTGAGTTTGCAGTGATTGTATTGCTCGGAACCAACCCAAATCATTGAC
The DNA here is from genome assembly GCF_004379255.2 of Salvia splendens. NCBI lineage: Eukaryota > Viridiplantae > Streptophyta > Magnoliopsida > Lamiales > Lamiaceae > Salvia > Salvia splendens. The sequence continues at coordinate 24,767,251 of NC_056044.1, forward strand.
ATTAGTGTCAGGTGAGTTAGGTGGTTGTTGCACAAGTGATATTGAGAAACCACTTTGTTGTGCAGCTTCTTTGAAAGCTGGATCATTGTCTTTGATGTGTAGTCTTGCATTGTCTTGTTGTATCTTGAGAACTTTAGTTGCCCCATCGGGCCACTTGGCTTTGATGGCAGGTAATATCTGTTCCCAACAAGTAGCCATGCATGATATCATCATTTGCACAACATTACAAAGCTGATTTTACTAGTGTATCATGAGTATGTAGATACACTAGTATGTAATGGCTGATGTGCACACATTTATTGCATTACAGAGATGCAAACATTACCTCATTTGCACAACATTACAAAGCTGATTTTACTAGTGTATCATGAGTATATAGATACACTAGTATGTAATGGCTGATGTGCACAAATTAATTGCATTAAAGAGATGCAAACATTACCTTGTTGATCAAGCAGTCCCTGATCACATCATTTGTGATACTCTCTATGGGTTTTGTCTCCAAAGTGCCTGCCATTCTGTTCTTGCTTGACCTTTTGGCATGAACTTGTTTGGTAAATGGAAAAATTCCAATTTTTCCATCAAACAAGACTTCACCATTAACACCAAACAAGGGCCTACACACTGCACACATGAACATAATTTTTGATATGAACTGCTTATTTTTACATGTTCTATGAGGTTCTTCCTCTCCTGGAGCAAGATAGAATCTTTGAGCTCCTTTTGTCATGTAGAACCACTTTTCATCAATGTGTATGGTGTTGTACATGTTCCTGAACTTGATCTTGTTCAAGATCCTGTCTAGCTGTAAAGATTCAACTGTAAATCTCAGTCTCAACAACTTATTTGCAGCTGTTAAGCTGGGCTTAATGGCTGATGTGTGTGGCCTAATTAGGCCAGCCTTAACCCACCTCCAAACTGTGGCTTTTGAACAACCTAAACCGGCTGCCACACTTAAGAGGTTGCATCTCTTTGAGAAATGCATACTCTTGAGTACCTCAACATCAAGATGCAACCTTTTGGGGTAAGTTCTCACTTTTTTTTAGACTTACCAATTGCATTGATTGTCCTCTTTGTTGTTGTTTCTTTGCAGCATTCCACCATCGTGTACATGTTTGACGGGAGATTCTGAATTTGAGTTGTGCCTCCTTAAGTGTGCCGCGAGGAGGAACAATGCCGACGACCTTCCAATGATGAATTGAACCACTTGGTTCTTGAATTCTGAGGAGTACTCTTGATGCCCCATTATGAGCATTCAATGCAGTGGTGGAGCAGTGGCTGTGGTTGTGGCTGTGTATAGAGCATTCAAGCCATTTTTGGAAAGAGAGCATTTACTCCATTTGGTTGGGAATGGCAGTGGTTGGGAATGAACTTTTATTAATGTGAATAGAAAGTGGCGCCACATTTAAATGAAAAGTGGCGCCTCATTTTGGAGTAAAAATTTTGTTAAGTGTTTGAAAAGTGTAACTCCTCATGCTTTGATTAAGGAACTTGTTTTGATTACTTCAATGTGAATGAATAAAGGAACTTGTTTGATTATTCAGTGCCTTTTTATTGTATTGCTCGAAAATTTACAGAATTCAATTTCCATGTCTATTTCTTTTTTATTTACAGAATTTAAATATTTATTGTGAATAATTAGCAAATAAATAAATCATTTAAAAAAAGAATTATGTAAGTTGAGTTCAAATAATAAATCAAATCAAAATTGAAATTCACATTTAAAAAGTCCACCTACTTCATCTACTTTATTATCTACCCACTTAATCCACTAAACATCCCTTTCTTAGACTCCGTGCCGAAAAGTTCCACCTCAACTATAGTGAAACGGATGGAGTATCTTTTATGTAGATCACTTTTAATATACAAGGGCTTGTAAGAGTATCCACAATAGGGAGCCGCGGCTCTCGGGCATGGGACTTGGCCGGGCCGCGACTCCTATAGTGGAGGACAAGCAGAGCCACGGTGGGGGGCGCCCATGGGCGCACCGAGCAGTCGGCCTAGCCGAGGCTCTTGGGCGCGAGCCGCGGCGCCCTATTGTGGCGGCCGAGAGCCGCGGCTCAGGCAAGTTTCATTTTTTTTCTTATTATTTCTTATAAATATACCCATTCTTCTCAATTTTTTTACTCCATTCCAATCTCCACTCTTTTCAATTTATCTCAAATTCTTTTTATTAAATTATGTATTTTTTTAATTATTATAGTCTGATAATTTTTATTTTAGATAAATTAAAATATACCAAAAATGAAAAAATAATTAATTTGTGTCTTGGGCTTGTCCACTATTAGGGTGGACAAGTTTTTTTGTGGCCTTGGTCAAGTTTTTGTAGCTTGGACTTGGCCATGGCCTTAACTATTGTGGACACCCTAACTCTCGCGACGCCACCTATTGGATTCAACTTCAAATCATCTAGTAAATTACCTTTACTCAATAGTTTGAATAATGCGTGGATAATAAACTATCAAACTTCTAAACCTAAGAAAGAGAAAATATCTCAAGAGAGAATAGGGGAATTTCAAAAATTCCCTCTAGGTGAATTTCGAAATACTCTCTCAGTCCGCGAATAGGAGTCATGTTTTTCCATTTTGGTCCGTTCGCGAATAGGAGTCTCATTTCATAATTACTATAAACGGTAAAGATGCCCCACATTCCACTAACTCACTTCACTCACATATCATTTAAAACTAATATATACAAGTGAGACTCATATTCCACTAACTTTCTTCCACCCACTTTTCTTAACATTTCTTAAAATCCGTGTCAGATAGGAATGAGATTCCTATTTGCGGACAAATGGAGTATTTGAAATTTTCAAGTAACGGGACAAGTGCTTGTGATCTGATTCTCTTCCCGGTTCCCATATTTATAGTGTATTTGTTGAGCTTGGCTAGAGACTATAGGTGATTTGGTTAGACCTTATCCTAATAGACTTCTGCTTAATTAAATTGAGTTAAATTTAATTAAAGTCTTTCGAGGAATATTAATTGAGTATCAGTATTGTGATTAATACTAATTTACCATCCAAATCCAAATTACGTATAGAGTGAACTACGTAAATGGTCCCTGAATTTTACGTTTTGCACGCCAATAGTCCATGAATTTTAAAAATATCATGGGTAGTCCATGGACTAAGATGTGATCACATCTGTTGTACTTTTTCACTATTAATCACAATTTTGCACCAAAAATGCCTCTAAAGGCATGTAAGACATTTTTGGACTTTTATATATATCTAGGTATTGAATATGGTATTTTCTCTATTCCTTATTGGGTATTTCTTATCATTTGAGTGACTTAAATGATATTTTTCAATCACTTCATGTCAAATCATCTTTTACTCTCTTTCTCTTAAACTTTAAAAAGAAATACTATTAAAATTTTAAATATATTAGTTATAAAGATTGAAATTATTATATATATTTAATCATTAGATATAATCTTGCAAACGAAATATTTCTTAACTAAATGAAGCATCTCTGCATCTAGAATACCAACTTTCTCAAACCCAATAACATCTCCTAACGAACTGAGCTAAAAGACAAAGCACAAGAGCATCAAATTTGCATCGCTCCCGTCTCTCCAAGTCGGCTTGTGATCTTTCTTGTAAGCTTGAACTCCGTCAACACGTTGTCACCGATAGATACCCCCTCCGCCTGCGAATGAGTCATGTTTTTCCATTTTGGTCCGTGCACGAATAATAGTTCTGGTTCATAATTATTATACTATGGTAAAGAGACATCCACATCCCACTAACTCATTTCACTCACGTATAGCATTTAAAACTACTACTCCCTCCGTCGCAATGTAAGCGAGGTTTCTTTTTCGCACTCGTTTTAGAAAAACGATATAAATAGTTGAAGTGGAGAAAAAGTAAAGTGTATGTGCATTCCATTTTTGGAAAGTTCTATCAATTTAATAATGTAGGTCTCAGTATCTACTAGCACTACTTTAACTACAATTCTCCTCATCTCTCTTATTTTATCATATCATTCTCCTCTTCTCTCTTACTTTACCAATTTTGTCTTAATTTTCGTGCCATCCTCATTGCCCATATTTTTATGGGACATAGGGAGTATCATTTTTTCAAAACGAGAGCAAAAAAGTGAGACTCACTTCACTCACATATCATTTAAAACTAATATATACAAGTGAGACTCATATTCCACTAACTTTCTTCCACCCACTTTTCTTAACATTTCTTAAAATCCGTGTCAGATAGGAATGAGATTCCTATTTGCGGACAAATGGAGTATTTGAAATTTTCAAGTAACGGGACAAGTGCTTGTGATCTGATTCTCTTCCCGGTTCCCATATTTATAGTGTATTTGTTGAGCTTGGCTAGAGACTATAGGTGATTTGGTTAGACCTTATCCTAATAGACTTCTGCTTAATTAAATTGAGTTAAATTTAATTAAAGTCTTTCGAGGAATATTAATTGAGTATCAGTATTGTGATTAATACTAATTTACCATCCAAATCCAAATTACGTATAGAGTGAACTACGTAAATGGTCCCTGAATTTTACGTTTTGCACGCCAATAGTCCATGAATTTTAAAAATATCATGGGTAGTCCATGGACTAAGATGTGATCACATCTGTTGTACTTTTTCACTATTAATCACAATTTTGCACCAAAAATGCCTCTAAAGGCATGTAAGACATTTTTGGACTTTTATATATATCTAGGTATTGAATATGGTATTTTCTCTATTCCTTATTGGGTATTTCTTATCATTTGAGTGACTTAAATGATATTTTTCAATCACTTCATGTCAAATCATCTTTTACTCTCTTTCTCTTAAACTTTAAAAAGAAATACTATTAAAATTTTAAATATATTAGTTATAAAGATTGAAATTATTATATATATTTAATCATTAGATATAATCTTGCAAACGAAATATTTCTTAACTAAATGAAGCATCTCTGCATCTAGAATACCAACTTTCTCAAACCCAATAACATCTCCTAACGAACTGAGCTAAAAGACAAAGCACAAGAGCATCAAATTTGCATCGCTCCCGTCTCTCCAAGTCGGCTTGTGATCTTTCTTGTAAGCTTGAACTCCGTCAACACGTTGTCACCGATAGATACCCCCTCCGCCTGCGAATGAGTCATGTTTTTCCATTTTGGTCCGTGCACGAATAATAGTTCTGGTTCATAATTATTATACTATGGTAAAGAGACATCCACATCCCACTAACTCATTTCACTCACGTATAGCATTTAAAACTACTACTCCCTCCGTCGCAATGTAAGCGAGGTTTCTTTTTCGCACTCGTTTTAGAAAAACGATATAAATAGTTGAAGTGGAGAAAAAGTAAAGTGTATGTGCATTCCATTTTTGGAAAGTTCTATCAATTTAATAATGTAGGTCTCAGTATCTACTAGCACTACTTTAACTACAATTCTCCTCATCTCTCTTATTTTATCATATCATTCTCCTCTTCTCTCTTACTTTACCAATTTTGTCTTAATTTTCGTGCCATCCTCATTGCCCATATTTTTATGGGACATAGGGAGTATCATTTTTTCAAAACGAGAGCAAAAAAGTGAGACTCACTTCACTCACATATCATTTAAAACTAATATATACAAGTGAGACTCATATTCCACTAACTTTCTTCCACCCACTTTTCTTAACATTTCTTAAAATCCGTGTCAGATAGGAATGAGATTCCTATTTGCGGACAAATGGAGTATTTGAAATTTTCAAGTAACGGGACAAGTGCTTGTGATCTGATTCTCTTCCCGGTTCCCATATTTATAGTGTATTTGTTGAGCTTGGCTAGAGACTATAGGTGATTTGGTTAGACCTTATCCTAATAGACTTCTGCTTAATTAAATTGAGTTAAATTTAATTAAAGTCTTTCGAGGAATATTAATTGAGTATCACTATTGTGATTAATACTAATTTACCATCCAAATCCAAATTACGTATAGAGTGAACTACGTAAATGGTCCCTGAATTTTACGTTTTGCACGCCAATAGTCCATGAATTTTAAAAATATCATGGGTAGTCCATGGACTAAGATGTGATCACATCTGTTGTACTTTTTCACTATTAATCACAATTTTGCACCAAAAATGCCTCTAAAGGCATGTAAGACATTTTTGAACTTTTATATATATCTAGGTATTGAATATGATATTTTCTCTATTCCTTATTGGGTATTTCTTATCATTTGAGTGACTTAAATGATATTTTTCAATCACTTCATGTCAAATCATCTTTTACTCTCTTTCTCTTAAACTTTAAAAAGAAATACTATTAAAATTTTAAATATATTAGTTATAAAGATTGAAATTATTATATATATTTAATCATTAGATATAATCTTGCAAACGAAATATTTCTTAACTAAATGAAGCATCTCTGCATCTAGAATACCAACTTTCTCAAACCCAATAACATCTCCTAACGAACTGAGCTAAAAGACAAAGCACAAGAGCATCAAATTTGCATCGCTCCCGTCTCTCCAAGTCGGCTTGTGATCTTTCTTGTAAGCTTGAACTCCGTCAACACGTTGTCACCGATAGATACCCCCTCCGCCTGCGAATGAGTCATGTTTTTCCATTTTGGTCCGTGCACGAATAATAGTTCTGGTTCATAATTATTATACTATGGTAAAGAGACATCCACATCCCACTAACTCATTTCACTCACGTATAGCATTTAAAACTACTACTCCCTCCGTCGCAATGTAAGCGAGGTTTCTTTTTCGCACTCGTTTTAGAAAAACGATATAAATAGTTGAAGTGGAGAAAAAGTAAAGTGTATGTGCATTCCATTTTTGGAAAGTTCTATCAATTTAATAATGTAGGTCTCAGTATCTACTAGCACTACTTTAACTACAATTCTCCTCATCTCTCTTATTTTATCATATCATTCTCCTCTTCTCTCTTACTTTACCAATTTTGTCTTAATTTTCGTGCCATCCTCATTGCCCATATTTTTATGGGACATAGGGAGTATCATTTTTTCAAAACGAGAGCAAAAAAGTGAGACTCACTTCACTCACATATCATTTAAAACTAATATATACAAGTGAGACTCATATTCCACTAACTTTCTTCCACCCACTTTTCTTAACATTTCTTAAAATCCGTGTCAGATAGGAATGAGATTCCTATTTGCGGACAAATGGAGTATTTGAAATTTTCAAGTAACGGGACAAGTGCTTGTGATCTGATTCTCTTCCCGGTTCCCATATTTATAGTGTATTTGTTGAGCTTGGCTAGAGACTATAGGTGATTTGGTTAGACCTTATCCTAATAGACTTCTGCTTAATTAAATTGAGTTAAATTTAATTAAAGTCTTTCGAGGAATATTAATTGAGTATCACTATTGTGATTAATACTAATTTACCATCCAAATCCAAATTACGTATAGAGTGAACTACGTAAATGGTCCCTGAATTTTACGTTTTGCACGCCAATAGTCCATGAATTTTAAAAATATCATGGGTAGTCCATGGACTAAGATGTGATCACATCTGTTGTACTTTTTCACTATTAATCACAATTTTGCACCAAAAATGCCTCTAAAGGCATGTAAGACATTTTTGAACTTTTATATATATCTAGGTATTGAATATGATATTTTCTCTATTCCTTATTGGGTATTTCTTATCATTTGAGTGACTTAAATGATATTTTTCAATCACTTCATGTCAAATCATCTTTTACTCTCTTTCTCTTAAACTTTAAAAAGAAATACTATTAAAATTTTAAATATATTAGTTATAAAGATTGAAATTATTATATATATTTAATCATTAGATATAATCTTGCAAACGAAATATTTCTTAACTAAATGAAGCATCTCTGCATCTAGAATACCAACTTTCTCAAACCCAATAACATCTCCTAACGAACTGAGCTAAAAGACAAAGCACAAGAGCATCAAATTTGCATCGCTCCCGTCTCTCCAAGTCGGCTTGTGATCTTTCTTGTAAGCTTGAACTCCGTCAACACGTTGTCACCGATAGATACCCCCTCCGCCTGCGAATGAGTCATGTTTTTCCATTTTGGTCCGTGCACGAATAATAGTTCTGGTTCATAATTATTATACTATGGTAAAGAGACATCCACATCCCACTAACTCATTTCACTCACGTATAGCATTTAAAACTACTACTCCCTCCGTCGCAATGTAAGCGAGGTTTCTTTTTCGCACTCGTTTTAGAAAAACGATATAAATAGTTGAAGTGGAGAAAAAGTAAAGTGTATGTGCATTCCATTTTTGGAAAGTTCTATCAATTTAATAATGTAGGTCTCAGTATCTACTAGCACTACTTTAACTACAATTCTCCTCATCTCTCTTATTTTATCATATCATTCTCCTCTTCTCTCTTACTTTACCAATTTTGTCTTAATTTTCGTGCCATCCTCATTGCCCATATTTTTATGGGACATAGGGAGTATAATTTTTTCAAAACGAGAGCAAAAAAGTGAGACTCACTTCACTCACATATCATTTAAAACTAATATATACAAGTGAGACTCATATTCCACTAACTTTCTTCCACCCACTTTTCTTAACATTTCTTAAAATCCGTGTCAGATAGGAATGAGATTCCTATTTGCGGACAAATGGAGTATTTGAAATTTTCAAGTAACGGGACAAGTGCTTGTGATCTGATTCTCTTCCCGGTTCCCATATTTATAGTGTATTTGTTGAGCTTGGCTAGAGACTATAGGTGATTTGGTTAGACCTTATCCTAATAGACTTCTGCTTAATTAAATTGAGTTAAATTTAATTAAAGTCTTTCGAGGAATATTAATTGAGTATCACTATTGTGATTAATACTAATTTACCATCCAAATCCAAATTACGTATAGAGTGAACTACGTAAATGGTCCCTGAATTTTACGTTTTGCACGCCAATAGTCCATGAATTTTAAAAATATCATGGGTAGTCCATGGACTAAGATGTGATCACATCTGTTGTACTTTTTCACTATTAATCACAATTTTGCACCAAAAATGCCTCTAAAGGCATGTAAGACATTTTTGGACTTTTATATATATCTAGGTATTGAATATGGTATTTTCTCTATTCCTTATTGGGTATTTCTTATCATTTGAGTGACTTAAATGATATTTTTCAATCACTTCATGTCAAATCATCTTTTACTCTCTTTCTCTTAAACTTTAAAAAGAAATACTATTAAAATTTTAAATATATTAGTTATAAAGATTGAAATTATTATATATATTTAATCATTAGATATAATCTTGCAAACGAAATATTTCTTAACTAAATGAAGCATCTCTGCATCTAGAATACCAACTTTCTCAAACCCAATAACATCTCCTAACGAACTGAGCTAAAAGACAAAGCACAAGAGCATCAAATTTGCATCGCTCCCGTCTCTCCAAGTCGGCTTGTGATCTTTCTTGTAAGCTTGAACTCCGTCAACACGTTGTCACCGATAGATACCCCCTCCGCCTGCGAATGAGTCATGTTTTTCCATTTTGGTCCGTGCACGAATAATAGTTCTGGTTCATAATTATTATACTATGGTAAAGAGACATCCACATCCCACTAACTCATTTCACTCACGTATAGCATTTAAAACTACTACTCCCTCCGTCGCAATGTAAGCGAGGTTTCTTTTTCGCACTCGTTTTAGAAAAACGATATAAATAGTTGAAGTGGAGAAAAAGTAAAGTGTATGTGCATTCCATTTTTGGAAAGTTCTATCAATTTAATAATGTAGGTCTCAGTATCTACTAGCACTACTTTAACTACAATTCTCCTCATCTCTCTTATTTTATCATATCATTCTCCTCTTCTCTCTTACTTTACCAATTTTGTCTTAATTTTCGTGCCATCCTCATTGCCCATATTTTTATGGGACATAGGGAGTATCATTTTTTCAAAACGAGAGCAAAAAAGTGAGACTCACTTCACTCACATATCATTTAAAACTAATATATACAAGTGAGACTCATATTCCACTAACTTTCTTCCACCCACTTTTCTTAACATTTCTTAAAATCCGTGTCAGATAGGAATGAGATTCCTATTTGCGGACAAATGGAGTATTTGAAATTTTCAAGTAACGGGACAAGTGCTTGTGATCTGATTCTCTTCCCGGTTCCCATATTTATAGTGTATTTGTTGAGCTTGGCTAGAGACTATAGGTGATTTGGTTAGACCTTATCCTAATAGACTTCTGCTTAATTAAATTGAGTTAAATTTAATTAAAGTCTTTCGAGGAATATTAATTGAGTATCACTATTGTGATTAATACTAATTTACCATCCAAATCCAAATTACGTATAGAGTGAACTACGTAAATGGTCCCTGAATTTTACGTTTTGCACGCCAATAGTCCATGAATTTTAAAAATATCATGGGTAGTCCATGGACTAAGATGTGATCACATCTGTTGTACTTTTTCACTATTAATCACAATTTTGCACCAAAAATGCCTCTAAAGGCATGTAAGACATTTTTGAACTTTTATATATATCTAGGTATTGAATATGATATTTTCTCTATTCCTTATTGGGTATTTCTTATCATTTGAGTGACTTAAATGATATTTTTCAATCACTTCATGTCAAATCATCTTTTACTCTCTTTCTCTTAAACTTTAAAAAGAAATACTATTAAAATTTTAAATATATTAGTTATAAAGATTGAAATTATTATATATATTTAATCATTAGATATAATCTTGCAAACGAAATATTTCTTAACTAAATGAAGCATCTCTGCATCTAGAATACCAACTTTCTCAAACCCAATAACATCTCCTAACGAACTGAGCTAAAAGACAAAGCACAAGAGCATCAAATTTGCATCGCTCCCGTCTCTCCAAGTCGGCTTGTGATCTTTCTTGTAAGCTTGAACTCCGTCAACACGTTGTCACCGATAGATACCCCCTCCGCCTGCGAATGAGTCATGTTTTTCCATTTTGGTCCGTGCACGAATAATAGTTCTGGTTCATAATTATTATACTATGGTAAAGAGACATCCACATCCCACTAACTCATTTCACTCACGTATAGCATTTAAAACTACTACTCCCTCCGTCGCAATGTAAGCGAGGTTTCTTTTTCGCACTCGTTTTAGAAAAACGATATAAATAGTTGAAGTGGAGAAAAAGTAAAGTGTATGTGCATTCCATTTTTGGAAAGTTCTATCAATTTAATAATGTAGGTCTCAGTATCTACTAGCACTACTTTAACTACAATTCTCCTCATCTCTCTTATTTTATCATATCATTCTCCTCTTCTCTCTTACTTTACCAATTTTGTCTTAATTTTCGTGCCATCCTCATTGCCCATATTTTTATGGGACATAGGGAGTATCATTTTTTCAAAACGAGAGCAAAAAAGTGAGACTCACTTCACTCACATATCATTTAAAACTAATATATACAAGTGAGACTCATATTCCACTAACTTTCTTCCACCCACTTTTCTTAACATTTCTTAAAATCCGTGTCAGATAGGAATGAGATTCCTATTTGCGGACAAATGGAGTATTTGAAATTTTCAAGTAACGGGACAAGTGCTTGTGATCTGATTCTCTTCCCGGTTCCCATATTTATAGTGTATTTGTTGAGCTTGGCTAGAGACTATAGGTGATTTGGTTAGACCTTATCCTAATAGACTTCTGCTTAATTAAATTGAGTTAAATTTAATTAAAGTCTTTCGAGGAATATTAATTGAGTATCACTATTGTGATTAATACTAATTTACCATCCAAATCCAAATTACGTATAGAGTGAACTACGTAAATGGTCCCTGAATTTTACGTTTTGCACGCCAATAGTCCATGAATTTTAAAAATATCATGGGTAGTCCATGGACTAAGATGTGATCACATCTGTTGTACTTTTTCACTATTAATCACAATTTTGCACCAAAAATGCCTCTAAAGGCATGTAAGACATTTTTGAACTTTTATATATATCTAGGTATTGAATATGATATTTTCTCTATTCCTTATTGGGTATTTCTTATCATTTGAGTGACTTAAATGATATTTTTCAATCACTTCATGTCAAATCATCTTTTACTCTCTTTCTCTTAAACTTTAAAAAGAAATACTATTAAAATTTTAAATATATTAGTTATAAAGATTGAAATTATTATATATATTTAATCATTAGATATAATCTTGCAAACGAAATATTTCTTAACTAAATGAAGCATCTCTGCATCTAGAATACCAACTTTCTCAAACCCAATAACATCTCCTAACGAACTGAGCTAAAAGACAAAGCACAAGAGCATCAAATTTGCATCGCTCCCGTCTCTCCAAGTCGGCTTGTGATCTTTCTTGTAAGCTTGAACTCCGTCAACACGTTGTCACCGATAGATACCCCCTCCGCCTGCGAATGAGTCATGTTTTTCCATTTTGGTCCGTGCACGAATAATAGTTCTGGTTCATAATTATTATACTATGGTAAAGAGACATCCACATCCCACTAACTCATTTCACTCACGTATAGCATTTAAAACTACTACTCCCTCCGTCGCAATGTAAGCGAGGTTTCTTTTTCGCACTCGTTTTAGAAAAACGATATAAATAGTTGAAGTGGAGAAAAAGTAAAGTGTATGTGCATTCCATTTTTGGAAAGTTCTATCAATTTAATAATGTAGGTCTCAGTATCTACTAGCACTACTTTAACTACAATTCTCCTCATCTCTCTTATTTTATCATATCATTCTCCTCTTCTCTCTTACTTTACCAATTTTGTCTTAATTTTCGTGCCATCCTCATTGCCCATATTTTTATGGGACATAGGGAGTATCATTTTTTCAAAACGAGAGCAAAAAAGTGAGACTCACTTCACTCACATATCATTTAAAACTAATATATACAAGTGAGACTCATATTCCACTAACTTTCTTCCACCCACTTTTCTTAACATTTCTTAAAATCCGTGTCAGATAGGAATGAGATTCCTATTTGCGGACAAATGGAGTATTTGAAATTTTCAAGTAACGGGACAAGTGCTTGTGATCTGATTCTCTTCCCGGTTCCCATATTTATAGTGTATTTGTTGAGCTTGGCTAGAGACTATAGGTGATTTGGTTAGACCTTATCCTAATAGACTTCTGCTTAATTAAATTGAGTTAAATTTAATTAAAGTCTTTCGAGGAATATTAATTGAGTATCACTATTGTGATTAATACTAATTTACCATCCAAATCCAAATTACGTATAGAGTGAACTACGTAAATGGTCCCTGAATTTTACGTTTTGCACGCCAATAGTCCATGAATTTTAAAAATATCATGGGTAGTCCATGGACTAAGATGTGATCACATCTGTTGTACTTTTTCACTATTAATCACAATTTTGCACCAAAAATGCCTCTAAAGGCATGTAAGACATTTTTGAACTTTTATATATATCTAGGTATTGAATATGATATTTTCTCTATTCCTTATTGGGTATTTCTTATCATTTGAGTGACTTAAATGATATTTTTCAATCACTTCATGTCAAATCATCTTTTACTCTCTTTCTCTTAAACTTTAAAAAGAAATACTATTAAAATTTTAAATATATTAGTTATAAAGATTGAAATTATTATATATATTTAATCATTAGATATAATCTTGCAAACGAAATATTTCTTAACTAAATGAAGCATCTCTGCATCTAGAATACCAACTTTCTCAAACCCAATAACATCTCCTAACGAACTGAGCTAAAAGACAAAGCACAAGAGCATCAAATTTGCATCGCTCCCGTCTCTCCAAGTCGGCTTGTGATCTTTCTTGTAAGCTTGAACTCCGTCAACACGTTGTCACCGATAGATACCCCCTCCGCCTGCGAATGAGTCATGTTTTTCCATTTTGGTCCGTGCACGAATAATAGTTCTGGTTCATAATTATTATACTATGGTAAAGAGACATCCACATCCCACTAACTCATTTCACTCACGTATAGCATTTAAAACTACTACTCCCTCCGTCGCAATGTAAGCGAGGTTTCTTTTTCGCACTCGTTTTAGAAAAACGATATAAATAGTTGAAGTGGAGAAAAAGTAAAGTGTATGTGCATTCCATTTTTGGAAAGTTCTATCAATTTAATAATGTAGGTCTCAGTATCTACTAGCACTACTTTAACTACAATTCTCCTCATCTCTCTTATTTTATCATATCATTCTCCTCTTCTCTCTTACTTTACCAATTTTGTCTTAATTTTCGTGCCATCCTCATTGCCCATATTTTTATGGGACATAGGGAGTATCATTTTTTCAAAACGAGAGCAAAAAAGAAGCGCATTGCTTATCTTGGGACGGAGGGAGTATATACATGTGTGACCCCTATTCTACTAACTTTCTTCCACCCACTTTTCTTAACATATCATAAAACTTAATGCTGCAAAGAAATGAGACTCCTGTTTGCGGACGGAGAGAGTAGAACTCAGACTCTTGTATACTGAGTGTTTCTCCATGATGACTCAGCATGGTTATGCATGAGATCAACTTCCTCAATCACTGATTCACTGTCATAGTCGGAGCTCACTAACCGTGAGAAAGGTGCTAACATGTTTTTCAATAAAATTGACCCTTATTAACTTGTTTACACTGGGGTGTGATCTGTACAAATGGCTGCACTTGTATATGCTTTTAGGATCTAATATGAATTTACTTCCAAATAAATTTCAAAGGAACTCCAAGCACGATGCATGTTGAATTTGTGTAATTCAGTGATAAGCAGCCTCCTAAGTCCTAACCTTCTTACCTTGCCTACTGTTAGTCGAGTTGCATCCAACAAGTACAAATATACTTGAGCGGCTTCTTTTAAATTCGAATATGCCCAACTAAAATCATGAAGGATGCCTTCTTTGAACATGCATATGACAACATAGAAAATCAGACTACAAAAAGGGCTGAAATCTAGCCAGGTGCTAAAGGAAATCTATAATTCATGATTTTTCTCCATCTACCTTTGATTCTGCATTTGTTGCCAATCCTCTGATTTTCACATCGTAGTGAACTTCTTCAACCTTCCTAAGGTCATATTTCATTCCTGGCAACATACATAGGTACATATTAACAACACACTTATAGTTGGACTAACAAGTAACAAATGCACTAGGCCCTTGCACACCTTAAGGTCTGTAATTGGCTTACCATCAAATTTCTTGCGCAAAAAGTCGTTCCGGAGGTTGAGCATCCGAAATGCCGCATGCAAATCAGTCAAAAACGCCAATACTTTTCTTGGACAATCATAGTCTCCAGCAGTCACCCGGTTTACCACATACCTAGGCTGCAAATAAGGCAAGACACTTATTAAGACCACAAACACCAATACATGCTTATTATTCAACATTTCCTCTATTTTCTTGTTCAAATAAGCCTAGCATTTAGCTATTCCTTCTTCATAGAGAAATCAATGCCTCTTATAACATCTGAATACTAAAGCTCATTTTCCCAGGGCATATAAAAATCTAATACGGGATCAGTAACAGGGTGACCCACGATTGCATTATTTTCCCAAGTATGCCAAACTTATAGAAACAAATAACATTATTTCATGCCTGTACATACCAAATCATTGGACATAAAACAGATACCTGCAAAAAGACAGAAATCAATATTAATAAGTTTGAAATAAACAAGACAGTAGGAGAATGCTTATGTAAGAAATATTGGTGTTTTTACTCTGGATAAAACCTTGCTCTGAAACAAGAGCAATTATTAGTGATTTTGAGGTAGGTAAGGGATAGCTTACAACGTAGTAAATTTTATGTGAGATTCAAACATACAGTATGATATAGAAGTCAAGTTGAAGCAAAGTAAAAAAATCTCAAACTCATAAATAGTCATTGCTAAGCAATTCTAGCAAAACTTATCACTAATTCTACTGGGCAATTCAAACTACCACTCCTTAAATCATATCATAGTCTTTTAGAGTAGTAAATTTCAGCCATTCAATTTGACGATCTTCAGTGTTATGTAGTCCATACCAGCAATACATTCTTTCAAAGCCCTAAAATATACACAGTAAAAGTGAGACTAAAGGCACTATAATAATAGTTCAAGGTTTTCATAATAAAATTCAGGAACAGGCATCATCCATGCATACAAGTGAGCTCCTATAGCAGGATGAGGATGGATGTGGTTATCAGTGTTGTTAGGGTCGCGGGGCGCACCGGGTCGATGAGGTAAAAATTTGGGTCGCGGGTCGACGAGTCGATGGGGTCGAGAGACCCACAAATCTAGGCTAATTTTTTTGCCTTTTAATATTAAATAAAATAAATATATTGCTCTAATGTTTATAATATATCAAATAATATAAATGTAGACGCAATTCATGTGAATAGAGATAAAGTGGAAAATAGAAATGATCAAAATATCAAAACAGTTCATAAGTCATAACACAATAAATAATTGAAACCATTGTCTGAAAATATCAAAACAAAGGAATATATGAAGGGTGGCAGCAAAAGATCTTTGAATTGTTTATTTGTTTAGGAGTGAAGAGGCCGAATTCTAAAGTGTAGAAAGTAGGTTTGAAAAGTTTGATGTGGTGCATGCATATATATAGAGAATCGTGATTGAGAGAGTCAGAAAACATGTGAGAGATTTGAGAAAATCAGAGATAGCATGTGTTTAGGGCGACCCAGGCGACCCACTCGACCCAGGCGACCCAACGGTGACCCAACGGCGACCCTGTATCTCGATCAACCCACCCATGTTGGGGCGGTGATGGTCTCGACCCAGGCGACCCGGGCGACCCGAGCGACCCGAACGACATTTTGACAACACTGGTGGTTATACAAACTTTCCAATGTTCTAAGCTGAAATACAGTAGCTATCAGCCTAACATAAGGTGGCTCAACCAGAACCATTTTGTTTGCTATCAGTTAGTGAAGTGAACTGATAAATACTTCAGCCCAAAGAAGAATCCAATCAAACATTTCCAAATGAACGACAGAAATAGAACATGGAAAAGATGCATAACATACTTTCAGAGTTGAAACCTATAGCGCATTAGACAACAATATCATTATTTAATGCTTACCAGTGAGATAGTCTTCGGTATCCAGGCCAAACTCTGACGGATTTACTGGATAAATGATAAAGAAGTAGGATTAAAAACTTTATGAGTCTTTGGTGTTGATGGTAAGTCTTAAGGTCAGACATGTAAGTCCCAATATAATACACAATTAAACACTAAAACACAATATATTTGGCCCTAAAGAATATCTTCACAAAATGACATGAAAAGGAAAAAGGTTATACATATACAAAAGTTGTTAAATAAGTCAAATTTCATTGCTAAAGGAAGATGGACGCATATATACGGGTTCTTACAGTAGAAGAAAAATGAAACAGGAGAGTTGCTCATTAAGCTAAACCAGTGAACCATTAGATATTTAGATTCCAGACACTGAAATTCAGCAACAACATTAAAAAATCACACAACCACAGCTTCACCTATTGCAGATTAGATATATAAAGTGAAACATGACTCTCCACCCGTGCTAACCAAAACACTCAGGACCTAAGCAGCTAAGCCTAAGGTAGGCATTTGACAGATGAACAGGAAGAGAGATTTTTTTTAGTAAGAAAGACTCTCCAGTGGAACAGTTTCAGTCACAATTTCCTCTTCCACTAAGATAGTCTCTACCTATCATAAGGAGATGGCACTTAAGAAACATAGATTTGGATGTTGTGAGTGGGAAAAAAAACTTCTGGAGGGAATAGCCTAAGTTAAGTTGCATCAATAATTCAATACCAAACCACAATCACCTAAAAGATGTTATGCGGAACTAGCTTAATTTTCCACAAATACTTCAAGTAACTTAAAAATACACAAAATGGATACTAGACTGAATTTGCAAGTTGCATGTTAAGTACACCACCAAAGTCATTCAATACAGTTTTGGGTTCCCCTTTTAGTAAAAAAAATTACTCCAAGGTAACAGGAACATACACCCAAGTTTCTCCTCAGCTTTTGCATGCAAAAGAAGACTCTCGGTTTCTAAATAATGCATGAAAGCAAGAACTGATACAACAGCCTGTGTTTCACTCCTCCAATCGCCATGGTATCTATAGATCAGCAAAAACAATTGTTAGTTCCGATCAGAAAGCATTTTACAAGCGTGATAGTTCTGTATCTCACCTATAATATTGGCCAGGACATTCACGCATAATTTCCGCAAGCTTACTAAATAGTCCCCTCAGCACGTCAATCTGCCCCTTTGCCTTCTCCAACACCTCTAATTAACAATCCAGATTTCAACAACAACAACAGTACTAACGGCTAAAGCAACAATAAGAACACAGGATAAATTTCATAAGTTCCATTCCGGTTCCAACTTTAATCATCAGCGACATTAGAATGACCATTAGATTTAGGGCTGTGAGTATAGACTTCAATTTTACAATCAAACAAACCTAATAATTCCTTCAGTTCCAACGCCACTACTTTATTCCCATAAGACCTAAGTTCACTGGAAATGGCGTAATTAAAGCTGGAAATAACAAAATCGCACCAGGTAAAGGGCGAGATTGATGAACAAGCATAAGGCTGGAATGCATGAGCCTGGTGGCGGACTCAATTTCGAAAGACACGCTGCGAATGCGGTCGCGCAAGCTACCGGAATCATCGAGCTGGTGGCGGAACTCCTCGAACTGCTTTTCCAGCACGTGGATGGTAGGTGAGAGAGGAGCGTCGGAACCGTCGGTGCTTGGCATTGAAGTGAAAGGAGAAGTTTTAGCCGGAAACAGAGCGGCGCGGCGGTGGCGTTGAAAGAGAATGGGAGAGTGGCAGTGGGAGTGGTGGGTAGGGTTTAGGGAGCGGGAGGAAAATGCGAGTGTTGCACAGATGGCGCTACGAAACGCCGTTTTCATATTTGCTGCAGATGCCGTCTTTTTTCCTTAATTTATCCCAAAATTTTGGTGTTATTAATTTAAAATTGACATCAGACTGTTTTTCTCAGAGGTAGGCAAAATTGGTCCTAAACATATAGTCATTTTATGTTTTTATCCTAAACATTATCTTTTGGATTTTTTGGTCCTGCACATAATGAAATTTGATCATTTTGGTCCTCCGTCAACATTTCCGTTAAAAACTAACGGGCAACAGATTTAATCACGATTTTGACCAAATTAAACTTTTAATCCAGATTTTTTACTCCCTAATTAATTCCCTAATTATTTTTAGATTTCAATTTCAATTTCATCTTCTTTCCTTCCACTTATCATCATCCAAAAATAAAAAAATCAAAGAGGATTTTTAAAGGAAAGATCCAAATTTGGAACTAAAAAAAGTGAAATACGAGAAGGAAAACTTAGATCCAACAATTAAGTGATATCACCCATCTAGAGAAGAAAGAGAGAGCTACTGAGATTGCACAGCTGATAAGGCTAATTTCATGCATAGGTCTAGGGTTTTAATTCGTAAAATTTCTGGGTCTAACGCACGTTTTAAGCCAGGTGTGTGAAGATTTTCGCCAGGTCCAGGAAAGGAGGAGGACAGTTGCGTGGACCTAGGAAATAGGCGAATGAGTGGACATTATGCGGAAAATTGCTTGACGGAGGAAGCCTCGGAGTTGAAGGGTAGAATAGAGATTTCTACGAAGACTCTAGAAGGCTATGTCCGCGTCTATAAAAGGCAGAAGCATGCACGCTGGAGGGATCTTCTCGGTTGGAGGCCTCGCTAACAGCCTGTAGCTTAGTTCACTTTTCACACACCTTGGGTTCTTTTCGTGGGGAGATTCAGGGGGGTCATGCACTGGGGTTTACTTTGAGCTTTCATATATTTTTCGATTGGGTTGTAACACCGTCCTTCGGTGGGGGCGAAGAAACAATTTAATTTCCGCTTTCATACTTTGCTGATTTTGCCGAGCTTCGCTGTTCGAAGCTCGGACCTCTGTTTGCTTTTGCTGAATATTCTCTTATTTTAATGCAAGTTTGATTTTCTGTTACGTCTGTTATATTGATTTTCGGAATTTTGGAGTTGGATTGCTCGAGTTGGGTGCGTTTCGCAGTTGTTTTCTGAATTTATGCAGGTTTGTGGTTGGATCTGGGTGATCGGAGTCTGTTTGTGGATGAATCGGAGGGTTAAGTTCGCTGGTGTTGTGGAGTTGTCTGTGATTGTTTGAATTCAGAGTTGATCGGAGCAGATCTGTGAAAACCGGAGTTATGGAGTCGATTGTGTCTGTTGTTGGGTTCAGATCGCTTGGATCCGGAGTGGATTGAGCACCCGACGTGAATCTGAGCAAGATTTATTTAATTTTATGTCTAGTTTACGTGTTTTCATTTTATTTCGCCTAGTTTACGTAGATCTGATGTATTTCCGATTCATAGCAAGTTTTCGGCATCCAAATCTTTATATTCTATTCGAATCTAGATATATGCTCTGCTTTCTCCATTTGCGTGCTTGAATCGGTTAGGAAATTGCATGTCGTTGTTAGTTGGAGCATGAGTTTGTTATTTGCAGCTTTAGCCGTACTTGCTATATTTGGAGTCATGGCCCCCACTGTTTTATTTTCCCTGTCTAGTCTTAGTTAGTTAGTAGTTTACTTAATCTAGGAAGTAAAATGTGTCTCTCAGTATTGAAGTCTGATTCTATTACATTTTCTGTGTCTTAGGTCTAGCATTTACATTCCGTGCCTAGATCTAGAGGTATTTAAAATTCTCAACCCTTTTGCGTGGCAGCAGCCGCTTGTTTCCAGAGTCTCTAAGCACTACTTCACGAATCCATCTTCGTGGGATCGACCCCGCTTCCCTATGCTAATTTGTAGTATTCGGGTTGAGGGATTTATTTTTGAAGGGGAGTCGAGTGTGTCCAACGACAAAAACACTCTGTGTTCTCTTGGGTTCCTGGACCTGGTGATCCAGTGGATTTAAGGAGCGTGGTGTCTTGACCGAGCACTTGCATTAGTTTTCTCTGTGCACACTTGTTTACTCCGTGTGAAACCACACTACTACCAGATCGTAGCCAGCCCTTCAAATGGCGCCGTTGCCGGGGATGGATGGCGTGCTTTGTGTTAGTGTTCAGAGTCTGTGGTGTAAATAGTTTTGATTTATTTTCTTTCTTTTTTTATTTGTAGTTTATGAGTAGAGACTCAAGATCTGCCCACTGGAGCAACTCATCTGGGTGGAAGCACGACCTGTTTAATTGGCAGGTTAAGGATACAGTCTCTACTGTGACCACCAGATCAGGGTTCATTACGGGAGATCCGTTTCCGAGTGAATTTACTAGCAACGAATCTTGGATGTCGTCAGGACGCGAAGATCCAGAGTCACCACCCGAATCAGAAACAGAGTCAGAAACAGGGGAAGCAGAGGAAGTAGTCATGGCGCAAGTGGTAGATCCAGATCCAGAGATAGGGTCACTGACAGCTCATTTAGATGGAGAGCCAGCCCAAGCCATAGTAATGAACCGGCGCCAGAGGACTATTGAGATCAAGACAAACGTACTCGGCATCTTGCCAACATTCTCTGGGCGCAGAAATGAGTGTCCGTATGAGTTCTTAAATGAATTCAGTAAGTTGTGTGGTATTTAGAAGAGGCCGAATGAAGCAACAGAGGGGGATTATCGCCTACGGGCAATTCCGTTTGCCTTGAAGGGGGAAGCTAATACGTGGTTATTGAGGTTGCCCCCGGATTCTATCCTCACATGGAGGGACTTCAAGTTGGAATTCTTAGATTATTTCTTCCCATCCAACAAGACGAATGCACTGAAAAAAGAAATACTAGAGTGTAAGCAGGATTACGATGAATCCTTGAGTCAGTATTGGTCGAGATTCAAGGGATTGTTGGATGCATGCCCGAATCACCGAATGATAGAGGCAGAGACCTACTCTCTGTTTTACGAAGGGGCAACTCCTGAGTCAAAGGACTTAATGAACTCCTCGAGTGGGGGGAATTTTACAAGGAAGAGGGGAAGTGAGGCAAGAGAAATCCTGGGGAAGTTGATCGACGCTAAGAAGGCGTACGATAACCCTAGAAATGCAGTGAGGAGAGGATCGGTGCATGTTGTGAGAGAGCAAGAAGATGATAAGGTAGAAGCAAGGGTTGACAGGCTCGAGAAAGCTCTATTGAACGCAATTAAAAAAACAAATCCACCAGTTTCACAAGGGAAGGAGAAATCTCCTGGTCCAGGAGATAATCAAATTCAGCAATATTACGGGACCCAGGAAGGAGATTATCAGGCCCAGGTCAATGCAATGGGAAGTTGGAATCCCGATGGGAGCTGGAATCCAGGGAGACAGAGAGATGCGCCCTGGAGAAACCATCCAAATTTCAGATGGACTGACAATGAGCAGAATCAGCCAGCACCACAACAAAGTCAGCAGTTTGCACCTCAGCCCGAAAGACAAGGTAACTGGTCAGGAAGGAATCAAGAGGGGCAGGGCAGCTGGATCAATCGGAACCAAGGAGACCACTCGAGCTGGGGAAACAGAAATCAGAACAATCAAGGGAACTCTTATGTACCACCACACCAAAGGAATTTTCAGAACAATTACCAGGGTCAAGGAAATCAATACAACAACTCTTCAGGAGGTCAAGGAAACGCTCGTCAGAATTAGATGAGTGGACCGATTCTGAATATAGGGCCAGGACCCAGTCAGCCACCAAAGCCACAAAAGAGTATCGATGATATGGTGCACGATCTCGTCAGTTCTCAGCAACATATGCAAAACAACCTGCAATAAAACAATGACGTAGTGCACAAGCTTCAAGATGCTCAACAGGAGCAAAAGGCGGCCATGGATATGCTGGCCAAGCAATTATCGCAGATAGCCAATTCTTTGAGTGATATGAAGGGAAATGAAGGAAAGATTCCCGCCTCAGTAAGGCCACCAGATAGAGCGAATATAAGTCAGATTACCTTGAGATCCGGGAAGGGATATGAAGGGCCAGTGGTAAGAACGAAGGAAGTGACAGGTTCCAAGGAAGATAAGAAGTACGAGGATACAATTCCTAGATCCAGGAACTTGGAGGGAGAAAATTCCTTGGTCAAGGATGACCTTGAAACAGGAGATTTGGAGAAACCCCTGCCTAAGTCAACTGAACCATTTTTCCTCGATCCAGAGCCGGAGTTGGAGAACGAGGCAGTAAGGGAGGAAACTGGAGAATTCTCAGCTGAAAGCTCTATCGGAGCAGGGAAGTGACTGAAGCCTTTCCCAAGCCGGGGGGAAGCTAAGAAGAAGAAGGAAGAGCCGGTGGATTTCATGGATATTTTTGGGAAATTGGAGATTAATCTACCATTCTTACAGGCTTTGAAATTGCCGGTGTTTAGCAAGTTCATCAAGGAATTTATAGCTAGGAAGGCTAGACCTAGTGGTAAAATTTTGATCGGCGAGAACATCTCTGCAGTGATTCAAAAGCGGAGGATGCCTTCGAAATGCAATGATCCAGGTATGTTTAGTAGGGGTAGGCATGGTGGACACCAAAGTTGTGATCCAATTGGCAGACAGGTCATGCATTTGTCCTGAAGGAGTGCTTGAGAACGTGATAGTAAAGGTACATGACTTCTTGTACCCAACAGATTTCCATGTGATTAGAATGAGTGATAATGAATCTGCAGAGTCTGGTGGAGTACTTTTAGGGAGACCTTTCCTGCGTACCGCTAAGACTATCATTGATGTTTTTGATGGTACCATCTGCCTTGATTATAATGGGGAGAAATATACATTCAGCATAGATGAGGCAATGAAAAAACCTCTTGACGTTGAAAATTTGCATGCTATAGATGTTATTAACCCCTTAGTCCAAGAATATCTTGAGACAGAGTTAATGCAGGAACAGATCGAGAATTCCGAAATAAGTCATGACATTGATAGAGAAGTAGCTAGTTGGTGTCAAGCAATGAACACGAGTGAGTTATCAGATGATGAGCTAGCTGAAGCGATTCTAGAATTCTGTACGAACTCGGAGCTAGCCAGATCAAGGAAGGCACCTTATGTGGCGAGCGTGGACAGTTCTACTGAGTCTAAGCAGGGAATAACAACTGAGTCGACAGAGAAAAATCCCTTGCCCCAGGAAAAAGATGTTCCCAAGAAAGAGTTGAAAACGCTTCCACCTGGGCTCAAGTATGCGTAACTGGAGGAGAATGAAAATTTCCCGGTGATTATTAACAGCAGCTTGACCGAGGGACAAGAAGAGGAATTGCTGAATGTAATCAGGAGAAACAAGAAGGCTATTGGGTGGACACTCTCTAACTTGGTTGGGATCAGTCCAGATCTGTGCATGCATCACATTCGCCTAGAAGAAGGAGCAAAAGCCTGTAGGGACCCACAACGCAAGTTGAATCCGAACATGAGGGAAGAAGTGCTGAAGGAAGTATTGAAGTTGCTATCCCTAGGAATCATATATTCCATACCAGACAGTGAATGGGTTAGTCCAGTACATATGGTACCAAAGAAGTCAGGAATACATGTGGTTAAGAACGATAAAAATGAGTTGGTCTCTACTCGACTTGTTACTGGGTGGAGGATGTGTATTGACTACCGGAAGCTGAACGAGGCTACCAAGAAGGATCACTTCCCATTACCTTTCATTGACCAGATGTTGGAAAGGTTAGCGGGCAAGCAATATTTTTGTTTCCTGGATGGATATAGTGGGTATTTTCAAATCTATGTGGATCCCGAGGATCAGGAGAAGACAAGTTTCACGTGTCCCTTTGGAACGTATGCTTACAGAAGGATGCCGTTTGGCCTGTGCAATGCGCCAGGTACTTTTCAGCGATGTATGATGAGTATCTTCTCGGATCTCCTGGAAGATTGCATCGAGATTTTTATGGACGACTTCACTGTGTACGGAAATTCATTTGACTCGTGTTTGGCAAGTTTGGATATAGTGCTGAGGAGGTGCCAGGAGAAGCATTTGGTTTTGAATTTCGAGAAATGCCACTTTATGGTCCCTGAGGGAATTGTCCTAGGACATGTGGTGTCAGAAATAGGCATACAAGTAGATCAAGCAAAAATTGATGTTATCTCAAAAACTGCCTTACCCGACAAATCAGAAAGAGGTGAGAGGATTCCTAGGCCACGCAGGATTCTATAGGAGGTTTATAAAGGACTTTGCAAGGATCGCTCAACCACTCACTCACTTATTGCATAACGATGTGGAGTTTGTTTTCGATGAGGAGTGCAAAAAAGCTTTTCAGTTGTTGAAGGATAGGTTAGTTTCTGCTCCCATTATTAGAGCGCCCGACTGGAATCTACCTTTTGAAATCATGTGTGACGCAAGCGACTATGCCGTGGGAGCGGTGCTAGGTTAAAGAGTTGATGGGAAAAGCTACGTGATTTTTTATGCATCCAAGACGCTAAATCAAGCCCAGAAGAACTATGACACCACCGAAAAAGAAATGCTGGCGGTCGTATATTCATTTGAGAAATTTCGCCCGTACTTGCTGGGGTCGAAGGTGATCGTTTTCACCGACCATGCGGCCATTAAGTACATGCTGGGTGTTACTTTTACAAGAATTAATCCGATGGGTGCTACTTTTACAAGAATTTGATTGGAAGGTTAAGGATAAGAAAGGAACTGAGAACAAGGTGGCTGACCACCTTAGTCGTATTTTTCAAGGGGAGACCGAGGAAGCAATACCAGATGCATTCCCCTAGGAACATTTGTATTATTTAGGGGAATTTCCTAGACCTATCAATTGGGAAAAAATCATGGCGTTAACAGGTCCATGAGATTCTGAGAAAGGTAAATGTCATCTAAACAATGAGCCATGGTTCGCAGACCTGGCAAATTACTTGGTCACTGGAGAGGTGCCTAGTTCGCAGGAAATCTCCCGGGCCCAGAGAATGAAGCTCAAAAGCGAAGCCAAGTATTATTTCTGGGACGATCCGTATTTGTGGAGAATGAGAGCTGACCAAGTAATCCGAAGGTGTATCCCGGAGTGGGAACAGAGGGATGTACTAAATCATTGCCATGCCCTAGCTTGTGGAGGTCACTTTGGACCTAGGAAGACCGCAAGGAAGGAGTTAGATAGCGGTTTTTACTGGCCTACATTACATAAAGATGGTTTCGAGTTTTATCAGAACTGTGAGAGGTGTCAACAGACCGGGGGAATCTCCAGGAGGGACGAAATGCCACAAGTTCCAGTGATTGTGTGTGAGATCTTCGATGTCTGGGGAATGGACTTCATAGGTCCATTTCCGTCTTCATACGGGAACGCATACATACTTGTGGCAGTTGATTATGTTTCAAAGTGGATAGAGGCCAAGGCGACCACATCTTGTGAAGCCAAAGAGGTAGCGAAATTCCTTAGGGCTAACATTTTTAACAGGTACAGAGTGCCCAGAGCTATAATATCTAACAATGGGACGCATTTCCGTAACCGAACTATTGAAGCTCTAATGAGAAAGTACGAAGTTCACCATCGCCTTTCCACAC
This sequence comes from Salvia splendens, assembly GCF_004379255.2. Lineage (NCBI taxonomy): Eukaryota > Viridiplantae > Streptophyta > Magnoliopsida > Lamiales > Lamiaceae > Salvia > Salvia splendens. The sequence goes on from NC_056044.1 coordinate 24,793,611, forward strand.
CATACCACCCTCAATCAAATGGGCAAGCAGAGATCTCCAACAGGGAGATAAAGGCGATACTGGAGAAGACGGTTAATCCGTCTAGGAAGGACTGGAGTAAGAGGCTTGGAGATGCACTATGGGCTTACAGGACAGCGTACAAGACGCTTATTGGGATGTCACCTTATAGGCTTGTGTTCGGAAAAATGTGTCACTTGCCCGTGGGATTAGAACACCGAGCATATTGGGTGGTCAAGGAGATTAACATGAGACCCGAGTCCTGTGAGGAAGAGAGAAAATTGCAGCTGCAGGAGTTGGAGGAGTTAAGGCTGGAGTCATATAAATCGGCAATGTGGTACAAAGAGAAAACAAGATTCTGGCATGACAAGAACCTACGGGTCAAAGAATTGAGAGTAGGTCAAAAAGTTCTCCTATTCCAATCCCGCCTAAAGTTGATGCCTGGTAAGCTGAAGTCCAAATGGACTGGACCATACACTATTGTGAGTCTTCGTGCAAATGGAGCAGTAGAGATCCAGGGAAGTACTTCAAACTCGACTCATTTTCTTGTCAACGGTCATCGTGTGAAGATATTTAGGGATAACTCGGAGATGTGTGTAGTGGACGAAATGCCACTACGCGCACTCCCTGATATCGTCTAATCGGTCTGGGAAGTGAGTGTTCTTAGAGATTTCCTAGGTCCAGTATCCAAGAAGTTTTACCATGACCTGACCTAGGGAATCTTGAGAACACTTGAACACAATTTGTAAATATTTAATTGTTTTCTTTAATTCAAGGAAAAAATCCAAACAAATTAAAAAAAACAATCTTCCAAAAATATTTTCGGAAAACCAGACTCCTTAGGCATGATTTTGATACTGTCATACCCAAGACCCGGGGAGTCTGGCGTTTCATTTTTTTTAGTTTGATGTTTTTTTAAGTGTGACTTTGCAGGAAGTATCTACTAGGGCAGGGAATTGAGGAGTAAATATTGGAGGGAGTTGGCATCCGGTTCGGATTTCAAAAGCCACTTTTATGGGGAGGCGTACGGTCGCTAGCGTCATGCCTGCAAAACCGTCCTCTTCCATACCTATCAGCTAATAACCATGTGATGCTTTTTATTTTTCATTACTCACTCTCTCTCTGCATTCGAAATTCCCCAAATTTTTCTCTAGGTTTTCGTTCTCTAACCCTAATCAAAGAAAATTTCATCCGAGTTTCTGTGAAAATTTTGCAGAATTCTTCATAGACAACAAACAGAGTACCGGAAGCACTTCAAGATCCGCCGATTCTAACGCGGCGGCGTTCATGGCTGACTTACTACAAAAACTTGGGGGGCCAGAAAAAGCGATGGAGGCGTTTGCCATGTTCGCATCTGCGATGGGGGGAACCGTACCGGCTGTTTCAACATCTGCCGTACCATCACCACCGGAAACTTCAGGGGTTTCAACACCCCAACCAGAGTCCGTTGCAGAACCCACCACTGCCGTCCCGAAGACAATCGCCGCAGAAAAACACGAAGAAGAAGCAGATCTGGCGGCAGGGCTGGAACTATTGGCTGAAAGTGAACCCAGGTTAGATTCTGTCGTTGAGGGGGAACCCCCTGTTTTAAATGATGAAATAGTTGGAATCTCTGAGGGGGTGAACCATGTGCTTGCCACTGTGGATTTTGTTGAGAGAGAAACCCTACCTGAATCTGTGGGTGTGGATCTTTCTGCTGTTGCTGATAGTCGTATTGAGGGGGAAACCCCTGTTTTGGAGAAGTTTGGAGAGGGGAAAACCCCTGGTGTTTGTGAGACAGTTTTGAAGGGCAATGAAGCCCAAGAAAGTGTTAGTGAGGGGGTGACCCCTGTAAAAGCAGTGGGTGCTAAAACCCACGACGAGGAAGGTTCGATTGGGGTAGAAACCCTTATTTACATTGCGGGGGCAACCCCATTGTTGATTGAGGAGGGAGAAGCCCTCGTTTCTGGAGATGTACAGGAACCCGTCAGCGACGGGATGAATTTGATGGTGGATCTGACTGATGTCCCTGACGGGACCGATTCACCGGTTGACGCAAGGGACGCAAGGAGGCAAGCTCGTCAGAGTTTACGTGATGACATCGAGGAACACGTCCCGCAGACAGAAGAAGGATCGCTGGGTCTAGAGACCGCAGCCCCTAAGCAGGTAATCTCTCATAGACCTAGCGATGGGGAGAGCGACGAGGAGGAGCGCCGCCACGCGGTTGAGAGGAAGAGGAAAGGAAAACAGATTGCTCCTTCCTCGACCAAGAAAGCAAAAGGGAAGTCCGTTGAACCCTCTCTCCCTCCGCCTGCTAAGGTACCGTACGCTGCTGAGTCCGGAAGCCCTGATGGGTCCAGCGACTCTGAAAAAGAACAACAAGAAGAGCTCAACTTCGAGCCGACGGAAATCTGGATCACCAAGGAGCTGCTGGACAAGATGAGAAAGTTCACAGACCCAAAACGCACAGCAATATATAAGGAAAAGAGTGCCGTGGGGAAGTATGCTAAATCTGGGAAAATGTACGATTCGGCCGAGCTTAAGGAGATCTCGAGCAATGATGAATTCCGAGCGTATATCGACGCAATCGGTTTTGACTGGTTGCTTAAGCACAGCACCTCCGAAGTTCCAATAGATTTTGCACGGGAATTCTTTTCGACCTTCCGTTTTAAGTCCACCACTGACTTGGATGCCGAGTCCATCAACTTCTGCCTCTTCAATGAAGAGCATGTGATGACCATCCGTGAATGGACTCTATGGATGGGTCTGCTGACGCGAACAGAGGACGACGAAGGTTTATGGAACGAGAGAATGGTTGGTCCGCCGAAGTTCACGCCAGGTTTCAAGACACAGAGTGCATGGGAGTTTGTGACTCATCCAAGGGTGGGTCAGTTCAAGACCAGCTTTTCGAAAGCCCACCATATCGAGAACAAGGTCCTGAGGTTTGCCCAGACATTCATTAGCTACAATCTGATGGGCACCGCCAATAACGCTTTGACAACCCCCGACTTGTACTTTACTTGGTGTATGGCCACGGGAGTGCGTGTCCACTTGGGCTACTGGTTAGCCCAAGCTTGCCACCAAGTAACTGTCAACCCTTCCAGGCACCTATACACATGCCATCTTCTGGGGGCTTATTTGCAGCGCAATGTGATCATGAGGATCCACAAGTCTTGCCGGGAAGTGAAGATGTGTCTTCCCCCGGAGGTCTTCAACATGGATTACTTCTTCAACAAGGGGCTGTTAATCACGCAGGGGAAGGAGGTCTGTTTTTACGAAGTTGGCAAGTCAAATGTGCAGGTGAAACAGGAAGCAGCGAGTGTGGAAGCAGGTAGCGGGATTGAAGTGGAGGAAATGAGAACGGAGGTTGGATGGATGAGATTCGAAATTAAAATGACGAGAGAAGAGATCGTGGCCCTACGGGGTAAAGGAAAGGACAATGTTGAGAGTGTGAGAGTACGGAAAGAGGTCGCCGGAATGAGAACGGAGGTAGACGAGATGAAAAGAGAGATCGGGATGAGCAGAGAGGAGGTCTTGGCCTTAAAGGGGCGCATCACTGATCTGGTGGCAGCGTCGTCGAGGCACGCTGATAGGATGGGAGAGGTCGTCTCTTTAATGATGACAATGATGAAGTGGTTGCGTGAGAAATTCCCGGACGTGCCAAAGTCACTTCCTGCACCTAGTGGCGGATCCAAGGCGCTAGGTCCAGGAAATCTATCTATCCAGAAGCCGCCACAAGCCACCAAGCCTCTAACCACCCCGTCCTCCACTAGACCCGTGACCTTGAAGAAGACCGTACCCAGACAGACAGAAGAGATGATAGAGAAGCCGGAGTCGCCGGCAAAAAAGAAAGCTAAAGTAACCCAACAGGCCGTGCCGCCCAAGTCTGGCTCCCGAGGGGGCCAGACCCCGAATTGATTTCGCCCAACCCAAGTAACTTTTACTTTTCATCTTTTATTGGTTTCTGTTTTTGATTATCTATGACAGCATGCTTCGTTCTGTATCTATGTGTTGCACCTTCCCACACTTAGCCCAATCTTTGGTCTAAGTGTGAGAAGGGGTTGTGCTGTTTTTGCATGTTTGGTTTTGGTTGTTGAGCTTTCTCCCACTTAGCCCGGTGTACGGTCTAAGTGTGGAAAGTTTATTTTGTTTTTAGAATGTTGTTTGTTTGTTTTGTGGTCTGTTTTGTGTTGTTTATACTTCCCTATTTCCCCCTTCACTAGGATAGCTTGGGGACAAGCTTGAGTAAAGTGGGAGGAGGGGGGGAATAGGTGCAGTATTTGTTTTGTTTTTCTTTTTCTGTGAATGAGAGTCTTAGAGTCTTTAGTTTTTTTTTATTTCTGTGTGTTGCGTGTTGCATGAGCTAGTGGATACAATAAGGCAAAAATTCCCTTAGTAAGAGCAATTGAAGAAAGGATGCACGTCAACTTTGATGCATTTTTCCTTAATAAACTAAAAGCGGTCTGAATGAAGTAAGGACGATGGAAAATGCCTTAGATAACCTAGCTGTGCAGCCCTACTATAAAAGTGAGTTATAAGCCTAAACGCTTTGAGCTAACATGTGAAAAATGGGCAACCACTTGATGCTTAGGGAGTAGAGTATAAAGGAGAAAAAATGGGTTATGGAGGTATAAGCTGGACGAAGTCCAGGAACTGGTGGTATAAGCTGGACGAAGTCCAGGGGAGAAATAAAATAAAATTCGGAGGTATAAGCTGGACGAAGTCCAGGGGGAAATTGGGAAAAAGAAAAGAAAAAGACGGTTAACTACCTAAGGGCAGGAAGTAAAAAATTGCCTGACCCAGGAATAAAAAAAAGAGGATAGGGAAAAAGGAGATGATAGAAAGGAGAAACTCTCATAACCCAACGCTTCAGTGGTGTAACTTTAACTTTGGAGCGTTTTGATCCTAACATCCCTGGTAAGTAATGAGTGATCGAGCGAACCTAACTGCTAGGAAATCCATAGGTTTCTTGACAAACTGATGGCCCGTTTAGGTCGACGAAGGAAGAAGGAGGATTTGAAGACTGTAGACGATCAGAGAGAACTTAAGCTTGTGGGGACAGTCGCCTAAAAGTTGAAACTAGTGCCAACCCTTCCAGACACCTATACACATGCCATCTTCTGGGGGCTTATTTGCAGCGCACTGTGATCATGAGGATCCACAAGTCTTGCCGGGAAGTGAAGATGTGTCTTCCCCCGGAGGTGTTCAACATGGATTACCTTCAACAAGGGGCTGTTAATCACGCAGGGGAAGGAGGTCTGTTTTTACGAAGTTGGCAAGTCAGATGTGCAGGTGAAACAGGAAGCAGCGAGTGTGGAAGCAGGTAGTGGGATTGAAGTGGAATAAATGAGATTGAGGTTGGATGGATGAGATCCGAAATTAAAATGGTGAGAGAAGAGATCGTGGCCCTACGGGGTAAAGGAACGGACAATGTTGAGATTGTGAGAGTACAGAAAGAGGTCGCCGGAATGAGAACGGAGGTAGATGAGATGAAAAGAGAGATCGGGATGAGCAGAGAGGAGGTCTTGGCCTTAAAGGGGCGCATCACTGATCTGGTGGCAGCGTCGTCGAGGCACGCTGATAGGATGGGAGAGGCCGTCTCTTTAATGATGACAATGATTAAGTGGTTGCGCGAGAAATTCCCGGACGTGCCAAAGTCACTTCCTGCACCTAGTGGCGGATCCAAGGCGCTATGTCCAGGAAATCTATCTATCCAGAAGCCGCCACAAGCCACCAAGCCTCTAACCACCCCGTCCTCCACTAGACCCGTGACCTTGAAGAAGACCGTACCCAGACAGACAGAAGAGATGATAGAGAAGTCGGAGTCGCCGGCCGAAAGAAAGTTAAAGTAACCCAACAGGCCGTGCCGCCCAAGTCTGCCTCCCGAGGGGGCCAGACCACGAATTGATTTCCCCCAACCCAAGTAACTTTTACTTTTCATCTTTTATTGCTTTCTGTTTTTTATTTCTGTACCAGCATGCTTCGTTCTGTTTCTATGTGTTGCACCTTCCCACACTTAGACCAATCTTTGGTCTAAGTGTGAGAAGGGGTTGTGCTGTTTTTGAATGTTTGGTTTTGGTTGTTGAGCTTTCTCCCACTTAGCCCGGTGTACGGTCAAAGTGTGGGAAGTTTGTTTTGTTTTTAGAATGTTGTTTGTTTGTTTTGTGGTCTGTTTTGTGTTGTTTATACTTCCCTATTTCCCCCCTTCACTAGGATAGCTTGGGGACAAGCTTGAGTAAAGTGGGAGGGGGGGAATAGATGCAATATTTGTTTTGTTTTATTTTTCTTTTTCTGTGAATGAGAGTCTTAGAGTCTTTAGTTTTTTTTATTTCTGTGTGTTGCGTGTTGCATGAGCTAGTGGATACAATAAGGCAAAAATTCCCTTAGTAAGAGCAATTGAAGAAAGGATGCACGTCAACTTTGATGCCTTTTTCCTTAATAAACTAAAAGCGGTCTGAATGAAGTAAGGACGATGGAAAATGCCGTAGATAACCTAGCTGTGCAGCCCTACTATAAAAGTGAGTTATAAGCCTAAACGCTTTGAGCTAACATGTGAAAAATGGGCAACCACTTGATGCTTAGGGAGTAGAGTATAAAGGAGAAAAAATTGGTTATGGAGGTATAAGCTGGACGAAGTCCAGGGTGAAATTGTGAAAAAGAAAAGAAAAAGACGGTTAACTACCTAAGGGCAGGAAGTAAAAAATTGCCTGACCCAGGAATAAAAAAAAAGAGGATAGGGAAAAAGGGGATGATAGAAAGGAGAAACTCTCCTAACCCAACGCATCAGTGGTGTAACTTTGCGTGGCAGCAGCCGCTTGTTTCCAGAGTCTCTAAGCACTACTTCACGAATCCATCTTCGTGGGATCGACCCCGCTTCCCTATGCTAATTTATAGTATTCGGGTTGAGGGATTTATTTTTGAAGGGGAGTCGAGTGTGTCCAACGACAAAAACACTCTGTGTTCTCTTGAGTTCCTGGACCTGGTGATCCTGTGGATTTAAGGAGCGTGGTGTCTTGATTGAGCACTTGCATTAGTTTTCTCTGTGCACACTTGCTTACTCCGTATGAAACCACACTACTACCAGATCGTAGCCAGCCCTTCAACAGCAAAAAAATCCATGGTCATCTCCCTCATCCTCACTCTCTCTCTAATAATCTAACCCCATTCAGTCATGTTAAAGGAGTAAAGCTGAAACACACCATCTTATTTCATCATCAAACAATAGAAAGGCGGAGAGAGAGAAGGGAAATCCACTGTGGGCAGTAACCAAACATAGTTGAAGTGTGACTAAGGTACGGTAAATCAACGGCTGGCATCGATGAAAGAAGGAATCTTGACCGTAGAAGGGCAATGTGTCTCTTTTTCTCTAGTTTCGATGTGGGCAATCAGCTCTGCGAATTCCGCCCCCTTCCTCGACACCCTCCTCTCCGACTACGCCGTCCTCATCGGCAAATTCAGCGACGTTCACGTCTCCACGGATCGGGCCTCATCGTCGACGGTGTCCGGGTCGCCCACCCCGATCTCTTCGTCGGATCTAGAATGACGGTTCACGAAATTGACGGAATTCATATAACTAGGGTTTGAGGGGAAGAGGAAGGAAGAAGATGAAAGATGAGAGGAAGGAAGAAGATGAAATTGAAGTGTAGAAATAATTAGGGAGTAAAAAATCAGAATTAAAAGTTTAATTTGGTCAAAATCGGCCGTCGACCGTTAGTTTTTAACGGAAACGTTGACGGAGGACCAAAATGATCAAATTTCCATATGTGCAGGACCAAAAAATTCAAAAGATAATGTTTATGACCAAAAACATAAAATGGCTATATGTTCAGGACCAATTTTAGCCTTTACTCTTTTTTTATATCGCACCGAACTTTGGTAGATACTACTCCCTCCGTTTTTTAAAAAGAGTGAACTACATAAATGGTACCTGATCTTTCACTTTCACACGCAAATGATATCTGATCTTTATTTTATATCATTTTTGGTACCCAGTAACAAAAATAACCCCAGATACCAAATATGTGATATTTTTGTTATAGAGGATATTTTTGGAAATTTCAATTAAATAGTACCATACATGTGCTTATTTTTTTCTTCTTTAGTTTCTTCTTCTTTCTTTTTTCTTCATTTTCTTCTTTCTTTTTAGTATTTTATCTTCCTTTTTTCTTTCTTTTTCTCCTTAGTTTATGTTTCCTCTTTTTTCTTTTCTCTTTTTTTTTCTTTCTTTTTAGTGTTTTGTACATACATCTAATTGCATTCATAATATAAATCAAGAACAAACCATTTAATTAAATTAATTATTTAAAATAATTAAATCAATTGAATATTTTTTTATACTCATTTTAGGCTTGAAAAACCTAACTAAAAATATTCAAACTCTTAATATCATTATCAATAGGATTCACAATTTTAAATTTTTATTAAGTCTATATTGATGAGTTATTAATTTAATGTAAAATAATAATAATTATTATTATAATTATAATAAAAAGTATTATTATATAATATTGTATGATTCATAATTTAAATAATTATATTATAATTATTTATTAATTACAACTAGTTTTTAGTATTATAACAATAATATTATTACAATAATTAAATATAATTATAACTATAATTATAGTTGAGTATATTTGAATGATATTAAAAAATAAATTATTTATTAATTTATAACATCAAAATAATAATATTAATATTGATTAATAATAATAGTATAAATAGTGTGAAGAATGAGAGAAGATATTACAATATCACTTTTGGTACTTAGTTTTGTGTATGCCCAAAATAACCTTAATGACACACAAATGGAAAAAAAATATTTGTTTAGAGAGCATTTTGGGGTGAAAATTGCATCAGGTACCAAAAATGTGATTTATATGTACTGAAAGGACCAGGGGTGCGTAGGTGTCGTTCAAGCAAGGATATATCCTACTGGTCAGGATAGAGATTCTAACTAAGCCTAGACCCTGGTTTCAAAGAATCCTCAACCCTCTTCTACTGGGTAGTATAGTGAAGGTAGGGGTCGAATCCCACAGAGATGGTGACGGTTGGACAGATTGCGGTGATATTTTGGATGGTTTGGTTAGCTACCACGCTTGGGTTGAGTCTCTACCTAGACGGGAAATTAAGATGGTGTCCTACTGACTAGGAAGGGTGAATGGTGGTCGACATGTAGTGGTGTACGTGGAATTATGGTGGATGCGGTGTAACAGAAAAAATATGCGGAAAGTACTAGGTTTCTATAAAAGGCTAAACAGAAAAGCAGAGAATAAGTGGTAGTTGTGGTGACTAGGCTGACAGATCTGCAGGGTGTACTAAAGGTGAAGGACAAAAAGCAAAAAGGGTCTGAAAAGCAAAGTGGTCCCAAACTTGGATATGGACATCATCTTCTTCAACAAACACAAACTAAAATAAGAAAACAAACCAGATTCAGCACCATAAAAACACAGATTAATAACTCACGAACACAGATCTACAATCAAACATTCCAACTCGAAAATCAAACATCGAAACTGAAATCCCGCCTACTGATCAGCATGGAAGAAAACAGGAAACACATAACTGCACCTTGCATGAAACAAACCTCTATGAAATAAAAGTAAACAGATTATGCTAACTCGAAGAAATAAACTACTAACTGGAAACACACGATTCGATACTCAAAACGACCAGAAACTCTAGATCTAAGCTAACTAGGCAAAAGGAAAAGAGATCGGCGAAGTAAACTGAACAGAAAACAACTTCATAGCATAAAACATGTTTGGATCTTCAAACAAAGTACTTCTAGGCGGTGAAATTCAACAGCAAACAAAGATCCAGCGTAAGGAAAAAACAAGCAATTTAACTACGAAAGCGAAATAAAAGTGTTTTGCCACGCCGGGCGATGGAACTTCTAACTACGATCTTGCTGACTGGATGAGAACGTCTGGAACTCTGGGAACTTCTTAATCTTCAAGTGACCATGGCAGTGACGAGGAACGAGACTCTAGACTGGGCTGAAGGACTGAACTACCGAGAGAATTCTACCTAAGAGTGATGATGATGAATGAATGCCTTCCTTTCTCTCTCCAAGTGGCTTCCTTTTATAGGGAGGCTTACCCTTGATTTTAGGGTAAAACCTTGTGGCGAGATGACTTCTTTGCCCTTAATTGTGGTTGATCAGTCCCAGCTATCCTTCTTCTCCATCTCGAGCCATTTTTGCATGTATACTGGTCAGTACGTAATCGTTCTGACGCCCTTTTCACCTGAAGTATCTGAAGCTTTGCCTACTGGCTAGAACACTCAGCCTGCACACTTTGAGCAACTGTTTTGCAGATATAATCAATTATGCACATCATACTGACCAATAACCAAGGCCTAGAATACGACTTATCATGTACCAAAAACGATATAAAATAAAGATCATGTACCATTTATGTGCGAAAGTGAAAGATCAGGTACCATTTATGTAGTTCACTCTTTTAAAAATAGCAACTATTTCCATTTTGGGCCGTTTCTTAAAAATAGAAACTTTAGTAGATCAGATTTAGTAGATCAGATTTATAGACAACGCAAACTATGAGGGAACAGAAAAGATGGTAAAGTTTTATAGACAATGCAAACTATGAAATGCGTAAAGCAAGCAGGTCTTAGTAGAAATTGCTTAGTGTCAACACATGTAACATGCAATTTTATGTAGCCTGTATAGTTTCGAGTTTTATATTACTACTCATAATTGACAGGTTCCAGCCAACCAAATGAACTGATAAATACTAGTTAGTTGAATTAATCAATCTATTTGTATGTGATGCTACTAGGTGCTTGCTTCCTTGTTGCATTCGTTATATGTCTAGTAGGTAGGGTCTTGTAATCCCAAATATACTGCTTTTACGGTGGTGCCTCTAAAGCAAACCGTTTATAGTAGACATATCTATGACCAAACTAATTAGAATACTTAAAATGTATATCAAGTTTGATAGAAAATGTTCTATGCGATATGATCCTAATATGGGAATAGGAGGCATATAATCTGATGTAACAAAGGAGGTGTTTGCATGCTTTTCCGATTTTGTTTTATGTAATACTTTTAACCTGGTACATATGGTCATTTATAGTCCACTTTCTAGTCCTTGTTACTGAAAATTTGACCCGTTCAAAAATGACATTTGTCTGAATTTTCATGATCATGCTACATGTGAATAGGTGGCGGATAATTTGCTTCATGATACTTCCAGCAGCACAGGTACTTCAGTATATGTTCTCAAACTCTTAGAAGCAAGGTAATTAGTTCCTTCTTTTTCTTGTTAGAATCAAGATTCTATTTAGAATTTACTCCTTGTTAATCAGTTCAATGGTATGGCAAGATGATTTATAAGTGTTCTTTTGTGGAAGCAGGTACAGCGTGATTTTGAAGAACTACCATCTGAAGCTTTTCGTCGGCTACAGATTTCTCTAAATGTAAGGATGTAATATTAGCTAGTGCATTTCTGATCATCGTCATTCTTCCACAGAGTATCCCGTGTTAAATTTTCTCTCTTTCCCTGAACTTGTGTGGTTATAGCTTAGAGTTTTAATAGGTACTATCATTCAGTTTTTTATGCAGTCTTTCATTCATTGAATTTGTTATATAAATATTATGTGACGTCCCGGAATTTAGTTCCTTTCTTTCGAGATAAATCGTATTTATTAGCTTAATTAATTTTCGTTTGGAAGACGTGTGATCGTAGAATTTTCGTTGTAATCTCGACCTTTTGAAATTATAAGTGCTCGATCTTGGAGAATAAGGAATAAGAAATTATTCATGCAAAAGAGAATAACTTAGTGCAATACTTTGTGAAGAGGATTTTACATATGTTTTGAGAAGACAAAGTGAAAGAGACTACACTATGTTGCTAACATCACGTGGTACCGCAATTGTGGAATGCAAAAACCTCCACTTTAAATATTCTAACACTAAGAATTGGTTGTTAGGTAAAAACAGTAGTAAGATAGAATAGGATTGGGACAAGTCCCTTCCCTTTTCTTCTTCTCGATCGGTGGCCACATAAGACTCCAAATTTGACAACCATATGCCTCCTCCTTGGCAAATTCTTGCATCAGAATGACAGCAACATAGGCAAGAGTACCTACATTTGTGATACCAAAATAGTTAAAGGAAGAAGATCAAGTATAGTAAGGACAAATATGACATCACAAAAAAAGAAAGGAAATGGGCAGCTAGCATAGGGGCAGCCGAGACACCCCTACAAACTCATGAGATCAGCCAGTTTAGGGTCCCAACACTTGCACAAATTAAGTAAGGAGGCATTGTGCCAAGTCCAAAAAGAGATAGAGCTGTCAGCCCCAAAGTAGAGTTTTTGTCCCCAAGTTTTAGTCACAAACAGCCAAGAAATGTGGCTATATAAACCACCCAAGACCACTCCTCTCCCACACCTCTCAAGCACCCCAAAGTTCGAGTATTATTAAGGAGTATCAAAGGAGAGGCAGTGGCAAGGAGCAAGGAGGGCAGCCAAGAAACAAAGGATTCACCAAGTGAGGTAATTACCTCAACACCATATTTTGCATCATGTAGATCTACCACAAAAGATAGTCAATAACTTAGAATCATAGAAGCTCAATAGAATATCCACAACAATAGCATAAGTAAGCAATACACAGGAAGCCTCACAACAGTAGCAAATTTAAGATGATATTGTCGACTGCCTCTTAGGCTAACAACAAATAGAAACTTAAGGTTATCAAGATCTTCACACAATATCAGCAAGTTAAGTTCCCTTCTCAAAGATCACAACTTTAGAATACTCAATTACCAACACCACTTGATACTGCCATAGCTCAAGGCATGAAAAACAAGTTTAAGGGGAAAAGGGGAAGGTGACTTAGCTTAGGAAGTGGGCTGTCCGGTGACGGCGACCCCGGAGCTTCCACGCACAACGGAGAAGGAGAGCCGGAGAGAGTACGCACAGCGCTAGGAACTCCCCGACGCTTGTTCGGCGGCGACGCTGCGATCTCCGGAGAAAGAGTCTCGGCGGAAAAACAGAGAAGGAGATAAAGGGAGAAAGGCGACGCCTTTTCTCCCGTTGGTAACACCGCTGCTCTCCAAATCGAAGGAGACGAAGGAGACGGACCCGGCGGTAGAGTCCGGAGCGAAGGCGTACTGCCTCCCGGAGAGCTCGACGAAGCAGTGAAACCGCAGAGAGAGAGAGAAGATGATGGAGGCAGTGGCGATGCGTGCCGTGCCCTGCCGGCGACGCAGAGGAGGCGCCGATCGGAGCAGCGGCGAGCGCGAGGAGAAGACGCAGCTGTGCCCCTCTCGGTTTGGAGAAATTCAAATTTGTTGAAGAAGAGAGGCCACTCCAGCGTGGACTCGCCGAAGAGGAGCGAACGGCGGGGTGAATTCGCCGGAGGCGGCGACGAGACGAGGTGGAAGGAGGAACCGCCGCTGCTGCATCCTCAATTCTTAGTGATTTTTTTTGGAGGATTTGAAGAATTTGGGGGAAAATTTTGGAGAAGTACCGATGGGAGTGTAGTAAGTATTGGATTCATTTACTTTAGAGTCGGGCCATGTTGAATTAAAAGAAAAAGAGAGTCCGATGTAAGAATAAACAGATTGGGCTTGTCTCTTTTAATTAAGGAATTGAGTATAAGGATTTGGGCCAGAGGCCTATTTAGTTTAATTTGGGCCGAGAACTGTTAGTTTTTGGGTTGGAATTAATTAAAGGTTTGAGTTGAAGCTCAATAAATTAATTCTCGAATAATTTACTAAGTTCCGAATATGGAAAATTTTAAAGTTGGATAAGTGAGGGCCGACCGGCGTCGCCCCGCGACGCCATGGGCTGCCTTAAGAAGAATTCAAAGAAAGGGAATAGAAGGGATCTTCCAAGAATCCATATTTTATTAAATAAAAGCACAAATAATTGTGTTAGAGAAAATAGAATTTTTCGGAATTAGTAAAGAGAATAATTAAACTCTGCAGAGCAGTGAAGCCCGAGGTAGGATTAAGAAAAATCCTATAAGCCGAGACTAAGATATATGTACTATCCTTTAGGATACATGGATTCTTTTATCAGGAAAAATAGTTCAAGTACTAATTAGCGTGCTATGCTATTTATTTTCAAAGGACAAATTATTCAATGGCAAGTGAGGCCAGACGAGAATTTTTATTTGGAGATAAGCGTATCAGGTGGGCTTTCTTTTAATATCCAGCACATTAGTGTGGATATAAATCAAATACTTGGCGAAATTATGAAGTATCATCTTTTCTCAAAATGAAGCTGTGATTATTTTTCAAGTTGTTGTCATGCCATAAAATGTTTGTTTTTGAGGCCTATCTGTTGGGGCTATATGCCGAGGTTTTGGCGACGCCAAAGCTATGTAACGAATCCGGTTCCCAATAGGACCGCAAATCTTATTCAGAATATTGTGCACAATGGTCGTGAGCCATCCAAGAGGGTTGGTCGGCTATGGTGTCCGTGAAGGTGGCCACCTTCACGGTACACGATTCTCAGATATGGCAAGAGTTATGGAGAACTTAGACTGATCAGTCGGACTTTTAAGATCACAAAAGAATTTAGTAAGCCCGAGCCTTTTTAAGAAAACCCCCGTGTGTTACTGTTGATGGATGACAACTATATAATGTATGTTTTGCTTTTCGGCACGCGTCCACTGAGTACTCCTACTCAGCCCTGCATGTATTTCTAAACATGCAGGTTGAACGTCAAGGAGGAAGAAGTATTGATCGGAGTCGGTGTTATTAATTAATCAAGTGGATCTTTCGACGATTCGTGTCTTCATACATAAAGTCGTTTAGTAAGAACTGATTCCGCTGTACTTTTGTTAAGTGAGAATTTCAAAGTCTCACCATCGAACTATGATTTAGTTGATGAGATGATTATTCTATTTCTGAGATCATGTAATTGAATACTTGGCTTCTATTTTATGGTATCAATCGATTTGGCCTTTTCGGCAAGTTCCTTGAGTTCTACCCTTTTTCTTTCCCCGTTTTTTTTAATCCCTCTTATTAGTCGCGGATTACCCGCTTTCGCTATCCTTAGCAAAATGCGGTTGTGACATATTATGTCTGAGATGCTACATCTATTATTGGAACAACCTTTATCAAAACCATGATATTTTCCAGTGTGTTAATTTTGCATCTACTTTATGCAGAATTTACTGAAATCATTTCACAAGGGATCTCCTAAAGAATGGTGTTTGGGGGCATCTTCTTGAAGAAACATCAGGTATGAAGTTAAAATTAATGGTAGTTTTGTAGGGGATTTTACTGATAATATTTGTCATGAGCTTAGCTTACTCGGTTTGATTTCTAGCTGTGAAATTAACAAGGCAAGTCCTTCACATCCCACTTCCCACTTGCTATGGTCATCCAACTTCTTTAAATGGAAAAGAAAACGCAAGTGATGTTAGTTCTAGAGTTATTGCAGAACATATAGAGAGTTTATGTATATATATGTTTGGTAAGTTTTGGTTAATTACCCTTTAATATCATTGGAAAACACTAGTTTTAATGCTGATGTATATGTGTGTGGCTTCAGGTGGTGGATACTAGAGAGGAAGTTATTTTTTTTAAAATTAACTCCTATATAAGGGAGAAAATTACAAATAAACTCCTATATTATAGATAGAAGGAAATTACAACTGATGTCAAGAGGGCTCGAACTCAGCACCTCATAGAAGATGTGCCCAAAGATGAACAAGATAAGTTTGATCAAAGATTTGAAAGGAAAGAGACGAAGTTCATGAGACTGGGAATGAATAAGATATGTGTAGTTGATAAATTTGCCAACAATAGTCCCACCAAACATGAGACAGAGAAGCTACATGAATCGTTATTTTGTTAATTTGCACTGATGCTCAACATTATTAAATTTTGGTGTTATGAGTAATTAATGAATATTCGTGTATCTATTGTTATTTTTACTATGAAAAATGTATTGATTTGTTGAAAAAATTATCGTAACAGGATAGGTAAATAATAAAATAAATAAAATCAAAATCTGTACAAAATATAGTGCCAGATTCATTCTGGCACTAAATAGCATTCTATGTTAGTGGCGGAATAGTTAGTGGCGGAAACAAATCCGCCAGTAATAATGGCTCCCCAAATTTGCCAGTATTTTAAATTTTTAATGGTGGAATGTCTCTGGCAGAATATTTTCCGTGGGTAATCCGCCAGTACATTTCTGTGGCGGAAAAGTTTCCGCCACTGATATTTTAGCGGCAAATATATAGTCGCGGTTCTGTTCCGCCAGTGAATCCGCCACTAACTTGTTTAGTGGCAGAAATATTAGATTTAGTGGCGGATTAAATAGCAATTTTTTGTAGTGATAATTGAATTGTAGTATTCTTTTTCGGACCGTCCTAAGATAACTACTACCTCCGTCCCACAATAGGAGTTACATTTTGTCATTTCGATCTGTCCCACAATAAGCGTCACATTTCACTTTTACAATAAATGGTAAGTAGGTCTGACATTCTACCAACTCATTTCACTCACATTTTATTATAAAACTAATATATAAGTGAGACTCATAGTCCACTAACTTATTCAACTCATTTTTCTTTACATTTCTTAAAACTTGTGACCACACCAAATATGACTTATATTTTGGTCACTCTTTAGATCCGCCACCGAAAGAGATGAATTCAATAGTGGGCTATAATATATAGTCATTTAAATCTTAAAATTTAATCAAATTCTCTGGTCAATCACATCAAGTTAGAAATCGAAACTAAAGAATGAATTTAAATTTTTTTCACTTGTCCCATCAATATACAATATGTCGTTATCACGTGATATTGTTTTATTAAAATAATTATTTTTCATTTTTTTCTTTTCTTATTTTAATGATATAATATCATTTTAAATTGTTGGGATTTACGCACACAAGGCTTTCACACACTCAATAAGATCACACACACACTTTGAGTATTGAAGATGATAATCTTGGAGAGAAAACTGGAAAACTCTTTATTGATTAAACTCTATTCTAAACTACATACATGGTGAGCTATTTAAAGCTCTATAATCATGTAGCAACTGCTACTAACTAACTACAAGAAGAATCAAGAAAGCAAGAAGAATAACCGCTACATCTCAGCTAACTAACTGCTGCTCCAACGGCTAGTTCGGCTAGGTTGCTTCTACCTTCTCGGTTCAAGACCGAGCTCCTTCCTCGGCTCAATACCGAACTCATTCTCGGCTTACAACCGAACTCTTCCTTCTCGGCTTACAACCGAACTCTTCCTTCTCGGCTCATTCCAGCTCAACGCCGAGCTTCCATACCGAGCTTCCATACCGAGCTTCTTTACCGCTGAGCTTACCGACTTCTGCCTTCTTCTTCTTCTTCTCCTCGGCTAGTACCAGGCTAGTTCCAGCTCGGTAAGCCGAGCTTACCGAACTCCTTTCTAGCCGAGCTTCTTCCAACTGAAATGAGCACTCCATTATTACAATTCTCCACCTGAGGGCTCATCTCAGTTCTTGCACAAACATTGATCCATTTCTTGCAATGATCAAACTTGTCTCTACCTAGAGACTTTGTTAGCATGTCAGCCGGATTGTGCAAGGTGTTAATCTTAATCACCTTCACTCTCCCCTTTTCAACCTCATCTCTAATGAAATGCAACTTTATGTCTATGTGCTTGCTCCTTTCATGAAAACCCGGATGTTTAGCCAAGCACATAGCTGAGCTGCTGTAACAATGAATCACCATTGTCTTTTGGTCAAAAACTCTGACTGTACAGCTGCAGTGAGAGCTATATATTCTGATTCTGTTGTTGAGAGAGCAACAACACTTTGCAACCCTGACTTCCAGCTGACTACAGTTCCAAACATGGTGAAAAGATAACCTGTTTGGGACTTTCTGTTGTCCAGGTTTGCAGCATAGTCTGCATCACAATAGCCCTGCACAACCTCCTCAGATTCACCTTCCCAGCCATTGAACACAATCCCCCAGTCCTTAGTTGACTTCATGTACCTCAATATCCACTTAAGAGCATTCCAATGCTCCTTCCCCGGGTCTGCCATGTATCTGCTAGTCACTGAGATAGCATGAGCCAAATCTGGTCTTGTACAAATCATAGTGTACATAACACTTCCAACCACACTAGCATAAGGGATAGCCTCCATCTCATCAGCCTCTTGCTTAGTTTTAGGGGCTTGTTCCTTTGATAGCTTAAAACTCTGGGACAGAGGAGTTGATGCAGCTTTTGCATTTTCCATTTTGAATCTCTGCAAAACTTTCTCAATATAGTCAGTTTGCAGCATCCACAGCTTCTTGCAGCCTCTATCTCTCTGAATATGTATGCCTAGGATCTTCCTTGACTCTCCTAGATCCTTCATTTCAAAGCTTGACTTCAGATCTTGTTTAACTTTCTGAATTTCTGTCATAGAAGGCCCTGCAAGTAGCATATCATCCACATAGAGTAATAGGTAGGCAATGGGAGTCTTGCCTGCCTTCTTGATGTAGATGCAATCATCATATTCTGACTTGGAGAAGCCAATCTTCTTCATCTGTGCATCAAACTTCTTATTCCACTGTCTAGGACTTTGCTTAAGTCCATAAAGACTTTTCTGTAACAGGCACACCTTGCCTTCTTCTCCAATCTTCACATAGCCCTCTGGCTGTTCCATGAAGATAGTTTCCTCTAGATCTCCATTGAGGAAGGCTGTCTTCACATCAAGCTGTTGTAGCTCCCAGTCAAGCTGATTCACCACAGCCAATAGAATCCTAATCGAAGTGTGCTTCACAACAGGTGCAAACACTTCATTGAAATCGATTCCCTCCTGCTGTGTAAAGCCTCTAGCCACCAGCCTTGCCTTGAACCTGATTCTGTCTTTATCAGTGGTTTCTACCTTCTTTTTAAACAACCACTTGCAACTGATCAGCTTCCTCTCCTTTCCATCTGTATTCAGCTTGGATTTGTCCACCAAAATCCATGTTTTGTTCTTGAGTAAAGACTCTATTTCCTCATTCATGGCTTCAATCCATCTTTCTCTATCTTTACTCTGCATAGCTTCTTTATATGTGAGTGGATCTGCACCATCAATACCTTCAGCCGCACACAGAGCATAATACACAACATCAGAGAACTTTGTTGGTGGCCTTGTTTCTCTTCTAACTCTGTCCCTTGCAAGCTGATAGTTTCTGATGGAGTCTGATATAGACTCACCAGCCTGGTTGCCCTGAGTTGGAGCCTCTTCTTTATCTGAATCAGACTCACTCCCTGAGTCAATAACTCCACCTGCTCTTAGGCCAACCCCCACAGGCTCCACCTTGAAGAAATCACCCTCATCTTCATTGGAGTCCGGCTTATCTTTCAGGAATGGCATCTGATCCTCCAAGAACACCACATCCCTACTCACCAAGACCTTCTGCTTACCGGGCTCAATGCACCAGAGCCTATACCCCTTAACACCTCTCTGATACCCCAGCAAGATACATTTCAGAGCCCTAGCTTCAAGCTTACTTTGCCTAGCATGAGCATAGGCTGCACACCCAAACACCTTGTATTTTGAGTAGTCACTGTGAGCTCCATACCACATGTAATCAGGAGTTTCAGATTTTAGGGCAGTAGATGGGCATTTATTGATGAGATAGGCTGCTATATACACAGCCTCACCCCAGAATCTGCTGCTCAAACCAGACCCAAGAAGTAAGCACCTCACCCTCTCTAGGATTGTCCTATTCATCCTCTCCACAACACCATTTTGCTGAGGATTACCAGGAACAGTCCGGTGCCTCTTCATACCCTTCTCTTTACAGAACAGATCAAACTCAGCAGACAAGAACTCTAGGCCATTGTCTGTCCTTAAGCATTTAACACTTCTACCCTTCTCTAGCTCAACCTCCTTACACCATATCTTGAACTTTGTGAGTGTTTCAGATTTTTCTTTAAGAATATATACCCACAACTTCCTTGTATAGTCATCAATGATAGCTAGATAATACTTTCCTCCACCAATTGAACACACTGGTGAAGGCCCCCAAAGATCACTATGAATGTAGTCTAATGGGGCTGTAGAAGAGTGAATACCTGTAGGATAGGGTGCCTTCTTAGCCTTTCCAAGTATACATTGCTCACAGGGGTCCATCTTGTTGAAATCTCCAGAGATCAGACCCTTCCTGATGAGTTCTTTCAAGCTTCCTTCGGCTGGGTGGCCCAATCTCTTGTGCCATAGCATTATGGAATCATCTGACACTGCATTGCTTTCTCCATCAACAGCCTTAGCCTTCAGATAATAGAGAATATGCTCTCTGTCAGCCTCCATCATCACTGCATCTCCAGATTTCACAAACAATTTTCCTTGACTCATCAATATGGTGAACCCTTTCTGTTCCAGCATTCCCAATGAGATGAGGTTCCTCTTTACTTCTGGAATATACCTCACCCCAGTTAGGATCTTTATAGAGCCATCTTGTAGGCTTAGCTTTACCTTCCCTATTCCTTTGATCTGACAAATGTGGTTATTACCAAGAACAACCGTACCCGATGCTTCTTGAAGATCATGAAACCAGCTTCTATTGGGGCACATATGGAAGCTGCACCCCGAGTCCATTATCCACCTATGACTGACCCCACTGTCACTGATATTCATGAGTTGAGCAGGGGGATCAGCACTCTCCACACAATCAGATTGATTGTGTCCCTCTGAGGCCATCTTTCTCTTCCATGCATGACAATCTTTCTTCAAATGTCCAGGTTTCTTGCACCAATAGCAAGCTCTGGTTTCTTTCTGAGCATCTGAACTTGAGGGTTTAGGGCCCTCAAACTTCTTCTTGAAGTTCTGCTTCTTGAACTTCTTCACATTCAAGGCCTCTGCAGCTTGAACATTGGAGCTTGCAGAGCCTCTGTTGGCTGTCTTCTGGAGTTCTTTGGCCATCAAGGCTGAATAGACTTCTGCATAGGTGATAGGTTTATCTCTTCCATAGATAATTGCATCACTTAGCTGGTCATACGAGCTAGGCAAGGCATTCAATGTGAGAATGGCCTTATCCTCATCTGAGATCTTGACATCAACAGATCCCAGGTCATCAATGATCTTGTTGAACTCCTCTAGCTGCTCAATGATGGACCTATCTCCAGAAAAACTATAGGCATACAGCCTCTTCTTGAGATACAGCCGGTTAGCCAAGGATTTGGCCAAGTAAACTTCATCTAACTTGTCCAAGATCTCCACCGCAGTCTTGGCTTCTTGAACTTCCCTCAAGACCTTATCTCCAAGGCACAGAATCACTGCAGAATGTGCCTTGAGCTGCATCTCCTCCATCTTTGCCTGAGCCTTTTCATCAAGCACTGGAGCCTTTCCTTTCTCATCTGGTTTTGCAAGAACTGCCGCCAAGCCTTGTTGAATTAAAACCGCCTTCATCTTCATCTTCCACAGGCCATAATCATTCTTGCCTGTGAACTTCTCTGCATCAAGCCTTGCTGCCATCTCTGAAACCGTTTGATCCTCTGCAAATCAGCTTCAATATCCCTTTCCCACAGAAGGCGCCACTTGTTGGGATTTACGCACACAAGGCTTTCACACACTCAATAAGATCACACACACACTTTGAGTATTGAAGATGATAATCTTGGAGAGAAAACTGGAAAACTCTTTATTGATTAAACTCTATTCTAAACTACATACATGGTGAGCTATTTAAAGCTCTATAATCATGTAGCAACTGCTACTAACTAACTACAAGAAGAATCAAGAAAGCAAGAAGAATAACCGCTACATCTCAGCTAACTAACTGCTGCTCCAACGGCTAGTTCGGCTAGGTTGCTTCTACCTTCTCGGTTCAAGACCGAGCTCCTTCCTCGGCTCAATACCGAACTCATTCTCGGCTTACAACCGAACTCTTCCTTCTCGGCTTACAACCGAACTCTTCCTTCTCGGCTCATTCCAGCTCAACGCCGAGCTTCCATACCGAGCTTCCATACCGAGCTTCTTTACCGCTGAGCTTACCGACTTCTGCCTTCTTCTTCTTCTTCTCCTCGGCTAGTACCAGGCTAGTTCCAGCTCGGTAAGCCGAGCTTACCGAACTCCTTTCTAGCCGAGCTTCTTCCAACTGAAATGAGCACTCCATTATTACATAAATAAAATTTCATATTATTTAAGGAAATTATCTAGAACACAAGGAAGAATAAATATCTATATTTATATTTATATAAATATAAAAAAAATGTTTTAAAAGTTACTCCCT
Source organism: Salvia splendens (assembly GCF_004379255.2). Taxonomy (NCBI): domain Eukaryota; kingdom Viridiplantae; phylum Streptophyta; class Magnoliopsida; order Lamiales; family Lamiaceae; genus Salvia; species Salvia splendens. Next base: position 24,815,777 of record NC_056044.1, read on the forward strand.
TAGCCTACAATAGGAGTTATATCTGGTGTAGGCATGTGTTTTAAGAAATGTAAAGAATAGTGAGTTGACAAAGTTGATGGAATATGTGGTCTACTTTTTTATATTGATTTTATAATAAAATGTGATTGGAGTGAGTTAGTGGAATGTGAGACCATAAACCCTACTTACCATTTATAATAAACGTAAATTATGACTCTTATTGTGAAATAGATCTAAATGACAAAATGTTATTCTTATTGTGGACAGATGGAGTACTTTTGCCATTTAAGAGAATTTATAAGGGAAAGATAACTATTGACTAAGTTGAAAGGAATAAACTATTGGGCAAGAGCAATGCCAGGTAGAATTAAAAAATTAACTTCTAAAACGCGTATAAATACCAGTTTATTTGAAGTCGTATATATGATATTCACACTCATCTTTTTTTTATTTTAAGCTATTTAAAACGTTAAATTGCAGTATGTTTCTTCAGTGTGTGCTTCTTATGATTTTTATTCATTCGTAGAGAATGGTGGTAGCATATATCAGGTAATTTTAATTTTTAATCAATTAAAATTCTTCATAATCTACTGCCTTTGACTATAAAAATCCATATTGACAATGCAATTAATCATGCACAAAAAATTTATGTTTGATTTATCATAACTAACATTATGTTAGTTGTTTTTTTATAAACCCAAAAATTCAAACCACGTAGGAGTGTATAGGGAAAGTACAAGTTGTAACAATCCAACAATAACAAAAAGAAAAAAAATAAAAAGAAGCAAACACAAACGGCATTACAACAACCATAGAGCTAACAAGAAAAGAAGACAATAAGAGTCAAAATCATAGGAGAACAAGCCAAATATTAACCGGTAACACTAACGTAACTAGCACCCAAGAACCACTCGATATCAAAGCAGACATCAAACAAGAGAAGAAATAAGCATTCCCCCAACAATATAGTCATCTTCTGCGTGGGCTTGTTCCTGTTGCCCAAGTTTAAATGAATAGTGTAATTAAAGTAAACACTTCTATAGTAGACTTGTAATACTCCATTCATCCCATAATAGATGTCACATTTTCCTTTTTAGTTTGTCCCATAAAAGATACCATATTTCCTTTTTTGGAAAAAGCTCCCTCTTACATTAATACAAATATACTATCTTATCTCTCCACCTAACACACAAAACAACTTCGCCTAAAATCTCGTGTCAATCCCCAAGTGTGCCATCTATTATGAGACGGAGGGAGTATTATTTTTATGTGCGTACTTTACAATTAAATTGATTTGATGGTTTTAGCTGTATTAGTTGTATATTATTATTATATGCATTTAGGATTACAAAACTTCACATAATGATAGTATTTCTAATTTTATTTAGTTATTTAAAATCTTAATATCCGCTTTAAAAATAATATGGATGGTTTATTACTCGGCGGCGTCGGTACTAGTTCAGAAGTATATGTGAGTTCTAAAGTAGAGGTGGTATATCAGTATATGGAAATCTCATGATAATTATTTACTCAATATTAGCATGGCCCACTTTTTTCTCTCATGAGTCATGGCACTCTCAATACTCATTGCATCCATATCTTCGCCCAGTGACGGAACCAGCATAGGCCAAGCCACCGCTCCAGCGGGGGCTTGGCCGGTGCTTGACAACTGTTATCACTGGATTTTTGGGGCGCCGACGCGCTGCACCGATTTGCAGAATCTGCCATATGCTGAGAAAGAAGATGAACGGTACATTCGTTATTGGGCTTTTAATAAAATAATAGACCTATAGCCCATTAGCATTTAGGATCATATTTAATTTATTTGCCTTGAATCACTCGCTATTAATATTATTTGAATTAGTGTTTGTAGACGGTTTTCATTAACTCTCATGTAAAAGTTTAAATTTACTAAAGTAACCAGCCACTAATTGTCTTATTCTCTAACTCTAAATTATGTTTTCATTCATCTTTTTTTCCATTAATTTGCCTATAAATTTATATTAATTCCTAATTTAAATTTTTATGTGTTATATATAATAAATTTAATAGTTCATAGTATAATAAATCTATGTATTTATTATATGTATTGTTAGATCGTGTTTTCTTTGTTTTTAGTATTAATTGCTAATGAGTGCTAGCATATTACATGTATTAGTTCATTGCAACCTTTAAACTCAAAATTTTCATTAATACTTTTATAGGATAAATGTGTAAATAATTTTTATAATTTATACGAATAGTAGTATTAAAAAAAATTAATGCCAAAAAAAGTTTCCTAAAGTTTTGATATATGGTTTCACACGAGAAAATAATTTTATTTCAAACATTTGTTCTGATATTATACATAAAATAGAATATTTTAGACGATTTTTTTTTTAAAAAATCAGCACCGGCTTATTCAAAATCCTGGTTCCGTCACTGTCTTCGCCAGTAAGTAGCATAGTATTCTCCATCCAGAGATACTTCACGGTGGCAACTCCTGTCAAATGTTACTATATTAATAAAATTTGAAAAACAAATATTCCCTCTATCTAGTAGTACTCCATTTAACACCGTAATTTATTATATTAATAAAATTTGAAAAACAAATATTTACTCTATCTACTACTCCATTTACGTAAGTTTTAAAATAACTGAGAACCAATGTTTTAAAAATCAGACCGGACCGGCCGGTTCGACCGGTTCAACCGCAAACCGGTCAGTGGTCCGGTCCGGTTAGCACTCTAAAACCAGTGACATGTTCAACCGCCATGAACCGCCGAAACCGGCCGGCCGGACCGGGAACCGGAAACCGGTTCAAATGCTTTTCAAAATTTTATTCTAAAATTTTGGTCTTGATAGGGGTCGAACTCAAGACCTCCCGGTGAACTTACCAACAATTCTACCACTACACCAAAAGGACTTCTTGGTAGTAATATGAACATAAGTTATTTTCATATGTTAAACACGAAATATTTTATCTATATAAACTAATAATCCGTGTTTAATACGTATATATGTATATTAAGAATATGTGATTGATTATATTAAAAGTTTACTACTATTTGATTATATACTAGGAGTATTTACAAAATATATATTTTTCATTTATGTTTATTCATATATCTTTGTGTATAATATTATTTAGCCGCATTACTTTTTTAAAATAATACTATGAACTTATTTATTTTTATACATAAATATTAAATTTTTTATTTACAATAACTTACTACTAGTATAATTTATATATTTAATTATATTTGTTGATAAAAAGTTAATAAAATTCTATCATTCACTAAAAATATATTCTTTTTAATTTTATATTCTTTTAAGATAATTCATTTTAATTTTATATATTCTTTTAAGAAATTGTTAATTATAATATATTTCTTTTATTTTAATTATACTTTTACAATCACTAATGTTTTATAATATAGGAGTTTATAATTATACATAGAGTTTAATACCAATTTTTAATATTGTGTATTATACTTTATTATTGTATTTAAACTTAACGTCATTAAATATTCTAATATACTAGTACAAGACTTGTTTTCTATAATAATACTATTAAATGTATAATACTATAATATTTTTTATTAAATATTTAATTAAATTTTATTATTTACTACTAAATATATATATATATATATATATATATATATATATATATATATATATATATATATATATATATATATATATATATATATATATATATATATATATAAACAGTATTTCGGTTCAACCAATGGTTCGACCAGTGAACCGGTTGAACCAGTGAACCAGTAATGACGCTGGTTCGCTTGTCGGTCCGGTTTTTAAAACATTGCTGAGAACTTTATGAAGTTCATAAAGTGGAAAAGAAAAATAGAACATGAGTTTCACTTTTATACGCCAGTTTTATACTATAATGATTTAATGGAAGAGTGAACTATGATAACATCTTCAAATTTTTTTTAAAACTATGATAAAATCTTCAATTTGTTAAAAACTACTCCCTCCATTCTATAGCAGTGGAGATATTTCTTTTCGGCACGAAGATTAAGAAAAAGACGTGTAATACTAGTAATATAGAAGAGAGTAAAAAATATAGAGAATAAAATAAGAGAGGAAAAAGTAAGAGTGAGAAAATGTATTTGTACTTTTTACTAGAAAATGAAATGACTCTACCACTATCGAATGTCTAAAATTAGAAAATGACTCTATTACTATGGAACGGAGGGAATACTATTTTCAGTGGTTTTTGTGATTTCAACCTAAGTTATTAAAAATATCAATACAGTGACATGAGTATATCAATACAAGTACACGAAAATATCAACACAATTGTATTAATATTGTACATACGTTATATTGTATATTTTGACACATTTGTTCAAACTGCTTATCAACAAATACAAATCTACAAAAAGTAAAATAAAAATTATTAAATTTATCGTCTGATTATCGTCCGACATATGATATTGAAATCTTGTTAGAATCCTTTCAAAATTACATTTAGTTTGATACCTCATCTGTCCCATAATAGATGCCACACTTGGGTGATAGTACTAGATTTTACGATATTTTGTTTTGTGTGTTAAGTGGAAAGATAAAATATATTTTTATATTGATACTTTTTTTTAAAAAGGAAAAGTGATACTCCATCCATCTCAAACAAGATGTCCACATTCTTGAGTGACACGAGATTTTAGAAAGAGTTGTTAGGTGAAGTAAGTAAAGAAAAAAAATGTAGTTGGATATTTTAATGAGGAGAGAGGAGAAAGAAGAGAGAGATTTATTTACAAATATAAAAAATGGACATCTTAAGGGAGACAAACTAAAAAGGAAAGGTGAACATTTTGAGTGAGACGGAGAGAGTATCTTTTGAGGAATAAAATAAAAAGAAAGTATGACATCTGAGACATAGGGAATATTTTTTGTGAAAAAATAGTTTAAATCGAGAGAATTATGTAAATTTAAAATTTTGAGATAATTTTCGTGGAGAGAAGTAGATGTTAGTTTTACTAACATATAATATAAGAATGGCATTATTACAGTTATTTATTTAATCAATTTTTAAATTTAAAAAATCCACTTGACATTATTTAAATCACTAGATCTCCAACTCTAATGTCAAATAATTAGTTTTGTTATGCATTGGAAATTAGTTATTTTTTTTTATCACATATCTATATATAAAGTCATGTTAGGTTGCTAACTATCTTTAAATTAATAACTGATAACTATGTCAACATGCATGTTATATAGATGTCAACACGAAGTCATTTGTATGACAATTAAATTTTGTTAACATACAAATGTCTTTGTACTGACATGTAAATATGGATGTTAACACAGGACATACGCATGTCATCTACAGTTTGTTGAAATCTACTAACATACGTGTTTACATAGTTATCGTTATCAATTAGCAAATACTCCATTTGTCCTCGAATAGGAGTCTCATTTCATTCCGTCACGGGTTTTAAGAAATGTTAAGAAAAGTAGGTGGAAGAAAATTAGTGTAATATGAATCTCACTTGTTTATATTAGTTTTAAATGGTACGTATGTGAGTGGAATTAGTTAGTGGAATGTGAGACATCTTTACCATTTATAGTAACTAGTGTTACCACCCGTGCTATGCACGGGACAATAAAATTTCAAATAATGATATTCCCTTCGTTTCTTCATAGTTGAGGCAAAAAATTTCAGCATGAAGTTTTAGAAAGGAATGTTTATGTTGGTGTGTCAAATAAATAGATAGGTAAAAACGTAAGAGAGAGGAAAAGGTAGAGAGAATAAAGTATAAAGTGAATAATGTAGAGAGAATAAAGTAAAAAATGGGAATAAAGTATAAAGTGAATAAAGTAGAGAGAATAAAGTAAAAAATGGTAATGTAAGAAAGAGGAAAAAGTTAACATATATGGAAATGACTCAACTATAAAGGAACTTCCCGAAATGATATAATGACTCAACTATGAAGAAACGGAGAGAGTATATATTAACAAATATGCATCAAAATGATAGTATTCAATATATCTTTTAGTATATTTTTTGATGACTTAATATGTGATATTTCATGTCTTTTTACTTTGAAAAATCACAAAGTAAAAAGAGAATAATATAAATTCAAAATATACGTTCACAATATTTTAAAAAAATCTGTTTACTAAACTTCTAAGATGAAAATTGTCAAAAATGAAACAAAATAAGTAAAAAGAAAATAGAAATTTGTTTACTAAACTTCTAAGATGAAAATTGTCAAAAATGAAACAACATAAGTAAAAAGAAAATAGAAATCTGTTTACTAAACTTCTAAGATGAAAATTGTCAAAAATGAAACAAAATAAGTAAAAAGAAAATAGAAGAGGGATCGTCTCTAAAACAGTATCATCAATAATAAAAATAGGGCAACTTATAACTTTCAGCATCACCATCTAACACCAAAATAGAATTTATAATAAAACAAATTCATAACAAAAATATACTCCCTCTGTTCCACATCTTATAAATTTGTCCCATTTTACTATTTTAATCGGTCAGACAAAATTTATCCCACTTAAATATATACCTAAAATATGTATTAAATACACCATTCCACTATACACCTTTGTTTAATTAAAAGTAACAATTTCTTAAATATCACGCCATATCAATTTGAAACAAATTTTATGGGATGAAAAGAGTAATAAATAGTTGAAACTAAATTATAGTCAAAATAAACAATTCCAGATTTAAATAAATAAAATGGGCAGGTAATACTGATTAAATAAAATGGGCAATTAATACTGATTATTAACCGAAAACACACCACTACAAAATTGATAACTAAACTAAAATGGTTTTTAATAAAATAACACACCACTACACCACACCACACCACACCATCTCCTTCTCCAACTTCACCACTACACCCAGGCCGTCAATCCATCCCTCAGCTTCTACAGAAATTAAAATTGAGGAAACACCATAGTCGACTACAAAAGGGGCTAAAAATTTACAACCTCACTATCCACATATTACCTTGAAATATCAGCGCCACCTAATCACCATTACAATCCTTTTTCGATATGTTAGGCAGAACGGAATGTATCTAGAAGAATACATACATTTGGAAAAGTTTATAAACAAAAATGAATACAACAAATATTTCACTCCCTCCTCGCCTATTTGCCTCTCTCTCTCTCTACGACCCCCCACTTCTAGTAGCCGATTGAGAAACTTGAAATGGATCGGATGGGGCGTAATTAAAGAGCGACGCGCTTCAAAACCTCGCTTCAAAACCTCATTTTGTAGAGAGCAAATTGATCAACATCCTCTTCTTCTCCGGGGCGACAGCGATTTCCCGGCAAGGTGAGGGAAAATCAGTCCGGGAGAGGGGGAGACTCGATCGCCACTGCCCACTTCTCCGCACAGCAAATCCCCTCCATCGCCTTCCTTGCCTCGCCGTCAGTCGACTACGGGTAGCCACCGCATCGAAGCCAGATTTCACCCAGTTCATGCTGCCCGATTTCCTCTCCAGTGACGGAACCAGCATAGGCCAAGCCACCGCTCCAGCGGGGGCTTGGCCGGTGCTTGACAACTGTTATCACTGGATTTTTGGGGCGCTGACGCGCTGCACCGATTTGCAGAATCTGCCATATGCTGAGAAAGAAGATGAACGGTACATTCGTTATTGGGCTTTTAATAAAATAATAGACCTATAGCCCATTAGCATTTAGGATCATATTTAATTTATTTGCCTTGAATCACTCGCTATTAATATTATTTGAATTAGTGTTTGTAGACGGTTTTCATTAACTCTCATGTAAAAGTTTAAATTTACTAAAGTAACCAGCCACTAATTGTCTTATTCTCTAACTCTAAATTATGTTTTCATTCATCTTTTTTTCCATTAATTTGCCTATAAATTTATATTAATTCCTAATTTAAATTTTTTATGTGTTATATATAATAAATTTAATAGTTCATAGTATAATAAATCTATGTATTTATTATATGTATTGTTAGATTGTGTTTTCTTTGTTTTTAGTATTAATTGCTAATGAGTGCTAGCATATTACATGTATTAGTTCATTGCAACCTTTAAACTCAAAATTTTCATTAATACTTTTATAGGATAAATGTGTAAATAATTTTTATAATTTATACGAATAGTAGTATTAAAAAAAATTAATGCCAAAAAAAGTTTCCTAAAGTTTTGATATATGGTTTCACACGAGAAAATAATTTTATTTCAAACATTTGTTCTGATATTATACATAAAATAGAATATTTTAGACGATTTTTTTTTTAAAAAATCAGCACCGACTTATTCAAAATCCTGGTTCCGTCACTGTTCCTCTCTGCTTTCCCTCCGAATCTTCCAAAGCTCAATCTCTTCCACCATTCTCTGCTGTGTCGCCGTCTTTCGTCGTTTAAACCAAATAACACTCAAATTCCAGCTCGTTGCATGTTCCTCGTTCTCTGCTATTAGCATAGATATCTTTCACATATTCACTCTCTAGTATTTATTGAAGAATTTTAAGATGGAGTACTTGATACTCTATAGGAACTTACTACGGAGTATAATTTATTTAGTCTATAAAGAAGTCTGATGAATCTGCTAGTATTAACAATTCTCTAGACTACTTTTTGCATTGCTCAAGATGACAGCTATTTTGTTGCAGGGATAGACTAATAGCTATTGCTCTAGAATACCTTTCGCATTGCTCAAGACTGATAGCTACTCCTACTATTCTGCAGTAGCAATTAAACATGCCCACCGGTTCCGGTTCCGGCGGTTAACCGCCGAACCGGAACCGCCGGTTCCGGTTCCAAACCGTGGACTTTTTCCCGAACCGGAACCGTCGGAATTCGGGTTGCGGTCCGGTTCCGGTTCAAGATATTTCGAACCGGAACCGTGACCGAACCGGCGGTTCTGGACGGTTCGGAACCGGCAGTTAACCGTCCGAACCACCGGTTCGGGCGCTAATTTCGAGGCATTTTGATGGGGGAACCGGCGGCAGCTTTTCAGCTGAAAAACCGGCCGGTTCCGGCGGTTAACCGGCGGTTAACCGTGAAAACCGGCGGTTAACCGCCGGTTCAGGGCTTCCGGATGCGGCGCGAGAAACGAGGCGACATGACGCAGCTTTTGCAGACGGTTTCGTTGACTGAACCGGCGGTTCCGGCCCGGGAACCGGCGGTTTTGGCCGGAAAACCGGCGGTTCCGGCGGTTTTCCGCCAAAAACCGCCGGTTTTTGCGAAAATTGAATTTTTTTTTTTTCAAATTTCAAATTCGAAATCCTTCCATTTTCCCCAATTTTTATGTATAAATACCCCCTCTATCCTCATTTACATTCACCCCACTCTTGTGTTAATAAGAGTTTCTCTCTTCAATCTCCCAATTCTCTCTCTTTGTCTCCAATTTCTCATTTGTGCTATTGTGCTTCCATTTAATTACGCAAGTGCTACTCTTATTACGCATTGTTATACACTTATACTTGTTCCCGTAGTTCTATCTATAAGTTGTCTTCCTTTCTCAATTGCTAAAACAAAAAAAATATTATTCCATATTTCTACATTTCTACTTCTACATAGCAATATGTCTTCATCCCGAGAAGGTCGTGTTGATAAGGGAAAGGGAAAGGCCAAGAGGCCATCTCGGAGATCCGTTATTGATGAAATTTCTCAAATGAACATGGATGAGTAGCAGGTTAATATTTATTATCTACTAATTTAATTAATTTTGAATTACATTACATTATTGTTCATAATTTTATTTTGTATTTACAATACAAATATTATTTTGTAGGCTCGAGAAGAGCAAGATGTGGCACATGCTATTGCTCTCTCTCGCTCTCAATACCAAGGCGATGCTTATGTTGGTACCGGTAGTGGTGCTCCCGGTCGCGGTGCCTATTCCCAACAAAGTCCAACCCCTGTGAATGTTGATGAAGACGATGATGATGATGACGACGAGGAGGGGGGGAGGAGGTAGAAGAGGTTCAAGAAATGCCACTCCCACCACCACCAAGGAGTCGGCGTGGTCGTGGACAACCTCGTCCTCCTCAACCTCCTAGACCAGCTGACAGGTCTTTAACCTCCAACATCATGGTGAAACACTTCAAGAAGGTACAAGATAGTAACGATCCTAACACTTATAATGTGTATTGCAACTATTGCGAAAACGTATACACATTCCGAAGGGGTGGAGGATACGGTACATTTACCCGTCACATGGAGAAAGCGCATCCGGTCGAGTTTGGTATCGCTCCAACCCAAACTCAACTCAACTTTCAACATGGAGTCGGGACCGGTAGTGGGACGGGTTCATCCCAAACATCAGGTACGTGTAGCAATACTCTTTTGAAATATGATCACAAAAATGCTCTTAATGTGATGTCTAGATTTGCCGTTATGAAACATCTTCCATTCAATGCTTTTGATAACGATGCTTTTGAGTCGAGTATGCGGCAAGTTTATAATGCCGCTGCAAAAAAATTGAGTCGAACTTCAATGACTCGGGCCGTTGTTCGACAATGCATGGAAAAGAAGGCGCAATTAGGTACGTTTATTATTAACTTAGGGCATAAAGTTTCTATTTGTTCTGATGTGTGGACTGATTGTTTTTGTAAAAATTCGTATATGGGCATCACTGTGCATTTCGTTGATCACAGTTGGACTTTAAACAAACGTTTGATTGCATTTCGGGAATTTCCCGCACCACACACTGCACAAGCAATTGCTCAATTGATCATTCAAGTTTTGAATGAATTTCAATTGATCAATAAAATTTTTTCTATTGGTTTTGACAATGCTAGCGCTAACACTGCTAGCATAGATGAACTAATCAGTGCATGTTCTCCTGTTATTGATGGTAAATATTTTCATGTGCGATGTATTGCCCATATTTTGAATTTGTGTTTTCAAGATGCGATCGATTTGTGGCAAAAGTATGTTGATCCTATTAGAACTGCTGTGAAGTTGATTCATAACAAAGCTCCTATTGGTAGAGCTTGGAAGAGATATTGTCATGGTAAGCAATGCAGGTACACCAACTTTCGTTTGGATGTTTCAACTCGTTGGAACTCGACATATGATATGTTGGAGTCGACTTTGAACCACATTGAGTATTTATGTGATTTTTTTAGAAGTTGTCCTCATGTTCCTTCTGATTTGATTTTGATACCCGCTTGTTGGGACCACAGCATGGATTTATTTCGATTATTCCGCGCTTTCAAAAATGCCACTGTTGAGTTATCCGGAGTTTATTATCCTACTTCTGTGCGCGTTTTGGAGCATTGCATGTATGTGGCAATTGGTTTTAAAACTTGTGTGAAAAATACTCAATTCATTGAGTTGAAGGCTATTTTGTTTTACATGGTTGAAAAATGGTTAAAATATTTTTCACGTATTCCAAATGTGTTTTTGATTGCAAAATGCTTGGATCCAAAGTGGAAGTTGCATGGTGTTTATAAAATTTTAGATATGTACTATGGTTGTTTGCACGCTTTGGATTTTTCTCAACTCCGCGAAATGGGCTTGACAAGAGGAGAATGCTTCGAACTAAGTATTCCGGATGTTGATGAAATCAAACTAAGGTTAGATAGTGCACTTCGTTCTCTCTACGCGGAATATGAAATGCGGTATAACACCGCTCACCAGGTACGTGCTCCTCCTAGTCCGTCTACATTTGATTTTGGTGGAGGGGATTTTACCAATATCATGATTGATCCCGACGTAGTATCACAATTGCAAGATCTATACGGTACTACAACCAATAGGACTAGAGCGACTAGTGAATTAGATATATATTTGGAATCGCGCTCTATTTTTCAAGATGCAGGTCCTCCTACTCAACAAATTGACGTCCTTAATTGGTGGGGAACACATGACAAAGAGTTTCCGATACTCTCCATCATGGCTAAGGAGATATTCGCCGTTCCCGCTTCCACCGTCGCCGTTGAACAAGCTTTTAGTGTCGGCGGTTGTGTCCTAGACGACAGAAGGAGCAATCTCTCCGCTAAGAACATGGAAGCCACTATGTTACTTGACGATTGGGCAAAGGCGGACATGAGAGCACAAGAGCCGGATTTCGACTTCCGTGTAGAGAGTGATGGTGAAGAATTTTCTTCCGATGGCGATGACGAGGTCAGAAGCGAGAGCACTCAACATTAGCAATGAGTCGACGGGGGGCGGTGAACGGCGAGCACAGCCGACCAAAAAGGTAAGCAAGGTAAGAGAACTACGTGGGCTTTGATTCCTCAATAAAATTGTGGATACGTAGGCACCTCAACTTAAATTTGAAAAGTTTAACTTCGAAAGTTTAAGTTGAGCTCAAGCCCTTTTCAATTTCCCCCCCCCCCCCCCCCATTTCATGTTTTTTTATTTGTAATTGTAATGTATCATTAAAATATATTCCCCATTTGATATGTATATTATTGGTGAAAAAGTGGATATCTTTGGGGCAAATGGTACTGGAACACAAATTTATATATGATCTTGAAGTATCATCTAGATTCCATATATAAATTTGTGTTCCAGTACCATCTGCCTCAAAGATACCCACTTTTTCACCAATAAGATATTTATCAAATGGGGAATATATTTTAATGATCTTCAAGTACAATTTACCTTAGGATCAACCATTTGTTCTTGCAAAATGTTGCCCATTTTCTAAGCAAACACGTATCAGCACGCCATATACACATTGCTGCATTTCTAATAGGGGCAATTTGATCTTCCAAAGCAATCAATGTGTTCGAGATGCATTGATTGCTTTGGAAGATCAAATTGCCCCTATTAGAAATGCAGCAATGTGTATATGGCGTGCTGATATGTGTTTGCTTAGAAAATGGGCAACATTTTGCAAGAAAAATGGTTGATCCTAAGGTAAGAGAACTACGTGGGCTTTGATTCCTCAATAAAATTGTGGATACGTAGGCAACTCAACTTAAATTTGAAAAGTTTAACTTTGAAAGTTTAAGTTGATCCCAAGCCCTTTTCAATTTTTCCTTTTCCCCCCCCATTTCATGTTTTTTTTATTTACCTTCCGAGTCCCACGAGGCGACGACACTTGTAAATTATATTATATTGTTGTATGTTGTTGTATTGTATACTTATGTATTGTAAATTGTAATGTATCGTTGTCCGTTACAACTCAAAATCAATAAAATTTATTTCATTTTCTCCTTATTCGTCATATTTGTGCTTGAATTATGCATTGTCTTGTTCCGATTTATTGTATAAAGCCAAATTTCAAATTTAAAAAAAAAAAAAATTGAACCGGCGGTTCCGCCGGTTCGAAAACCGGAACCGCCAAAACCGCCGGAAAACCGGCGGTTCCGAACCGGAACCGGAACCGGAACCGCCGGTTTTCGAACCGGAACCGGAACCGTGAAATAGCCTCACGGTTCGGTTCCGGTTCCGAAGACGACCGAACCGGAACCGCCGGTTCGTGAACCGTGGGCATGTTTAGTAGCAATAGTAGTTTCCCGCCAAAATGGTGCCACGGTGGCATCATGAAAACTGCTCTTTTATACTCCCTCCGTCCCGGGCTACTCGCCCTTTTCCTTTTCGGCACGGAGATTAAAGAATGAGTGTATAGGAAAGTCAAAAATTACGGCTGTAGGTGAAATTTTTTACTAAAAATGAAAAGAGTGCAAGTAACTTGGGACGCCCAAAAAGGAAATAAGTGCGAGTAGTGTGGGACGGAGGGAGTATATTGATAGATTATGAACTGAGACTCTTATTCGCGGACGAACCAAAATGAAAAAATGGAACTCCTATTCGCGACGGAGGGAGTATTTGTCAATTGGTCATATATATATATGGGAATATATTCATATCCTAACGCTAAATATATGTAAAATACAAAATACTTGTCAGTTCATTGGATCTCTATGAAATATGTCTATTCCACGCACTTGTTAGTACATAAGTATCACTCGCAACTCGCAGTACAGTGAATTCCATCAAATGCTTTTGTGAAATATGTCTATCCCACACACTTATTTACTAATTAGTACCTTTAAAGAAGTTTGAGTACCTAGAATGATATTTTATCATAGTTTGGGATACCTATGATATTACCTCATAACTTGAGGTTCAATGAAAAATATTTAAATGCAGTTGAGTGGCATATTGGTTAAAAGCAATGTTTTAAAAACCGGACCGGACCGGCCGGTTCGACCGGTTCAACCGCGAACCGGTAGGCAGTCCGGTCCGGTTCACCCCTAAAAACCACAAGCACATTGAACCGTCGCGAACCGGTGGAACCGGCCGGTCGGACCGGTCCAACCGCGAACCGGAAACCGGTTTTTCAATTTTTCAAATTTTTTTTTAAAATTTTGTTCAATTTTTCAAAATTTTTTTTTAAAATTTGTTGTTGCTAAGACTTGAACACATGACCTCATCTCTAAATATCAACTTCTTTACCACTCCACCACATGATCATTTTGAAATATTATGAACATTAATTATCCTTATACATTAAATCTGAAATTCTTTTTCCACCAAAACTAATAATTCATATTAGTTTTGTATTCTTTTAAGATAATTCATTTTAATTTTATATTCTTTTAAGATAATTCATTTTAATTCTATATTCTTTTAAGAAATTGTTAATTATAATATATTTCTTATATTTTAATTATATTTTTACAATCACTATATTTTACAATATAGGAGTTTATAATTATACATAGACTTTAATACTAGTTTTTAATATTGTGTATTATAGTTTATTATTGTATTCAAACTTAACGTCATTAAATATTCTAATATACTAATATAAGACTTGTTTTCTATAATAATACAATTAAAAGTATAATACTATAATATTTATTGATAAAACATGTAATTAAATTTTATTATTTATAACTAAATAAATAAATATATATGTATAAACAGTATTACGGTTCAACCAATGGTTCGACCAGTGAACCGGTTGAACCAGTGAACCAGTAACGACACCGGTTCGCTGGCCGGTCCGGTTTTTAAAACATTGGTTAAAAGAGATGGAAAGATCCGAAATAGTGAAAATACACTTAAAATGTGACTATACCTGTACATAGGTCCCTATCATGATATTTTTTTAACTCAGGTACATGTGGCGTTCTAAATCCTTAATTTGTAGTTTACTATTAATGGTAATAAGTCATTATTTTATGGACGAAAAGAGCATATTGTACTATATTTATATAACAATATCTATCTTTTGTTAATGCTAAGAGAAATACTATTTTCTCATTAAAATTAAAGACGTGCTACTCACAATTGGTACTAGTAAATAGTGAAATTGATTAAAACCTTTTGCAATAGCAATGGCTCTTTGTACATATTCGTCCCTATAAAATTTAAAATATTCCGGTTGCTCGCCAAACACCTTCTTCGCATCCAAAGTCACTTTAATTTCAAGTTTCTACATGAAAAAATGAAGAGAGTCCCTAGCAGAAAAATCACACAAAAAAAACCGACAATTTTTTTGAGTAGATTATGTACGTTACCTGTGTCATTGTAGTTTTTAGTAGAGCAAATATATTTGCAAATTATGCTCTTATTTATAGTTTTCCTAGAACACTTTCGTGTATTTTATTTTTTTATTGACTCTAAATGTACTAATTTCATTTTATAAATTTACGTTGTAGTAATAGTAAATCTAAGATAAATTACAGTTATTATACACTATAATTATTGTAATTTGAATTATATTGAGTCATTATATATTTTGTATTATCATACACTATTTGAGTTATACTCCATACAACAAAAATTAACACCTTAATTTATGGTATTCGCCATTCTTGTTTAATTTTAATTATATATCTTATTTATTTTTTCTCTTTTACTTGTTTATTTTATTTATTACACATATACTTCACTAAACATATTTTCTTAAATTATGTGCCTAAAAGAAATGATGCAAATAAGACATTTACAAAAATTATTGACGTACGATTATTATGGAAATTTGTAATTGTATCATATACATATTTGTATGCACCTACATTAATTGTTAAGAAAATTTGTAACTGTATCGCATACATATGTATGCACCTAAAATCATTAAGACAATTTTCTTTTGATGATTGAATATTCGTAAATGAATGTGGAAAATCTAGGTTAAATTAAATAACAATGTACCATTTTTTCATTTGTAATATAGTTTATTTTATTATGAAATTAGCGTCAATAAAAATGAGGTTGGCATTATAATATAAGACTTATAAGTTATAATGTTATAAATTGTGAAATAGTTACATGGCAATATAAGCCCTCGTGTTTCATTATATTTTTTGATAAGATTGCTACATACTTATTATAACGTGAAAAAATACCGCATCGCCTGTAAACAGAATTTAATTTGGATCCTTAGTGTGATTTAATTTTAATATTCTATTAGTATATTAAATAAATATAAAAGTATATAAAATTGTGATTTTCTAATTAACTTTAATTGGAAGTTATATAATTAAAAAAAAGCGAACATAAAAAATTTACTTATAAAAGTATAACATGAATGAAATACGCCAAAAAATAGCATTGCATAAAAGAGAAATCGATGTTCGTGGCGTATATGATTGATTTTTTTTTCTCTCTCTCCCTTTTATGATCAAAAAACATAAATATGCAAACAAAAAGACTTATAAACAATCATCAACTATACAAACTAAATTTTGGGAGTGATCAATTGTTAACTCATCATTTAATTGTTAACTATAACTAATTTAAGATCATAGGATTTTAGAAATCTTGTGGTCTAAAATTTGCCATGTGTAATTTTTGTTTTTATTAATTAAATCGAAAAAGCTAAAAAAATTATCAAATTAGGGTTTTGGATGAAAATGTCAATATAATGTTTCGAAAATATCAACGCAATGCTTTGAGAATGTCAATACAATGCTTTGAGAATGTTAACACATTACTTATATTGACATTCTACATGTATTATATTGACATATTTTATATACTAGGTTGACATTTGTTGTTGTACGAAAAAATTGAAAATTTTTGAATTTTTTTTAAAATTTTGACATCAGAACATATGCAAGTGAAATCTCGTTAGAACCCTTATGAAATTATCTTTAATTTGATATATGTTGTGCGAAAATATAATTTAAATCGAGAAAGTTATATGCGTTTTAAAGTTATGAGATATTTTTCAAAATTTAGATATAACTAATTTGTTGTAAATTGACCTTAATACCCTTATTTTGTTGATCGTTTTGACATTCCGAGGCTGATGATCTAGGCCCTTGATTTGAATATCTAATGACTATTATTTAATTGTAGTTAGCAATTAAGTATTTAGTTAGCAATATAACACTCCCCTTAAATTTTACTATGTAAAATTATGTAATTGATATAAAATCAATTAATTTACTTTGTGGCAAACATTTAGGGAAATTAAGTTTTCTAGTCACGCATTTATTGTAAAAATTTAAACTAGCATGAGGGAAAATACTTTCTTTTATTCCAAATATTTCTCGGCTACATACTTTAAAAAAAAATCAACCCATACAATATGGTTACACAATTTAACGATGTTGTCAATTTTAACTATACTAATTTTTAATTATAATAAAATCATTTAACCTTAGAATTTAAAATAACTTGTACATATAAAAATAATAGTAATAAAATACTTTGCTATAAAAAGTAATTTAGTAATTTTTTTAAAATAATAGTATTTCCATATTAAAAGTATATACATAATTTATATTAATGGTAAACAAATTTTAAAATTGACAGTCAAAGGTCAAATTAATTGAATAAGCTTTTCTTGCTAAGCCCACTCTTAGTAAATAAGATATTAATTAATTAAGTCCATAGCAGATACTAATTAATTAAGTCTATAGCAGACATTAATTAATTAATGACATTTAAATCTTAAGCTTGAGAAATAATTGTTTAAATTGGGGTTCAATTTAATAACTATTAATAGAGATTTAAATCTTAAGCGCGGGAAATCCGGATTACTTATAATTTAATTAATTTGGATAGGTGAATCAATATTATAACTGTAGTTGCTGATAGTAATATTCCAATTCGAGCTTGAATTAAATTGGGGTTTAATTTAATTAATTAAAAGCTAATTGGGGGTGGCCTGCATCCAAGCCTTTATAGATCCCTGATTACGCCCAACATGTAACTTAATATAAATAGGATAATAAAGGAGACACAGAGAAGACTTAATACTAATAATTTCCGTCCCTCTCTCTAGCGTGGGACGTCGATTTTCCCTTTCCTACTTTATGTGAGATTTCTATCTCTTCTTTATTGTCATGCATATTTTGGTAAGATCAGTCTACCCTGATATCAAAATATAGTTCGGGAATTAGTTAAAAGATCCATGGTCTAGTATTGAAGATCATCACGTGGAAAAGTAGCAAGTAATATGCGATTCTTTGGAGAATCAATAAGGTAATCAATTCTCTCCGTAGAAAAGCATGCTTTAGGCCTTGATTAATCAAAAGCATAATTTAATTCAAGTTTTGAGAATGATACGTGTGATAATTGCACGAATAGAATTTGTCTAAATAATCTGCTCAATAGATCTAAATTCTGATTTATTTGTTCTTCCGCTGCCAACCTCATCATAAGGTTGATCCGAACTTCAGAACCAACAAGTACAATGTCTCAGACATGGAGCTATCTTCTCCCTATGAGGATTCTACTTCCCCAGTGCGCAAAACGAGGAAGGGAAAGGGGAAGGCCACAACTCGAGATGACTGCCCGTGCCCGAGGGAAGAAGAAGTAGAACTACACCCCCGAGGAGTTAATGGATTTGGCGAGGTGTTGGGTCAACGTTTCCGAGGACCCGATGTTCTCCAACAACCAGAAGGTGAAAAGGTTTTGGGGGCGGATTTCAAAGAAGTATGAGGCAATGAAGCTTGCTAGGGCAAAAGTCTGCAACAATGACCAACTCTGCAAGCACTAAGAATAAATGAAGGCGGAGATTGGAAATTTTAACTCCGTCAACCAAAACACAGTGAGGATGTGGGGTAGCGGCCAGAGTCAGGAAGACACCCGCGAGATGGCCATGAAGACGTACTTGTAAAATGGTATACTTTCTGCGTTCAAGCACTGTGACGCCATACTCATTTTTAAGGATATATCCAAATTCCAAGCGGAGTTGGAGCCGAATGCTCTGAAGTTGACGAAGCTCAACATCAGCGGCAGCTAAAGCAGCAACAGAGAGGTGATCAGGTCGACTTAAAATTTCCTATGAAGGAGAGTTTTGGCACACAAGAGCAAACACAAAGTCGTCCCATTGGTATTAATGCAGCTAAGAGGAAGGTGAAGGCAACCACAACCGGGTCACAGGCCATATCACCTCAGTCCGAAGATCCGACCCTCTCTAACTTGGCTATTGCGTCGATGCAGAGAACGATATTGGACACCATCAGGTCCATCTCTATGTGCGAGGATGAGGCCATGAAAACCGATCTGCAGAGACTCCTCGACAACATCAAGACACGATTGGGGTTGAGTCCAAATTAAGCAACTAGTTTTTTTCCCATGTTTTATTGCGCTGTAACTTTTTTAAATATCAAGTATGTTTTGATTTGCCTTTAATTTATTTTATTTTAGTATTTTGTTTAATTTGATAACATAAAAATTTTAAAAAGATAAAAATAGTAATGAAATAGAAAACTGAGGATGAGCAGATTTATAGGGCGAACTATTATATGTGTATGGGCTGGAAACTAAAATGCTAATGTGACAGAAAAAAATTAGTAATGTGCAGATTTATAGACAGGTTTTATCCTCCACCACCGTGAATACTATAAAGAGTCAACGGTTAAAGGCAAAGTAACTTGTTCAGTGGTTATTAGCAAATTAAACAGTGATACTACGTTGGATTAATATATCAAATATTTACTTTTTGTGATTTTTAACGGGGATAAATATGCAATCAATTGTTATAGATAAAAGCGATTAACTAATTAATTTATCACTGCTAACATTTAATGCGTTAGATAATTCATCAATAAAAATATAAATATTCATGGGTTTAACTTTTAAGTAAGTCAAAGTTCTTAATTAAAAAAAGTAGTATCGTAGTACTTTCTAAAATAAATAGATATTTTACGATCTGAAAATTAAAAGTGTGCGTAATTAAAACAAAGCCAATACACTTTATTTTACACATACATGTTTTATTATTATGGTCTATGGAGTATATATTTAGATATAATATTAATCTAGACATATACTATCAAGTATTTGGTCTTCTCACAAGACTTGGTAAAAACACTAAAGGCACAACTGCACCGGCTCAAAATATTTTGAAAGTCTTGATTTGATTTATTATTGAATTAATATTAGGCGCAATATTTTTAATAAAAAAATACCGCTCTCTTGTTCAAATGGTTCTGAAGGTGAATAACAAAAAATTCTTATGGAAGAAGATTATCGTCTCCAACCATAATACTCCTAACAAGTATTTAGGGCCAGCTAGCAAGCTTTAAGAACTTCAATAAAGCTATTCAAGAAGTGGCAATGATAGGAATGCATGTAAAGGTAGGCGATGATGCTCAAACACGATTCTGGCATGACCTTTGAGCGAGTGAGGAAAGCCTAAAGATTTTTTTCCCTAGACTCTTCTCGCTATCCAATCAGAAATATGACTATATTAAGAATATGAGAGAGTATGAAAACGAATCTTGGAGATGGAGATTTAGATGGAGGAGGAATCTGTTTGCTTGGGAGAGGATGCGGTTGGGGATCTCTACATAGCCATGGGCCATTTTACCATAGGAAAAAACACAAGTAATGTGAGGATTTGATTTTTTGATAAATCAAACATCTTTTCGGTTTCTTGCTTCGTTTTGCAGGTTAATAAACTCATGGGGATCGAGGATGCTGACTTTGAAACAGAAAGGAATGTGTGGACCCTTGCTCCACCTCGAGCACAACTCCTTTTTTGGTTTATACTTCAAGGAAGACTCAATACCAAAGAAAGACTCTTTAGAATGAGCGTTAAAGGAGTCGAAGATGATCTCTGTTCACTTTGCGAGGAAGAAATTGAGTCGAAAATATCTTTTAGAGTTGCAAGGTCTCCAATATCCTCTGGTATTTGGTGTGACTTATGATCTCCTTCTGTCTTCCCAAAGGTCCGTTGGCTTGCTTTCTAAGTTGGCTTGTAACCCCATTTCGAAAGCTTGACAAAAAAATTTAGATCTCTATGTTTTACATCATTCTTTGGTTTATTTGGGACATCCACAACAAGGTAATATTTCAAAAGTTTCACCCAAATTGGGAGCTGGAAAACAGAAAACTTTTATGCCGTCTTGAGTATTGGGAAAAAGGAAGGTGTTCAAGATTCTCATTGCCAACGAGCCGAATGACTAATATTATTTAGTCAAGTCTCCACAAGTGGTTGATCTTCCTTAAATAGTTGGTTTTACTTTCTTATTTTAGTGTCTTGTTAATTGGTTTTCATGTTGAGTTGGGGTTGCTTGTGACTTTGTTGTGGGTCACCTAGCTCTTGTGCGTTATTTGTTGTTTGTTGTCGGCTTTGGCTCTGTGTAGTACTATCCTGCTCGTTGCTTTATGTTGTGCCTTTGAACATTTTTTCTCAATAAAAAAATGAATACTACATCGTTACCATGTCAACTAAACCTAAAACAATGACAATTTCATCTGAAAGATTAATTATCAATATGTACATAGGGGTGTGTTATATTGCTAACTTTCTCTTAAATTGCTAACTACAACTCATTGATAGGCAATTAGGCATTGAATCATTAAATCAAGGTACACGATCATTCATCCACGAATATCAATGCCGTCTAAAAAAATATAAATTAAAGATATTAATGTCAATTAATAAAAAGTTAGGTATAACTAACTTTTAAAAATTATCTTAAAATTTTAAATGATTATAATTATCTCAATTTAAATTATTTTTTACACAACACATACCAAATTAAAGATAATTTTATAAGGAATCTAACTAGATCTAACTTGCATATGTTCCGATGTCAAAATTTGAAAAAAAATTGAATTTTCGTATTTTTATTGTAGGAGGTTAATATCAATATACATATGATAATATATCAATACAATACATATAAAATGTCAATGCGAAATTGTGTTGACATATTCAATTAATCATATTGAAATATTTAATACAATATATAGACATTTTTATCAAAAATCCTAATTTTAGTAGTTTTCTTATCTTTTTAAATTTAATTAATAATAAAATGAAATTACACATGACAATTTATAAAACACTAGATTTCTACAAATCTTATAGTTTTAAATTAGTTGTAGTTAGCAATTAAAGATTGAGTTAGTAAGTGATCACTCTTCTATGTACATAATAAATATGCTTGTGATTAAAAGTAAACCCTATCTAATCCAAGGGGTATAGTCGAATGTCATGGACTCATCCATCTTTAACTAAATGGCAAGAAGATCGATCCCTGCATATTCCCTTGATAATTACGAAGATAAAATAAAATAAACCGTATCTTTATTAATTATACAACTATATCAAATACTCCGTATCAACTTTAAGAGATTATAATATCAAACGGCTATAATTGATGACACGCGGCAACTAAATTTAATTACTTATGACGATCAATAGTAACTATGTTCGTCAATATAACAATCATAAAGCCTTGATTTTGGTGAGATTATATCAAATTCACATAATTTGTTTATAATGATATATATTTAATGTTACTGTAGTGGGAGGATTGATCTGTTCGCCGACAAATATACGTGCTTCGTGAGCGATCAGTCACGTGGCAACGTCATTATCAATTTTCTGTCTTCATTTTTAATTCCCTCTCTCCTCTCTCATGTATCTCCTCCTCTCTCCTTCTCTCTCTCCTCCTCGCCCCTTTTCTCCTCCTATGTCCATCTTCATTTTCTGATCTGTGATCTGCCATCAATTTTGTTGTGCAATTTTAGAGTCATATGAAAATTCCTTCATTTGATATGCTTTATCGTCCCGGCAAAATCTCGCCGTCATCTTCCCTATTCCCCTATTCCTTCTTGTAACTTACTTTTTCTATCTGCAACTTTTTTTATCTTGAAAACAATTTCTTAGTCTTTTGTTTAGACTAACAAGGGATTGCTATTGTAGTGGATGTAATTGCAAAATCTAATCTTCGTGTTTTAGTGAAAGAAAATATATCAATACGAGTTTAAATGCAGAGCAAAAAAAATTTTCCTTACAGAGATCTACATAGATCTATTAAATGAAAACATATGTAAAAGCTTGTATACTTGATTTCACAAAATCTGAGGAAAAATTGGAAGAAACCCATTTTGATGAAAACATTAAGTGCATAAATTCTTTGACAGATGCAAAAATAAGTCCATGGAATTGTAGGAATGATTTGTATATATTAAATAGTTAGAAGTATTGATTCTATGGTGAAAAGCTCCTTGATAGAGTTAGGAGAATTTGGTGAGAAAGAAAAATTACAGACGAGAGAGAATGAAGCCATGGTTCAAAAATTTTACTTTTTAAAAATTATAGATATGAATGAGATGATTTAGAAGTCGGTTGAATAAAAAATAGAGATTGCCATAATTGAGTATACATGAAATTCAAAAAATAGATTTAAAGAAGAATTTTGATTTTGCTGAATCGTAGTGAGAGAGGGGGATAGAGAATGAGCAGAAACGATGAAGGAGGGGAGGGGAGAGGAAAGGAGATAGGAGAGATGAAATTAGAGAAAAGAGAGGAAATTGCTGATGACAATTGCCACATCATTTGTCGCTCACCAAGCGCCCACATAAGGGCGCCCAGCAGAACAATCCTCATAGTAGTCGTATATGTTAGGATGATATATATTTTGAATATATAATGAAACAATGTTCTTTTAAATAACAATTGATACTTGTAAAATATATTTAAATTTATATAACTCATATAATGACACGTGTTCATTTTAAATTTTGTTTGCATACCACATACTCCCTCCGTCCATAATAGGAGTCACATTTTATGTGAGCACGGGTTTTAGAAAATATGAAGAATAATGGATCAGAAAAATTAGTGGAATATGAGGTTTTTTTATATTAATTTTATAATAAAATATGAGTAAAGTGAGTTAGTGGAATGTGAGACCTACTTACTGGTAAAAGTGAAATGTGACTCTTATTATGGAACAAACCGAAATGACTAAATATGACTCTTATTGTAGGACGGAGTGAATATCAAATTAAAGATAAATTTATGACAAATCTATCAAAATCCTAATTACGTACATAAAAAAATTGCATAAAAAATGTAATGTGCTAATATCTTTGTCACTATCATAACAGTGAAAATAAATTTAGGAAAATTTAATGTTATAATGATATAAATCTAATGTTATGACATGATGGAGTAAATTTAGTGTTATTACAAAATGTTTTTCAAATTTTATAATGGTGCGAATGATAATGGTCAACAATCTTTAATTATCGTGAGATTAATATGCTTAAATTGTTATGAGATTTGTTAACGTAAATTTAATGTCACGACAAAACGTATATTTGAATTTATTAGTCAATTAGTCTTAGTTATCGCATGCTATTACTTCATTTTGTCCATAAAAAATAATATTATTTTACCATTTTTAGATATTCACAAAAAATAAATTCATTTCAAAATTTGTAACTCTCTCAATCCTTTATTCATTTTTTCTACTCTTTCCTAGTATTACTATTTTATCTTTTCCTATCCTACAATATCTATTTTCTCTCTGTCTCTTTGATTTCGTATTGTTCACAAATGAGGGTAATTTTGTTGATAGTGGGAGTGTAAGTTTTGGAAAATTTTATTCATACAGTAATGTTCTAATGAAACTTACTGACATACGGAGTAGTATTTTCTTAAATTTCGGTATTTTATATTTGTACTTACCATGTAATTCTATACTCACTATGTCCATTAAAAATGAAACGTTTTCCTTTTATTTTTGTCCTATTAAAAATAAAACATTTCATAAAATAAAAACAATTACATCTCTACTTTTTCATCTCTCACTCTACTCTTTCTTCATTAAATCACAAAACAACACTACATAAAATTACGTGCCGAAAATCAAATGTTTAATTTTTATTGAGATGGATGGATAACTATATTTTGATATATTCCCTCAATTTGTTCAACACCAAAAAGAACCCTTTTTTGGAAAAATTCTATTTTTGGTAATGCATGTTAATGAAATTCCATTTTAATGAAGGGTTTTAATTGTATTCCGACTCAGGGAGTGACGTATAACCATTATGCGTCGTTAATAGAGAGACGCATAACCATCATGCGTTTTTATTTAGTGACGCATAAGCATTATGAGTCTTTAAAGACGCAACACAGTTGTGGGTCTTTCTTAAATGACGCATAACACTTATGCGTCTTTTCCTAGCGACGCATAACACTTATGCGTCTTCCGTCGGGTTTTAAACAGGCAGAAGCCTTCGCAGAACAGAGCAGAAGCAGCGAACCAAGTAAGATTGGGAAGGCTATGCACAATGTATTCATGGGATTTTCAACAAGGAAGAACAAAAGGAAAGCTCCAACAAAGTTCACGCCTTCGGAGAAATAGGTTTTGGTCATATGTTGGTATTTGTTTATATTGAAACAGGTTTTGGTCATATGTTGATATTTGAACATTGTTGATGGGTTGAAACAGGTTTCGGGCATATGTTGATATTTGTTTATATTGACACAGGTTTTGGTCACATATTTAAGGTGAAACAATATTCATCTGACATAACAACCGTCAACAAAAGTCAATAAAAATCATAATAACTGTCATAATACAAATCATAATAACTTTTGACAACATCTCACAAATGTTGGATTTGTGATACATAAACATAGTAACTGTCAAATAAGATCCATCAAATATGCCCCAAACACAAATATCAACATCATACATCCTCGAAGCCATGCCCTCTGTTGTCAGCAGTTCCTGCAATTCAACAAAAATGTCAATACAAAACATAACAGATCTCCAATACACAACTCAATAGCAAATATATACCACGAAGTTACTGAACAACACCGGCTGAGCAATTTCTTCGGTCATGCCCCTCTATCCCTCAATTTCTGCAACGACGGGGAGCTCTCGGTTCATCTTCCTCGCGGACATCCATTTGATTAAGTATCCTCATTCTTCTAACTCGGCCACACGTTCTAGGAATCAACTGCTGAGGGGTGATGCGCAATTTCCATGAAGGTTCAACCCAATAATCTTCGTGTCTTGGTGCATCAAATGAAATTTGACCATAGTACTGTGATCTCCATGTACCTAGGTAGTAGCACTCATCTATGAGGTCAATCATAACGTGACCTCTGTCTCTAGCAACCGCACAAGCATGAGAACAAGGAATTCTCCACATCTGCCACTTACCACAACTGCAACTCGAATCCAAATACTAGACTATTTGAACATTGTTGCCCTTTGACACTCGTTTTTCTATTCTTCCTCGAGTTCGGACATGGTACTTCCCTGTATCTCGGTCAATGACAGTAATGTAATGTTTTCATCCCTTTAAGTCATTCTTAGCAAGTCTGTCCCTAGCCCATGGGGTTAACTCACCTTCGGTGTGTTCTATTGTTGTCTTCTTCTGCACCCACCATTGTACCGTCCTCCAAAATGTCAAATCAACCAACGCTCTAATAGGCAACTCTCTCACACCCCTCAACACGTTGTTGTAGCACTCCAACATGTTTGTTGTGGACATTCCCACCCAAGTCCACCATCGTAGCACAGTGACCAACATTCTTTTGTAATCCTATTGAGCATTCGAACCGCACCACTGTTAACATCATATAGTGCCCGACGTCTTCTGCCAAATTTACGTTCCTGAGTACTGACCCCCAACTTCCATATCATGGCCTTCACATTAGGGCCCTTGTGTTTCTTCAACACATTTGCCCTCACATGGAGCAAACAAAATTTGTGGTGTATCTGCGGGGGCCCTTGTCATGATTTCAGACTCCATTGCATTCAAGATTCCTTTATGCCTATCTGATATAATGCACACCTCCCTCTCGTATTTCACCACATGAGTTATTACATGATCCAAAAACCACGACCAACTGTCGTTGGTTTCTTCATCCACCACAGCATATGCAATAGGCAAGCATGTTTTGTTAGCATCAAAACCACAAGCAACAAGCAACTTACCTTTAAATCTTCCTCGGAGGTGAGTCCTGTCTACTGTTAACACCGGTGCGGCCTTCTGGAACGCATGTATTGCAGGCCCAAATGCCCAGAAAACATAGTTGAACACCATTGTACGCCTCTGACTCAACAGCTCGTTGTGCTTCCACTCAACAATTGTGCCCAGATTCTGTTACAGGAGTTCAAACATGTAGCTTGGCAACTGCCTAAATGATTCCTCCCATCCACCATATACAAACTCTATAGCCTTTCTCTTTGCATACCATGCCTTCTTATAACTGATTAACACACTAAATCTGTCTTGAACATCAGCTATTATTGAGAAGACCTTGAAATCGGCACGTTGTCGCACATGATGTCGAATCATCAGAGCAATCATTGCCGATGAAAAGTTAGCATGATCTCTGTTAGCATGATGGCCTACACAAGTATGTCGATTCTTCCACTTCCTAACTTCCCACATATCGTCATGCGACCTTTGTGTAACTGAAACCTCTCACTTACATTCCCTCGCCTTTTCAACGTCGGTGGTGCTAATGATGCCTGCCCTTGTTGCTGTCGTTCCTGCTGGAAATTTGCATACGGCATGCCACCTTCTTAATTTGCTCTCGACGACCTTAAACTGTTTTTCATTCCACAAACTCCACATAGTTATAGCAGTCTTCACATGTAGCTTGGAATCAAATTTTGTTCCCAACACAATCCGATGCGGCTCTTTCTCATCCCAATACAAAAGGCTGTGTTCATTATTAACAACATCATCAGATACTCCAGATGGACGACTTGGTAATTCACGAAAGAATCGAAACCCCCTAGGATTGTATTCCGGAAGTGGTTGTTCACCTTGCATAATAGGTTTACATGCTACTATCTCATCATCAGAACTACCATCAACATCATCAGCACCATCACCATCACTGAGATCGGGGTCTAGCTCTGTCTCAGATAGTGGCGCTGGCTCATCAAGATCATCTGCAACATGTACCTCATCATTCAATCCACCACCAACATCAGCAACATCTACAACATCTCTCTACTCATTCGTACTACGATAAAAGCTCATATGCTCCACCCTCGCAGATGATCCAATACCACAGTCAAAGCTCATTTGTTCAACCCTCGCAGATGATCCAATACCATAATCAACTACTGGTGGGATTCTGAACTCCTCACTGGTGAATTCTCAACAAATAATTCAATACACCCACTTGAATTTTGAGCATTGTTGAACATAAACATCACACTTTCATCATTGCAAATCACAGAACATGTATAACTCATACCGGAAGCAAAGACTATACATTGTCTCCATAATAATTCAATTGTTTGTTGGTTCATGTCTATTCTCATCGCATCACAGATCATTGCTACCAATTCAGAATAAGAAACACATGAATTTAATATGATAGAGCTCCTCGCACGAGGTGGTTCATAACCAATACCCATATGTGGTAGTTGAACTACTCTACCACCCCAATTCAAACTCACAAATACTTGAATGATTTCTGCATCAAAAACATTTCAAAAAACAACAATTATGGACATTTTTCCTACAAACCCTAATTTAATAATTTGGGTAAAACTAACAAACGAAAGCAAAATAAACATGAATAATGATGAATGTACCTAAATTGAAGAACAATTACCGGATCTTATGGAGAAAACGTTGGAAATCGCCGGAAATTGCCTACACCCGAGAGAGGAATTGAAAATGTATTCTGTGCGCTGTTTCTGCCTTCCGTGGTCTGTTAAACCCGACTGAAAGACGCATAAGGGTTATGCGTCATTACACTAAGACGCATAATGGTTATGCGTCTTTATCGACGCATATGGTTGTGCGTCATTATCCAAAGACGCATAAGGGTTATGCGTTTCATTAATAAAGACGCATAACGGTTATGCGTCACTCCCTAAATCGGAAGACAACTACACTCTTTCATTAAAATGGAATTTTATTACTAAGCCTAGAACAAAAATAGAAAGAAATCCCCTTTTTCTCTCAAAAATGGTTGCAGACTGTAGTAGTAGTAATAGATTAATAGCTATCCCTCCCTCCGTACAGAACTAGATTCTGTGTGTCTCTCTTTCAGTCACCGACCCACACATGTCCAAACACAGTCAGATTCATTTAGGTTTCGTAGATCGACTTCTCTCTTCAAAGTCATGCAGTCAACACGTAGGATTTATTTCTTCCAACAGTCTTTCTCCTCCCCTTCAATACTTGAATTTTCTCCGCCCCATCGTCTAATTTCTGCAACAAACAAAAGAGGTACTCTTTCTTTCTATATTTAATCGCATGTTTAAAATTGAGATTTTGATTTTGGGTTTCTTCAATTCTTGTCAATTTTAATCATTTATTCAGCTATCATAAATTGGTAGGCCTTTCTTCTTGTAAATTATGGAACCTTGCTTCCGATTATGTTCCATTTGATCTGCTTTAGATATAGAGATCCTCTGTTAAGAATAAACTGAGTTGCTTAAATATTACTATTACTAGGTATTTTTATGCATTGCTATGTTTGTGATATGTAAATAAAAAACAAATGAGATCAAATTGCTGGAAATTAGGTCGATCAAGCTTGCTTTTTGTTTGTGGGATTGAATGATTGCTGGTTCTATTATAATGCGTATAAAAATCTACTGAAATCAGAAAATTGTTGGTGCTATTTGATTATCTTGATTAATTTCAGATTTGATTCAATGGTACTATGTGTTTATTTCTACATAACTGCAGCTACACTGATATGCATTATTGAATTAGGAGGCAATGAGGTGGTGTTTCTATTTATTCGGTGGAGAGGAAGAGGAAGAGCCAAACACCCGAAACCCTAACTCGGCACGTACCTCAGTTGAGCCAAGGAAATCTGGTCTTCAGTCGAGAGGACTAAACCGACCCCCAAATTTGCAAAAGAGACCTAGTAATCTCAAGGTTTTTACCCTCTTGGAGCTGAAGCAAATAACTAGGAATTTTAGCAATAGTGCTAAGCTTGGGGAGGGTGGATTCGGATGTGTTTTTAAGGGTGTTATCAAGAGCTCGGAAGATCCGGATAAGAAGATCGCCGTGGCTATTAAACAACTCGGTAAACAAGGACAACAGGTGCATTCCCTGTTCCTCATTTAGCATTTCTTTCTTCATCTTTTACAATTGATGGTTAATTATGATTTGAGAGTGTCTTACTTAATGTGGTGTGATTGGTTTATGTGACGTTATTATGCTGTTTCGAGCTCCTCTATTGACCAAGGACTTGTTTTGGCTCATTTTTACCTAAATACATCTCTCACAAGTCACAAGATTACAATGCCTATAATGTCCGAGAATCTAGTAATTTACTTAATAGCACTAGATCTGTTTTTACGTGTGTATGTGGTGATTATACGTGTAGGAGGTCGAGACGAAATTAAAATGGATGGTTTCATCTGCACTAGATATGTTCACATGTGAAAAAACAATTTCCGCAGATGACTGAGGATACATGTGATGATATAAAATATAGTACTAGGAAATAGTATGCTGTAATATAATATGCAAATGATTCCATTTTCTGGAGAATCTTACTCTTTCTCGACTACAACGACTGTTGCACTTGCACGAGCTTCTTGTTCCTATAATACGAAAATGATTCCACCACTGCAGGGTCACAAAGAGTGGATCACGGAGGTCGACCTTCTTGGCGTTGTTGACCATCCGAATCTGGTGAAACTGATTGGATACTGCGCCGAGGATGATGAGAGGGGAATCCAACGGCTTCTCATGTACGAGTATATGCCTAATGGAAGCGTGTTCGACCATCTATCAAGATCCACTGACTCCCTCCCCTGGGCTAAGAGGCTGCGGGTTGCCCTAGATGCTGCTCGTGGCCTCGCCTACTTGCACGAGGAAATGGATTTTCAGGTCAGTTTCTTTACTCAAATACTACTATGTCATTTGCATTAAGCTTATATTATTGGTATCTGCAATGCTCAGATCATCTTCAGGGACTTCAAGTCATCGAACATCCTCCTAGACGAGCAGTGGAACGCTAAGCTGTCGGACTTCGGATTAGCCCGGTTGGGCCCCCAAGAAGGACGAACACATGTCTCCACCGCGGTATGATCAATAAGTTAGCTTCTTCAAGCCTTATCTTAATTAATAGAGAATTTATTGTTTAACTGAAATGTGACTAGGTGGTGGGAACTATGGGGTACGCTGCACCTGAATACGTGAGAACCGGGCATCTAACATCAATGAGCGACGTGTGGAGCTACGGTGTGTTCCTATACGAGCTCATCACGGGGAGGCGGCCGTTGGAACGGAACCGCCCGAAAAAGGAGCAGAAGCTATTGGAGTGGATAAAGCCACACCTATCAGATGCAAGGAAATTCGAGCAGATATTGGATCCAAGGCTTAAAGCTGAAGGGAATCACATCCTTAAATCAGCTATGAAACTATCGATAGTCGCTAATCGCTGCTTGGTCCGTGCTGCCAAAACACGGCCCAAGATGAGCGAGCTGGCCGTAATGGTCAATGAAGTCGTCGATGCATGCTCAGACTCAGGCTTGGGCCGCGTTGCACCACCTTTCAAGCGTAACGAGCCAACAAGAAGGGACAGTACCGGGACCGCCACTCGTCCCACTGGTCCAACCCGTCCCACCCGTCCTCGCACACGGAAGCTAGTCAACACTTAGTAATCAAACACTCACTAAATTTGAATAATAATTTTTTAAAATTAAATCTATAATAATTTTTCCTAAATTGTAAAGGACAAGTGGTCCTCTGATAGGATTCTATCCTTGAATAGCCATATCAAGTTTCACCTGAGCTGGTCCCACACTCTTCAACTGAAACATCAATCATTGTGACATGGTAAATAAGTAAAAGCAAATTTTCATTTTAATATATGATCATCCATTTCATTTTCCATTTTTAGGGCATCAGTAACCCCGTCCCCATTTCCGGCCCCAAGTCCCCTCCACGTCATCATTCCTCTACAGTTGCGGCCCAGGCCACAACTGCTGTAACCCTGCAGGTTGCGGCCCGGGCCGCAACTAATAAATGACACTATTCACAACTCCAACCTATTTTGAAATTAAAATAAAAAACGCTGTAAATTTATAACACGGAAAATTTAATTTCATCGAATACTGCAAAATTACAACATATAAATTTTCAAACTGAAAATAAAATACATGAAAACATAACGTCAATGCTGGAAAACATAACGTCAATGCTGCCCGACAGAATCTAGCGAGGGACTCCCGTCCAGTAGGCTCGCTTACATGGAGATACTCATCGAACATATCTGATGTAGTTCCGTAAGCGAGTTGACGAATGGCAGACGTGCATTTCTGCAACGTCGATATACTTTCCCGGCCCACAGCATCGGTAGTTTGGCAGAAATACGGGTCACGAGCTACAACGGCGTTGACAATGCGTATGAACAAAGGCCTCCGCATCCGGAACCGGCGACGGAACATCTGATCACTCCATCGCGGATCTCTAGAGAAATAATCCGTGAAAAGCCGCAAGGCAGCTTGTTCACGGTCTCGGTGAATATACATCCGGGTACGTGGTACCCGGGTTCGTTGTTCGTTCCGAGCTTGAATAGCAGCTTGGAAGCGTTCAACTTCGTTGTTCATTTCTTCTTGGATTGCCGGTACCGCCTCTCCTAACACTCGGGTCAATTGATCTTCGAATATTCTTTGACGAGGAGGCATTTTTTCGAATTTTAGGAAGAGATTTGAAGTTGAATGTGAAGTTGAATGTGTATGAAAATGGTGTAGTATTTATAGAAAAAATTTGGAATTTAAAATTAAAAAAAAAAATATTTGGTTGCGGCCCGGCCCGTCACCGTGCAACGCTGGGCCGGGACGCGGGACTTGCGGCCCGTCTCCGTGCAACCCCGTCCCGGGCCGGGACGCGGGACGCTCCCCAGGCCGGTCACGCGTCACCGGGACGGTCCTGAGCCGTGCCGCACTTCCGTGTAATGCATGGGACGGGCCGGGACTCGCAATTTGCGGCCCGGCCCCAAGCGTTACGCATGCTCTTAGTGTCACAGCTGCTAAAACAGTACCCCTGTTTCATATTTCTCGGTAACATTATTTTGGAAAAAAAGGAGACTGATATAAACATACTCTAGTAATTAATTATAGGATGGGTTAATTTAATTACTAAGATCTAGTAGGTGGATAAAATGAAATTGATTGTACAAAATCTAGTGACTATCTCCGGCCAAGCCGTCGGTGGGCTGCAGCAGCAATGCCACGAACGGCATGTGGCGGAAGCTGTTCATCGGGAACTCCAACGGCGATGGCTGCGCGGCCAGAGTGACCTGGTGGAGCGGCATCTGGAGGGCGGCGGAGGGGCAGGACGGGGGGAGGGCGCGGCGCCGGAGGATCTGGAGACGGACTCCGCGGGCACGGTGCCGGTGCTGGTGGCGGCGATGATCGACGGCTCGGCGTGGCGGAGGAGCCACTCGATCGTCTCGCCGTCGGAGCGGTGGCCGAGCTGGCGCGTCAGCTGGAAAATGCGCGCCGCGCTCAGCGCCGGGATCCTGACGCGGCGGCCGCTGCCGTTGACCTTCGTGTGGCGGTCCTTCAGCTAGGTCCGGGCGTCGGCGCCGCCTCTCTTCGTCGAATTGTCGGAGGGAGGAGGGGATGCGAGGTGGTAAGCGTCGTCTTCTCCGGAGAATTTGGTGAGGATCATATCGGAGGAGGACATCTTTTTTTTAGACGACGGCGATGGGCGGTGTGTCGCGGCGGTGGAGACTGTGACTGTGACTGTGAGAGTGGAAGGAAATTGACCTCACCTTTTATAATAGAAAAACGGGCCAGTCCTCGCTGGGTCCCACTCATAGACGAATATTGACGGGTGAAAAGTAAACAAAATATTTACAATTACTAGCCATGCGGTTTAATTCAACCACAAATAGTTTAGGGGCGGGGAAAATATTGAAATACCACATTTTAACGTATCGAAAAAATACTACAAATATTAATTTTTCGATATGCCGTAATTTTCGGTATAGTATGATACCATATTGAAGATTTCTGTACGATAATGGTATCAACTTTCTTATACCGCGGTATACCATGGCATACCAAATTTTCAGTATACACTATATATTCGGTATATCCTTTATACTGAAAACCGGTATATAATGAAAAATTTTAGTACTTATATATTATACTTAAATATATTTATATACAAAATAGAATTAAAAAGAAAAAGTTCTCCAAAACGCAACTTTTAAATATTTTGGGTATAAAATAGGTTTTGTTAGTATAACGGTATTACGATATACCGTACCGCATTTTAGTATATACTCCCTCCGTCCCCAAAGAGTGTGAACTTTGGGTTCGACACCAGTTTTAATGCATTATTGGTAAAATAAGAGAAAGATAGATAGAGAAAGTGTTTTAAGTATTATTAGTGGAGAATGGGTTTCACCTCATTAGAGAGTTTCCAAAATTGAAAGTGCGGTATACTGCAATAACGGTAAGGTAACGGTATCAAAAATTAATCATACCGAGTTTTCGATATACCGAAAATTTGGTATGGTATCAGTATGATATTTTGTTATATTGCAGTTTTCGATACAGTATACGTTATAACGTTCTCGGTATGGTATACCGCACCAACCTACCCTTAAGATAATCTTACATAAGCATTTATGTATAATTTTTTTTAAATATGATGAAAATACAAGAAAAATACAAATAATTTACATACACATCAATTATTTTATATATTCTAATAAAAGGAATTGCATTTACTGATTGATTGAATTTCATGGTCATATGCATAACGAATGCCACAATCAATTTTTAACCACACGTACATTTATAGTTATGGGGAGTGATCAATTGCTAACTATAACTAATTTAAGATCATAAGATTTTAGAAATCTTGTGGTCTACAATTTGTCATGTGTAATTTCATTTTTCATTTTTTAATATCAAATTTAGGGTTTAGAAACACAATGTCAATACAATGTATTAAATACATCAACACAAAGACATGACAATGTCACTGCAATTTCATATTGACATTGTACAAACATTGTATTGACATATTATGTGTCGTGTATTGATATAAAACTGTTAACGAAATTTATGAATATTTATGAAAATTTTATCAAATTTTGACATCGAAACATATGCAAATTAGATCTCGTTAGAATCCTTATAAAATTATCTTTAATTTGATATATGTTATGTGGAAAAATAATTTAAATCGAGATAGTTATATGCATTTAAAGTTTTGAGATATTTTTCAAAAGTTAGTTATAACTAATTTGTTGTAAATTGACTTTAAGAGTGTCCACTATAGTATAGGCGCGCCAGTCGCCCCGGCGGGGCGAAGGCGGAGCGGTCTATAGAGGGCGGGACGTCCGCCCCGAAGCGGACAAAAAAAAGGGGGCGGAAGGCCTTCCGCCGAGAAATGTGCGAGGACGCGCTGGTCGCCGGGCGGCGGGGCGGGGCGGACGATTTTTTATTTTTTGTTTTTTTAAATTCAATTTGTGGATTCCATTGGTATTTAAAATGGACGATTTGTGGAACGAGGCGTGAAATTTTCTGATTCAAGGGGTGCAGAACGATGCCGGCGTGGAGGATACGGCGCGCGCGGCGGAGATCGCGGAGGCCGCGATCCCTCGTGCGATTACTCGTCGTCAGACCATCCAACGAGACCATAGCAGAGCGCATCAGCGTCTAATGGCGGACTACTTTGTGGATAAGCCCCGTTATCCACCCGAGATTTTCCGTCGGCGATTCAGAATGTCGCAACGGCTCTTCAACCATATAGCGACGAATTTGGCGGAGCGGTACCGGTGCTTCACCCTCCGAAGTGATTGCACTGGCCGGATCGGGTTGTCTATTCTTCAGAAGTGCACCGCTGCAATCCGACAGCTTGCCTACGCCGGACCGGCTGATATGTTCGACGAATACCTACAGATGGGTGAGACGACTAGCCAAACGGTGCTCAGGAAGTTTTGTATGGGGATCTGGGAAATATTTGGTTGGGAGTTCCTACGAAAGCCCAGCTCTGATGAGTGCCAGAGACTGCTAGATATGCACGGTGCGGTTCACGGTTTCCCAGGAATGTTAGGAAACATCGATTGCATGCATTGGGAGTGGAGAAACTGCCCGGTGGCGTGGAAAGGCCAGTTCACTACTGGTTTTAAAGGCAGACATCCCTCGATGATCCTGGAAGCCGTTGCTGACTACCGTTTGCGAATCTGGCATGCGTATTTCGGTGTTGCAGGTTCAAACAACGACATCAATGTTCTTTAGTCATCGCCTCTATTCAATGATGAGTGCTGGGGGGAGGGTCCCGAAATCAGCTTCGTAGCCAACGATACGCAGTACAGTAGCGGATACTATTTGGCAGATGGGATATATCCTCGGTCCGTATTTGTCAAGACAGTTCACCAACCGATTGGACCGAAGAAACAATATTTTGCGCGAAAACAAGAGGCTGCTAGGAAGGATATTGAGCGAGCTTTTGGTGTCCTCCAAGCGCGATGGGTCATTATACAGTGCCCGGCACGAGTTTGGCACGAAGAAGATGTTGCGAATATTATATTAACATGTATCATATTGCATAATATGATAATAGAAGATGAAGGATTTGCTGCAGAGCGCTGGACACCGGAAGATGGCGCAAGTACAAATAACGGTGTTGCCTCCGCGCCGATCTAGATGGGCGTACCACAGAGCAATGAATATTTGATCCAACGTTTCACTGATATGTGCAGGAGCACAACACATACAACACTCCATGCCGATTTGATTGAAGAAGTTTGGGCACGTAGGGGAGGTGGCGGCGCAGTGTGAACACCATCGTGATGTTCAATAGATTAATATTTCGTTGTATAATTTTTCCAGTACTTTAATATGACGAAAATGTAGTGTTTAATTTTAATTTTTTCACTTATAGCCGTTTTTTCTAATTACGTATAGTCCGATAATTTTAATTATAATTGAATTAAAATAAACGAAAAAAAATTTGGGCTATTGAAAGTGTCCGCCTATAGTGGCAGAAACCTTTTTTTTGGGCACGGACAAAAAAACTGGGGCTGTGAATAAAAAATGGGGTGGGGCTATTGGAGTTGTCCGCCTTATAGTGGACAATCTAATATTCTTATTGACGTTTTTTGTTGATCGTATTATGTGCCTGATGATCTAGGCCCTTGATTTGAATATCTAATAACTACTCCCTCCGTCCCGGATAATTTGTCCCATTTTTCCATTTCGGTCCGTCCCACATAATTTGTCCCATTTCACTTTTACCATTTTTGGTAGTAGACCCCTTATTCCATTAACTCATTTCTACTCACATTTTATTATAAAACTAATATATAAAAGTAGGACTCACATTCCACTAACTTTTTCAACTCACTTTTCATTACATTTCTTAAAAAACCCGTCCCCGATCAAAGTGAGACGAATTATCCAGGACGAAGGGAGTATTATTTAATTGTAGTTAGTAATTAAGTATTGAGTTAATAATATAACACTCCCCTATAGCTATAATTATCCATACATATTCTACTTGTAAATGTGTCAAACTAAATTAACTGTCATGAAACAATTACTAGTATGAATATCGACAGTAATTCATGAATTACTATATCTTACTGTACTATCACATACAACGTCAATTCAACCTGAAAATGGAGAATAAAAATGTTGCAGATCTGCCACCAACTCCTTTGTCTTTTCCAATATTGTGTTTTCAGTTACGAAAGTGACAAATACAAAAAAATCAGTGATAAATCAGTTGAAATTCTCAATTTTCAAGAAATTATATTTCAGTGTGACTCTGTAACCCATCCAATCTCATTTGTTCTGTTGTTCTTGGGATAATTCATTTTTCGATATTGAATGTCACGAAAAAAATTAAGATATGGTAAAATAAGAGAAAACAAAGCACAAACTCAAGTACTATTACTTTACATTCGGAGATCTTATCAAATTTCAGTATAATTTTATAGCCTTTTCTTAAATTTTTAATATATATTGCTTTAGTTTAAATACTCCTAATAAATACACCTAATAAAAAAAATAAAGGGCAGAATTCAAACGCTACTCAAACACAAACTTCAAATAAACATGAATTGCAAGGTCATACACATCTCTACAACTAACCGTGAGTTGCGAAGGAGAAATGATGCAGAAACTCGGATACATACATACAAATCTCTCGGTGTTACATAGGGTACTATTCTTGTAGCACAAAGTACTAGCAAATAATGCAGAACTTGGATCCAGTCAAGTGCTAATTAATTAAGAAACAATGACTGAATAGCCAAAAGCATTGCATATTCAAGGGCATTTCCGTTGAATATATGAAGCTCCGTGCTCTTCAAACCTGTCATTGGAGAGGAGGCAGTGTAGTTGACATGAGAACAATAATAGAAATAATATGAAGCATGAAGTTTGTGGTGTTAGTGAAGAATGAGAGCTTACTCAGATTTAGAGAACCACATCTGTTGAAAGGATCCAAGTGATGCCAATATACTGCCTCCTATCCAAACACTGTAACACTCTGGTCAGTAAATGGTGTCGGCTTGTTTCTATATGTAGTCATTCAACTAAACTGTCTATTGCCTAGAAATCGTGTCCTAAGTTAAATGGCAGGCCAATAATTCATCACTAGTAAAGGTATCATCTAGCCTTCCTACTTCAATACAGTTGAACATATAACAGAATTATGGTTTATAGGTGTATGAACGGAGCATGAAACATTGAAGACCATGGTACTTAATTTGTGCATGAATATTGGTTTATGTCCTTGGCATTACCAAGTTAAAGAACATAATTGTGCTTCTTATTCATTTCACTCTGACATATACCTCAAATAGATAGCACTATAAAGATAACATCTTGTCAATTTTCTAAATTCAGATATTTGGTTCAGTGTTGGTACTTGTGTATGATAATCTGGTTTTGAAGCTAACCATGAATTCATTTCTGATTTGTTTGTTCCAAATTCAGATAATTGTTCACTATTCAGAAATGCTGTTTCTCACTTTCAATGAGTTATTCTATTCAGATGAGTCCGAGATGAGGTGAGCAATCAGCAAAGCTTAAACTACACTCAATTTCCTGTGAAATTATAAGAGCTACCCTTGAGGTTTATCCTACTCACCAAAAACCCAATAAAATTTATAAATTGAAAATATAATGCAAAATATTTGTTTCTTATTTCCAACAAAGATCGCTAACTCCTGGATCATGCATAAAACCATAAGTATGGGATACATTCAAAACCAATTAGAAATTAAATAAGCAAATAAATCCAACCTGAATCTCCTTTCAGTTGCATTTCCACTTGCTAGAACTTTCACCCTAGCTGCTTGAGGAGATTCCTAGGAACAATATCAGTTATTGTCAGGATGAGGATAATCAATAACAAAAAGCAAATGCACTTATATGACCACATAATTAAGAAACATGCAAGGACTATTCAAACATCTCTAATCTGGCAATTTCACCAAATATCAATCTGAAATGTAGAAATGGCTTAGCAAAAAATTGTAATCTCAGCCACGATGGAATGGATATCTCCCCAAATCTTATTTTTCTATATTTCCCACTCCCTTTCCCATTTCTCTTTTTGACAAGACAGGGAGTTCAAAATCTATTCTGCTAGAACAAGACAAAATTACATAAAAATTGATATTTTCATCCCAATAAGAATGTAACATAATGGACAACCTCCAGTAGATCTTTCTCAAGACGTTCTTTCAGCTGTTGCATTGATGCCGTTCCACCAGAAAGCTGAAAATAGACAAGCAACATGGTATAAGGACTCTAAAACGTTGAGTACCATGCGATCTAATAATGGAAACACGGAAGAATGGTATTTACTGATACATGTTAATTAGTAATGATTGTTACAAAATATTTTCAGCATGTTATTCAATTTATACAAGACATTTCAGAGGACAACCGCTATAAAGTAGAAAGATGTGAAGTTTTAGAAATATGGTGACATGGTGACAACACCACACATTATATTTCTAGAACAAACAAATTTGTGTTGAAGTTACCAAATGGATGATCTAGGTAATATTCATAAACTTATTCAACTTTAAAGAACTATGGTGACTTTATTTGAAAAAATTGCTAAAAAGGGAGGAACAAAGTACTAACCTACATACAAGCAAAAGAGATTTCAAATACAATTCCTTATCAGA
Source organism: Salvia splendens (assembly GCF_004379255.2). Classification (NCBI taxonomy): domain Eukaryota; kingdom Viridiplantae; phylum Streptophyta; class Magnoliopsida; order Lamiales; family Lamiaceae; genus Salvia; species Salvia splendens. Next base: position 24,856,036 of record NC_056044.1, read on the forward strand.
TCACTGAAATGACTGATGTAACCTAATAACTAAGTAGATTAGTTCACATACTGACTGCATAACCACCTGGAACAATCATGTAGTTTACAACATATAGACAGGATATCATCCCCACGAATCCCTTGGCTGGGGTGAATAAGACACGTGACAGAATATGCTAATGGGAGAAGGAATGTTTGTTCAGAGAAGATATAATGTAGCAGTCATCTTACCAATATGCTGCTATAAAGTTCTCTTCGGATGTCAACATCACACTTGCTTATGCTCTCAATAACCTGGAGAGATTGAACAAAAGTGTAACTATAAAATCAGCTAAGAACAGAGCCTACTTGAATGTAATCTACACACCATTTGCGGCAGGCCATGGGCAGATGAAGTTGTCTCTATAGAATTTTCCATACCAGGTATAGTCTGTGATGAAGATCAAATTGTGGATAAATTAGCTTATGACATCAATTTAAACCTATATAATGTTGAGCAAGGGAAGACACCAAAAATGATCTTCACAGACATAACTCCATCAAAAGTATCTGGATAAAAAAAGGGGTCGCAAACACAACAAACAATAGGTTCTTCTGCACTTTGAGATGCGAATTAAGAATATATACTCATAAAAGAACTGGTTTAAATCAGTCAGGGACAAAGTTCAGAGACAAATTCCAAATAAAACTAGGCACTAACCATAGAGTCTCTAGTGACTTCCAACATCAATAAAGGAATGAAATTGTGCACAATTTCATTTCATTATTGATATTGGAAGTCATATACATACAGATTCATAGCATTATGAAATAGCACATGATGAATCAAAGAAAAATAGTACTGAAATTGATCAGAAATGACACGCACCAGAGCTAAAGATGGATTAAACAATATATCAGGAATCTTGAATCTGTCAGCACCGATCTCAATTGTTCTACACCATTACAATAAAAAAAAGAGATCAAATTAGAAAGATCGTACTTGGATAAATTCTAATGATGGTCAATGACAAGTAATGTCTAGCTGGCCCAGCAGATATATATACACAGTTATAAGTATTAAAGTTAACTTGGGTTCAACTGGGTACACCTTCGAAAAGGGTAAATACTGGGCAAACAGATATCAGTCACAAAAGTTGAACAAACTTTGGATGTATCAAAGATAGTTTTAGAAATATTGATGAAGAAAAGGAACACTTGACAATAAACTTACTGTCCATCAGGAAGCTCATAAGGTGTCATTGGAATATTGGAGAATGATGTATCTGACCAGTGGATACAATGTTAGCATATATGGGTCAATAGCATTATCCCGAGAATAAAACAAATGAAAGATAGAATTCTAAATCAAAACACGGCTAGTGGAATTAATTGATGACTTTAAGTTGTCTATACAGTGTACAAACCATCATATGGAGTGTCTGGTGCTCGACACACGCATTCTTTAATATCACTAACAATCACCCGCTGCAAGAAAGAATGAAGTCTAAGTAACAGAATAGGAGCCAACAACTAATGAATTCTGACAAATGAAATTACCTGAGAATAAAGTTTGTAACTTTCTGTAGTATTGGGGAGGTCAAGGTCCACAATCTGTTGTAACCAAGAACAAAGGTTATTATGATGTTATCAGGAAAAAAAAACACAAATTTCAATCAAGCTGTAGACCTTAGATTTTCTAAGAAATATATCAGGAATTAGCAGCCTGAAGTAACATTAAGTTAAAAAATGATCTCATATACACCATCATGAGAAGAAGGAGGTGCAATGCTTTCAGCCACATAACAAAGATTTTGATTTCACTGGTGGAAATAGGAGTATATTTGCAAAACAATGATAGTGCAGACTATACATTTTACTGGTTACCATAGATTCTCCTATAACTCATAAGAAAGTAGGCTGGCTAATCAAGCATACACTAAGATCAAATGGCATGCCACATTTTCTACATAATAAATGAAATACTTGGTTCGTAAACATTATATGAGGATCAACGACCTGAAACTCTCCAGGACGAACTTCCTTTCTTTTGAATGCATAACGAGGCTTTATCTGCAATTTTGGATATAAATAAGGGAAAATGAGAGAAACCAGATTAAAACTTATGCAGAATACAAGTTCAAACTTTGCTGAAAACAAATTCTAGAGAAAATTATGAACTCACAGAAAGTCCTTTGCTTTCCAGGCTTTTTAACAAGCAATCGCTAAGGAAATCACCTCCAATAGGAGATGTTGATACGGCCTATATTAACAGAAAAATTTAAACAGTAATTAAGATGGGAAATTGAAAGAATAGGTATCTTTTATTATTGAAATCATGATTTTGACAATGGTATGAATGGAACAGGGCATGACATTAGCCAATCAGAGAATCTCTACCTTCAATATTTGCATCACAAAAAATAGATGTATGATGGCTTTCCAGAAAAAAGCTACTACTCCCTCCGTCCCATTACATGTGAGACATTTCTTTGGGGCACAAGTTTTTAGGAATGAAAAAAAATAAAGAGAAAAAGTAGGAGAGAAGTTAAAGTAAGAGAGAGATGAGTGTTGCTTTTTGCCATAAAAGTAAATGTCTCAAGTAAATGTCTCACTTATAGTGGGACGGCCTAAAAAGGAATACGCCTCACTTGTAATGGGATGGAGGGAGTATTATTCTGGAAGAGAGTAAAATCATAATCCATATAAAGCCATGGCGTGTTGAATAGATTAATGCAGGTCTCCTTTAAATTTACTTGGGCAATTAATCATTGATAGCTTTTCGCAGAAAAGAACGTCTGTGTTATTTGATTTTTTAAAAAGACATCAAAATTATATCAAGATCCTATACCTGAAAATCAGGCTAAGTAGATGCCGTTTGAGCATGCTTATATGCCTTACTGTATAAAGTGTCATCCTAGATGGCAGGAATGAAGAACTATGTTTCCAAACTGTTAGGATCGTCGACTGCAACATTAGTTTGATATTGTCCGCTTTGGGTCAAGCCCGTACGGATTTGTTTTTAGGTCATTCCCAAAAAGCTCAAACTAATTGGGGTTGGACAGGAATTACATTCGCCTTCCAACTTCCCTCACTTATCCGATGTGGGATGGGTTTGTACCCAACAAACATCCCCTCAAACTGAGACCACATCGGGAACGCAGTCGACATGAACATGGGTCGTTCCAGCCCTGGCTCGGGCCCAACTCTAACTCTAAGTTCTTCAGGGCCCGACCCTAACTGGGGCTCATCCAGGCCCGACCCATAGCCACCTGGGCCTGATACCACTTGTTAGGATCGTCAACTGCAACATTACTTTGATATTGTCGGCTTTGGGTCAAGCCCGCACGGATTTTTTTTTGGGTCACTCCCAAAAGGCCTCATACTAATTGGGGTTGGACAAGAATTATATACACCTTCCAACTTCCCTCACTCATCCGATGTGGGATGAGTTTGTAACCCAACACAAACATTATTTATACAGGTAAAAATCAAGGATAACAGAGTTACACATTTACTTGCTTTTTTGTTTTTTTCCCACGAGACTAAATTTTAGATGAAGCAGAACGAGGAACAGGGACAGAAAGAAAGACACCAGAAAACAGGCTGAACTAAAACACCAACATGAACTAAGAGTATCTAGCATGTGAAGAGAAGTAACCATAGTAGTACGAAAAATACAAAGTACTGTAAAAAGATGATAGGATATCTTGCAAAGAGAAAGAAGTACATGCACTTATGTCGAACAGTGGAATTAAATACTAATACATCTATGTGTTGACGGACTGAGAATATCTCAAAACAAAATTTTCTCATTAAACCATGAGTACCTTCTGAAGAACATAACCATCATGTACTGGAGCTACAGTAGTTGATCCTCCACCACTGAATCAAGGAGCCAATGAACTAATTAAGCTTATAAGTATTCATTTTCAACAGTCAGATAAACAAAAAACAAGTGCAAAGGGAAAGTATTATAAGGGAGTACTAGACTTCATGTTCTTGATTGTGTTATAGCTTACAGAGTTATCAAATATCATAAGAAAAAGGTTTAATGGCCAAACAACTTCAACCTTTGCAAAATTTTATGTTTCAGGAAATTCTTTAGAAATTGTCAATTTGCCACATATTTGGCAATGAATTGCTGTTTTGGCCAATCTGTCATTTTTAGGGTTGTGCAGCAATGTAAAGAAGATGTTTTTGCAAGATAAATACAGAATATTAAAATCAGTAACCTAAAGTATACTCCCTCCGTTTTTTAAAAATAGCAACTATTTCCATTTTGGGCCGTTCCTTTAAAATAGAAACTTTAGAATCTTTCTATTTTAGGACATGGACCCCACAATCCACTAACTCTACTTTCACTACTTTTTCTCTTCCTCTCTCTTACTTTACTCATTTTTCTTTTCATCTCTTACTTTACCAATTGTTCTCACTTACTTTACCACTTGTGCATTAAAACCCGTGCCGTTTCAAATGTTTCTATTTTTTAAATACGGAGGGAGTATCATATACTCATAGCCACAAGACTTGGTCAGGAAAGTTAGGTTGACCAATTCACAAATTAAATAACAGTGACTAGCCAAACATGTGATAATGGGAATAGAGAAACACATTTCACAAACTTATCAGAGATTGCTGGGGAAGAAAAGGAACACTACAGTCTACTTGGTCCCAATTCACAAAAATATAAAACGAAAAGAATGTAAACTGACTTAGGATCATTATATGATTTGGATAATTGGGATGTACAGTACGATGATATCACATTTTAAAAAACTTTTAACCTCATAATGCACAAAAACTAAAAAAAGTTGCTGTCTGTTGGACGAAAAGATATCATATGACTATATGAGTAAGAAGAACAATTGTCTTACACTCCCATAACAAGGGAAACTTTTTCATTCCCAAATCCCAATACATGTGCAGGCAAGTGAAAGAGTTTGAAGTACAGAAACGAAAATGTTGAGTGCCAAAAATGGAGGGTTGAAATTCATGTAAAACTTAAGTTTAAAGCAGAAGTATTGTGATGGCACAGTATATAAGCCCCTAGGGCCCCTACCAGTCAACAACTAAAGAGGTGGCACGTCCTGATGCAAAAGAAGTAAGAACCTGGAATAAATAAACAACCTACAATTAGTAAATGACAAAATAAAAGGCCATGAAATAAAAGGAACAAACAGGACACTGATTCTAATTATTAATGAGATCAGAAATAGGGGCTCACAGCATTTTTGGCCAAAAATAGTGCAGGAACTTGATATTTTTCAAACATAATCTCAGCAGTCCTGTTAGACAAGTAAACTCGATCAGCTTAAAAACAACCAGAAATCACTACAAGGTAGAAGACATGATACACTAATCACAATCTTTATGTAACCTTAGAGTAAAAAGGATATAGTACATCACGATCTATCAGTTAACATGGTTCTCATTACTCATTAATGGAACCACAATTGGAAGTATTGCAGCAATCATACTATGCAATAGACTGACATGAATTAATTCAAGAAATGTTAAAAGACAATAATTAGTTTCAACTTTATAAAAACCTATTTAAAAAGACAATCTTCCCTGTTATACTCTAAATAATTCATAGTAATTAACTTCTCCTCGTTTGGTGAAATTTAGATATAAATTTAGATATAAATTTGCTGCATGGTTGCCGCCAAAAATGTGCATATATACCATCAGCTACATAACCAGACATTCAACTCACTTTTCCCTTTGCTGTTGAGAATTAGAACATGACTCGGCAAAGAGCATTGGATGTTCCTTTGGATCAATCAACAGGCATTTCCTGTGACAAACATCATATAAATTGCGATAAATTAATGTGCAATACTAAGAATATAGAAGACATGGACAAACCCAAAAATATCACGAAATAGGGATAAAATGTCTGCTTGAAAAAGTAAACAATCCTCCACTTGTTTACAAGAAGGCCTAACGACATTGAGGTGGGAAGTTTAAAGTTAACAGTTCAACTACCTCAAAGCATGGTCCCATATGCCTTCAACCATATCCCAGTCAACGACTACTCCATCCTTCATAGGTGATAATACCTGAAATTAACTTTCCACTATGGTCAACAAGACTATTGAGCAGCTACAGCTTAGAACAATGTATGGATATTTCGAACCTCCATGTGATCCCTGCGAAACCCCAAGTTTTGTGATCCTACAAAAAATTTGCTCTTGCTCTTTGATTTAGACTCTTGGGCAGATCCTGAGTTCTTGTTTGCATTATCAGCATCATCAGTTTCCATTTCATCAATTGACCCGACAACCTGATTAGACACATAATTTGCGGTAATCCATGATTAACCGATTGTCAAGGTAAAGATGAACAGCCCTACTCTGAATTAGGGGTAACAAGTTACTCCTACTCATCATGTGTGATTACTCTCATGTGATCCCTCCACACAAAACCCATTATATCTTCGACCAATAATTTTAACTTATTAAACTTTAAGCTGCTGCTGCTGCAAATGCATGATAAGCTCTAAATTTGGAACCCGAAATAGCAACACTCACTCTCTGGCAACTAACTACAGTCACATTGTACTAGAATTCTAGAAACAAAAATAAAAATCGAAAAGAGAACAAATCAGAAGATGAATCATAAAGAGACAGCAAGAGAAAGGGTTGAGTTGGCTCTCACAGATGGGAAGACAGCTTTCGGCGCATCTTCGCCAGCATAACCAGCTTTGCAGGTATGGGAACCCAAGTCTACGACTATTGCCGATACTTCATCTGAATTAAATACCAAAAGAAGTAAATTACCCAGTAAACCAGAAAATAATTCAATATTGTAAACTAAATTGAGAGAAGAGTGGAGCATGGTACACGCACCTCCTCCATACATGATGATAAGACGAGGATTTGGACAGTGGCGGTTCGATTTTGATGGTAGGAAGAAGTGAGCGCGCGAATTAGGGTTTAAAAAGGGAATTACCGTTCACTTGCTTACACCTCCTCTACTCCCGGGAGGGAGACTTGATAGGACCGGAATTACGGCTGTGGGGTTTTCTTTCCATCATTTAATTACCGTACATAAACAAAAATAATCTTGGTTATCGAATTTTAGAGCACTCGCAACAGGCGTAGGGGTGGCTCGGTACCTTACCGAAAATCGCGCGATGACAAAATATCATATCTATACCATAATGCGGTATACTGAAAATTCAGTTTCGTTAATTTTTTATACTTTTATCTTAACGTTATTGCGGTATAACGTACTTTTACGGGACACTACAGTACGGTATGGTATACCGTAGTACCGATATGCAAAAAAAAATCTCTTTTATATACAAAATGTTTAAAAGTATGATTTTCGGAGATTTTTTCTTTTTAATTCTATTTTATATTATATAAATATACTAATGTAATATATATAATATTTCAACATGTACCGATTTTTCGGTATGCACCCAAATATTCGGTATACCATGGTATACCGCGGTATAGGAAAATTTATACCGTTACCGTACCGAAAATTATGGGGTATTTTTTTGGTGCGATAAGTGCAGTATTTCGATATTTTTGTCCAGCCCTAAATAGGAAACCATTTTGGCTCGAGTCTCGTTTCACCAAGGTGAGTCGGGAGTGAGACGCCGTTGTGGGTGTCCCGTCGCGCAGGGACTCCTAGCTAGGGTGGTGAGGTTGAGATCGAGACAACCCGCCACCCCCCATGGCACGATGTGGTTGGGCGGTGACGCATGCGAGTGGGCGCCATACTAGCTATTGGAAATTTGACGTTTTTTTGTATTCGGAAAAAATTCAAAAATTATTCAACTTTTCCAAATATTAGTAGTACCATTTAGTTTTTTTGTCATTTTTATCCTATAATTCAATCTCAAAATCATCTATTAATACTTTCATTTATCATATAGTTTTTTTACACAAAAACAGGTCAATCCGACTCGTTTCCAGCCAACTCGATCCCGTCGAGGAAGTCGCAAGCCAGAGCCAGTGTGGGTGGGTCGAAGCCGATTGGCGACGTCGTCCGCGAAGGGTAGAGGCTGGAAAGGGCCAAGCCAAACCAAGCTAGTGCTTACGGATTGGCGTATTACGGCCAAAAGATAAAACGACTTCCTCCTAGCGTGTAGAAGAACCCTAAACCCGCTAGACACCAGCAAACTTCATCGAGTTCTGAGAATCGAGCTAGACAATATCCTTAAAATGCACACTATGGTGCCAAGAGCTAGAGAGAATAAAGAATGTTTGTTGTGGTGTACTCTTCTACTCCAATCTGCAAGCCTACCAAATGTAAGATCTTGCAATCAAGATACCTCATAAAGTATTTGGGAGTTATGAAGATGAAAAGCCAAAGGATCTGGCCACATGGAAGGCCAAAGGTCCCCACTAAATCATTCCCACATTTCCTCTTACCAAATGCCCCACCCCTCAAACCAACGAGACAAGTTATCTACAGCGCGGGTTCACCCATACCTCGTCTCATCAAAATGAGACCAAGCCATGGGTGAGACCCATTGCGCATATGATAAGGCTAATTTCATGCATAGGTCTAGGGGGTGAATTCATACAATTATAAGGTCTAACACATGTTTTAAGCCAGGTGTGTAGAAGAATTCACCAGGTCGAGGAACAAAGAAGGTGGATTCCAAGGACCATGCAATTATGGTGAATAAGTGAGCAAATTCGGAGGAAACAACTAGACGGAGGGATCGTGAAGCTGAAGGGCAGAATGAAGATTTCTGCGAAGGTTTCTAGAAGATCCTACCGCATCTATATAAGGAAGGAAGCATGCAATCTGGAGGGATCCTCTCGGTGGGGACCTCAGTAACAGATTAGTTTGCAGCTCATTTCACTTCTACACAGTTTTTGGGTTCTGATGGGGAATTTGTAGGGCAGTTCTGGGTCACTGGTTGCTAGTTAGTCATCGGAGTAACACCGTCCTCGTGGAGGGCGAAGAAACAATTTAAATCGCTTTCATTTTAGTTTTCTGTCATGAATTTCACCGAGCTTCGCCGTTCGGAGCTAGACCCTGTTTACTGTCGAATTGCTTTAGTTTATGAAATTTCTGTTTTCCGCCATTAACGAGTTCTGCTGATTTCGATTATGGGTGTTCATTATTTGCGTTTGTTGTAGTGCTGAGTTGGATGTTTGAGTTTTGTGTTGGTTGACGAGTTTGGTGAAATTGCTGGGATCTGGTGTTGATCGAAGTAGATCTGGGTGAATCGGGAACCATGGAGTTGATGTTGGTAGCTGTTTGGGTTCGGAAGGCTTGGATCCGGAGTGGATTGAGTTTCCGACGTTGGATCTGAAGAGTGATTGAGACTTATGCCTAACTTTCGTGTTTTCATTTCATTCCGCCTAGTATACGTAGATCTGTTCTATTTCTGGTTGTTTGCAAGTTTCCGACGTCTGAACTTTTACATTTTGTTTGAATCTCGGTATATGCTCTGTTTTCTCCATCTTCGTGTTTGATTTAGTTGATGTAACTTGTGATTGTGTCTAGAGAATTTTGGCGTACATAGTTCTTAATTTTTCTTTCTTTATTTTCAGTTTATGAGCAGAGGCTTGCGATTTGGATACTGTGGAGGCTCATCTGAGTGGATAAACGACCAGTTTACTTGGCAAGTCAAGGGCTCAGCATCTACGGTCACCACCAGATCGAGATTATCTACGGTAAGTCCATTTCCGTTTGGTTCAGAAAGTGAAGAGGATTGGAACTCGTCAGGAAGGGAGGATCCTAAATCGTCTTCGGAAACAAGTACAGAGGAGGAAGAAACAGTGGTCATGGCAAACATAATCGATCTAGATCCAGAAATCGGCTCGCTCACTGCTCATCTAGACGGAGAGCCGGCTCAAGCTATAGTTATGAATCCGCGACAGAGGTCCATTGAGATCAAGACGAACGTGCTCGGCATCCTACCAACGTTCTCTTGGCGAAGGAATGAGTGTCTGTACGAGTTCTTAAATGAATTCAGCAAATTGTGTAGCATTCAGATGAGGCCGAATGACGCAACAGAGGAGGACTATCGCTTGCGCGCAGTTCCTTTTGCCTTGAAGGGGGAAGCCAACACTTGGTTATTAAGGTTGCCCCCGGATTCTATCCTTACATGGAGAGACTTTAAATTGGAATTCCTAGATTACTTCTTTCCGTCGAACAAGATGAACGCTCTCAAGAAGGAGATCGTGGAGTGCAAGCAGGAGTATGATGAGTCTCTGAGTCAATATTGGTCACAATTTAAGGGGTTGCTAGATGCCTGCCCGAACCATAGGATGATTGAGGCAGAGATTTACTATCTGTTTTATGAAGGAGCAAACCCTGAGTCAAAGGATTTGATGAACTCCTCGAGTGGGGGAAATTTTACAAAGAAGAGAGGAAGTGAAGCAAGAGAAATTCTGGGAAAGCTGATTGAGGTGAAAAAGGCATACGATAGCCCAAGGAATTTTGTGAAGAAAGGCTCAGCGAATGCGCTGAGGGAGCAGGATGAAGAGAGGGTAGAGGCAAGAATCGACAGGCTTGAGAAAGCACTATTGAATGCCATCGAGAAGACCAAACCACTAACCTCACAAGAAAAGGAGAAACCTCCGGGTCTAGGAGATAGTCAGTTTCAGCGATATTATGGACCCCAGGAAGGGGAGTACCCAGCTCAAGTTAATGCAATGGGGAGTTGGAATCCCGATGGAAGTTGGAATCCAGGGAGACAGAGAGATGCACCCCGGAGGAACCATCCCAATTTCAGATGGTCGGACAACGACCAGAGCCAGCCAGCACCACAACAGAACATTCAGTTTGTACCTCAACCGGAGAGGCAGAGTAACTGGTCTGGGAGAAATCAAGAGGGGCAGGGCAACTGGAGTAGTCGAAACCAGGGAGATCATCCGAATTGAGGGAACAAGAACCAAAACCATCAAGGGAATTCTTATGTACCACCACACCAGAGGAACTTCCAAACCACCTATCAAGGGCCAGGAAACCAGTTCAACAATAGTTCGGGAGGTCAAGGGAACATTCGCCAGAATCAAGCAAGTGGTTCGAATGCAGGCCCAGGGTCCAGTCAGCCCAATTCTAAAACACCGAGGAATCTGGATGAGATGGTGCATGACCTCGTAAGTTCTCAGCAGCATATGCAGAACAACTTGCAGTTGAACAATGACGTAGTCCACAAGCTTCAGGACGCTCAGCAAGAGCAAAAGGCGGCAATGGATATGCTGGCAAAACAGATGTCACAGATAGCTACTTCTTTGAGCGAGATGCGAGGGAATGAAGGCAAGATTCCTGACTCAGTAAGGATGCCTGATAGAGCTAACATCAGTCTGATCACTTTAATATCCGGAAAGGAGTATGAGGGTTCAGAGATAAGGACGAATGAGGAGACAAACCCCAAAGGAAAAAGGGGTATAACCTCTAGACCCGAGAACTTAAAGGGAAATAGTCCCGAGAGAAAAGATGACCTTAGGGCAGGAGATTTGGAGAAACCACTGCCTAAAGAAGCTGAACCATTTTTCATAGATCCAGAGCCGGAGTTTGAAAGGGAGAAGGTGAGCAAAGGAACCAATGAGCCCTCAGCTGGATGTTCTACTGGAGCAGGGAAGTTACTGAAGTCATTCCCAAGTCGAGGGGAAGCTAAGAAAAAGAAGGAAGAACCGGTAGACTTCATGGACATTTTTGGGAAACTGGAGATTAATTTGCCATTCTTACAAGCCTTGAAGTTGCCGGTGTTCAGCAAGTTCATTAAGGAATTTATAGCTGGAAAGGCTAGACCCAGTGGGAAGATTCTAATTGGAGAGAATGTGTCAGCAGTGATTCAGAAGCGGAGAATGCCCTCCAAATGCACTGACCCAGGTATGTTTACCTTACCTATTTCAATCGGTGATGTAACAATTGAGCATGTCATGTGTGATTTAGGGGCTTCGATAAATGTTTACCGCTTTTCATTTACAAGAAACTGGTAGGAGTAAGTATGGTAGATACGAAAGTGCATGATTTCTTGTACCCAGCTGATTTTCATGTGATAAAGATGAGTGACAATGAATCTGTTGAGTCTAGTGGCGTACTTCTAGGAAGACCTTTTCTTCGTACAGCCAAGACCATAATTAATGTTTTTGACGGGACTATATGCCTTGACTACAATGGGGAGAAATACACCTTAAGCATCGATGAAGCAATGAAGAAACCTCTTGATGTAGAAAATTTGCATGCTGTTGATGTTATTAACCCCTTAATCCAGGAATATCTTGAGAAAGAATTAATGCAGGAATAGATTGAAAATTCAGAAATGAGTTATTCTATCGACAGAGAAGTGGCTGGATGGTGTGAAGCAATGAACACAAATGAATTATCAGATGAAGAGCTAGCCGAGGCAATCTTGGAATTCTGTAAAAATCTAGGAGTAGCTATGTCAAGGAAGATACCCCATGTTGCGAGCATGGAGGCTTGTTCTAGGTCGAGGAAAGATATAATATCTGATGGAACAGAGAAAAACCCCTTGCCCCTGGAGGCAAGTACTTTGAAGAAAGAACTGAAGGTGCTCCCACCAGGCCTCAAGTATGCTTATCTCGAGGAGAATGAGACTTTTCCCGTTATCATCAACAGCAACTTGACCAAGGAACAGGAGAATGAGTTGTTGAACGTGATCAGAAAGAACAAGAAAGCCATAGGATGGACTCTCTCTGATCTGGTAGGAATAAGTCCGGATCTTTGCATGCCCCATATTCGGTTGGAAGAGGGAGCGTAAGCTTGCAGGGACCCCCAGCGTAAGCTTAATCCGAACATGAGAGAGGAAGTTTTGAAAGAAGTCTTGAAGATACTCTCCCTGGGAATTATCTACTCTATTCCGGACAGTGAGTGAGTCAGCCCAGTTCACATGGTTCCCAAAAAATCAGGGATTCAGGTAGTCAAGAATGATAAGAATGAATTGGTTCCCACTTGACTTGTTACTGGGTGGATGATGTGTATTGATTATAGGAAGCTGAACGAGGCGACCAGGAAAGATCATTTCCCGCTCCCGTTCATTGATCAAATGCTGGAGAGGCTAGTAGGGAAACAATATTTCTATTTCCTACACGGATACAGTGGATACTTCCAGATCTATGTAGATCCAGACGATCAGGAGAAAACTATATTTACGTGTCCTTTTGGCACGTATGCTTACAGAAGGACGCCGTTTGGTTTATGCAATGCGCCAGGCACTTTCCAACGGTGCATGATGAGTATCTTCTCGGATTTATTGGAGGATTGCATCGAGATTTTCATGGATGATTTCACTGTGTATGGAATTCTTTTGACTCCTGTCTAGCAAGTTTGGACATTGTGTTGAGGAGGTGCCAGGAAAAGCATTTGGTTTTAAACTTCAAAAAATGCCACTTTATGGTCCTTGACGGAATTGTCTTAGGGCATGTAGTTTCAGAGAGGGGTATACAGATAGACCAAGCGAAGGTTGACGTGATCTCAAAATTGCCTTACCCTACGAATCAGAAAGAAGTCAGAGGATTCCTAGGGCATACGGGGTTCTATAGAAGATTCATTAAGGATTTTGCGAGGATCGCTCAACCACTCACCCATCTGTTGCATAATGAAGTTGATTTCATTTTCGATGAGGGGTGCAAGGAAGCTTTTCAGTTATTGAAGGATAAACTAGTCTCTGCCCCTATTATCAGAGTGCCTGACTGGAGTTTACCGTTTGAGATAATGTGCGATGCGAGTGACTACGCAGTAGGGGCGGTGCTATGTCAAAGAATTGATGGGAAAAGCTATGTGATTTTTTATGCATCGAAAACGCTCAATCAAGCCCAGAAGAACTATGACACCACTGAAAAAGAAATGCTGGCGGTGGTATACTCGTTTGAGAAGTTTCGCCCGTATTTACTGGGGTGGTCAAGGGTGATAGTCTTCACCGATCACGCAGCTATTATGTACCTGCTGGCAAAGAAGGAGTCCAAACCCAGATTGATTCGTTAAGTGTTACTTTGGCAGGAATTTGATTGGGGGGTTCGAGACAAAAAGAGGACAGAAAACAAAGTGGCTGATCACTTGAGCAGGATTTTCCAAGGAGAAACGGATGAAGCTATACCTGATGCATTCCCAGAGGAGCATCTGTACTATTTAGGGGAATTTCCAAGACCTATCAGTTGGGAAGAGATAATGGCGTTAACATGTCAAGGAGATTCTGAGAAAAGGAAATGTCAGCTGAACGTCGAGCCTTGGTTCGCAGACCTGGCAAATTATTTAGTCACTGGAGAGGTACCAAGTTCTCGATCAATCACCAGGGCCCAGAAAATGAAACTGAAAAGTGAAGCCAAGTATTATTTTTGGGACGACCCGTATTTATGGAAAATGGGGGCTGACCATGTGATTAGGAGGTGTATTCCAGAATGGGAACAGAGGGATGCGCTGAATCATTGCCATGCCCTAGCTTGTGGAGGTCACTTTGGACCCAGGACGACGGCGAGGAAGGTGTTAGATAGTGGGTTTTACTGGCCCACATTACATTAGGATGCTTTTGAGTTTTGTCAGAACTGTGAGAGATGCCAGCAGACATGGGGAAATTTCTAAGATGGATGAAATGCCACAGGTCCTAGTAATCGTTTGTGAAATCTTCGACGTATGGGGGATGGACTTCATGGGTCCATTTCCATCTTCATATGGGAACACATATATCCTTGTGGCAGTAGATTATGTGTCGATATGGATATAAGCCAAAGCTACACCATCCTGTGAAGCTAAAGTAGTGGCAAAATTTCTTAAGTCTAACATTTTTAGCAGGTATGGTGTGCCTAGGGCTGTTATTTCGGATCAGGGGACGCACTTCCATAATCGAATGATAGAAGCTCTAATGAAAAAATATGGAGTGCACCACAGGCTGTCTACACCTTATCATCATCAGTCAAATGGGCAGGCAGAAATATCAAATAGAGAGATCAAGGCAATACTAGAGAAAACGGTGAATCCGTCAAGAAAAGACTGGAGTAAGAGGCTTGACGACGCACTATGGGCATACAGGATAGCCTATAAAACACCTATTGGAATGTCACCCTACAGGCTAGTGTTCGGTAAGATGTGCCATTTGCCTGTGGGTGTGGAACACAAGGCCTATTGGGCGGTCAAGGAAATTAACATAAACCCTCAGGCGTGTGAAGAAGAGAGGAAACTGCAGCTTCAAGAACTGGAGGAATTACGACTTGAGTCTTATGAGTCTGCAATGTGGTATAAGGAGAAGACTAAGCTTTGGCATGACAAAAATCTCCGAGTCAAGGAACTACAAGTAGGACAGAAGGTTCTCTTGTTCCAGTCCAGACTCAAACTGCTACCAGGAAAGTTAAAATCCAAATGGGTTGGACCTTACACTATCATAAGTCTTCGCGCAAATGGAGCAGTGGAGATCCAGGGAAGTGCCGCAAACTCTACTACCTTTCTTATGAATGGTCATAGGGTGAAGGTTTTTAGGGATAATTCTGAGTTGTGTGTAGTAGAGGAAGTGCCGCTACGCGCACTCTCTATTATCGATTAAATGGTCTGTGGGGGAAAAACTCTCGACGAATTCATGGGTCAGGTTAATTGGAATGTTTCTTTTCATATCTATTCACTGAACCAGGGGATCTAGAGAGTGTTTAATTGAAAGTGTAAATATTTAGCTGGTTTTTTATAAAAATAAAAATTTCCAAACAAAGAAGAAAATTAATTTTCCAAAAAAAATTTATTTTCGAAACATCAGTCTTTTCTGGGAAAATGTTTTGTCACTTTTTTTTCCTTGACCTGGGCGTCTGGTGTTTCATTTTCTTTTGTTTTTGCCTAAGTGTGGTATCGTGGGAGTAATATTTACATGGGGCAGAGAAACTTAGTTTGGGAGGGAAGTGGAATAGTTTTGAAATTCAAAAACTACTTTATGGGAAGGCGAACGGTTGCATATGTCACGCCTGCAACCGCCTGCATATCCGTACGCGTCCTTACCCACTTTTACCATTTCAACTCCTTATACTCTATTTTCACAATCCAAACTTTCTCTCGCTCTAAAAAATCCCCAATTCTCTCTCGCGATACCCAGCTTTTCACTAACCCTAACCGTAATTTCTTTCAAAGTCTTTGAGAAATTTCAAATCCGAGCAATGGAGAACACATCAACTGTAGGAAGCACCGCCGGAACTGCCGATTCCAACACGGCGAATTTCATGGCAGAATTGATGTAGAAATTTGGAGGACCGGAAGAAGCAATGAAAGCTTTTGCCCTGCTCACAACAATGATGGGGAAGGCTGCACCCACCGCACCACCACCACCACAAGTCCCAGAGGAAACGATTTCTCAACCGTCTACCGCTCATGCAGAAGCCAAACTAGTTACTGGCGAACCAGACAAAAACATCGCGGTGGCCGAAGAACAGGAACACGGTACAAATCTGGTTGCGGAGATGGAGCAGGTTACGCTAGTTGAGGGGGAAACCCCTGTTATCTCTGGTGTTGATGTAGTCGAGGGGGCAACCACTGTGGTGTTTGAAGAAGTCAGAAAGGGGGAAACCCCAGTTGTTGGTGAGTTGGAGGAGGCAACCCCTGGTATTTCTGACGATTGTGTTGGGGAAGAGACCACAGAAAGGATATCGGGCGGAGATGCCCTAATTTCTGAGAAAATGGTTGCTGAGGAGAAAACCCCTGTTTACATTGAGGGGGCAACCCCTATTTTGTCTGTGGAGGGGGAAGCCCTCATTACTGACGACGGATCAGAGCCCAAGGAGAGCGGGCTGGAATTGGTAATAGAACTGGACGATCAGCCGGTGGTTATAGAAGTACCGATCAATGACAGAGAAGCAAGAAGACGGGCCAAATGAAATTTGAGAGAGGAGATCGAGGATCTCGCTGTGCCCGCAGGAGAGGAATTCCACGTCTTAGGAACGGAGTGTGAGCTAGAGAAAGAAACCCTTGGATCTGACGGGGAAGCAGACGAAGAGGAGGAGCGCCGTCTGGCGGCCGAACAGAAAAGGAAGGGAAAGCAAGCTGCTGCTTCCCGGGTCAAGAAGGCTAAGACGACTGCAGGAAGCAAATCTGAGGAAGTTTCGCTCCCGACCCCAACTAAGGTTCCTTTCGCCAAGGAACCTGCCGGCCCTCCTTCGTCTAGCGAGTCTGATGAGGACGAAATCGAAGTGCCCGAGGAGATATTGAACTTGAGCCAGAAGAAGTCTGGCTAAGCAAACAGCTACTGGAAGCAATGAAGAAGTTTGAAGACCCCAAGAGAACTGATACGTACAAGGAGAGATGTAGTTCTGGTAAGTTGGCAAAATCGGGAAAGAGGTATGTGCAGAAGGAGTTGAAAGAAATAGCCTCTGACGAAGAGTTCCGGCAGTATATAGATGCGACCGGGTTCGATTGGCTCCTGCAACACAGTGAAACAGAGGTGCCGACAGCTTTCGCACGAGAATTCTTTTCTACTTTCCGTTTGAAACCAACCACGGACTTGGATGCCAATTCCATCACTTTCCGCCTATTCATCGTGGAGTATGAAATGAGTATACAAGAATGGTCCCTCCGAATGGGACTGTTTACGCGTACGGAGGATGATGAAGGGCTATGGAATGATCGGGTGGTTGGAGCGCCGAAGTTTACACCCAGTTTCAAACCACAACCAGCTTGGGAATTCATCACCCACCCAAAGGTAGGACAGTTTAAAACAAGTGTTTCAAAGGGGTTTTATATAGAGAATCGCATACTCCGATTTGCTCAGACCTTCATCAGCTACAATCTCATGGGGACTGCGAACTCAGCCTTGACAACGACGGATTTATACTTTACTTGGTGCATGGCCACGGGAGTAAGAGTGTATTTAGGCTACTGGTTAGCCCAGTCATGCCACCAAATGACTGCCAATCCTTCCCGACACATGTACACTTGTCATCTTTTAGGGGCTTATATTCAGAGAAACATAATACTGAAGATCGTCAAGTCAGCCCCTGAAGTGGTTATGTGTGAGCCCCCAGAAGCCTTTAACGTCGACTATTTTTTCAACAAAAGGCTGTTGTACATGCACGAGAAGGAGGTGTGCTTCTATGAGGTCGGCCGAGTAGAACCCCAGGTCAAGCGAGAACCAGAAGCTGTCGAATCTACAGCTAAGATTGAAGTTGAGGAGATGAGAAAGGAGGTGGGATGGATGAGATCAGAAATCAGGATGGTCAGAGAAGAGATGGTGGCCCTATGGGGTAGTATGAAGGAGTTGGTGGGGATGTCGTCGACCCACAGTGGTCAGATGAAGGAGGCTGTCCAATTGATGATGATGATGACCAAATGGTTGAAGGAGAATTGCTCCGCGCCCCAGGCGATATTGACTACTGGACCCAGCACGTGTCCACCCACCCTGGGCCAGGAAGTTCATCTCTACAGCGTCCCCCACCCGCGTCTAAACCCTTGCTAGCCCCGTCAGCATCAAAGTCCCTGTCTGTGAAGAAGACATTGACCAGGCAACCGAGTGAGACAGAGCACGAGAAGCCGGATTCGCCGGCACGAAAGAAAGCAAAGGTGACCCGACCTTACGTACCGCCCCAGTCTGGCTCCTGCGGGGGCCAGTCCCCGAATTAAGTCCCCCATGAACAAGTAACTTTTACTTTTCTGTTTTTCTTTTCTTCTTTCTTTTCGTTTTATCTATGTTCTTTGCCCAACATGCCTTATTCTGCATATATGTGTTGTGCCTTCACACGCTTAGCCCAATATTGGATCTAAGCGTGAGAAGATGTTGTTCGCATGTTTTGGCTTTTGTCTGTTACACTTATCCCACTTAGCCCGATGTTCGGTCTAAGTGTGAGAAGTTTTTGTTAATATAGCATGTGTTTGTTATTTGTGTTTTCTGTGTATATCTTCTCCCACTTAGCCCAATTCTTGGCCTAATTGTGAGAAGTTTGTGTTTTCTTTGTGTCTGTAATCTCTGTTTTGTTGTCGCCACTACCTGCCCTGTTTCCACTTCATTGGGATTGCTTGGGGACAAGCATGAATGATGTGGGAGGGGGAGAGCAGTTAGTGCATTTAGTGTCAAGCACGTAAATAATCTGTTAGGTCTAAGAGTCTGTAGTTTTTTTAGGATCTGTGTTTATGTTCGCATGAGCTGGTGTATATGATAAGGCAAGATTCCCTTAGTGAGAGCAATTGAAGATAGGATGCATGTCAACTTTGAGGTCTTTTTCCTTAATAAGCTGAATTCGATTTGAATGACGTAAGGACGATGGAGGATGCATTAGATGACCTAGTTGTGAAGCCCCATCATAAATGTAAGTTATAAGCCATACACTTAGAGCTAACTTGTATAAAAGGGGACCACCACTTAGGGAGAAGAGTCTGGAGGTATAAGCTGGACGAAGTCCAGGGGAGGAAGAAAATAAAAAAATCGGAGGTATAAGCTGGACGAAGTCCAGGGGAAAAGAAATAAAAGAAAAAAAAAAGGGAAAAAATGGTAGCAAAAGAAAAAAAATTCCTAAGGGAAGGGAACAATAGTAACTTGACCCAGGAAGTAAAAAGGAGGACTGTAGGAAAGAAAAACTCTCATGACCTGATGCATCAGTGATATAACACTAACTTAAGAGTGATTCGATCCTAACATCCCTTGTGAGGAATGAGTGATCGAGTGAATCCAACAATTGGGAAGTCAGTAGGCTATCTTGACGAATTGACAGACCGTTTAAGTGAAAGGGGGGGAGGATTTGGAGACCGTAGACGAATCGGATAGACCTTAAGCTTGTGGGGACGATGGCCTAAAAATTGAAACTAGTTCATGCTTCTGTGTTTTTCTTTAAGTGTTTCTTTTTGAGTCTGTAGTATGTCTAGGTCTCGTAGTTGGAGTTTTGTTCGTGTCTTGTTTGTAGAGTCATTCATGGGAACTGTGCACTGAAATTCGCCTTATATCTTTTTCTTGTCTCTCATGCTTGAGGAAAAGCAAGGTTTAAGTGTGAGCAGTTTGATAAGGCTAATTTCATGCATAGGTCTAGGGGGTGAATTCATACAATTATAAGGTCTAACATATGTTTTAAGCCAGGTGTGTAGAAGAATTCACCAGGTCGAGGAACAAAGAAGGTGGAATCCAAGGACCATGCAATTATGGTGAATAAGTGAGCAAATTCGGAGGAAACAACTAGACGGAGGGATCGTGAAGCTGAAGGGCAGAATGGAGATTTCTGCAAAGGTTTCTAGAAGATCCTACCGCACCTATATAAGGAAGGAAGCATGCAATCTGGAGGGATCCTCTCGGTGGGGACCTCAGTAACAGATTAGTTTGCAGCTCATTTCACTTCTACACATTTTTTGGGTTCTGATGGGGAATTTGTAGGGCAGTTCTGGGTCACTGGTTGCTAGTTAGTCGTCGGAGTAACACCGTCCTCGTGGAGGGCGAAGAAACAATTTAAATCGCTTTCATTTTAGTTTCCTGTCGTGAATTTCACCGAGCTTCGTCGTTCGGAGCTCGGCCCTGTTTACTGTCGAATTGCTTTAGTTTATGAAATTTCTGTTTTCCGCCATTAACGAGTTCTGCTGATTTCGATTATGGGTGTTCATTATTTGCGTTTGTTGTAGTGCTGAGTTGGATGTTTGAGTTTTGTGTTGGTTGACGAGTTTGGTGAAATTGCTGGGATCTGGTGTTGATCGAAGTAGATCTGGGTGAATCGGGAACCATGGAGTTGATGTTGGTAGTTGTTTGGGTTCGGAAGGCTTGGATCCGGAGTGGATTGAGTTTCCGACGTTGGATCTGAAGAGTGATTGAGACTTATGCCTAACTTTTGTGTTTTCATTTCATTCCGCCTAGTATACGTAGATCTGTTCTATTTCCGGTTGTTTGCAAGTTTCCGAAGTCCGAACTTTTACATTTTGTTTGAATCTCGGTATATGCTCTGTTTTCTCCATATTCGTGTTTGATTTAGTTGATGTGATGCACGTCGTTGTCAGTTGGATGCTTTGTTAGTTAGTCGCAGCTTTAATTCCGTATTTGATATTTCTGGAAGTTGGTCCCCCGTTCTTAGTTGTGTTCTGTTTAACTATAGTTGGTAATCGTTTGCTCTATCCAGGAAGTAGGTTTAAAATTCCGTAGTTCTAAGCATGTTGTTTTCAGTTTACTAGGTCTAGTGTCTAATTTCGTGCCTAGGTCTAGAAGTAGAATACCTCAACCAAAGTTTGTGTGGCAGCAGCCGTTTTCTAACCGAAAATCTCTAGATGTTTTCTTGCGCGTCCATCTTCGTGGGATCGACCCCTTGCTTCCCTATACTAGTCTATAGTATAACGGGTTGATGGATCTTTGAAACGCAAGAGTTGTGTGTTCATAGCCAGAGTCTTCCGTATCGCCTTGAGTTCCTAGACCTAGTGTTTAGTGGATTCAATGGACTTGGCCGCTCAATCTAGGAATTTATCATACACACGCTCACACGACAGACAACACGTTTCAGCATGCCCTTAACATTTTTTTCCCACGATTTGGTGAAGGTTTCGGTTATCTAAATTCCCGTCTTCACCCAATTCAACTTAATTCCATTATTTAATTTTATTAATTGTTTTATTTCTTGATTTGTGATCGTACAAAACTTTTTGACGAGAAAGTTTCGGTTATCTAAATTCCTGTCTTCACCCAATTCAACTTAATTCCATTATTTAATTTTATTAATTGTTTTATTTCTTGATTTGTGATCGTACAAAACTTTTTGACGAGAAACTAGGCCACTTATTTAGTCCTTATTTACAGTGCATAGGTTAATTAGTTCAATGAATATTCAAGCTCTTTACCTTAAAAATGTTTGGTTTCAAATTTAAGCAATAAGGTCATCCCTTAAACCCATCATTTTTATTTATGGACTTCAAACCATTTACCACATTCTTTTACTCAAGAACTAGCGTACACAATCCACAAGAATCTCCCTTAATTATTTATGAATATCACTATTCAATTTTAATTTATTTATTATGAAATATAACTACATTATATTTTTCAATTTAACTGATAAACGACATTCACTAAAAATAAAATATTCAAATACAAATTAATTTTAATTAATATTCAAATAAAGTTCATAGTAAGTTATATATATAAACATTATTCAAATTAAATTCACATGTAAACATGCTATTAGAAAAAGAAAAGTTAAAAAAAAGAATGCAATAAAATGAAAAAAAACTATGTATAAAAAGCGGGAAAAAAATGAAATTAGGCTTTTAATTTATAATTTTTTATTTTAAAAATATGTTTTATAATTAAGCATCTATTTATAAATATATACTATAATTTTAAAATTGGGTAAGACGAAGCTCACTCACAAGTGGGCGATTAGTGAAGGTACAACCTTTGGCCCCTTCTTCCTTTGCGTGACGCTCGTCGAGAGGGGATGCTTGCAATGCGTCCCCCCGCCAGGATGAGACAGAACCTGAATGCTGCATATGCTCTAAGCTCGCTTGCTGCACCAATCGTTCAGTATCTTATCGGTTTTGTTAGAAAATGAAAGATTGCAATTAGAATCAATTGTTAGGAAAGGAAAGATTGCAATTAGAATCAATTACTCCAATTAGATGATTGACAGAATATTGTAATTAAGGACCTTACCATGTATAATGTCTCATACACCCTATTTAAAGGGTCTCCTATACAATGGAATAATCATCTGATTCTAAAGAACTATTCTCAACTATGTTTTCTACTACGTTTAACATGGTACCAGAGCAGGACTCAGAAAAATTTCATCATCGTCCCTAAACCTTTCCCGACCCTTTAGCCAAAATCTGTAGAAAACATCCCAAACATGTCAAAAAATGACGAAAAAACAGGTCCATCCCAGTCGGATGAGATTGCTCGGCAAATTGCCGAGATCATGAGCCGAAGCCTCGCCATGATAACATCTAAACCAGAAACCACAGAAAACCCCACCAGAAAAACCAGTTGTGTACAAAATTGATACACAACCTCTCCACATCGGATGTAACAAGCTAAACGGAGACAACTACTACAAATGGGCGGTACTAATGAAGACGGCCATAAGTGGCAGGGGAATGGTATCTCACGTAACCGGAGTGCCGCCTGCCTCGCCACGAACAGACCCAGCCTTCCCGCAATGGCAACAAGCCGATCATTGCGTGTTCACATGGCTTACACAACGTATCGAACCACGGCTGGTGAGCCGAGTGTTGAAGCAACCAACGGCCAAGCACATATGGGATACATTGGCGGTCACTTACGGGAGCGGAGGAGACAAACTCCAGATTTACGACCTGCACATCAAAGCCAGTATGGTGAAACAAGGAAGTCAATCATTGGAAGAAGTATGGAGTACCCTGCAAGATCTATGGATGTCTATAGATCAAAAACGAATGAACCCTATGAAGTACCCCGAAGACAAGGAAATACACAACAATTAGATTCAAGAGCAGAGATTGTATACTTTCCTAACTGCCATTGACGGAAAATACGAATCAACAAAGAGGGAGATAGTCAAGATGGAACCACTTCCCTCGGTCGATCTTGCGTATAACCTGATCAAGCAAGAAGAAACACGATCTCAAGTATTGCAGTCAGGGACCGCGACCACGATGGATGACATCGAGGCTGGACTCATCGTCCGAGGAGGGGCAAACCAGTCTAGCGGCGGCAATCGAGGTGGAGGCAGCTAGAACCGGTGAAGTAACGACGAGGACAAATCGAAGCTGGTTTGTTCCTATTGCAAGAAGAAGAAACACACAAAGGATTCGTGCTTCGAATTGATCGGATTTCCCGATTGGTGGGAGGAGAAACACGGCAAAAACCCAACCGCACCACCGCCTGCCCGCACACCCTGGAACCACGGCGGTTACGCGGCTGCAGCCGTCGGAGGAGATGGAGGAGGCTTCCCTCACGCCACCACTGAGGGCAACAGGGAAGTCACTCAAACTCGGGGAGGCGATAGGGGAACCACTACAATCGGGACTGCACAACCATGGACTCGCACCGGCACCGCCAATTTCGCCGGAGGGACAGTGATAACAGACTGGAGTGAGGCGGAATTTGGAGGAGGGTCGACGGCGGGTGAAGGTAAGTTACATTATGTACCCCATGTCTCCGATAAATTACATTATGTACCCCACTTATTGCCCAAAGAACCCCGAATTCTTATTTCTTCCAAATCTGACCCCAAATTATGTAATATCTCTGAAAGTGCCTAAATTGTGTGTAAAAATAGGTTTCAACCCCTAGAAAACTTTTGAATTGCGTGTAAAGTGTCTCGTGAACAAGAGAAAAACGATAGATGGATATTTGATTGTGGGGCAACAGATACCATAACTTATGATGCTTCAGATCTTACAGGGATTCATAAGCCTCAGAAATCTCATATTCAGACAGCTAATGGGGAGTTTACAAAAGTGGAAGGGGCAGGAACTGTGAAAATATCATCTAATCTTCAATTATCTAATTGCCTCTACATTCCTTCGATGTCTCACAAATTGTTGTCTATTAGTCATGTCACAAAGGAATTAAACTGCACCTTACTGATGCAACCACACTTTTGTCTGCTGCAGGATATAATTGGACGCGGCACTGAACGTGATGGATTGTACTATGTAGATGAGATAGCTAAAGAAGGGGCCGCCATGCTAACTAACGGGTCTGCCGATAGGAAAGCTTGGCTTTGGCATCGGCGCTTGGGACATCCGTCTACCGGTTACTTAAAACTATTATTTCCAGATTTCGTTTCTAAACATGATGAGTATTGTGAAACCTGTTTTTTGGCCAAAAGCCACCGAACCTCTTATCCTTTAAATAATACTCGTGTTGATTTTCCGTTTTCCTTAATTCACTCTGATGTTTGGGGGCATGCACCTTTTACTGGGGGACATGGTCTTAGAGATACTACTTAGTTTTTGTAGATGATTGCACCCGCATGACTTGGGTATATATTATGAAGCAAAAATCTGAAGTTTATACACATTTTCACATTTTTTTAACCTTATCAAAACCCAGTACCAACACTCTATAAAAATCTTGAGATCACATAATGGGAGGGAATTCGTTAATTCTGCCATGAAACAGTTTTATCAAGAAAATGGCCTAATTCATCAAACTAGTTGTGCCTATACTCCCGAACAAAATGGTGTAGCCGAAAGAAAAAAACCGTTCCCTCCTTGAAATGACCCGCTCTATGCTCATTGAGTCAAAAGCTCCTAACCACTTCTGGCCCGAAGCTATTGCTACCTCTGCCTATCTTCTAAACAGGTTACCCACAAGTATCCTCAAACATCAAACACCGCTCCAAGCCCTATCCTCCTTCACTAAAATTCCACCACCTTTAACTCTTGAACCGCGAGTTTTTTGGTGCTCCGCTTTTGTTCATACCCCAAATCATGAATGGACCAAACTCTCTCCATGAGCAATTAAGTGTGTCTTCGTGGGATATGGGGTAAACCAAAAAGGGTATAGGTGTCTTGATCCTAAAACCAATCGGATGTTTGTCACAATGAATTGCAATTTCCTGTAAACCGAATACTTCTGTACCCGCCTTAGTAGTCAGGGGGAGAATAATAGTAGTCAGGACCCGCTAAGCTGGATATCAGCGTCAATGCCTGTTAGGGTTTTGTATACTAGAAATCATATTTCGAGTGATTGGATACTGTAAAACTCTAATTGTTATTTTCCAATAAATGCAACAGATTATTTTTTTTGTCATAATGTTGTTATGTTTTACATTTAATGGTTGTTTATTGCATATTTAAATGTATAAGCAAACATAACAAAGTCTAAGTCTTTGTTTTAGTAGACTGGTTGTGGGCGTCGTCCAATTTAAGGTAACACGGTCAGTTCTAAACAAAGAAAAATAAAAATTTCACAACCTAGATAGGCCTAGACTACCTATCGCGAAAGGTTGCAATATCAGTCCGATTATTTCTAAGCCTGATTAAAATAAGATGACGTTGGTGTGGTATAGCACTAAATGGATCTAACAGCAAGACGAGTCTTTATGCTATCTACTGAAAGACGAGGTCTTGATAATTAATTTCTTAATCAATATACGTTAGCATTGAGCATACGATATTGAGTATCTACTACTTTGACTTACCAAAGGTGCAGGATTTTCGTCACCCAACGATCTAGGTATATTGGCTGAGTTCTGTCTTCGTTATTCAAGTCCTAGTATGTTGGTGAAATTTGCCCACACAAATATCAGCGTATAGTCCGGGACACCAGTCAGAAGGTTCGAGGTCGAGTACTGAAGATCTTCACGTGGAGAAGACGCAAGCCATCATCGATTCTTGATTGAATCAACAAGGTAAATTGGTTAATTCTGTAATAAGCATGTTTTAGGGATTTTATATGCTAAAGCATGTTTTAATTCAAGTTATGAGCATGATACATATGATAATTACGCGAATAGAATTTGTCTAAATAATCTGCTAAATAGATCAAATTTATGTGATCTGTAAATCAATGCACGCTTCCGCTGCCAACCCCTTCAATTGGTATCAGAGTCAGTCTTTGGCTCTGATTATTTGGATTTAAATTTCGCGAAATTCATGTATGCATGTCCAATTTGATTGCGAAGCATGTTCTTGGTGTTTTGTTTAACTTAATATGCATGATGAACTCAAGAACTATCGAATCAAAGAACTTGAATTGCTCGATCGTACGAGACGTGCAATTCTTCAGCGCTCACGCCGAGACGGATCGCACCACGCGCGATCGAGGTAGGGATGTCGAGACAGTGGGAGCCAGGGAGCCACGATCACGTGGCGACGCGCGGACGAGCGAGGATCGTGCGCGTCGCAGGAAAGATCGCACGCCCCAGACGCACCCGCGTCAAGATCGTCATGGATGCTGGCGTGGTGCGGCAGTTCGACCGAGAACCGGCCGAGACATCGAGACGCGAGGGAACTCCAACCCTAGGCGGAAGTTCCGAGACGGACGCGCCGAGTCGCGCGTCGTGTGCCGCTGGGATGGGTGCATCGTCGCTCGGATAGGCCGAGACGGGCGACAGCAACTGGCCGAGAGCAGCGCCACCGTCGTGCGCGCTGCTGGCCGAGGATCGCATCAGCCGATGTGTCGAGATGGCCGAGAAGCGTCGGCAACGGGCGCTCGCAGTTGGCCGAGACGCGTCGGCACCCGACGGTCGACAAGACCGAGACGGGCGCTCGCCGCTGGCCGAGACGCAGCGACACCCGATGGCTCGATGGGCCGAGACACTGGCGCGCCACCTGCGCGCCGGTGGCCGAGACGCTGCGTGCGTCATGATTCGACGACGAACTCGTCGGATCTTCGTCGTTCATCGTTCGTGCGAACCTCGTACGATGAGATAACGATGAATGATTATTTAATTATTTTATTAAAAGATATCATTAAAATATTACTCCCTCCGTCCCAGATTAAGAGTCACTTTTTGCCATAAAAGTCCGTCCCAGTTTAAGAGTCACATATAGAATTTTCCATATATGGTCATACAATTTTACCCCATTCTTCATCAAAATTACATAAAAATGCCATTCTCTACATTAAAATAAACCAAAATAAAAATCAAACATTTAATTACACACTCTACCATCTCACTTCATTTATTACACACTCCAAAAAGTCAAAAGGGACTCACCTTCAACCAACTCACTTCATTTATTACACACTCTACCATCTCACTTCATTTATTACACACTCCACCATCTCACTTCATTTATTACACACTTCAACTCTTTCTTAAAACCCGAGCCATAACAATAAGTGACTCCTAATCCGGGACGGAGGGAGTATTATTTAATGGAAATAAAATCTTTTTGGAAGATTTGCCTAGATTTTAGGAATATTTTTATTATTTTCTATATCTATGGAAATAAATAATATTATTTTAATTCCTAGATGATATGGATGAGAATAATTTAATAGTTCCCTAATATTTATCTAAACTTAAGGAATATTTTTATTATTTTCTATATCTATGGAAATAAATAATATTATTTTGATTCCTAGATGATATAGATGAGAATAATTTATAGTTTCCTAATATTTATATATCTAAGATCCTAAAAAGGATAGATATGTATGAATACATTAAATAATGAAATATCTCTTCCTAATCTTGAACAAGGAAATAATTTGAATTTATTTTTCATGTCTTATTAAGGATTAAATAATTTGTTTATTTTAGATATACCTTATAGTAGACATGCATAAGAATTAAATTCTAGAAAAACAGTTTCCTGAAGGAAGATAACAACATTATACTAAAGATTTAATTATCCAGCAAATTAAATACCAACAGAATTTAATCAAGCTTTTCTCTGCCCTAAGGTTAAGGATAATTAACAAAAAACCATAACCCAAATATCTAAGCTATAATTACGAACTCAACGTTTGCGTATGGTCTCCACCAATTGGTCTGCAATTTATGAAGCTTTTTTTCTAATATTATCGTCACCTGCACTGTGGAGACAATAATCCTAAGAAATAGCAAGTTCATATGGCGAACTTCTCAAATATAAATGGTATGAACTAGAATGTGGTTTCCAATATTATCGTCACCTGCTCTGTGGGGACAATAATCCTAAGAAACTACGAGATTCAGAAGTTCACACAGGATTTATGAGATAGCTTGATCTTGTTAGCAGCACATAAGCATTGTTATGAGAGTGTGTTGTAGAAATGAGATTTTGTAATGCTAAATTCAGTGGTCTTGCTTAGGCAACATTAGGCGGCCATGCCACTCTGTGGTCTCTGGACTATTCGTCGGTGTTGTGACCAGTAATATTGTAAGATTTTAATGCGTATTGACTTCCTCTGGAGGGTACAAAACTTTAATTTTACAGTTGTAAGATTTTGAAAAGTTTTATAGTTAATCTAATCAAATCTCTTACATAAGTTTATGACAAATAGTAAAATACTCTGTTTTGCAGTGCAATTCAAATCATCACAATGTCGTTCAATCCTCTTTCTACAATTCTCAAAGAAAACAAACTCGAGGGCCAAAATTACATAGAATGGAAACAAAATTTGGACATCGTTCTTACAGCTGAAGAGTACAACTTTGTGCTCACAACCCCGCGACCTCCAGTACCGGCGGCTAACGCTGCGGTAGGACTTAGAGATGCACATAGAAAGTGGCATAAGGCGAATGAGATGGCTAAGTGCTACATGCTGGCATTTATGTCTTCAGTACTCAAGCATCAGCATTCTGCCATGAAAACTGCCACTAAAATTATGCAGAATCTCAAGAATCTTTTTGGTACTCAGAATCGAACGGCTAAGTCTCAAGCCTTTCGGAGTATCATGTCGAAGACAATGAAGGAGGGCTTGACTGTGAGGGACCATGTCATCGAGATGATGGGCCACCTCAACCAGATTGAGGTGTTGGGAGGGACGATCGATCCCGAGTCCCATGTAACAACCATCCTTCAAAGTCTTCCCCCTAGCTTCCAGCAGTTCAAGCTCAACTTTGAGATGAACAAAAGGAATTACACCTTGGCAGAACTATTGACTGAACTTCAGTCAGCAGAGGACCTTATGGTCCAGGCTAAGGCTGCCATGATGACTTCGGCACCTCGTTCCTCTGGCTTCAACCTAGCAAAGGAAAAAGGAAGGCACCGAACTCAGAATCGGGCAAAGTGGCTAAGGGAAAGAAGAAGAAAAGGGCAAACAAGAAGCCCTCGGGGAAGTGTTTCAAGTGTGGAGAAAAGGGGCATTGGAAGCCAGACTATCCTAAAAGGGGCAAGGCTACAGGTATGCACCAAGCTTTAGTAGTTGAGTCATGTTTGACTTTGACATCTACTTGCACTTGGGTTATTGACACAGGAGCCACTGATCATATTTGTTTTGATCCTGACTTAATGCAGGTGACAAGACGGCTACATGATCGTGAGATCGAAGTCCAGCTGGGAGACGCTACCAAAGTGGTGGCCGTTGCAGTGGGAGACATTTATTTACGTTTTAGTAGTGATAGATTTTTGATTTTAAATAATGTTTTGTTGATACCTTCTTTTAGAAGAAATTTAATTTCAGTTTCTAAATTGGTTTATGATGGATATTCGATTTCTTTTAATGACATCTGCGTTATTAAGAAAGATGGTTCTTATATCTGTCGTGGTATCACGGAAAACGATCTGTACACAATCATTTCTACATAATTTAATAATTGCAAATCAGAACTCAATACAACATCGAAAATTTCAAAGAAACGAAAGGAACCTTCAAGTTCAATGAACGAAACATACTTATGGCACCTTAGACTTGGTCATGCAAATGAAAGGAGGATCCATTCTCTTGTTCAACAAGATCTTATCAAAGGTCTGGAGGAGGAACCTTTTCATAAGTGTGAGTCATGCTTAGAAGGCAAGATGACCAAGAGGCCTTTTAAGGCTAAGGGCAATAAGGCCAAGGAAGTACTTGAGCTCGTTCATTCCGATGTATGTGGACCAATGTCTACGGAGGCAAGAGGTGGTTTTCGATACTTCATCACATTTATTGATAACTTCTCGAAAATTGGATATGTCTATTTGATGCGTCACAAGTCAGAGTCTTTTGACAAGTTTAAAGACTTTAAGACTCTTGTGGAGAAGCATCATGGAAAGAATATCAAAAGTCTACGATCTGATCGTGGAGGCGAATACCTTAGTGCCGAATTTTTGGACTACTTATCGGAGTCGGGAATTGAATCCCAACTGACTGCGCCGGGCACGCCCCAGCAGAACAACGTGGCTGAAAGAAGGAACATGACCTTGTTAAATATGGTTCGATCGATGATGAGTTATGCACGTCTGCCTATTTCGTTTTGGGGACATGTCTTGCTTTCTGCAAGCCATATTTTAGACAATTTACCATTAAAATTCGTACCTACTACTCCTTATGAGTTGTGGACTGGGCGCAAGCCCAATCTAGCACATCTCAAGATTTGGGGTTGCCCGGCTCATGTATTGGAAAAAGGATCCAACTAAGCTAGGATCAAGGACGGAGGTATGTTTGTTTATAGGATACCCCAAAGGGACGAAAGGTTATGAATTCTTTAGTCTCTGAGACAAGAAGGTCATTGTGAGTACTCACGCGACATTCTTAGAGGAAGACTATGTAATGAATCATAAACCCAACAGTGAAGTGGCTCTTGATGAGATAACTTCTGTCACAAGTTCCATTAACCAAGAACGAGTACCAAGTGTACAAACAATTCCCGAAACTTCAACTTCTACTCAAAATATTGTAGTGTCGTGCCGCAGTGGGAGTGTCTTGCATGAGCCTGATAGATACATTGGTTTGGGAGAATCTATGGATCACTCCTCGGACAGCAATGTATTAGATCCCTGGAACTTTGCGGAGGCGCAGGCAGATGTCGATCATTGCGAATGGGTGAAAGCAATGGATTCGGAACTACAATCTATGATAGATAAAGACGTCTACGATTTGTCCGTCCTACCCGAAGGCTGTACTGCCATTGGGAGCAAGTGGATATATAAACGTAAACGTGGACCCGATGGACGAGTTTAAGTCTTTAAGGCAAGACTAGTGGCCAAGGGGTATACCCAAAAGGAAGGCGTCGATTATGACGAGACCTTCTCCCCAGTGGCCATGCTCAAATCGATCCGGATACTATTGTTTATTGCAGCTTATATGGATTGGGATGTATGGCAGATGGACGTTAAGACTGCGTTTCTAAACGGCGGTCTTGAGGAGACCATCTACATGGAACAACCCGAAGGATATGCCATAAAGGGCAAAGAACACATGGTTTGGAAGCTTAAGAAGGCCATTTATGGCCTCAAGCAAGCATCTAGATCGTGGAACCAATGTTTCGATCAAACTGTTCGCAAGTTTGGATTCGAAAAGTGTCCAAGTGAAAGTTGCGTGTATAAGAAAGTTGATAAGGGGAATGTGGTGTTCTTAGTTTTATATGTAGATGACATTCTTCTAATTGGAAATAATAAAAAGATGTTGTCATCAGTACGAACATGGTTGTCGAACCAGTTCGAGATGAAGGATATGGGAGACGCGGGACACATCCTCGGGATCAAGGTTCTTCAGAATCGAGAAAAGAAGATGTTGTGCTTATCTCAAGAACCTTACATCAACACAGTACTTAGTCGTTTTAGCATGCAGGACGCCAAGAAAGGTTTCTTACCTTGTAGACACGACATCCATTTATCTCAAGAGATGTGCCCTAAAACGCCGTCTGAGATACAAGCAATGAGAAGGATTCCATATGCTTCGGCAGTTGGAAGTCTCATGTATGCTATGCTTTGTACTAGACCTGATATTTGCTTTGCTGTTGGCATGGTGGCAAGATATCAGTCGAATCTGGGCCAAGGACATTGGACTGCCATAAAGAACATACTCAAGTACCTTAAACGGACTAAGGACTATCCTCTAGTCTACAATGCAGTCAAGCTCTGTCCTTTGGGATATACTGACTCAGACTTTCAAGCTGATCAGGACTCGAGAAAATCTACTTCAGGATATGTGTTCACCTTAGGAGGTGGAGCCGTAATTTGGAAGAGTGTAAAGCAGAAATGCATCGCGGACTCTACCATGGAAGCCGAGTATGTGGCCGCTTCGGAGGCTGCAAAAGAGGTTGTATGGTTCAAGAACTTCCTTATGGATTTAGGTGTGGTTTCGAATCTTCCCAAGAGCATCACCATTTATTGTGACAATTCTGGTGCTATGGCAAACTCGAAAGAACCAAGAGCTCACAAAGCGAGCAAACACATAGAGCAGAAGTATCATATCATCAAGGATATAGTGCAGAGAGGAGACATACAAGTGATCAAGATTGCGTCAAAGAACAACCTGGCAGATCCTTTTACAAAGGCTTTGGCGGTGAAACCGTTCGAGTGCAACGTTGAAGGGATGGGAGTTCGACTCATTCAAGACCTCAACTCACTTTCAGTATAAGTGGGAGAAATTTTAGACGTGTGCACTACCATTTTGTATACTCGAAAGATGTTTTGAGTATAAGTGGGAGATTGTTAGGGTTTTGTATACTAGAAATCACCTTTCGAGTGATTGGATACTGTAAAACTCTAATTGTTATTTTCCAATAAATGCAACAGATTATTTTTTTGTCATAATGCTGTTATGTTTTACATTTAATGGTTGTTTATTGCATATTTAAATGTATAAGCAAACGTAACAAAGTCTAAGTCTTTGTTTTAGTAGACCAGTTGTGGGCGTCGTCCAATTTAAGGTAACACGATCAGTTCTAAACAAAGAAAAATAAGAATTTCACAACCTAGATAGGCCTAGACTACCTATCGCGAAAGGTTGCAATGTCAGTCCGATTATTTCTAAGCCTTATTGAAATAAGATGACGTTGGTGTGGTATAGCACTGAATGGATCTAACAGCAAGACGAGTCCTTATGGTATCTACTGAAAGACGAGGTCTTGATAATTAATTTCTTAATCAATGTACGTTAGCATTGAGCATACGATATTGAGTATCTACTACTTAGACTTACCAAAGGTGCGGGTTTTTCGTCACCCAACGATCCAGGTATATTGGGTAGTGGCGATCATTATCTAGCGGTGCTAGGATTGCTATTGCGTTGAATCGTGCGCGAGGAGAGTCTCGTTTGATAACATCCACAAGAGGAGCTCGAAACAAGGTTTTATTATTCGGAACCTAGCTAGTTGGAGTTTAATTACTCTATGAATAATAAATCAGAGTTTCTTGCTAAGTCCACTCTTGGAGATTAAAATATGTTAATTAATTAAGTCCATAGCAGACAATAATTAATTAATGGATGTTTCTATCTTAAGCGTGGGAAATAAATTAAATGCAATTAAAGGAAACCCAGAATACTTGTAATTTCGGATTTGGAAGGCAGTGCAATATTACTTCTGTAGTGGCTGCTTGTAATATTCCAATATAAGCTTATATTAAATTGTGGGTTCAATTTAATTAGTAAAAAGCTAATTGGGTGAGGCATGTTCCAAATTCTTCCTGAGATCCCTGACTGGGCCCAATACGTGACTTAATATAAATAGGAGAATAAAGGAGACAGAAAACACAATAATTATTGTTGAGAATTTTCGTCCCCCTCAAAGAAAGAGAGAGTTCAAAATTTTGCCTCCTCCGTGAGCTGAGTTCTGTCTTCGTTATTCAAGTCCTAGTACGTTGGTGAGATTTGCCCACACAAATATCAGCGTATAGTCCGGGACACCAGTCAGAAGGTTCGAGGTCGAGTACTGAAGATCTTCACGCGGAGAAGACGCAAGCCATCATCGATTCTTGATTGAATCAACAAGGTAAATTGGCTAATTCCGTAGTAAGCATGTTTTAGGGATTTTATATGCTAAAGCATGTTTTAATTTAAGTTATGAGCATGATAAATGTGATAATTACGCGAATAGAATTTGTCTAAATAATCTGCTAAATAGATCAAATTTATGTGATCTGTAAATCAATGCACGCTTCCGCTGCCAACCCCTTCAATGCCAACGCCAAGTCTTCCCGAAGTGGGCCTAACAGAGGTGGCAGTAAGCGACCCCGCCGAGCAAGTCTCTGAAATAGGACAGTCCGTTACTGAAGGTGACGCTCAGCCAACTACTTCCCTATTGAGGTTATCCAATGTAAGTATCGATAACTCTGCTCCTCGAGATTCCTTTACTACTGTTGATGTAAGTGTAGAGAAAGAAGCAGCAGACCCTTATATGGAAAACCCTGCTGAAGAAATTATTGAGGAAGAAGGAGTCGGAGGAATTGACCCCGACACGGGGGGGAGGGTACACTCTTCCACATGGGGCGAACATGGGAGTCCCGCCAAAAATATATACACCTGAGAGGACCAACAGGAAAGTTCGCTACTCCGTTGCTTGCTTAGTTACGAGTCATCTGTCAGAAATGGCTCAAGCATTTGAGAAGGCACTATAAGAAGAAGAAGAGGTCCCACAGTCATGGGAAGAGACTATGCAGCATAAGCACTGGAGAGAGGCAATGCAAAAAGAAATTGATGCACTGATCCAAAACAACACTTGGGAAACGTGTATCATACCTAAAGAGAAGCGGCCTATAGGGTATCGATGGGTCTT
Source organism: Salvia splendens (assembly GCF_004379255.2). Classification (NCBI taxonomy): domain Eukaryota; kingdom Viridiplantae; phylum Streptophyta; class Magnoliopsida; order Lamiales; family Lamiaceae; genus Salvia; species Salvia splendens. The sequence continues at coordinate 24,890,921 of NC_056044.1, forward strand.
CATTATCAAGAGGAGACCAGATGGTTCAATTGAGAGATACAAGGCACGACTAGTCGCGAAGGGCTATACTCAGACATATGGGGTAGATTATTCTGAAACTTTCTCCCCAGTAGCCAAGATGAACACAATTCGAGTCTTATTGTCGGTAGCGGCAAATAAAGATTGGCCACTGCACCAATTCGATGTGACGAATGCCTTTCTTCATGGTGAACTAAAGAAGGAAGAAGATGTGTACATGGAGGCTCCACCAGGATTTGCAGCAGACTTCAAGGTAGGAGAAGGATGTGGGCTGAGAAAGACTCTATATGGTTTGAAACAATCTCTAAGAGTGTGGTTTGGGAAGTTCGGCGAGGCGATGATTAGTTATGGATATAAACAGAGCAACTTTGATCATACTCTATTTCTGAAAAGGAGAGGAGACAAAATTATTTGCTTAATCATATATGTCGACGGCATGATTATCACTGGTGACGACTTGGAAGAGATTGAACACTTGAAGAATAACTTGTTTCAGGAGTTTGAAATGAAGGACTTAGGGGATCTCAAGTTTTTTCTTGGGATCGAAGTGTTAAGATCACCTGGAGGAATATTTTTGAGACAAAGGAAATACATTCTGGACATCCTTGCAGAAATGGGTCTCCTAGAGTGTAAACCGGCAGATACGCCTATAGTAGTTAATCATGGATTGCAGATTAACGATAAAGTCGAGCTGACCGATTGAAGTCGATATCAGCGACTAGTTGGAAATCTCATCTACCTATCGCACACTAGGCCAGACATTGCCTACACAGTAGGGGTCGTGAGTCAGTTCATGCATAAACCACAGACTGATCATATGGAGGCAGCACTTAGAATTTGTCGATATCTGAAGGGAACAACAGGACATGGAGTGCTGTTCTCTAAAAGTGGGAATCTTGAGATTCATGGATACACGGATGCTGATTGGGCTAGAAATTCAAACGATAGAAGGTCCACCGCGAGGTATTTTACCTTTGTTGGAGGTAACTTGGTAACTTGGAGAAGCAAGAAACAGAAAGTGGTGTCACAATCTAGTCCTGAAGCAGAGTTTCGGGGTATCAAAAGTGAACTAACTGAGATAATGTGGTTATGAAGATTGATGAAGGAACTTGGTCTCTCCCCAAGTAAGAAGTGCCGACTATACTGTGATAACAAGGCTGCCATAAGTATTTCAGAAAATCTGGTTCAACACGATCGAACCAAACATGTTGAGGTGGATAGACACTTTATCAAGGAAAACATTGAGAGAGGAATTGTTGAGTTATCATTTGTTCGCTCAGAAGATCAGCTTGCCGACATATTGACAAAGGCAGTCAGTGCAAGGGTCTTTGAAGATACTCTTTGCAAATTGAGTATTGGAGACTCCACCACTCAATTTGAGGGGGAGTGTTAGAAAATGAAAGATTGCAATTAGAATCAGTTGTTAGAAAAGGAAAGATTACAATTAGAATCAATTACTCCAATTAGATGATTGATAGAATATTGTAATTAAGGACCTTACCATGTATAATGTCTCCTATACCCTATTTAAAGGGTCTCCTATACAATGGAATAATCATCTGATTCTAAACAACTATTCTCAACTATGTTTTCTACTACGTTTAACAAGTTTAGTGAATTGCATTTTATATTTTTCTTTTTTTCCTTTTTTGTTCTTTTAAAAATAAAATCGGCATTTTAACTCTGGACTTTATCAATAAAAAGAATCTACTTATTATTGACACTCTAAGCATACCAATAGATTTTTGTAAATATCCAGCGTTGCGCTAGATAGGAAAGAAAATTCATTTGGTCTATTAAAGTATGTAACAGTCATTATTTGTCATTCTTCGTTGTCCTCGTTGGTCACACTGGCTTATTAAGTCGTTGGATTTCTCAATAAATATAACAATATTATATTCTCTTTCCGTCTCACTCTAAGTGACTCATTTTCCTTTTCAGGATGTTCCACTTTATACAACATATTTTAAAATAAGACTAGTATTCTCCCTCGTACTTTATATTCTCTATTCATTTAACTCACAAAACAATATTGAATAAAACCTCGGGCTGAATTAGAAATGTTCAACTTATGGTGGACGAAGGAAGTATTAAATCCAAAAAAAAATAATTTATTAAGATAGAAAGGTGAATTGGTCTATAAATTTCACATCCATAATCTTTTACCACAACCAATGTGGAGCAAGTTTCTTTACATGAAAGGCCGTAAGAGTCAGAATTTCTCTAGAATTAAACATATACGGTAGATACAAGAGCTGATAATGTCCATATATATATAAGCATCTAAATTGGGCAGATCCCCAAATCAGGTGGTGAAGATTATTGTCTTTCTTGGCAACTGCCAGTAATTAAACACTCTCACTGCTTTCCATTATTCATTTTTACCACACACACACATACACACAGTGAGAGGGGAGCCAAAAAATAAAAGCAACCACTTTCCCCTCTCCACTCTCAATTATTCATCTCTTCACTCTCTCTCATTTCAAAAGAAAAAAAAATGCAGTAAAGTAGTAGAAAGGTATAGTCTAATAAGAGTAGTTCAATATATATTGATATCGATGGTGGAGAGCGAGGAGAAGGAGAGGCGATCGTCGCTGAGCGAGAAATGCAGGCATTTGGCGAAGAAGCAGCGCGCAAAGTTCTACATCCTGCGCCGCTGCATCGCCATGCTTGTCTGCTGGCACGAGAGGAACGACGCCAATGATGCCGATTAGCACTTCAACTATTTTTTGCACCATTATATATTCAAATTTAGGACATGACTACATTTCATGTTTTCCTTCAAATAATCGTGACACCGCTGGTTTCTGAAACATCACAAATGGGTCAGTGAAACATTATTATTATTATTATTATTATTATTTTTAGAATATTTTTGTTGTAATAAGGTTATTAGTGAAGATGATCTTTGTATTGTTTCATTGGTTCTCTCGGGACTACTAATACATTATTCTTGTTAAGGTATTATTTTTGATTGTGTATATTTTTGTATTGTTTCATTGGTTCCCCCATTTTTTAATTTCGTTGAGGAAAGAGAGGAAAATTGTTCCAGATTTTGAGTAGGCTTCTTCGGTCCACTCTGGCCCTGGTGAAATCCAAGGAGACAGTTGGGTTGGGATGAGAATGAATATATCAAACAATTACTCTATTGTCCTATTTAAGATGCCATACTTTTTTTCTTTTTAATAGTAACCAAAATGCATTTTTTCCAAATTTTGATTTGGACAGAATATTGAATACTACTCTATTGTTGTTTTAAATAGAGAAAAAAATATATAAAGAGAATACGATAAAGATAGTACTAGTATTTTCATTTTTAGATTGGAATACACCCCAAAAGAATAAGTGGGCCATTTTTATTGAAATATATAGAATATAATAAATGACACTCCATTCATCCATTAATAATAATTACGATTTTTAATGTAAAATTAATCAAATATAAGAGAGTAGTAATTATTGAAATATTGGGATGAAGGTTTCATACGACTGCAAGAAGTGATAACATTTCAATAATTTCATTCGTACATTATTTTTTTAACTTGGTGTAACTTTGATTCCAAAGGAATATTTTTCTATGTGGATCCTGATAAGCATGAGGCTTTGACTCATGGGGTCAATTGTTTTGATTTGAGCATATGTCTCTCTAGTGCCATATTTGTAGATTTAACAAAAGCAAATAAATCAATTGTATTTTTATTAGAGTACTAAACTAAGCAAATGAATTAAGAGTACAAGATTAAATTTATGGTATTCCAAAGTCGAGTTGGTTCGGTGAAATTTGTTCCATCGATGTGACAGTATTAAGACTTTAATAATAGTGTAAAACCAAATATTTTTTTGCAAATCATGTCTCCATAATTGGTGATGTCTCATCGAGGGCAACAAGATGTGAATAGGACCAAAGGTCAAAGATATATACGCAGCTATCTAACAACCATTAACAAATAATTTATGGAGTATATGATATCTTGTCCACAAATATTACTGAATAATCTAATCGTCCATAAAATATTAGTATTACCGTAGAATCTTACTCATATACTCACCTTTTTCGTACATTTGAATTGTAATACTTATAAGTACTGTTTTGTTGTTGGATTGTGGGAGCAAATGATTTTATGCTTTCTACTATTAAATTTGTATTTATCTTTTGTTACACCATAAGGTTTAATTTACAAACAAATATTTACTAGATGATCTCGAGTCCTTCAAATTTATTAGCATTGAAGGTGTCATTATTACGATGTTATAATTATATTGTCGAATTTTAATTATGTATTTTTATTAAAGATATAATATAAGTGATATAATATGGACAACAAACGCATGAGTGCCAGTGTTTCCGGTTGAAGAGCCGTAGCCGCGGGAGAGGCTCGAGCCGGCGGCTCTCTCTCTAGCTGCGCATGGTTCTAAAAATGAGCACGAGTGGTGAAACAAACCCCTTATCAATTGTTAGTGTTGGAGTATAATCTCACAATCACCGTTGGATGCAGTAAGCTAAAAATCAATGTCATTCTCAACAGCTGCAGATTTGTTAGAGGTTGAGCTCGTTCAAGATATTATTGAGCTCGGCATATTATTGAGCTCGGCGTTTTATTGAGCTCGGTGAGCTCGGTGTTTTATTGAGCTCGGTGAGCTCGGTGTTTTATTGAGCTCGGCGGTTTATTGAGCTCGGCATTTCATTGAGCTCAGCATTTCATTGAACTTCGGCATCATGCAGCACTTCGGCATCATGCAGCACTTCGGCATCATGCAGCACTTCGGCATGTTGATGCAAACCAAGAAACGGGAAGTAGCCGTTGGAACAGTTATAACTGGTTTGATAACTAACATCTCAAGAGAGCTGTTGGAGGATGAAGGGACTGATATAAAGCAGACGAAGGCTGCATCTGAAATAGTTAATCAGCTACTTCGATATTCAAGAAAAGAGTCTCCAAACTATCACTTGATTAGTTCTTGGTTTAGAATTAGATTAGAGGTGTTGAGTTCTTGGAGAGAGTTCTTGAGTGATTGTAAATCTCTGCATATTTCTCAATATACTGAATCATATTGCCTTTGGCCGTGGACGTAGATCTTACGATCGAACCACGTAAAACTCTAGTGTTCTTTCTTTTTCGCATGGTTGTCATCATCGAACTCTTGCATACTTTCATAACAAGTGGCGCCGTCTGTGGGAAGCGCAATCGGAGTTGATATCGATGACGACGACGAGGTACGAAGCGGAGAAATTCTCGGGGAAGAATGACTTTGGTCTGTGGCAGATCAAGATGAAGGCTCTGTTGATCCAGCAAGGGCTCGATGAAGCAATCGAGCCAATTGATCCGAAGGGGAAAGAAAAAGAAGATCTCGATGAGAAGAGCGTGAGGAAGAAGGCTGAGATTGCCAAGAAAGCCCATAGCGCCATTATTCTCAATCTCACGGACAAGGTGTTGCGCGAGGTTGCGAAGGAAACCACAGCGCATGGGGTATGGACGAAGCTCGAAGCGCTGTACATGACCAAGTCGCTTGCTAATCGCCTATACATGAAGCAGCGCCTCTTTTCATACAAGATTCTTGAAGACCGACCCTTCGCAGGGCAGATTGATGATTTCAGCAAGAATCTGGATGATTTGGAGAATGTAGATGGCCCCATGAAGAATGAAGACAAGGCCATCTTGCTCTTGAATGCTCTTCCCAAAACATTCCAGCATCTTAAAGATGCAATGCTGTTTGGCCGGAATGCAGAATCTGGCATCACATATGAAGAAGTTCAGTGTGCTCTTCGATCAAAGGAGCTGGAAAAGAACTCTTCGACGACAAATGAAGGAAGTGGCAGTCAAGCCTTGAATGTAAAGGCTTTCAAAGGCAAGAAAAAGAAATTCAATCAGAATCAAAAGCCTAAGTATCAGAAGCAAAATGAGGAGAAGCGAAGCTGTCATTACTGCAAGAAACCTGGGCATCTCAAAAGGGATTGCTACTCGTGGAAAAGGAAGCAAAACGAAGAGAAGGCTACCCAAAATCAGGCTGATCTTGCAGAAGACACAGATCCACCCCAGATCATGAATGTGGTGAGTGGTGGGATAGAGAGTTCTTGGATAATGGACTCCGGGTGCAGCTTCCATATTTGTTCCAACAAAGCTTGGTTTGAAAACCTTTCTGAGGCAACCGGGTCAGTAATGTTGGGGAATGATCAGATGTGCTACATCAAAGGCATTGGAGATATCAGATTGAGAGCCCATGATGGATCAACAAAACTGCTTACTCAAGTCAGGTACATTCCTGAGATTAAGAGGAATTTGATTTCACTTGGCATGCTTGAATCTAGAGGTTTCAGGTTTTCTTCTGAGAAAGGCTATATGAATGTCTCACTTAATGGAAAAATCTTGCTGATTGCTGAGAGAAGAAACAGTTTATACTATCTAGTAGCAGAAACTGTTGTTGCTTCAGTGAATCTTGCAGAGGACTCTGATATGAGTCTGTGGCACAAGAGGCTCGGCCATCTTGGAGAAAGTGGGATGAGAGAACTGATCAAGAAAGGGGTCATTCCGGCTGGAAGTGATCAGAGGTTCAAGGAATGTGAACACTGTGCTCTGGGAAAGAGCAAGAAGCTACCATACAAGGCTGGTAAACACACCTCCAAATTACCTCTTGACTATGCGCATTGTGATTTATGGGGTCCAGCTCAGCCTGCTTCTATGGGAGGAGGCAGGTATTTTATGTCGATAATAGATGATTATAGCAGAAAAGTCTGGATATACATCCTAAAGCAGAAGTCACAAGCATTTGAAAAATTCAGAGAATGGTGCACAGAGATGAAGCTGAAGAAATCCACCACTCTCAAGTGCTTGAGGACTGATAACGGGCTGGAGTTCTTATCTGAAGATTTTGAGTCTTTCTGCAAATCAAATGGGATACAAAGGCATAGGACAGTCCCGGCTAATCCGCAACAAAACGGAGTTGCTGAAAGAATGAACCGAACACTCCTCGATAGAGTCAGATGCATGCTTTTATCATCAGGCTTGCCAAAGATGTTCTGGGGGGAGGCAGTGTGTACTGCTGCAGTGCTAATTAACAGTTCTCCATCATCAGCTATAGGAAATGAAATCCCAGATGTTAGATGGTATGGTGGAGATAGAGAGTACAATCAGTTCAAGGTGTTCGGTTGTAGAGCATATGCCCACTGCAAGCAGGGAAAGCTTGATGCAAGGGCTCAGAAATGTGTGATGGTTGGTTACCAACATGGAGTAAAAGGGTACAGGTTGTGGTGCACTGAAGAGGGGAACAAGAAGATAATTGTGAGCCGAGATGTGGTCTTCCATGAGCATCATATGCCATTCTTGAAGACTGAGGATCAGATGGGTGAAAGAATATCTATTGATCAAGAAGTTCAGCATGGCCAGCCACCACCTAGTGATCCAGATGATCAGAATGGGGGTGGAGCTTCAAGCTCCCATAAAGCTTCAAGTCCACAGCAACCCCAGCAACAAGATCAGATTGATGATGATCAGAGATCACATATTATAGCCAGGGACAGAAACAGAAGAGAGATCAGAAGCCAGCCAGGTTCAGTGATTATGAGATGAGTTTTTTTGCTCTCTGTGTTGCTGAGGTATTGGAGTGCTTAGAGCCATCCACCTATGCTGAAGCTATGTCAAGTAAGGAAAAGGAGAAATGGCTTGCAGCTATGAGAGAAGAGATCCAGTCACTACTCAAAAACCATACTTGGATTTTGGTGAAGAATCCAGGGACCCAAAAGCTTATTAGCTGCAAATGGATCTTCAAGATGAAGATTGAAGTTGGTGAAGTTGAAAGTGTCAGGTTTAAGGCACGGCTTGTTGCTAGAGGATTCACTCAAGAAGAGGGGATTGATTATAATGATGTGTTCTCTCCGGTTGTAAAACACAGTTCCATCAGGATATTGCTTGCTCTTGTTGCAAAGTATGATTGGGAGTTACACCAACTCGATGTCAAGACAGCCTTCTTGCATGGTGAACTTGAAGAAACAATATATATGCATCAACCCGAGGGGTTCATGGAGGCTGGGAATGAAGACAAAGTGTGTTTGCTCAAGAGAAGTTTGTATGGATTGAAGCAAAGTAGTAGGCAGTGGTATCTCAAGTTTGATGAGCATATGATGAGTATTGGTTTCAGAAAATCGCAGTATGATAGCTGTGTTTACATCAGAGAAAGGAATGGTGTACCAATTGCTTTTCTACTTTTGTATGTTGATGATATGCTTGTGGCAGGAGCAGATCTGGGAGTGATTGAGAGAATCAAGGCTGAACTGGAATCCAAGTTTGAAATGAAGGATCTTGGAAATGCAAGGAGAATCCTTGGCATGGATATACTGAGGGATAGGCCAAAGAGAGAGCTCAGGTTGTTGCAGAGGAATTACATCCAGAGAGTTTTGAAGAAATTTCAGGCTGATGACTTCAAACCTGTCTCTACACCATTGGCTGCTCACTTTAAGTTGAGCATGGATCAGAAACCAAAGAATGACTCAGAGAGGAGAGAGCTGAGCAAGATACCTTATGCAAACATCATAGGAAGCATAATGTACACAATGCTATGCACAAGACCAGATTTGGCTCAGGCTATAAGTGTTACTAGCCGATTTATGTCAGACCATGGGAGAGAGCATTGGATAGCATTGAAGTGGTTGCTCAGATACTTGAAGGGTGCTTCAGATTATGGTCTGTTGTACAAGGCAGATTGTAAGGATCAAGGTGGAGCACTGGTGGGGTTTTGCGATTCTGATTATGCATCAAATAGAGATAATAGGAGATCTCAAACTGGATATGTGTTCACCCTAAATGGCACTGCTATAAGCTGGAAATCTGGATTACAACATGTGGTTGCTTTATCTACTACGGAAGCTGAGTACATGGCAATGACAGAGGCTGTGAAAGAAGCAATATGGCTGAAGGGAATCCTAGAAGATTTTGGGGAGAAGCAAGACACAGTGGAGATAAACTGTGACAGCAGCAGCGCCTTATGCCTTGCCAAACACCAGGTGTTTCACGAAAGAAGTAAGCACATAGATGTGCGGATGCACTTCATAAGGGATGAAATACAGAGAGGTGAAGTCAAGATGGTGAAAATATCTACTGAGCATAATGCGGCTGATATGTTGACAAAGCCGTTGCCAGCCATGAAGTTTAAATACTGTTTGGGGCTGGTGGGACTTGTGGAGTGATGAGTTTGAGGTTCTGTCAGAGGATTATGATTCATTGTTGATTCTGAGATTAAGGTGGAGTTTGTTGGAGTATAATCTCACAATCACCGTTGGATGCAGTAAGCTAAAAATCAATGTCATTCTCAACAGCTGCAGATTTGTTAGAGGTTGAGCTCGTTCAAGATATTATTGAGCTCGGCATATTATTGAGCTCGGCGTTTTATTGAGCTCGGTGAGCTCGGTGTTTTATTGAGCTCGGTGAGCTCGGTGTTTTATTGAGCTCGGCGGTTTATTGAGCTCGGCATTTCATTGAGCTCAGCATTTCATTGAACTTCGGCATCATGCAGCACTTCGGCATCATGCAGCACTTCGGCATCATGCAGCACTTCGGCATGTTGATGCAAACCAAGAAACGGGAAGTAGCCGTTGGAACAGTTATAACTGGTTTGATAACTAACATCTCAAGAGAGCTGTTGGAGGATGAAGGGACTGATATAAAGCAAACGAAGGCTGCATCTGAAATAGTTAATCAGCTACTTCGATATTCAAGAAAAGAGTCTCCAAACTATCACTTGATTAGTTCTTGGTTTAGAATTAGATTAGAGGTGTTGAGTTCTTGGAGAGAGTTCTTGAGTGATTGTAAATCTCTGCATATTTCTCAATATACTGAATCATATTGCCTTTGGCCGTGGACGTAGATCTTACGATCGAACCACGTAAAACTCTAGTGTTCTTTCTTTTTCGCATGGTTGTCATCATCGAACTCTTGCATACTTTCATAACAGTTAGAATTTGGTTGATAGTACTATACTTACTTTCATTTTATTATATATATTTTATTTGTTGTTTATATAATGGAAAATAAACTATGGGATCTAGAAAATTATGTATCATACATATTCGTACCTGGTGAGGGAGCTAGTATTAGCAATTTAACCAGCATAACCCCCTAGATTTGCTCGTGTGCTAATTGTATGATTCAAGAATATGTACATAGCAGTGGCGGATCCAGGGGGGCAGGTGGGGGAGGTCGCCCCTACCCGACCGTCTGGAGAGCCTAAATTTTTCATTGAATCAAGCCGAAAATAGCATATCCGCCCCCTCCGTAGAGTGTAGAAATATTTTTGTTTTCAATAAATGTCATATAAAATGTAGTAGTTCAATGGTTTGGTTGTTGGATTTTTAACTAAGATGTCTAGGGTTCAATCCTCAACAAAAACATAATTTTTTCATTTTTCATTTTTCATTTTTTATTTTATCCATTCATATTTCTTCTTATTATCAAAATAATACCTTTAAATACTTTATGTAATCTAAACTTTTACTAAGTTTCATATATTATGTTGTTATATTTATTCTTTAGTTAAAATAATTTTTAATCTTGTGTTAAAGTCTTTTTTATCCTATAGTACTTATAATTTGATCCATGCATCTTAATTATTCTCTATGTAACAAAATAAACATTTTAAATATTTTTGAAATATAAATATTTAGTGCTCTACTTATATCACTTTTGTGTATAATATTTACAGTGATTTAAAATGTACATATATTTACAATAATTTTATATTTTAAAATGAATAATACATATTTGCAAGCTAAAGCATGTTTATATTTATATATTTTTTATTTTAAAATGAATAATACATATTTGCAAGCTGAAGCATGTTTATATTTTATTAATGAAGCTAGTGCTACTTAAATATTAATATAATATTTATTTATTTTATTATTAAAAATAATATTTAATTAAATATTTAATATTTAAATATAAGTTCCGCCCCCGCCATTTTCGGGTCCTGGATCCGCCACTGGTACATAGTATACGTAAAGGAGAAATACTACTTTATATTATAATATCTGAAATATTTATTAAGCATTTAGTACATATAATATCAATGTTAATCATATCTCTGTATAATTGAATTTATGGTGGTTGGGTGTTGACTTAACATTTGCTCAAATTACATGTGCATAATGTGCCAAATTAAAAGAACAAAAAATGAGGCTGAAATGTATCGTGATATTGGGCGTGTTAGCTACAGAAAATTAAATATTGAATATAATTGTTGGCAAAATAAATAGCTACATATTGGGGGCACCGGGCACAATTGTTAAAATGACCAAATATTTGGGAACAAAATACTGTTTTCCTCAATCATATGTGAGTATGATTTGGATGGAAGCCATTCTTGTACACATATAAATCTATAAACATACAAAAGACACATATTTCACCAAGTAGTAATGTGTGCCGAGACACTAGATTTTAATGTCAAGCTTCATTATTTTGTTTAAACCATAAAATTAAGAGTGAATTGTAAAAACCGATCTCTATAGATGCATTCATATTCATATGGTAAATATTGTTAAAAAAACAAAACACTGTAGTCCGTTAAATCTTATGATCTATCGGTTAGATTAATGTCACATGTCATCTAATAATGTAGATTATTAGTCTAATAATGTAATTTAGCTAACAATGTACTATTTTAGTAAAATAATGTAGCATTTTAGTCTAATAATGTAGCATCTTAGTCAAATAATATAGTTTATCTCAACCATCCAATTCAAGGATCCAAGGGCTTAATTTGTGTTGTGTTTCTAGGTAGCTGTGAGGATACTAATACACCCCATATATATATATAATATAGGAACTATATTTGCAGTACTTTGTGAAAAAATAAATTGCACTCTAGAAGTATTTAGACAAAATTATAATTCAATTAGTTACCCTTTCAACTTTCCTTTTCCATTTTGTCCTTTCAGCCTTAAGGGCATTGTTGATTGATCTGTTTATTTTGAATTTATCGCCTTCTCAATTTGTTGTGAATCCTATCCACACAAAAATAAAGCAACCGAGTAAAATGAAGGTCAACATTTAAGAAAATGTCTGACATCAAAATTGTAAAATGAAATAAGAAAGGAAAATAAAAAATGACCACCAATGAAGAATGAGAGAACAAAGAGAATAGAATTTTTAAAAGTTAAAACACATACTCATCAAATAATATTATTAATTCTTAAAATCATTAACTAGACGTGCAGAGTAAAAAAAATTCAATAGTGCCCTTGAAACTGAAAAGAGACAAAATGAAAAAGTAAAAAATGAAAAAAGGTAACTACCTCAAACTGATTAAAAGTTTTGTCCAAATGTCTCAGGTGCAATTTATTTCCAAGAAAGACTGCAAATATGCATTCTACATTACCGAGAGACCATTTTTGACAATCTAGCTCAACTGAATATGTATTGTTTCATGTTCATCGAGTCAAATATTCTCAACGGAAGAAACATATACTCCATTTGTCTCAACTTAGTTGAGTCCTATTCATTTTTTAATGTCCAACTTAGTTAACTCATTTCTACTTTTATGGCAATAAAATAGAACATTTAATATTCCTACTTTATTCTCTCTTATTTTACTTCTATATTTTATCTCTCCTATTTTATTTTCTTCCTTATTTTATTTTTGTTCTGTTTAATACAATTTCTTAGTTTTTGTGCTTAAAAAAATGCTGCAATTAATTTGGAACGGAAGGAGTACATTTTTTAAAAAATTATTAGCATTAACTAAGCTAGACTCTTATTTTAAAAGTGGGGCAATAAAAGGCCCAAAAATGCACCCAGCCACGTAGGCCCTACATTCTGGTTGAGACAAGACGTATAATGGACAATTTCAATTCATTATTCAATGTTGAAAATATAAATTAGATGTCATAATAATGGAATACTGACTGATTTCATGTGATGCTTTTATCTATACCTGCCCAAGGTTTACTAAACCGCCAGTTAAAACTGAAATCGTAATCGCCGGTTGCGGTTTCAAATCGAAACCGTGAGAATTTAATCAAACTGAAAACGTCAATTTTTGAACCGTGGTTCGGTTCAAGTTCAAAATTTTTTGAACCGAAACCGTGCCGGAACCACAAAAAACAGGTGGTTCGGAACCGTGAAAAATCGTAAACAACCGCCGGAAAACCGCCTGTTCGGATCCGAAACCGAAAACCAGAACCGTAAACGCGAAACACCCTCGCGGTTCGGTTCCGGTTCGGCAATTTCCACAACCGGAACCGGCGATTCCTAACCGTAACCGCCGGTTCCAGAACTGTGGGCAGTTCGAAACCGTGGGCACCTCTACTTTTATCAATAGGACAATTGTTTTCTAACTTTTAGCTTTCACAGTTCAAGAGAGAAATATATGTTCAATTCTCTAATGAATTTTAATATTTTATCATATACTTATATACACCATATATAATACTATTGCAATAGATGACTAAACAATGTCTAAATCAGCAATTGTGCTTTTGTCAAAGGTTTGTTATCATATGTCAACACTACACTTTTCTAGCCTTTGCAATTTTTGGATCAACAACCTTTCTACGCTTTGCATATCTTCACATTTCATTTCCTTTCTCATACACATTTTAGTTGATAGGCACGTGCATCAGTGGAAATGGCCTTGTACATTCTCATTTTTACTATGAATCTGATTGCTTGATCAAATTGACATATGATGGGGTGCGTACTAAACAAGCCCAACAGCAATGACGGCCCATCAGCCCAAAGCCCAAGGAAGAGTATGAGTTCGGCATTACCAAAGAGTTCGGCCTCAGCCTACAGCTCGGTAAAAGCCAACCTATCAAGCTCTACTCTCAGATCGGCAACCAAAGCAGGAGTATGAGTTCGGCATTACCAAAGAGTTCGGCCTCAGCCTACAGCTCGGTAAAAGCCAACCAATCAAGCTCTGCTCTCAGGTCGGCATCAAGCTCTACTCAAAGATCGGCAACCAAAGCAGTTCGGTCTCAGTATTCGACCGAACAAGGAGTTAGTGGACCCATACAGGATGTCCAACGCACCCACTACCACGTGGTGTCAACTCAGGCCACGATCGTAGGCCATGACCTACGCTACATCCACGATCTTAGGCCATGACCTACACGACATCCACGACTTAGGGTGGAGATGCAAGCCACGATCTTAGTTCCATATATAAATAGAACTTAGATCTGATAGGAGGAGGTTAGAAGCTCTCTAGAGATAAAACACCATATAGCAAGTTTGCATTTGTAAGCTGTAGAAAACAGATCAAGCAATACAACTCTGCCCTCTTTTCTTCCCGTGGACGTAGATTTACTTCAGTAAATCGAACCACGTAAATTCTTTGTGTCGTGATCTGTATTTTCCTGCATTCATCACCGTCGAAAATTCGCGGATTCATCACTGGCGCCGTCTGTGGGAAGCAGAGAACCAAATTTGTGATAAAGCGAATTTTTGACCCTTTTTCCACCCCAAAAAAAAAAAATGCATACCAGATCACACACTACCCGTAATACCGTTCGTGAAAACCATGAGGAAGCTAGTCCAGCCCGCAGGTCCGGAAAACAGCCTCGGGAGACATCTACTTCCAGTTTTCACGATGAAGGAACAAGCCGCTCAAAAGGTCCACACACCGAGTCTTCCCAGCAGCCTGATTTGAATGAGGCTGTCAAGCTGTTCTTGGCTGAGAAGCAGGATGAGTTCTTAGCCTTCCTGCAAAAGAGCCAAGAGCCGAAGACGAAAACGGTGGATTCTCCTTCCTCATCCAGACATGAAAGTCGCTACCGCAGTAGTGCCGTGTCTTCCAGGAAGAAGAATCCTCAACCCCGACATGTTCCTGTTCCTCCTCGGTACTGGAATCACAGGAGAACTCCATCTCCTCCATACCGAAGAGGTGTCGGGTTCGCCATGTACGGAGCATTGAAGACTCCGTTCTCGGACGATATCACCCGAACTTCCTTGCCACAGAACTACCGAACTCCGTCAATGACTTATGACGGGTTGGTGGATCCTCATGACTTCCTGGGACGCTATCAGTATAATCTGGCGAACCAGGGTCTCAATGAGGTCCATATGTGCAAGCTGTTCCCCGAGCTGCTCATCGGGAACGCCAGAAGGTGGTTCGACAGCCTTCCTCAAGGCAGCATTAGATCCTACCGAGATCTAATGGATGCTTTCCACAGGAGGTTCTTTCAGAAAGCGGAAGCCCGGATTACTTCGGCTCAGCTGCTTTCCATACGTCAAGGTCGCGGCGAAAAGATCAGCGACTTCCTGACGAGATTCCATAAGGAATGCCTACAAGTAGATAATCTCAATGATCTACTTGTCATTTCGGCATTCCAAAATGGAATCCTGCCCGGAGCTCTCTACAGAAAGCTCGTGGAATGCAGTCCGCAAACAGCTCAAGAGATGTGGGACATTGCGGATCAGTTCTCCCGAGCCGATGAGGCAGACCGTCGAAAACGGTCTTTAGACAGCTCATCTAGAGGAGACGAAAAGAAGCCCGATCATAGCGATCAGAGGTTTCCTCGCCGAACACCTTCCCCACCAAAGGAGGGATAGCGGTCATCCGAGGTGATCGAAAAAGAGCAAGTGTGTTCGCAGATTGCGCTTAAAAGTGCCGAGCAATCAGTTCGGCACCATCACGCATAGCAATCACAGCAGCCGGAGTCAGAGGCAGGCGAAATGACCGAAGTCACACCGGAGCCGAACTCAATGGTGTACGGCACTGAAGCCGTGACTCCGGTTTAGATCGGCATACCCAGTCCCCGAACTCAATTTCTCCTCAGAAATGAATGGTGACGGACTGAGAGCCGAACTAGATCTTGCCGAAGAAAGAAGAGAATTGGCCTGCATAAAAGCAGCCAAGTACAAGGAGCAAGTAGCCCGGTATTACAACCAAAGGGTGAAGAAGCTGCAATTTCAAGTGGGAGATCTCGTCTTGAGAAACCACGAAGTAAGCCGAGCAGAAAAGCTGGGCGAACTCGAACCCACATGGGAAGGTCCATATCGGGTGTCAGAAGTCCTCGGCAAAGAGTCTTACAAATTGACTCACGTGTCAGGAGCACAAGTACCCCGAACATGGTACGTTTCCAACCTCAAAGTTTCATTTGTAAGAGACAGTCCGGTCAGTCAGTCTTGAGTTCTGTTCGGTCAATGTGCTTTCTTTGGTTTGCTTGGTCTTTGTTTGTCTCTGTGCGTTTTGTCTGTCTATGTGCGTGTCGTCTCTTACAAATGTTACTGAGGTGTCTTGT
This sequence comes from Salvia splendens, assembly GCF_004379255.2. NCBI lineage: Eukaryota > Viridiplantae > Streptophyta > Magnoliopsida > Lamiales > Lamiaceae > Salvia > Salvia splendens. The sequence continues at coordinate 24,907,173 of NC_056044.1, forward strand.
TCTTCGAAGGCTGATCCCCTTCTTAGAACATATACGAGCCAACGATTGTGAGTCAAAGCTTCTAAAGAGGATACAAGACCACAATTCAGCTTAAACAAGCAGTTCGTCTGAAACGAACTGCAATAAGCCAACGATTGTGAGTCAAAGCTTCTAAAGAGGATACAAGACCACAATTCAGCTTAACAAGCACTTCGTCTGAAACGAACTGCAATAAGCCAACGATTGTGAGTCCAAGCTTCTCAGGAAGATACAAGACCACAATTCGGCTTAAGAAATAAGCACTTCGTCTGAAACGAACTAAGGGAAAGTCCGATCCACGCGATAAACCTCGCCGAATTAGGACGACCAAGTTCGGTCAAAGAAGTTTACCTCATAAGACCGACGACGACCATGTCTAGTCAAAGAGGTTTACTGCATAAGACCACTTCGGTTAACTGGGAAAGTCCGATCCACGCGATAAAACTCGCCGAATTAGGACAAGGGAAAGTTCGATCCCGGCGACAAAAATCGCCAAATTAGAACACAAAGACGAGTCCGGTCAAAGATGTTTATTTCATCAGACCAAAGACGAGTCCGGTCAAAGATGTTTATTTCATCAGACCAAAGACGAGTCCGGTCAAAGATGTTTATTTCATCAGACCAAAGACGAGTCCGGTCAAAGATGTTTATTTCATCAGACCCAAGACGAGTCCGGTCAAAGATGTTTATTTCATCAGACCAAAGACGAGTCCGGTCAAAGATGTTTATTTCATCAGACCAAAGACGAGTCCGGTCAAAGATGTTTATTTCATCAGACCAAGGACCAAGTCCGGTCAAAGAAGTTTACTTCATAAGACCAAGGACCAAGTCCGGTCAAAGAAGTTTACTTCATAAGACCGAGGACAAGTACGATGAAATTTTTCGCTAAGCTGTAAATACAGAGTGTTAGAAGCGAAAACAAAATTTCATTTTTCAAATCTTGTTCGGCACACAACTCCGCTACCCTACGAGATGGCGTTACGCTATTACAAAGGACTATTCTACTGTCCAGGGTTGCTAAAGTTGAGCCATCTATTCACAAAATCCTCGTGAAGCTGAGTTCGGGCGTTCCAGGCAGCCGCAGAATAAGCAGGTCGACGAGATGCTCTAATCGACCTGCCACCTCTTCTCTGAGCCCGGGAAGCCCTAGCACCTCGGCGGCGAAGAGTCTCTTCACGAAGCATTTGCCGATCTTGCTCACTCATAACCACAGCTCCTCTGCGAACTTCAGTCCGTCCTCGACTTGACGTCTCCGGTTGTCCCTGAGTTCGTTGCTGACTTGGAGTAGGGTTTTGAGCAAGTGAATCAGAGGTTTGAGCTGGAGTACTAGCATCTGTTGGCGGGAAATGCCTGAGGAATCTCTCAATTGAGGGACGCCGGGCAAGAACTATGTCGTACCGAGAAGCCCAGCGCCGCAATGATTTCACGACTTGTTGGCAAGCCGAGCTCTCCAGCGCATTGTTCCTCCGGAGTACATTATATTCCTCCCACAGTTCGTCAACTCGTTCCTGAACTTCAGAGATGGTCATTCCCCCACGCCTGCAGATAAAATCCTCATACGCAGTCCTCTCAGCGACGGCAGTGTTCAGCTCGGCCTCCAGATCCTTCTTATCGGACTCCAAGTCCTTATTATCGGCCTCCAGCTTCACTAAACGAGCCAGAAGCTCGTCATTCTTCGTCTGATCGGCTATAGCTCTTTTCTCAGCTTCGTCTAAAGCCGAAGAGTACAGCCGTTTCCAGTGAAGTATCTCCATCTCCTTGAATACAAAGCAGCTATATTAGTTCGGCAGCTGTACCGAGCAGATAGTAAAATACAACAGGAATAAAGGCGAGTACGAAAAGCTATACGAAGACAAGTGTAGAGAATTTTTCATTCACAAGGAAAATTTTTTACACTAGGAGGGCTTCAAGGCCACTGTACAAGGAAGAAACTAGACTAAGAGAAGGGAGACGAAATCATACTCCGCCAGCTTCGTCTCCGGCTCCTTGGTCTGGTTCAGCTTCTTTCTCCTGAGCTACCTCAGCCTCGGCCTCGCATCCTGCCGGCCTCGCCTCCGCCTCCTGATCGGCTTCCTTCTCCGGATGCCCGGCCCGCTCGACTTCGGTCTCCTGCTCCAGCGGCTCGGCCTCACCCTCTCCGTTGTAAGTCGAAGCGGGTGAAACGGGTCCCACGGAGGCAAAGATAGCCTCCAGGTTCTCGTCCCGATCAGCTCGACAACTCCGGACTCGGTCTGCAGAAAGCAGGACCGAGGATGAAGCGAGCTCCTCAAGGAGCGGCAGATTCTGAAGCCGAGCTGCTATCTCTCGGCTGTACAGAGGCAGCACGACGTCGGCCCCCTGCTCGCCCTTATCGGTAATTAGCCTTACCAGACTACCGACAAAGGCCGAGAACTGGCTGCTCAAAAAGAGTTTCTCCGTGTAAACACGGAGAGCCTCCCCCTGGGCAGCCACGGCGGCAGCATCCCTCCGTTTCGTCTGCTCTCGCTGGATGACGAGCTGGTTTTTGGCAAACTGAGCTTCATCCTGGGCCGAAATCCTAGCAGCTCTGGCCTTCTCAAAGTTAGCCTCAGCCTGTTCGGCCCGATGACAAGCAGCCGCCAACTTCCTCTGCATCTCAGCATAGTCATTGGACGCTTTGGAGAGTTCGACGGCGACGAGCTTGGAGAGCATATCGTTCCTCTGAAAATGGATACAGAAAAAAGTCAACAAAGGGGCCACAAAAAATACAGGAAAAAAGCAAGGCCAGAAAATCAAGAAGAGAATTCACCTCGGCGAAGTCCGTGGGCCATAAAAACGGCTCACAGATATGTTCCGAAGGAGGCGCCAAGACCACGTCTTTCTCTGGCGCTCTCGGGGGCTTCTGGGCCTTCCCCTTCCCCTTTGCCGAAGTCGACTCCGGCTTCTTCGGATCCGAAGAGGTTTTTTGCCTTTTCGGAGTCCTCTCGGCATCAGACGCCGAGATGGTGGTTTTCGGCCTCTCCGGCTCCTTGGACTCCGAAGATTTGCGGCTAGCCTTATTCAGCATGTACACTGCCAAAAAGCAAGGAAACAAGGTTAGTTTTCGCTGCTAAAGCAGTAAAGCATAAAAAAGAAATCCTCACCCTCAGTTTCTTCGTCCGAAGACGAGATATTGAACACGAGGCCGCCCTTGACGAGCTCAGTTTCCGAGTATTGTTTCCTAATCATAGGAATCTTATTGAGCTCGCCCTCGAGCTCGGCCAACGGTTCTAACCGAGGATGAGGAATCACGGACTTCGGCCCTCTCCAGGGGAAGCCCGGAGCCGCTGTCCTATTATAAAAAAAGAAGCGGTTTTGCCATTTCGGCCACTTGGTTTTGCAGAATGCCCTAAAAGGCTGTAAGGGGATCAAGTAAAACCAAGATCCCTTCCTTTTAAATTGGAAAAAATTAAGGATTGCCCGCAGAGACAGATCCTTATCTAGCCTACGGAGTTCGGCAGCAAAAGCCGACAAGTGCCTCCAAGAATTCGGAGTCACCTGACCTAAAGGGAGTTGAAAAAAATCAAGAAGCTCTACAAAAGGTGGGGGAAGAGGGAAACGAAGCCCGCATTCTAAGCAGGCTTCGTAAACGGTGGCATAACCCTCCGGCGGGTCGTTAGCCCTATGATCATCGTCGGGAACCACCGCCTTCCCCCCGGGAAGAAGATATTTTTCGTGTAGAGATATCACGGTGTCCTTACTCAAGACGCTGTGAAAGTATTCTACAGTCTTCTCTCTGGACTCTTTCCGGCTAGAAGACCCCTTGCCCCCTTTCCTACCGCTACCTAACTCGGAAGAAGAAGAAGAAGACATGGTTCTTACTCTTTGCAAAATCTGAAGAAATTCTGAAGAAATTCTTGAAAGCGGAGAGAGAATCTTCGCAAAAAAGAGAGAGTGCAGAAGAAGCAGTCGCAAAAGTGCTTCAATGATGAAGAAAGGAGGTATTTATCAGGTTCGGCGAAGATTTCAAAATCGTCGCACCGTTTCGAATCCCACCTTTTCAGGATTCAACGGCCGGATTTTACTGTCGCATTTAATGCAGTCACGCGCAAGGCACGTCCCCTGACATCAGCCTCCCCCTTGCCTTTATCCAGAATGCCGAAGTGACTCACTTCTCCGAAGTGATTCACTTCGCCCTTCGGGGGGGGTAGTGATGGGGTGCGTACTAAACAAGCCCAACAGCAATGACGGCCCATCAGCCCAAAGCCCAAGGAAGAGTATGAGTTCGGCATTACCAAAGAGTTCGGCCTCAGCCTACAGCTCGGTAAAAGCCAACCTATCAAGCTCTACTCTCAGATCGGCAACCAAAGCAGGAGTATGAGTTCGGCATTACCAAAGAGTTCGGCCTCAGCCTACAGCTCGGTAAAAGCCAACCAATCAAGCTCTGCTCTCAGGTCGGCATCAAGCTCTACTCAAAGATCGGCAACCAAAGCAGTTCGGTCTCAGTATTCGACCGAACAAGGAGTTAGTGGACCCATACAGGATGTCCAACGCACCCACTACCACGTGGTGTCAACTCAGGCCACGATCGTAGGCCATGACCTACGCTACATCCACGATCTTAGGCCATGACCTACACGACATCCACGACTTAGGGTGGAGATGCAAGCCACGATCTTAGTTCCATATATAAATAGAACTTAGATCTGATAGGAGGAGGTTAGAAGCTCTCTAGAGATAAAACACCATATAGCAAGTTTGCATTTGTAAGCTGTAGAAAACAGATCAAGCAATACAACTCTGCCCTCTTTTCTTCCCGTGGACGTAGATTTACTTCAGTAAATCGAACCACGTAAATTCTTTGTGTCGTGATCTGTATTTTCCTGCATTCATCACCGTCGAAAATTCGCGGATTCATCAACATACATACTTAATATCATAAATGAATACACCACACCCTTTAGCTATATATCCGTTTAGTATGAGAGATAAACATAGTCTGATTAATTATCCAATCCAACGATTATTTGATTCATTTACAATCCTATTAAATACTGCAATTGAAATTAATACATGAATTCTTTCCTACACTTGCATCGAAATAGAAATATGAGACATATTGACAATATGAGAAATGACTCAAATCATTTTAAGGTCTGAGCAAAGAAAACAAAGTTCAAAAACTAGTCCAATAAAGACAAGAAAACAAAACACCTCAAAACCAAAACAAGCAAGCTAAACAAGAGTCAACCGAAAGAAGACTAAGAAGTGCATCTTCCAAGCAAAACAAGAAAACCAAAAACAAAACATTCGTCAACCAAAGCCACAAGCAAAAACTAACCAGAAAATAAGGCGAGCTACATTGCACCTTTTATGTTCACCAGAGTTGCTTCTGGATTGTGCCCCGCCCATTTTCTAGCTTTACGTATGTTTTCACACATTTGGCCCGGTGAAAAAGGAAATTTCGGGCACAATTATTTAGTCCATACTCTGAACTCCAAAGAATAAATCTCTTCTTAGTTTCTCAGTTCGATTCTATCTTTTAAAAGATTATTTTATGTCCGAGCTATCAAGTAGATTACGAGTACATAAAAATAAGAAACTCCAAATTGACCATGAGATGTAAAATGGAATAACAATAAGGTAAAAATATGAGAAACAAAAATGATAATGGTGACACGTGCAACTCTGACAGCACTTCGAAACAATTGATTTGGTAGTCATAGATTCATGTAAGTGATGTCTTACGCTTACCCTTTGAAAATTGAAGCTTTCCACACACGTGTGTGGGGGCGCGCTACACCCATTCTTTTTCCCAGCTCTATGAATGCCATTAATAATTTTTTATTAGAAAAAATGGAAGTAAGTTTCGAAATTATACAAAAAATCACAAAATGTATCTCAATTCATTATTTATTCATACGGCCATAATTGTCAAAAAATTCCTTTGCTAGCTTGCACACTATGATGGCCGTGGGACTTGTTTATTTCTTCAACCATTTCATGATTTGTGTTGGGTAGAAAACAAGTTGACACGATTAATATTGAATGTTATATTTAGGTAGGACTTAGGAGATAATATCTAAATTTAATTGTACACTATCGAGAAACTAGCTTAATCAGTTGGGGAAGCGACAGAATAATGATTTAAATAGAAAAGATTAGCGATTTAAATCTGATTAATTTTTGTTACCCCATTAATTCACAAATAATGTGTGAATGCGTTGAACGAGCATAAACATTGCAATTGATGATTCTATGCGTGAGCAAATATAGACTAAAATCCCAAAATGGTCCTTAACATATTGCGTTTTTTTATTTTGGTTCAAAACATTATCTTTTGAATTATTCGGTCCCTCACATTTGAAATCGGATCACATTTGGTCCATTTTGGACGGTTCTGTCAAATTTTTGACGGATTTAATTACCGGGTCACTAATCCGTCACTAATTGGGAGAAACTGATCCGTCACAAATTCCGTCACTAATCCGTCACAAAACCCATGTAATAAAATACTCGAAAGCAGCATCGGTTCTAAGCCGCCACCTCCGCTCCTCCACCGCAGCGCACCCCCCCCCCCCACCGCTCGTCGTCAAGGAACTAACCACCACGATCCTCAACCATGTCCGTCTCGGCCGCCTCTCGAAAGCAATCTCAATCCTCTTCTCTTCCGCGACGCCTCTGCCTTTTTCAATCTACGCTCATCTCTTCCGAATCTGCACTTCGAGCAAGGCAATCATCGAGACCCGCAAGCTCGAATCCCATCTCGTCACCTTCAACCCCGACCCGCCGGTCTTCCTGCTCAACCGGGCCATCGAGAGCTACGACAGATGCCACTGCGTGAACGATGCAGAGGAGCTGTTCGACGAAATGCCGAGCCGAGACGGCGGCTCTTGGAACGCGATGCTCACCGGGTATTCAAGGAATGGGAAGGCAGAAGAAGCGTTGGACTTGTTCTCCGTGATGATTGGGAAGGGATTTCTGCTTCTGATTCGCCTTCCCGCCTCCACCTCTGATTCGCCGCCGCCGCCGCCCTACGTATTGCAATAAATCTCCCCTACTCAGATTGCTGACGGATTAGTGACGGATTTGTGACGGATCAGTTTCTCCAAATTAGTGACGGATTAATGACCCGGTAATTAAATCCGTCAAAAATTTGACGGAACCGTCCAAAATGGACCAAATGTGATCCAATTTCAAATGTGAGGGACCGAATAATTCAAAAGTTAATGTTTTGGACCAAAATAAAAAAACGCAATATGTTAAGGACCATTTTGGGACTTTAGTTGCAAATATATATCCAAAATATAAATTCATAATCCTGTTGGTTTCTGGATTATAAGAGATAAACCGGGTGTAATACAACCCAAAAGAAGAAGAGCAAAAGAACTAACTGAAACAAAGTTACAAAGTAGAAATCGAAACAGTAAACCGTAAAAGGTGGAAATAAGCCGAGTCGAGGAGGCCTCTTTCCGCAAGACGAGATACGCCCCGATAGTGCTCTTGGATTGGCGCTTCGTCCCCAAAGATACAACGGTTACGTCTCTGGTTAAGCAGCACCGCTATCAACAGAGCTTCGGCGAACTGGATGGAGGAGAGGGTGGAACTTTCGACAGAAAAAACAATGCATAGAGGGAGAGAGCTTATGCTGTGTATGTTTTGTGAATTGGTGTAAGAATGCATGAAATGGCTAGCCTATATATAGGCTCAGTCCATTGCAGGGGTCAACCAACCATGATGGCTGTCATCATTGCGAGGCTGTAACCGTCGGGTTTTACAAGCCTTTACGAGAGCTGGAGAGGCTGATCCTAGACGGACGTATCGGGACACGCTGCGCGTCTATGTTCGTTCACGACACGGACTTCATCACGTGCCAGCCACGTTGGCTTTACCACGTCAGACTGACGAGGTGTCATCCTGTTTGGCTCACTGACGTGGAAATGATGGTGGTCTAAAAAGAACTAGACCAGCCTTGGGTCAAACCAAAGCACCGAGCCCCACGACCAGGCCCAAAGAACAAGGGCACGGGCTCGAGGCTCGCGGCGGCGGCGCGCACGTGTGGGTTCTATAGACCATCTTAGTCAACTATAATTATTACATGTAATAATCCTTCTTATTAAATACTTGTTTAATAAGGTTGTTACTTTCAATATGGGATAATTAACTCACTTAATTAATCTCATGACTTCTTTCATAACTCATTTAAATAGCTCGCAATTTTACACAACTTTAATCCATTATTTCTCATTCACCGGGAATCAGATTTGAGAAAATGAATATACCACGGTCATCTACTTCGAAAGTAGATCGACGCTATATCATTTAATTTTATAAAATTATAAATCTCGTTGAAATTATTCTTGGTCAAAGTCCTTTGACCGGTCATACGATTTCAACAATCCCCCACATTAGTGGATATAGCCAAATGAAGATGCATGCAGACACAAGCTCAACCCTCGAGGGGTATATAAGCATAAGGATAGGTAGTTATTGGCTTTGAACCATCCATAGTCAATACCATCGGATACACAGACGGCCTAGTAGCGCGATGCTTTGACCTATTCCTCCACGACGTGCACCGAGACAATGGTGTTAACACTTAAACACCTCAACCTCATTCGTTCTCACGTTTTGTGTCATTTGAGGCCTAGGACACCACTTTGGATTCATAAGTGTGTAATACGAAGCGACCACACTTCACACTTACATAGGTGATTCCTAGTCGAGTATCTTGCCCTACTCGGTCTCCTTGAGAACTCAATCTCCTCGAGATCCTTAGGAATCATTAGAAGTTATAGACTTAGCCTCACCAATAGGTAAGTTTTTCAACACTCTATTGCTCTCTAGGGAATATATATAGATGAGTGTTTCACACGAACTCTCATAGCTTAGTTTTCCCATTGAACCAAGTTCTTGGGATCTCCAGTCATCATGGTTGGGTTACCACTATGATAATTCTTTAGTTTATAGATTTCAGACTCATTCCCTCTAACAACTTGTTCATTTGATCACGGGTTAACCTTTTGGTTACCAGATCCGCTAGATTATCTAATGACTTCACATAGTCAATTGTAATCACTCATGTTGTGATCAAATGTCTCACAGTATTATGTCTTCGACGAATATGTCGAGACTTACCGTTATAGAAGCCATTGTTTGCCCTTCCAATAGCAGCTTGGCTATCATAGTGAATCAACACTGGAGGCACTAGCTTAGACCAACATGGAATATCTTCAAGAAAATTCTTAAGCCACTCGGCTTCTTTCCCAACTTTATCTAAAGCTATGAATTCCGATTCCATGGTTGATCGAGCTATTCATGTCTGTTTCATGCATTTCCACGAGACAACACCACCCCCAATAGTAAAGACGGATCCACTTGTTGAAAGTGGGTCTTTATTGTCGGATATCCAATTTACATCGCAGTACCCTTCAAGTACCGGGGGTATCTCGAAAAGTGTAGCCCGTGATTTTGAGTATGTTTTAAGTATCTCAAAACCCTTACTAGAGCTCTCCAATGCTCTTTGCTTGGATTACTCGTGTAACGACTCAACTTGTTCACGGCATAAGCAATGTCAGGTCGAGTGCAATTAGTCAAATACATAATGCACCGAATGACTCGTGCATATTCTTCTTGTGCAACGGGCTCGCCTTTGTTCTTGCTCAAGTGAATGTCGAGTTTAATAGGAGTCTTAACCGGCGCGCCATCATAGGCGTTGAATCTCTTTAATATTTTCTCAACTTAATGAGATTGTGTTAAGATGATTCCATCAGATGTTCTTAGAATCTTCATTCCAAGAATTACATCGGCTAGACCCATGTCTTTCATGTCAAAGTTTCTCTTTAACATGGCTTTCGTATCGTTAATCGCTTGAGTGTTACTACTCAAGATTAACATGTCATCAACGTAAAGACACGCTAAAACATAACCTTTATCAGTGTACTTAATGTAGACACATTTGTCGCATTCGTTGATTTTGAACCCATTTGATAACATCACATTATCAAATTTCAAGTGTCATTGTAACGACACTTGTTTCAATCCATATAGGGACATTACCAGTTTGCATACCTTTTTCTCTAGTCCAGGTACTACAAACCCTTCGGGTTGTTCCATATAGATTTCATCTTCTAATTCATCATTTAGAAACACAGTCTTTAGATCCATTTGATGAATCTCAAGATTGTGCAGTGCAGTAATCGCGAGAAGCACTCGGATAGAAGTAATCCTCGTTACATGTGAATAGGTATCGAAGAAGTCGTGTCATTCCTGTTGGTTAAAACCCTTTACCCTCAGTCGGGCTTTATATATATCCACTGTTCCATTGGCCTTAAATTTCCTTTTAAGGACTCATTTGCATCCTAAAGGTTTAGCACTTTCAGGTGGATCAACCAACACCCAAGTGTGGTTTAACAAAATTGAATCAATTTCGCTTTGAACAACCTCTCGCCAATGTAACCTTTCTGGGCCAACAAAGGCTACTTTTATTGATGTTGGTTTTTCATCCAACATAAAAGCAACGTAGTCAGGACCAAATGTTTTTGATGTTCTGACCCTACTACCACGTCTTAGTACTGCATCACTTGGATCAGGCCTTGCTCGCTTGCACGATTCAGGTTTTTCATCCACTGATTTAGAACTAGTGGCTTCATTTTCAATTCTTGTCTCAGAATTGGTTGCGACCTCTTCTTTGTCTTTGCAAGGAAATGTATTTTCTAGAAATACGACATTCCTTGACTCGATTGTTGTTCCTACTGTCACAGTCGATATTTCAGACTTGTGAACAACAAATCAATATGCACTACTGTTAAGTGCATATCCAATGAAGATACAATTAATTGTTTTATGGCCAATTGTAACTTCTTTGGGCGGCGGAACAATTACTTTCGCCAAACATCCCCACACTTATCGGACTCAAATACAAGTTTAAACCCCTTATTAACTAGTATTGAGGTCCTTCCTAATGTCTGGAACGTGCAACACATCCTTCAAGGTGATTGAGACTCCAGACGTCATCTCGAGGAATACATCTCCAATGCCGAGGACTTCGGATGATGCTTGATTCCCCATGTTGATCTTCCTCCCTTCAACATTGTTGTAAGTTGAAAACTTACTTCTATCGGCATAAACATGTGCAGTGGTGCCGGTGTCAATATACCAGCCACCCAGTCCTTGAACTCCTTCTGAACGACGTGGGAAACCGACTTCTTCTTCTTCTTGCTTCTGTAGTCCTTGGCAAAGTAGTCAGGTTTGCCACATTTGTAGTAGTCGCCTTCAAACTTCTTTGCAGGCTGCTTGCCTTTCCCTTTGTCCTTTTCATTTGGACGACTTGGGCGAGGGCGTTTGTTGGAGGGACCGCCCCACTCCAACAGGTTGGCTTTTGCATCAAGTGGGCTATAGCCCTTAGCCTTTTGATCACTTTTGCGCACGTCTGCTTCAATGTTCAGTTTCACAATCAAGTCTTTAAGGGTCATCCTCTTTCGCTTGTGCTTGAGGTAGCTCTTGAAGTCATTCCAACTAGGAGAAAGCTTCTCAATGATCGTGCACCTTGTGAAGTTGTCGGACAAGGTCATCCCTTCAGCCACGAGTGAGTGGATGAGCATTTGGAACTCTTGGACTTGTTCCATGACGAGTCGAGAGTCGACCCTTTTGTAATCCAAAAATTTGGCCTACAAAATTCTCTATAACTGCTTTGTCGATAATGTACTTCTTTTCTAGGCTTTCCGACATTTCTTTTGATGTGGTTACAACGGAGTATACATTGTACAAACTATCATCTTAAGCACTTAGAATGAAATTTTTACAAAGATAATCTCCTTTCCGCCAAGCTTCATAGTCTGCCATGACCTCGATTCTTGTCTCTTGATCACTTGGCGCGGGCGGCTCATTTTCCGTGAGGAAGTTCACGACGCCCAATGTTGTTAAGTAAAACAACATCTTTTGGTGCCACCTCTTGAAGTCTAATCCTCCAAACTTTGGTGGCTTCTCGGTGGGTGGTATCATTCTTGGTGCCAAAGGTGCCGCGCCTGGTTCAAGAAATAAACCAATTCCATTGCCCCCGAAGGAGCCAATATTTTGGTTGGGCATAGATCCCCCACCATGCATGTTGGGCATAGAGCCTGCCATGGTCGTACTGGCCCCGAAGGAACCAGCACCCGTGTTGAACCCGAAGGCCCCAACAACCTATCCAATAAAGGTCCGATGGAACCACTAAAAGTGGAACAAACCGATCCACTCGAGGTGGATCCACCAGTGAGCCCAAAGGGGTTCGTGAACCCCAATGAGGTTGTTGATGAAGAGGTAGTGAACCCGGGGGTGAGAATCATCATCGGAATCGACGACGTGTTGATCGGAGCTGCGGTGGGCATGGTGGCTGGAGTGGTAGAAGCGGCGGTGTTGAAGTCAGTCGACATCTCCAAGCAAAGGTATTAAGTTTTGGAAGTAATTAAGTTCAGTTAAAAGGTCTAAATTCCTTCAAAGACAAGTTATCTCGTCTTGCGATTGTTGGTTACTGGATTACAAGAGATAAATCGGACGTAATACAATCCAAAAGAAGGAATACAAAAGAACTACCTTAAACGAAATTACAAAGTAGAAATCGAAACAGTAAACCATAAAAAGTGGAAATAAGTCGAGTCAAGAAGGCCTCTTTCCGCAAGATGAGATACGCCCTGATAGTGCTCCCGGATTGGTGATTCGTCCCCAAAGATAAAATGGCTACGTCTCTAGTGAAGCAACACCGCTATCAGCAGAGCTCCGACGAACTGGATGGAGGGAAAGGTAGAGCTTTCGACAGAAAAAACAATGCAGAGATGGAGAGAGATTATGTTGTGTATGCTTTGTGAATTGGTGTAGGAATCGTGGAATGACTAGCCTATTTATAGACTCAGTCCACTGCAGGGGTCAACTAACCATGATGGCTGTCATCATTGCGAGGCTGTAACCGCCGGGCGTTACAAGCCGTTACGAGAGCTGGAGAGGCAAATCTTGGACGGACTTATCAGGACACACTGCACGTCTACGTTCGTTCACGATGTGGACTTCATTACGTGTGAGGCACGTTGTCTTTACTGCGTCATACTGACGAGGTGTCATCCCGTTTGGCTCGCTGACGTAGAAATGGTGGTGGTCTAAAAAGAACTAGACCAATGATATGGCTCATTTCATGCATCGGTTTAAGGGTAAAATGTACGCTGCTTGATCAATTTATCGCGCAAAACAAGTGTTAAATGTGCAGGAATGCCACTTGACCAAGGCAGCAAGGCCAAACTGATCAAGGTAGTACAAAAGGCGATACAAGGCCAAGAATTGGGGGAGTTGATCAAGGGGACTGATCAAGCAGTTAGGCGGGGACTGCTGGCTTCTAGAAGAAGAACACGTGAGGAAATGAGCTGGATGTGGCGCACCATTCTGTTATCAAGGACAACGTTCTAGAAGGGGACACGTGCTAGCTTATGAGACGCAAGGACGGACCTGAGTCATGAATCTGTTACTCAAAAGCGTCGTCATTCTAGAAGAAAGGCACGTAGCAATCAATGAGTCGCTCATTCTCAGCATGAGCGATTATTCCATGTCAGGATCGTTATCCAGCTGGACGCCGAATCGAGCTTATAAATAGAGGGTGTGCCATCACAAGAAGAAGAGATCCTTTACTTTCCGTCTAGTTTAGCTTAGTCCAGTTCTCTAGAATAGCTTAGCTTAGATAAAGTAATGCGTAGTTAGAAAGGGGAATTAAAGAAGCGCTGCAGAATACTTGTTTTCTATCGGCGTATTCCTAAATTACCCGCCGAGATTCTTCTCGGTTTTACTTGCTTTCTTATTTTCCGAAGTATTAGTTTAGTTTTAATTTCACGATGTATTGCTCTCAGTTTAGTTTAATCAAAGTTATTTCGTTTTCATCATCGCATTTACTTTTCCGCTGTTACCTGCAATTTACTTGACCCGGTAGTTAAATCTCTATTGATCATGCTAGCTAGTTTAATTCTGCCTAGAGTAAAAAACAGTAGTTAAAAACTCCCAAGTTAAAGCGTGGCAGCAGCCAACCCCCCTTGTTCACTACTCACACACTCAACACACCAACTTCTCTGTGGGATCGACCCCGAACTTGCCGCTTTACTGTTAAAATTGTGTAAAATTGGGAGTTTACAAATTACTTTGGTAAGGAAGAAAGAGCGAGAGCAAATATGCATTGATTAAGTGGCAACGACATTTCCTAACTGATCCGACCGGTTCGGTTATCATTCCATATAACTTGATCCGCATTCTAATCACGTTTTCGTCTCTTTCCAAGTCCTTCCAAAATGGCGCCGTTGCCGGGGAAGCATGGTGTTACTTTTTGTTTGTGCGTAGTGCGTAGGTGTATATAGTCTTATTTCCTTGTTTTCTCATTTTGTTTTTCACTATTGATGAGAAGGTACCAACGCGGTGGACACTGGAATCATCCCTTTCTATACAGAGAGACTAACGTTCATTGGAGAGTCCAAGAAGCCGGCGTTGTCACCACTCGTTACAGAGCAGCATTAGAAGCCGCAGCAGCCGCTGAACAGAACACACAACCACCACCAGTAGAGATGGCCCTTGTCGCTGACGACTCCGGTATCGGATCTCTGCACGCTCATGATGAAAAGGAGCCCACACATGCCATTGCCGCTACTCCTGGGATGCGGACCATCGCGATCAAATCAGGAGTACTGGTTGTTTTGTCCCATTTTTACGGTCTTTCAAAAGAGTGTCCGTACGCATTTCTGGAGGAGTTCTGCCGATACTGTGATATTCAGCCCGTGCCGGCTGGATCCACATCCGAAGATTATAGGCTCAAAGCTATTCCCTTCGTTTTAAAGGGCGATGCGGGTGTCTGGCTGTCAAGGCTGCCAGAAGGATCCCTCATGACCTGGGCCGAATTCCGCATGATATTCCTCGACCGCTTCTTTCCAGCATCAAAGACGAGTGCCCTCAAACGGGAGATTACCGAAGCCAGACAGGAGTACGATGATCCCCTCGGTCAATACTGGGACAGATTCTAAGGGCTGCTTCAAGCATGCCCCAACCACAAGCTGGTGGAGCGGGAAATCTACTCGATCTTCAATGGCGGACTTACGGTGGACAGCAAAAACAACCTCAACCTCGCAGCTCAAGGGGATTTCTCGAAAACCCTGTTTAGCCAAGCCAAAAATATACTGGAGAGGCTGATCGAGGCTAAGTGGTCGTACGAGACATCTCAAGGCCAGTATAGAAGAGGGGCAGTGCATGTAGCAGAGGCGCGCAATGACGAAAAGTTGGAGGCTCGATTTGAGCAAATGGAGAAGAAACTGCTGGAGGCAGTAGAGAAAGCAAGACCGCCACCACCACCTGCACCAAATGAGACACAATATGTGCCGCAACCGTCCCCACCAAGAGAACATCATTATTATTACTGTGAATTCCCCTCTGAGGTAGAGCCGCAAGCCCAAGTGAATGCCGTAGGTCATTGGAACGCGAATGGGAACTGAATCCAAGGGAAGCAGAGAGATGCTCCGTGGAGGGACCAACCAAAGTTTAGGTGGACTGATCAGAATCAAAGCCAACCACCCCCGACGCAGTCCTTACAACTCACCGAGGGGCCGCCCAACTGGCCTGCTCGGATCCAGGAGAGGCAGAACACTGGAGGGAACAAATTGCAGGGCGGTCAGACAGGATGGTCAAGAGGACCTCAAGGGAACTGGTCAAGTGGAGGACAACCTAACTGGTCAAGCCGACAACAGGAAGGAGAGTGGGGGTACCAGCACCAAGTCCCGCAGTTTTGCAACCAGCGAAGACAACCAAATGATCAAATGGTGAACTATGTCCAGCAGTACCAAAGAGGAAACCCCCAGAATCACTTCCAGCCAGAGCAGTATGGACCTTCCGGCTACTATCAGCAAGGCCATGGAGGAGGGCGATTTAATCAGAGATATAACAAACAACAATTTGAAGGTCCAGGAGATGCGATGATCCCGCATCAGTCCCAAGACGCGATGCGAGAAATACAAGAAACTCAGAAAGAGCAGAGGGATGCACTTGATATGCTTACAAAGCAGTTATCTCAGGTAGCCATGTCCTTGGGTGAGCTGAGAGGGAATGAAGGAAGGCTTCCGGCCACAGTGCAACAATCTACAAGACGAGAGATTGTCAATACAGTCTCTCTGAAATCGGAAAAAGTTTGTCAAAATTCATCTGCGAGTTTTCCAGCACCTAGACTCAATCATAATGAAGGCTTTGAGCCTAACACCCGTGAACAAGTTGCTGAGAAGGGGATGATGGTAGAAGAGAAAAATGTGACCGGTGTGATCCAACCGAGCGATCTTCCACCAAAGAGGACTAACCCAGGGGTATTTACGCTCCCAATTTCCATCAGAGCGTTCAAATGGAGCACGCAATGTGCGACTTAGGGGGCTTCCATCAATATTATGTCGTATTCTATATACAAGAAGCTGGAAAATGCTAAGCTTGTCGAAACCAATATGGAAATACAGCTAGCAGACGGGTCTTGCATTTACCCCGAGGGAGTTCTGGAAGATGAAATCGTCAAGGTCAACAAATTCATGTACCCCGCCGACTTCTTCGTCATAAAGACAACAGAGCCAGGAGCAGAAGAGCCTGTGGGCATTCTTTTGGGAAGGCCATTCCTATCTACGGCTAGCACAATCATTAATGTTCGCCATGGGACGATACATCTAAGTTTAAATTAAGAACAACTTACATTCGAAATTGACAAAGCTGTGAGGAAGCCGCAGGATAGCGAGAGCATTCAATCAGCAGACACTATCACACCTTGGGAGCGAAAGTACCTAGAAAAGAAACCCTTCATTAAACTGTCATCTAACTCCACCAATGGTGAAAAGCTTAAGAGTGATGAAGATGACTGGTTCAAGGCAACCATGACTAGGGAAATGGATGATCAAGGCCTTGAAAGAGCAATTATGGACTTCTGCAAGCCATCACGGCCAGCCAAGTCAGAAGAGATTGTTCAACCAGGGAGAGTCGAAAAACACCTGACCAAGCTAGCTTGTTAAGAAGAGAGCTGAAGGAGAATCCTGCACCTACAAGGCAGTCATTGCATCGGCCAAAGCTGCAGGAACAGGAAGGACAATCGAAAAAAAAAACGAGGACAGGTGAAGAAGGGGTCAAGTGGAAAACAACAGACTCGAATGGGATAAACCCAAATCAGTACACGCATCCAGCCACAGTGGAAAAGAAAGTGACCGACCTCTTCTCGCGAAAGGAAGAGCCCATCGATGAGCAAAAAAAGCCACCATCCCAGTATCAAATCAAGCCGATGACCAGAAAGCGGAATTCATAATGGGCAGATCCTGAAACCATCAAGGCAAACACACACCAAGGAGACACCTCTAATTCGTTCTCTTTCGATGTGAAGGGTCATCGGGTTGAGCCCTACAGAGACAAGACCAAAGCTGGAGTGGTGGAAGAAATTCCACTGACCTTTCCCCAATCTCAACCAGTGACCAGGTAGAATGAGTGATCGGGTACTCCTGGGTAGTCTACTTGATCAAACAACAAATTTTAAATCCATTAAATTGATCAAGTGACAACCTAGGGGAACCCGGTCAAGTCCTTATAGTTAGTGTAAATAGTTTTTCTTGTGTTAGTTTTTATTAGAAAGTTAAAGGACGAAAGTAGAGGCGAGAAACTGATCAAGTGGAGTTATTGAGTTTTCATCTGGATATAATTGACCACTTGATCAGTGCAACGAGGGCTAACCAATGGCCACAGTGATTTAATTAATCAGGGACAGGTGGTGATAGGACATATGCAACATTAGAGAGGTGTCAGGCTGCGCCAACTGTCTCAATGAAAGGACGTTCTAGGGAGAGGGAGAAAGCGTATCAGAGAAGCTAAGCCAACTGGCACTCTGAAAAAGGCGCGCCCGTGCGTGAACAGTCGCAGAGATCTCAACCGTCAGAGATCCCAACAGTCGTGGTATCAGTATAATAGGCAGAATCTTAGGGCCGTATTTCACTTTCAACCAAAAGCGACTACAGTGCATTCCTTTTACTCTCCCCACACCGATCCAAATTTCAAACCCTTGCCTAGAACATTTTCTCCACCAGCAGTCATCACCATTACGAGTGAAAATGTTTATCAAGCAAATTCCAACTCCTTCATCATCCCCCAGTGCCGGAGACGACGGTGGCGACCAGGAAACTTCATCCCAAGTTCGTCAAGAAAATCCTAACTCTTGTACGCCAAACACCGCCCCACCACAAACCAGCACCGCTACTCCAAGTCTCGAAATAGATAAAGAAACCATACGGCACCTCAATAAAGTCCTCCTGAGTATACCTCGCGAGTTGGACGATGCAGCAGCATACGCCGAACTCAAGGCTAGACTTGGGATTTCCCGGTCTAAAAATCCTGTTTCGTCCTCTAAACCAAAGATCCCACCTATTTCTCCTACATCACCAAAACCATCTTCCATCCAACCTTCACCTTCGTCCCCAACCCAGCCGATGCAATGTAGCGCAGACACCGCCGATGAAGAAGGGTTGGGGGAGGATTATGGGCAGTCGTTTGCTATTCCGTCGCCAGCAGGCGGTGGCGGCTCCGCTTCGATCCATAAGCCGCATTTGACTGAGGGCTCATTTCATGCATCGGTTTAAGGGTAAAATGTACGCTGCTTGATTGGTTTATCGCGCAAAACAAGTGTTAAATGTGTAGGAATGCCACTTGACCAAGGCATCAAGGCCAAACTGATCAAGCAAGTAAAAAAGGCGATAAAAGGCCAAGAATCGGGGGAGTTGATCAAGGGGAGTGATCAAGCAGTTAGGCGGGGACCGCTGGCTTCTAGAAGAAGAACACGTGAGGAAATGAGCTGGATGTGACGCACCATTCTGTTATCAAGGACAACGTTCTAGAAGGGGACACGTGCTAGCTTATGAGACGCAAGGACGGACCTGAGTCATGAATCTGTTACTCAAAAGCGTCGTCATTCTAGAAGAAAGGCACGAAGCAATCAATGAGTCGCTCATTCTCAGCATGAGCGAATATTCCCTGTCAGGATCGTTATCCAGCTGGAGGCCGAATCGAGCTTATAAATAGAGGGTGTGCCATCACAAGAAGAAGAGATCCTTTACTTTCCGTCTAGTTTAGCTTAGTCCAGTTCTCTAGAATAGCTTAGCTTAGATAAAGTAATGCGTAGTTAGAAAGGGGAATTAAAGAAGCGCTGCATAATACTTATTTTCTGTTAGCGTATTCCTAAATTACCCGCCGAGATTCTTCTCGGTTTTACTTGCTTTCTTATTTTCCGAAGTATTATCTTAGTTTTAATTTCACGCTGTATTGCTCTCAATTTAGTTTAATCAAAGTTATTTCGTTTTCATCCTCACATTTACTTTTCCACTGTTACCTGCAATTTACTTGACCCAGTAGTTAAATCTCCGTTGATCAAGCTAGCTAGTTTAATTCTGCCTAGAGTAAAAAACAGTAGTTAAAAACTCACAAGTTAAAGTGTGGCAGCAACCAACCCCCCTGTTCACTACTCACACACTCAACACACCAACTTCTTTGTGGGATCGACCCCCAACTTGCCGTTTTACTGTTAAAGTTGTGCAAAGTTGGAAGTTTACAAATTACTTTGGTAAGGAAGAAAGAGCGAGAGCAAGACTGCATTGATTAAGTGGCAACGACATTTGCTAACTGATCCGACCGGTTCGGTTATCATTCCATATAACTTGATCCGCATTCTAATCGCGTTTTCGTCTCTTTCCAAGTCCTTCCAACCAGCCTCGGGTCGAACCCAAGCATCGATCCCCATAACCAGGCCCAAAGACCACCCTAAGATCAATTGCCAAGATCCAAGTCCAAGTCCAAGGACACGGACACGGACACAAGCACGGGCACTGGCTCGAGGCTCGCGGCGGCGGTGCGCGAGTGTGGGTTTTATAGCCCATCTTAGTCCACTATAATTATTACATGTAATAATCCGTCTTATTAAATACTTGTTTAATAAGGTTGTTACTTTCAATGTAGGATAATTAACTCACTTAATTAATCCCATGACTTCTCTCATAGCTCATTTAAATTGCTCGCAATTTTGCACAACTTTAATCCATTATTTCTCACTCACCGGGAATCGGATTTGAGAAAATGAATATACCACGGTCATCTACTACGAACGTAAATCGACGCTATATCATTTAATTTCACAAAATTAAATGTCTCGTTGAAATTATTCTTGGTCAAAGTCATTTGACCAGGCTTACGATTCCAACAAATCCAAATCAAATTGGAATTTAAAATATGATGATTTTTTATTCGGTTCAAGCTATTTTTTACGATTTCTAATTTCACGGTTAGTCGATCGCTCGTCCACTATTGAGCAGACGAGCGATCGGCTTGCCGATTTTTTTTTGTTTAAAAAAATTATTTTAAAATTTTTTATTTATACTCTATCTTTACAACTCATCGCACTTCATTTTTTAATACACCTACAATTAAAATGAATTAATCGTATTTGTCAATTTATTTGTTAGGCTAGGGCGTTGACTAGCCTATTACTGGGCTATGGGAAGTCCTTAATAATGTGGCAGAATGTGGAAAGTCCTTCATGATGCTTAAATCAAAGTTATAATTATAGTATTATAATTTAATTTCAGCATTTTATTCTATAGGGTTTAGTATGTCATATTCCATAATTTGTAGTTATAATATAGTCTAAATTTCGCCTATTATATATTATTACCTTAATTTCGCTATTTCTTTTGGTATATATAGATGTTGATATATACTGTATATATCAAAATTGTTATAAAAAAATTTATATTTTTACTGTACCAAAATATTATATTAGTAAGTTATCATATTGTATTGAAATTATAATATATTAAAAAAGTTGGAATTTCAGTATTTTTCGAAAGATGAATCTGGTATAAGGGTATTTCGGTATTTTTAACCCTATCAAGTAGTATAATCTTATGATATATGGATATTGGCATATTGCTTCTATCGCGGCAAAAAGAAAGCACTATAATGAGTTATCGGTTGAAGCTTAATGATAAACTTAGAAATAGTACTACTATAATATTTGTCTGCGTAAACTTTAACGTGTTACTTATAACAAACTAATGGTAACCAAATTTACGCTTCATTAAATCCATTATAAAGTATGCCTACTTGATGGCCTTGCATGAATTGGAATATTTCACTCTTCAACTTCAAGATGGTGCCTGGCGGATAATATTTGTCGAGGAAGGCTGCCACTATATCTTTCCATGTGGAGACTTGCTCTGTGGGTAGACACTCAAACCATTCTTTAGCAGAATCAATTAATGAAAAACGAAAGAGTCTTACCCTAATGGCGTCATCGTTGACACCATTCAACTTTAAGGTGTTCGCAATCTCCACGAACTTCGCGAGGTGGCGGTTGGCATCTTCTGTGGCCCTACCTGCAAAAGGATACTGCCCAACCCTTTGTATAAGGGGAATTCGTAGTTCAAAGTTGGTAGCATCAATTCTAGGGCCCTTGGGAAAAGTAATCATGTTCCTGTGATTAAACATATGCATCACGGGTAAGATCACCCTAATTTTATTTTCTTGCTCCTCACGGGCAGTCTTCTCATCCATCAACTGCAGTTTCTCCAACTCAACTCTTGTTTCTTCCTCCATGGTGTTTCGGTCACTTCTTATTCTCCTACGCGTCCTTTCAAGTTCGAGATCGAGCGGTTCTAAGATGTTCTTCCCAAAACGCGTTCGCATACACTACCTGAAAAAAACAGAAACAAAAACAAAATAAAAATTAAAAACAGAAAGCAATTAAATTACATATTAGCAAAATAATCCTTTTGAAGATATGAATCACGTAGTGAATGTAATCCCCGACAATGGCGCCAAAAACTTGATGAACTTTTTATTAGCACTAAAAATACCTGCAAGTATACAGAGTATATATAGTATAGCTAAAGGTCAGTACCGGATATCGAACACAGAGAAAACAATCACAGATTGGCTACCTCCTACTAAGCTTCTTTCATTATTTGGAAAACCGAAAGATTTTGGAATTTTTGAAAACAAAAACAATTTAAAAGCAAGTAAACAACTAATTGCAAGTAAATCACAGAGATAAAATATGAGAGATACGGGAATTCCAGGGATGTGCGTTCACAGTTATGGTTATACTAATTCCTACTACAATACCCTAGCAAAGTCTTTACTTCGATAGAACGAGTCACATAAGTTTTGACAATACGGCACAAGCGTAGATTACTAACACTAGGGTTGTCAATCCTAGATCCGTAACTCCTAAAAGCTCCTAAGACCCTTGGAAAGTCCTCACTCTCAATTAACAGTGCCGTTTTAAGGGATGCTAATTGTAGTGTCTACTAAGTGGACCTAACTCGCCAACCTCCTCTCACGATTATGTAGCAAGTTATATTAATTCATCACAGAATGTGTCACTCAAACGTGAAGCATTATCCAACAACTTAGGGAAGAAACAAAGTAAAAACAAAACGGATATTAAATAGCAAAACAGAATTGTATAACCAAAGTAGTTACTAACACATCCCTAGAATCCTATGAGTTTAGTTACACATGATAGAATAAGCTAAAAACATAGATTGTATGGAAAACAAAAAGAACATAAGTGCTAAAGCAAATAAAACCCAAAGGTTGAATCCTTTTAGCTCTTGGGGAGAAAGTAGGTCAATTCGTGCGCCGCGTTTTCCCAGCGGGCCGCTGCACCTTGGCCAGCGGTCGTTGTGGGATGATCCGTAGCCTCTGCCTCTCGAACAGTGGTCATTACACTTAATTCCAGCGGTCGCTGGAAATCGTCCCGTAGCTTCTGGAACTTTTGGAGCGGTCGTTGGGCGTGTTCTTCGTTTCAGCACAACTTTCTCCGGAGCGGACCGCTACTGGCTCAGCGGTCGTTGGCCCCCAGCGGCCGTTGTATGGGTTGCAGCGGACCGCTAGGCGTCTCGAATGCACCAGATTTCCAACTTCGACTTTTAGCTGTCTTTTTAGGTTCAAATAAGCACATTTCTCACAAAACACGTCAAAATACCAAAATAGATAAAATATGCAAAATGTGGACATGAATTGTGATTTTGACATTAAAAACAGACCAAATAAAGGCCTTAAAACAGTGCAAAATCCGAGCGTATCAACAATATTTATTATTATTATTAATTGTGTATGTGATAAAAATTTGATGTACCCCTAATATATACCCCATATTTAGTTAACTAAGGACAACTTGTATCAGTGGCATATCCACCTTGAAACAAGGGGTACAACTGTACCCCAAATTCGAATACTAATACCTTGTATTGAGATAATTTATTTAAAAGGCTTCTTTGGCCAAGTGGTTGTGCTTCTTGTCTGAGTTCAAATCCTCTTAGTTGCTTAACTCATTTTTTTTATTTCTGCACCTTCTTTTCTTCATTCTTTAATTTCTATACTTTTTTTCTCAATGCTTTTATGTTTTGATTTCTATACCTTTTTTTTCTCAATTCATTTATTCTAACAATTAAAGTTTCTATATCATTTTACTTATTTCAAATTTTTTTCTGTTTTATTTTGTTTTGTTTTGTTAAAATACAATTTGTTTACTTTTTTTCATGTTTTATTATATTCAAACAATTAAAAGTTCTATAATCTTTTTCTTCTTTAAAATAATGGATTTACTTTTTTTTTGTTTTTTTCAAACAATTGAAAGAATAGATGTACTTTTTTGGTTTGTTAAATAAATAGAAATAATAAGTTTATATACGATCAAATTCTCAACTAATAAAAAAAATACTTATACACTATTTTATCAATGGTGTAGCAATTATATTCATATCTATATGAAAAATTTATACCTAATAAAATATCTATATTTTTTATTTTCTAAAATAATAGATATTTTGCTTAAATTATTTATTTTCACAAGGTTCACTTCTAAAAAATAGTACTACTATTATCTTATAAAAAGTGATTAAAATTTTACTCAAATATTTCATGTCCAAAAAATTTATTTCTAAACTATATAATTTCTTGTTTAGTCGTTATATTCGCGTCTATACAAGACATTTGTATTTAAGACAATGAAAAGATTGTTCAGATATTTCTTCGTACCTCCGAATCCAAAATCCTAGATACGCCACTGGCTTATATCATCTGTAATTTAACAAAAGATATGCTGAAAGTCGTGTGTGTGAGTTGATCAAGCAAAAGAGAAAACAAACTTGATGCCAAAAGGTTTCAGGTTCGAATCCTGCATAACGTAATCTTTAAATTTATATTCATTTACCAAAAAAAAAGATATATTGAAAATAGATAGAGTAACAACCTAGAATAATACGTAATCTTTAAATTTATATTCATTTAAAAAAAAGATATACTGAAAATAGATAGAGTAACAACCTAGGTAATGCTGGTTAATGGTTATATTTAATACTCCATATTCTCTCATTTCATGTAAGTGGTGACAAACTCCAATTCTCCACCAAGCATGTGCTCAATGTTCAAAGCTTGCCCAACTATTTATGATTCTTATAAATAAATTATTTTGATCCTAATTTCTGTCACAATTCATGTTGTTTGCTTATAAAAATGGAGGGCCTCAAAACAAACACATATATAGACTACTCCTAAGTATATACTACGATAAATATTTAAAATGATATTAAAATATTCATTGATCAAGATTTCCACGACCATGGACATGGGCCCTGGACCCTGCTTGTTCATTGGTATTTTATATTTTCACATCATGAGAAATGTGAAATTTGCTGTCGATAAGATATGTTTGTTTGTTGAACTTTATCATCCTGCATGTGCGAACGTATTCATTTCTAGAATAATTTTAGGTTTAAGCTTTTTTTCAATAAATATCAAGCGAATAATAATTATCCTTAGCATTACATAAAAAATGGTCTATTAATTATAATAAATTTTTGTTAATAAAACTTTGTTTAAATGACAAAGCCGAGGTACCACAAAACTCTCTCCAACGAGAGGTCTTGAGTTTAATCATGCATGCGTGCAATGTAGATTTTGTTAGGATCATCAGCCTTACAGTTTGATATTGTATGATTGAGGGTTAAATCCACACATATTTGTTTTTTAGTTACTCTTTAAAAGCTTATTCTAATTAAGATTTTGAGAAACACTTATATATTACTCCATCAGTTTCACAACATATGTCTCATTTTCGTTTTTAGTTTATCTCACTAAAAATATCACATTTTTACTTTTGAAAAATGTTATTTCTCACATTGATATATTAAATTATATTTTCTCTCTCCACTTAACACGCTAACCAAAATCTTCTAACATCATGTGTCATCCCACAAGTGTGACATCTTTTGTGATAGATGAAGTATTTTCAACTTCTCTTGTTGTCTGATTTGGTATGAGTTTGCACCCAACAAACATCCTCTTAAACCGAGACCACATTGGAAACTTCTCATGCAGTGCAGTCGATTTCGAGTCATTATGGCTAATCTGAACTTGGCTTGTTATACCAACTGTTATGATTGTCGACTGCACATTATTATATTAGTTTGATATTGTCCGCTTTGGGTCAAGTCTGCACACACATTTTGTCTTTCGGGTCACTTTCAAAATAAGTTAAACTAATTAGAGTTGAGAAATTCTTATATTCCCTCCATCTCATAAGAGTATGCACTCTTTTCTTTTTGGTCCGTCCCACGAGAGTATGCACTTTCTAATTTTTGAAATTATTTTCTCTCTAATGAGGTGGACCCATTCTCCACTATTAATACTTTAATTACTTTTTCTTTCTATTTCTCTCTTACTTTATCAATTGTGCATTAAAACTCGTGTCCAACTAAAAGTGCATACTCTTGTGAGACGAGAGGAGTACATTGTTTCCGAATTCTCATGTTCTCCGATGTAAAATGGATTTGCATACAAAAAACACCCTTTAAACCGAGACTACATTGGAAACTTCTCATAGAGTGCAGTTGACACTTCGGGTCATTCCGGACTCGATTGTAACCTTGGGACTTTTGAACTTGATCCAAACCTGGGTCATCATATCCAACGGAAAGAGGTCTTCCACAACTTGACTATATATGGCTTCGTTTTAGATTTCTGTGTATTTTTTTTTAGCATTTTTCGTGTTAATCTCTTAGATTTTAGTTTGAATTGTATTACGTCTAAAAAGTCTTATATTGTACCCGTATATTTTATATTTTAAGTGGTTTCCTCACTTATTTGACATCATCACATTACGTTTATGGATTAAATAAACCTACACGGACATTAGACTATCAAATAAAAAATTAATATATAGTGATAAACAAGTCAAGTCGAGGAAGACCTTTTTCTGTAAGATGAGATAGACTCTGATAGTGCTCTTGGTTTAGGCAAATCGTCTCCAAAGACAAAATGATTATGTCTCGTATGTCATAACACTGCTGACAGAACGAGGTTTGACGAATTGGAAGAGGCCAACACTTCAGGTAATTCCGGACCCGATCCTAATTGGAGTTATTATGGGTTCTGATACAATTTATTAGGATCATCGACTGCATGCAAGTTTGATATTTTTCGATTTGAACTAAATCTAGACATATTTGATTGTGAGCCATTTCAGAAAACTTCAAACTAATTAGGACTGAAAAACAGTAGTTTTACTAGTAGTAGTATTATTATGTATGCACCCAACATTTTTACATATTACGATGATATAATATAATTGTCTCGCATGCATGAAATATACTACTTAGTAATTTAATAAATTTGATATGACATTTTGCAAATCAATGATATAATTCTAAAATTCAACATATTGGAACCAGCCTTATCTTTTTCGTAAAGTTCATGATTGGGCCACAATAAACGCAGAAAAGACAAGCATGAATCTCATGACAGTGGTTAACTCGACATAACTATGTGTATGTATATAAGCCTTACAAAAATCTTATCAAGCGAGCAAAATAGTGCAAAATTGAAATTGAAAGGATACAATAACCAAATTTCACAAGCTGGTGGCCTTATATCTTGCTATTGTACCATAATTTGTCTAATAATGCATCGTGATTTGATTTGAAATGTTGTAGTTTCGATTGATGGACACTCACACCACACAATATTGTAGTTGCCACCATGCCACGTCGTCCACTTTAACTATCGTTTGTCGACATTGACACGGACACACATGGTAGAAAGGAGGTGCTTAAGTCGCTACCAAACAAAAAGATTTCATTTTTTTTATCCATGTAGCATCATCGATTTTTTGATATTTTATGTGAATCGTTTTTCATAAGTCCCTATCATGCAATGAAACATGGGGAAATATTATCTCAACTTTAAAATATAGTCGCTAACAAAACAAATTTATACGTGCACCCTAAATTTTGTTAGTATTTGGCCCCACCTAAATTAGGGTTGGCTTAAGTGAAATATTAATTTGTAAGTCTGCCCAAAATCTTCTTAATTTATTAAACCACAATATTTTAGTTGATTAGTCTAAGTAGTATTAGTTGGTTAATTCATAATAATTAGAATTAGTTATTTACTCCATGTGGATATAATACTTTTACTATTCTATAATTAACTACATTGTTCACTTGCGATTTAAATGTACTGCGATTTAAATGTAGTTAAATTAAGAATGCATCACTCCATCATTGTAATTGTAGAGTGCACTATATTTTTTTATGGGAAATTCTTTACTGAAATATTTCTGACTTGTCAACACCTCAATACATAGTCTCGTATAGACGTAGTGAGATCTCAATTCTCTTATGTTATTTATTGCTTTTTCCGTGATTGTGTATATGTCACTTTCCAATAGAATAGAAGCAAAAAAAAAAGAACAAAATAATACACACAAAATGAACATATGAAATAACCAAAGTTGACAAGTTGGTGGTATTTCATGTTATTGTACTGTAAATTGTTTAATGTCTGATTTGAATTTGAAGTTTGAATTGATGTATATATATGCCACACAATATTGTGGTTGCCAGCTCGCCAAGCCCTTTAACTATCGATCTTAATCAAACCTAAACTAAAATCAATTGATGGGGTTGGATTAAGCATGTACAAACAAGAACTGAAATTATTCATATGTTAGCCACATGATTACTATATAGAGATACGATCCAAAAATATAGTGATACATTTTCGGTGAATGATGGAAAAGAAAGGTATTTTTGGCGAA
Source organism: Salvia splendens (assembly GCF_004379255.2). NCBI lineage: Eukaryota > Viridiplantae > Streptophyta > Magnoliopsida > Lamiales > Lamiaceae > Salvia > Salvia splendens. The sequence goes on from NC_056044.1 coordinate 24,935,275, forward strand.
TAGAGATAGTTATATAATAATCAAATGGCATGACTTGACATTGACATTGCTGTCTTCAGTTGAGGAACAACCTTCGTTTTCCCAACATTATCTCATTTTACAACACATGTAAAAAGGGCCAAGATTAAATGTTGGAATATCATCAAACACATCATGTCAAAGCGATAAAAGAGAAACTTGCATGTAAAAAACGACCAAGATTAAATAAGTAGTACTAGTATTCATTATTTACAGAAAGTAAATTACCTAAGAAATTTGCATACCAGAATATCCCATCATATGAAATGGTGTAATTAGTATCAGAGTTTAACATAGAAAATAAATAACAAAGCAATAAAAAAAAACTTCCAACACAATATTGCTTTAACTGTAGAGATCATCGTCATCAGCTGCAACAGAGCCTGCTGCAAAAGGGTCGGCAGCTCCAGCAGAGACGCCCCTGCTTTGCTCCTCAAATCGGAATTCTGCTCCGAATCCCCTCGACTGCTGGAGGGTCTGAGCAAACGCCTGGTACTTGCGTATGTCGCCGTCACTCACACTCCTCCGAGCAAACTTCATCGATTCCTCGAAGTGTGCAGGTTTGATCTCTGCCACCTCGTCCTCGACATCTTCCTCCATAGCCTCGGGGTTCTCGCCTCTCCGTTTCTCTCTCTCGATATCCTGAGAGAAATAAATAGTCGCACTCATAAAAACTTACTTGAGTGATAAATAAGATTTGACAAATTTTTATACTCCTATTTATCATAATCTAAGTATCTCGAGCCTATACCTTTTCGATGTTTTCTCTGATGGCATACTTGACTGCACGCTGACATATCTCAGTGATATCAGCGCCACTGAATCCTTGAGTGTACTTAGCAAGGGCTCTTAGGTCGATGTCTTTGGAGATAGGCGACTTTCTCAAACACGACTTGAATATTTGGTAGCGCGATTCCTCATCAGGAAGAGGGATGTAGATGAGCTGATCAAGACGGCCAGGGCGGAGGAGGGCAGGATCAATGATGTCGGGCCTGTTGGTGGCACCAATGATGAAGACAGTCTTCTTAGCATTCATTCCGTCCATTTCTGTTAGGAGCTGATTTAACACACGATCGGCAGCGCCACCAGCATCACCTACACTGCTCCCTCTCTGCAAAAGGCGAGCCGTGTGAGCCACTGAAAAACATCATTATTTAAAGTACGAATACAAAGAACTGCGTAAAACACACACCTGAGTAGCAATTGAGTCCAATTCATCAAAAAATAAGACGCAAGGAGCAGACTGGCGAGCCTTGTCGAAAATCTCTCTTACATTGGCCTCACTCTCTCCAAACCACATAGTGAGCAGTTCAGGCCCCTTGACACTGATGAAGTTTGCCTGGCATTCGTTCGCGATAGCCTTGGCTAGCAAAGTTTTTCCACAACCAGGAGGACCATAGAAAAGAACTCCTTTCGAGGGTGACATTCCAAATTTCTCAAATTTCTCGGGATGCTCAACCGGATATTGAACGGTCTAAATTCGCAAGACCATATTAAAAGATCAGTATGGAAGACAATAGTCAAATTGGAATATAGGTTTTGCACGATCAGAATTATCAATTGTTTTATGAAGAAGACATACCTCTTGTAGCTCCCGCTTGACATTCTCAAGCCCTCCAATGTCTTCCCAGCTAACATTGGGCACTTCAACAACCTATAACATTCAATTCGACAAATTAGTAGAAGAAGAATCACACGACCATTTGAATCAATATTTTGAAAATGCAAATGGGAAGAACGAAAATAAAACCCCTACCGTTTCACGCAGAGCAGAGGGGTTGCTTGTTCCAAGAGCAGTCTGGAAATGCTCATTGCTGACAGCCATGGAGTTCAGTATCTCGGCATCAATGGAGTCGTCTTCCAAGTCGATCACATCCATCTTTTCCCTAATGCATTGAAGGGCAGCCTCAGTGCACAAAGCAGCTAAATCAGCACCAACGTAGCCATGTGTATTCTTGGAAATTCTTTCCAAATCAACCTGCAATATTAAACAGATGCTACAGATTCATTCATAGTCTATTAAATTAGGAGGTTGTATGAACTCCTATTAAAAATAAAGTTGTCTGAGCTTACATCTTCAGCAAGTTTCATGTTCTTTGTGTGGATACGAAGAACCTCAAGGCGCCCTACTTCATCAGGAACACCTATGTCTATTTCCCTATCAAACCTCCCAAACCTTCTCAGAGCAGGGTCTATGCTGTTGGGACGGTTCGTAGCACCCATCACAATAACATGAGCGCGAGCCTTGAGTCCATCCATTAATGTCAGGAGTTGGGACACAATCCTCCTTTCTACTTCTCCATGGGTTTTCTCTCTCTTGGGCGCAATGGAGTCGATTTCATCAATAAATATAATGGAAGGCGCATTCTTCTCAGCTTCCTCAAATGCCTTCCTGAGATTGCTTTCACTTTCTCCTGCCATTTTTGACATTATTTCTGGTCCATTAATACAGAAGAAGAAAGCACCAGTCTCATTGGCCACAGCTCGGGCAATCAAGGTTTTCCCAGATCCAGGAGGACCATAAAGCAGAATTCCTTTCGGAGGCTTCACTCCAATTGACTTGAAAAGCTGTGGGTGCCTCAGCGGCAGTTCTACCAATTCGCGAATCTGAGCCATCTGTTTACGAACACCGCCAACATCATCGTAACCAACTTCATCCAACCTATCTTCATCCTCCCTTTTTACAGGCTCTCCCTCACAAAAGATTTCCGTATCAGGGGCAACAACACAGTATTCCGAAGGATCAGTTTCGACAACCTTGAACTCTACGCTTCTCATTCCTCCCCTCACAAGAAACAAATCACCTTTCCTCACAGGCCGATATGCCTCTAGGAAATATGCTGCAGAGATTAAAAAGAAGTTAGTTCCAAGAATTTAAACAAAATCAGCACACTTTAACTAATCAATACTATATTCTAAAGAATAGGGTACCCATGAAAATTAACAAGAATGAATAGCTATCTTGATTATGTCGTTCAGTTTTTCTAATTCTATACAACAATTAGGTATGTTACCATTTTAAGGGAATATATCAACTGAAACACAGACCAACATCCCTGAGGCACGACAGATAAAATAACTATCATTAATCATATTGTTTAATAAACTGTTCGACTGGACAGGCTACCCAATTCAATTAAATCAATATAACCCCAGCCACAAACCCTTCTGAAATAAAATAACACAAAGCCAGAAAATTGAAATCATAATCAAACTCACGTTTCAGGTAAGCATCAAAAAGGTTGCCAGTAACCCCTTCAATGGTGTCATCCACAGGGAGAATGTGGACTCGCTTCCCATACTTCACATCAGGACATAAGTGCACGGAAACGACATCTCCAAGTCTAACTCTGAGATTGTTCCGGACAACCTTATTCATCCGAATCTTTGGTTGCTCGCAGGTATCCTCAGCAAGGGCAATGCAGACAGTATCTTTTCGTTTCTTACCCTTTAATCCATATTATGACAGCAAATGAGTAAAGCAGGGATTAATGGCAAAAACATCATTGCTATATATCGCATAACAGCATCAATGATAAGTCTAATTAATTCCACAAGAATCAAGACAGAAAACCCTGATAAATGAACAAAGAATAATGGTATTAATCATCTCCCTTAACAAGTAACATCAATACTAGTAATCGCTCATCTTAACACAGTACCAATGCAACCATCATATTGTACAACGTATCAGATTAAATTAGGGTTACCTACATCTGCAAATTATATTTTTAAAAAAATTCAACACCTAAATAAAAACTGATGCAGAATTCAACCACTCAACAAAACAAAGCTCAACAAGTTATTCAAAAAATACGAACAGAAACATAAGAAACTCAAGCTTCAAAACCCAAATTTAGCTGAAAACTGTTAATTAGAGAGTCCCAGTAATAACCAAAATTAGATCTCAACTATCGCATCGATAAACATGAAGCACCCCCTCCCAAATCAAATACGCAAAGCTCGAACATCCGAATTTAATACACCCATAAATACTAGTATGCGAGACGAAAAAAAACCTTGATCAAAATTGTGTCGCCGCGGAAAATCTGGAGCTTCTCCATAGTATCAGGGTGAAGAGAAACTACAGAATTATCATCGTTGATGGCCTCATCCACCACCAACCGATTCGCCGCCTTTTTCCTCTCCAAAATCGCAGTGCTAAAATCCTTCTTCGCGTTGCTACACATCATGAACCAATTAACAAAAATAAGAAAAGGAGTAGTCCAAAATCAACTAAAACCCAGATAAGTTTATCAATCAAGGAATGAACATCCAGCGAAATTCAATAATGCAAGGAAATACTTACGGATCGGAGGACTCTGGTTTGTTGCTCATGGTTGTAGAACTTGTGGATTACTGAAAGACGAAAATTTGGGGAAGAGTTGGGAGATGGTTGATGAATTGCAGATATATAGTGAAAATTTGTTCGTTTCGTGTTACAAAAGAAAAGGTTGATTTTTATGTGCAACTCTTTTTCTTAGGGACAAAAGGTGATTCGCTCACCCCAGGCGCCCCCATAACCCGGCCCGACATCGCTATGGAGGGGTTCAAACACGGTACCTCAGCGGCCCATTAGGTGGGAGGAACTTACACTGGTAACCAGCACACAAGGAGCCACCACAGTGGTGAAACTCCCACACTGCGGCTGCCAGCATTCGATCCTGTCTGCTTAGGGACAATCTACCACCCAGGAACCAACTGAGTTAAGCCCGTGCGGGCTGTGCAACTCTTTTTCTACTACTCCTAGTTTGGGTAAACCTCACTTGTAGTATTTATATTTCAAATAATAAAATAATAATAATAATATTTTATTTTTATAAATATGTTAATTTGAATAGGATATTAGTAAACAAAAAGTAACTACCATGTATATTTTTTATGTTAAAAAAAAGATAAATATAACTTTAAAATTGAAGAATGTATATCCTTCCAAATACCCCCATATTGGAGAATGATTTTATTATATGAAGAAAAGATAAACATGGCAGTTGATTCCCTTTAACTTTCTATTTACTTTTTTTTTTGGAGATGCTCTAATATTTTAAGCAAGGAAATAAAAAATAATCATAATAGTTTTCAATTTTTAGAAATATATAAATTTAAATTAAATATTCTAAAATAAAATAATTATCTTCATTCAAAAAATAGTTTTGATTATGAGTCCATGAAAACTGAGCCCACTTGATCTGACCGGTTAGTTGGGCCGACGGTTTTGGGCTTGTCAGACATCGATATAGTTTATATGTATATAGCCAGATTTGAATCAGATTTTCTAGCCCGAATTGTAGATCACAAGCCCAAAGAGCTCATTCGTTCTGGGTTTTGGGGGTTTTTGCCGTTTAATCACCTCCTACCTCTACCCTCCAGCATCCTCCCTCTCCACCCCTCTTTCTCTCACACACACACATACACACAAATAGAGTGACGGAAATGGAGGAAGCACATTATGAGATCGATTTGGGCAACCTTACGGCCTTTGACCAGCACCATCAATTCGCGTCTCCCCCAACTTCCAGGATTTTTTTTCTTCTCCAACTTTTGTTTATTAGGAGTAGTATAGTTTTGTATTTTTTTCTCTCCAAGTATTGGTAGTGGATTTTTATGTTTAATTTTGCTATAGGGAGGAGATTGTAAAGGAAACAATTGAACAGGCCACCAAATTGGTTCGAGTAGTTGCAGATGCTCTTTTCAATTTGCCTTCGACGGAGGATCCTGACTGCCCCCTGGTCAAATTGCCACCACCTACTGCCAAATTGCCAAGAGAAAAACTGGTAAGTTGTCTAATTTTTTCATGTATTTAAATGCGGGAAATGATATAGCCTAGAGGCATGAACCAGTTGCCATATGCTAGATGAACAAGTTGGCGATTGAGGTAATTAATTAAGTGCATAATCTTTTGTATGCCAATTGCTAGGTATTGGGTACTATTCCAATTTTGTGTTACAGGGGAATGATCAGCATAGATTAGGACACTAGAGGGTTTCTCAATTGGTGATTTTGCTTTAGGACGTGATGTTATCGCATGGAACCACGATAACTATAATTATATATTTGGATGAAACTATGGCAATCTTGCTTAGGGCATCATCTTACCCTTGTTTATAAAATATATGGATTCTGTGGCTCATAATGGCCACTGCTCGGTGTGGTAGTGAACTGACAGGAAAATTTTGGACCTCCTGGATATTGAGGACAAGAATATTTCTACTGCATCAGATAATGGCAACCAATAGTCAGCTTTGGAGATCATAATGGAAAATTTACAAAGTACCTGTGACCTTTAAATGGAAAAATTGGATAACTCGTAAAAGAAATGAAACGCACTTCATTTTCCTCTGCTTCATGCTATAAGTTGTGTTTTGGGTTTGATTTTTATGATGTATAAGATTCTTGTTTTATTATATTTTCAGCTTCCGAAGCCTAGACCTCCTACACAGTGGGAAGTGTTTGCCCCACATAAAGGTATGTTTTGTTTTTTATAGCAAGAGTGAAATATTTTCTTTACTTTTGATAATTGCCGGCCTTGACTTGTTGGAAAATATTGGGTCCTTATTTAGGTATTCAAAAGCGGAAGAAAGAGAAAATGGCCTATGATGAGCAAACCGGTACCTGGAACAGGCTCCATGGTTATGATCGTGTTAATGATGAAAATGATATACCAATCATTGAGGCCAAGGCTACTGATGGTATAATGTCAATTCCCTTCTTTTTTCAAGCTAAAATGCTTTAAGAATTGCCTAAGAAACCCATTTTTTTTTTCTTTTTGCTATTGTTATGGAGCAATGTATGAATAAACTTATGTCAATGGGATTGGAAATCATTACACAAGAACTTTTTTCCCTTGATTTGTATGTAAATCTGTTTATTTTCTATCCTGATAATATGATAATATTAGCATAGAAATCTTCTCCTCAGTCTTTAGCAATCAGTCTTTCCTTTTTCCTGAACCTGGAACTGATCCTTTTGCTGAGACGTAAAGAGAAGAAAAACAGAGTTGACAAACAGGAGGGTAATCGATTGAAGAACCTGAAAAATGCTCAGAAAGCAGGTGCCTTGCCAAGGTTATCTTTTGACCTCCTTTAGATACAGAGATTGTATCATTCTGCTTATCTATTGGGCAGTAATTTTTGGCATGGATTTGATTGGAATTCAGAAATCACATCCATTGCAAATAATTATCATAATGAATGAATATTATAATTTATTAATTTTGCAGTACTGACATTTCTCAGTTATCTTTAGAAACAACTAAAGTTCCTTACGTAACACTCAGTTGAGGGTTCTACACTGGGATATAGAATCACATTATTGCTATGGTGACTGATATAAATGGGAAATAGCCAATAGGTACTTTCGTATTGCCAATAAGAGGAAGGGTGTTAGTTGGTTTTTTGGCAGCGGAAAATATTAGTGGTTCTTCTTGTCTTGATTAGTTGACTAACACTGCTTTTATGGAAGAAGGTAATGCCATAAATATACACCGCTTTATTTTACAGACTGAGCTGAGATTACTAGTCTCTTATACATCCGTATTTAAGGATCAGATGCTGGAATGTTTTGGCAAAGTCTCAGCTCGTGAGAGCTTCTGGGGATAGGAATGACAATTGAGTGACTTTTATTATTTTTCTGACTTAACAATAAACCATGATCTCACTCCTTCCTACCTTCACTTTTATTCTTTAATAATGCCTAGTCACTACAGAATTAGGATAGCTGCTTCTCTCACTAGCTTCTTGATTGCTCAACATTTTCCATTTAGTGATGATACTATTCATATTTTTATCTCGACTTTTGGTTCTGCTTCTCGTTTGGTCTAGTCCTCTTCGATATTAATGTACTCGTGCTCTTTATATGCCAAAATCCTGCCAGCTTTGCCAGTTGGTTCAGTTTTATAGCAATGCTTAATCCGAATGGCTATATAATTTGCAGTCATATTCAACTTGCTGCGACTGCCTTACCTATGACAGGAACGCAATCACAGCCTAAGAGAGTTAGCAAAGATGTGTTACAAAATGTAACTGGCATGGCAGCAACTGCAACAGCGAGCGGTGGGAAATTTGACAAGAAATTGCCAGGGGTCTGAAGCATGAAAAGAAATATAGGAAGGTCTGTCTTATCACCCTTTCCTTTAGCTTCACTTATGATGTTCAACGATACCTGGCTCATTGCTTTTCCCATTATTATCGGTTGTGCAGTACCTACCTGCCGTGGAAGGATCAGGAATGGGCAGTGGTGGGGGGAGAGGGGACAATGGGGGTACGAGTGTACCCCAATTTTTTTTTTTAGTAATATTATATATTTAAAATAATTTGTTATAGGAATTTTATAAGTTAAGAAAATGCATTCTTTCTTTCCAATTCCTTTTTTCCCTGAAGTTCGAAAGCCACACCTCCTCAAAACCTCCATACCTTATTTCTTTTAAATTCTCAAGTTCATCACTGGTTTCACGGTTTGTAAAAGTAATCACGAAATTGGAAGGTTATCAAGGTAGCTCTTCTTTACTGAATTGTTTTTGAAGATTGAAAATTTATATATCTTAGGGTTTATGGTTTTTGTGGTTAGATGTTCCTGATTGATGAAATAAATGATTTCAGAGATGATTAACATGAATTGAGATAGAGTTTGAGATAAAATCTTGCGGAGAACTAATCTCTTTGTTCCGTCTCCTCCTAGTTTGGATTATTAAGCATGAATGCACAACATTAGAATTGAATGGTCAATATTTATTTTGACAAATTTTGTAATGACATCGTGTGCAGGAAATAAAATAAAAAGTGATGAGAAAACAATCCGATCTTCGACAATTTATGTCCAAAAGGAGAAAAACTCATGATAGTTCAAGCTCTCCGGCTTCAAGCTCTCTACCTTCAAGCTCTCCGGCTTCAAGCACTCCACTTTCAAGCTCTCCACCTTCAAGCTCTCCGGCTTCAAGCTCTCTACCTTCAAGCTCTCCGGCTTCAAGCTCTCTACCTTCAAGCTCTCCGGCTTCAAGCACTCCACTTTCAAGCTCTCCACCTTCAAGCTCTCCGGCTTCAAATTCAATTGGTATTGTATCTCCTTCAGATGCTAGTGTGCCATTACATGAGGAAGAATTGATTTATGATATCGAAAAACTTCATCATGATCCTATTAGAAGAACCGATATAATGAAATATCCTCCAAATGAGCGAGATACAATTAGGAGGGCGTATATTCTTAGAAAACCTTGTCAGCCAAGAACTTTTTCTTTTCCTCAAAAAGAAGTTGGAGGTTCGTGTCGTCGATTTATGGTTTCATGGTTTGATAAATGGGATTGGCTTGAATATAGTATGGATGAAGATGCTGCATTTTGTTTTGTATGCTACTTGTTCAAAAATGAAGTTGGACATGCGGGGGGTGATGCATTTGTGAATAAAGGATTTAAGTCGTGGAATAAGCCGGAACGATTTATAAAACATATTGGTGGAGTTAAAAGTGCTCATAATATTGCTTATGAGAAATATGTGAACTTGAGGGATGGCAAAAAGAAATCGATTTTGGTTTCTTTAGATAATGTTAGTGATGTGATTAACAACGAATATAATGTTCGCTTGAAGGTTTCAATTTCTTGTTTACGTTACGTCGTCACCTATTGGGACAAGGCATGGCATTTTAGAAGGATCTTTGGGAAGATCATTTTGTGGACGATTTCAGATCGTAGGCCTCTTTGTGAGGAGTTCTTTTGCTCTTGTTATTTCTCATTCCAGTTTATAATAAAGCCTAGAGTTTTCCTTTTCCAAAGTTAGTGTTATTTCTTGTTTAGAAGGATCTTCGGGAAGATCATTTTGTGGACGATTTCAGATCGTAGGCCTCTTTGTGAGGAGTTCTTTTGCTCTTGTTATTTCTCATTCCAGTTTATAATAAAGCCTAGAGTTTTCCTTTTCCAAAGTTAGTGTTATTTCTTTGTGGCATTTTATCAAACGTTGGTGTGTAAGTGTTCAGTGAATCATTTCGTCGAGCATCTCTCGTGCTCGAATCAGTCGGCAGCCTTTACTCCTATCAATTGGTGCGGTGAACGATGGTGAACTCTAGGGGCGATTCACGCCTCGACGGTGTGGAGAAGGCTACCGAGGAGCTCAAAGCCCAGTGCCAACGGACGGATGAGCGAGTCACGGCGTTGGAATCAAAACTCGACTCCTTGCTAGTCCTGATGCAAGCGGGTTTCGCATCCCTCACTCCCGGTTCCAAAGTACCACCGGAGGACGACGCTTCCTCTGAAAATCGGGAATCAAAGTCGGTCTCAGCTGGCAACAATTCAACGTCCCCTATGCCGACTTTCGATGGCACTGACGCCCTCGTGTGGCTAGCAAGGGCGGAGCAATATTTCTTGATATCAGATACGGCGCCGGAGAAGCGGATGGGCGTGGCCATGGTGGCCCTAGCGGGCGCCGCCCTTCCCTGGTATCAGCTGCTGCGGAAACGGGTTCCAGACCTGTCCTGGGCTCGGTTCGCACGGGAGCTGATGAAGCGCTTCGGGGGAAACGGAGCTTTGGATGAATATGAGCCTTTTGCAGCCGTGCGGCACATGGGTTCCCTCACTGAATATGTGGCAGCTTTCGAAGCGCGCCTCGCGCAAGTACCGGATATAGCTTGCCACCAGTATCTCGGATTCTTTATGGCAGCCCTCCGCCCTGAAGTCCGCCTCCAAATGAAGGCCGCCAAGATTACGTCATATGAGGACGCCGTCGAACTGGCCTTGGATATCGACATGTTAGCGTCCCAGCCCCCTCCGCGGTCAGCCCCAACCAACTATACGGGTCAGCAGAGAAGCTCATTCTCCAAAGGGGACTCGAACTCCCCCTCTCACTTCTCGTCCACTGGGTCCTCTCGCCCGGTGTCCAAATGCTTCAGGAGTATTTCATTGGAAGAGTATAGGAAACACATCGCCGCGGGCACTTGTTTCAGATGTGGCCTAAAGTTCCGCCCAGCCCATCGGTGCCCCCCAAAAACCCTGAATGTACTCGTCTGGGATGACGAGGAAGCTGCGCTCGAGGGCCCAGACTCGGACGACCTCCTTGATCAAGACTCAGAAGTAGAACTACAACTCTCGGAACTCTCGTCCAACGGCCTCGACTCATCCTATACTCTGAAACTGTTCGGAGCAATAGGCGACCACAAGGTGAAGGTTATGGTGGATAGCGAGGCAAGCCATTGTTTTATCTCAAACCACCTCGCCACCCTACTGCAGTTACCAGTGACTCCAACAACGCCCTACTCCGTGATGCTCGGCGACGGGTCAAGGGTTCGGGCGGCAGGGATATGCCACGCCGTACCTCTGCAACTGGCATCCGAGGTCTTCCAACTCTCCTGCTACGTCTTTCCTCTACGCAGCATTGACGTCATTTTGGGAATCACATGGTTGGCCTCTTTGGGCGATGTCAAGGCAAATTGGCAGCGTTTGACCATGAAGTTCTCAATCAATGGCCGCCCATTGACGATCCAGGGCGACCCCACTCTTACTCGCCGAGCTTGTTCGTCCCACGACATTCACCAATTGGAGGAAGGAGACTCGTGTGGGTCCTGCGATCGATGGAGACTGGCACGACCAATGATGAATTCGGCCTGAGCGACTCGCTCACAGCAGCTGCCCGTTCCCAAATCCAGCGGGTCGTGGCCCAATTTTCGCAGGTCACCCGCCCAGCCACCGCACTACCGCCAGCACGCCGCAAGGACCACCAGATACCGCTCCAGCCAGACGCTCAGCCTGTCTCAGCCCGGCCGTATCGATACAACCATCTGCAGAAAGACGAAATGGAGCGACTCGTCACGGAGATGCTGGCCTCGGGCATCATTCAACCCAGCACGAGCCCTTACTCCAGCCCGGTCCTCCTCGTCCGAAAAAAGGACTGCTCATGGCGATTTTGCGTCGACTACCGCGAACTAAACAAACGTACAGTGTCGGATAAGTACCCTATCCCGATTATTCAGGAATTATTGGATGAGTTACATGGGTCATGTTGGTTTAGCAAATTGGATCTCAAGGCCTGTTACCATCAAATTCGTGTGGCCGCAGCCGACGTGCACAAAACAGCATTTCGCACGCACTCCAGCAACTACGAATTCATTGTCATGCCGTTCGGTCTCACAAATGCCCCCGCCATATTTCAGAGCCTCATGAACGACATCTTTCGGCCTTTCCTACGGAAATTCGTCCTCGTCTTCTTTGATGATATTCTCGTCTATAGCACCTCCTGGGACGCCCATATGAGCCACCTTCGACAAGTTTTTGAGGTACTGGAGGCTCATTCCCTCGTCGTGAATCCTAAGAAATGCCTTTTGGGTCGTGAAAGTGTGGAGTACCTAGGCCACGTCGTCTCTTCCGAGGGTGTAAGCATGGATCCGGCCAAGGTAGCCGCCGTAGTGCGTTGGCCAAAACCAATCTCTCTTCAAGGCGTGAGGGGTTTCCTCGGGCTAACCGGATATTACAGACGATTCATTCGGGATTACGGCAAGATCGCAGCTCCACTCACTTCCTTGCTTAAGAAGGCCGGCCAGGAGGCGCCCAAAAAGACATGGAGTTGGTCGGCCGATGCGGAGTTGGCTTTCACTGCACTAAAAAAGGCTTTGACGACGGCTCCCCTGCTTCGAATGCCGGATTTCTCACAAGACTTCGTGATCGAATGCGATGCATCCGGCCGCGGGTTGGGGGCAGTCCTAATGCAGAATCGACAACCGGTGGCGTATTTCAGCAAGACCTTGTCCACGCGATGGCTTGCAAAATCGGCGTATGAAAAGGAATTGATGGCTTTGGTCTTGGCCATCCAGCATTGGCGCCCGTACCTCCTGGGTCGACGGTTCGTAGTGCACACTGACCAGCGGAGCTTAAGGCAGCTGCTCGCTCAGCCTCTCTCAACGCCGGCGCAACAGAATTGGGCAGCCAAGTTGCTTGGCTATGAATTTTCGATAGTGTACAAAGATGGAAAGCTCAATCGCGCGGCCGACGCATTGTCACGGGGGGACGAGGACTCCGTCGAACTCACTGCAATATCTCTCCCAACTTGGCCGGATTGGGCCGAGATTCAGGCCTCCATCGGGTCAGACACGGCACTGGCAAAAATAAAGTCGGACTTGGCGTTGGGTAAGCCGGCCCCGTTACACTACGAGCTGATCCACGGCGTTTTACTTTATAAAGGGCGTATCGTGGTGCCCACTCACTCGCCTTGGATTCAAAAGCTTTTGGCCGAATATCACCTTACCCCAACAGGCGGCCACGCCGGGGCATATCGCACATACCGGCGTATCGCGACGAATGTGTATTGGCCCGGGATGATGAAGCATATCACAAATTTCGTCGCCGCATGCGCCACTTGCCAGAAGCATAAGGTGGACACCCAAGCACCGGCCGGGCTGCTAGTACCGTTACCCATTCCGGAGCGCGTTTGGGAAGATATCAACATGGACTTCTTGTCGGGACTACCTAAATCGGGTGGCATGGACTGCATTTTCGTGGTGGTTGATCGCCTATCAAAGTATGCCCATTTCTTAGGCCTTCGTCACCGTTTTCAGCCAAGCAAGTGGCCGACTTATTTACCAAGGAAGTAGTGAGACTTCATGGAATTCCACGCTCAATTGTGTCAGACCGTGATCCGGTTTTCTTGAGTTCTTTCTGGCGTGAGTTGTTCCGGGCAACAGGAACGAAATTACGGATGAGTTCGGCCTACCACCCCGAGACGGACGGCCAGACGGAGGTCTTGAATCGCTGTTTGAAAACATACTTACGTTGTTTCTCCTCCGAGCGACCCAAGCAATGGAGCAAGTGGTTAGCGTGGGCTGAATATTGCTACAACACCAGTGCGCACTCGGCGTCCGGCACCACTCCATTCGAGGTTGTGTATGGTCGCCCGCCTCCTACTATACATAATTATTTACCTGGGGAGATTCGCGCACAGGCCGTCGTGGAGTCGCTAAGGTCAAGAGACGAGGCATTGCTCCACTTGAGGCACCATTTGCTTCGCGCGCAGCAGAGGATGGCGGTCTCGGCAAACAAACACCGTCGGGATGTGGAGTTTGAGATAGGCAAGCTGGTATACTTGAAATTCAGACCCTACCGGCAGTCCACTCTATTCCCAGCGGCAAACTGGAAGCTCGCGCCAAGATACTTCGGCCCTTTTCGGGTGGAAGCGCGAATTGGCAAGACGGCTTACCGTTTGGCATTGCCCAGCGGTTCCCGTATCCACCCAGTGTTTCATGTGTCCTTGCTTAAGAAGGCGATTGGCGAGGAGGTGCCGGAGTAAGACTTGCCGGAGATCTTGTTCGATGCAGACCCCCCAGTCTTGCCGGAGAGCGTTCTGAAACGCCGACATATCACACGCGACGGAGAGCAAGTCCAACAAGTGTTGCTCAAATGGGAGGGACAAGAAGTGGACGAGGCCACGTGGATGGACGTCGCGGATGTACGGGGCCAATTTCCTTACTTCCGCCTTGAGGACAAGGCTGTTTCGGCGGGCGGTGCAGTTGATACAGAGTGGCAGGTCTACAAGAGATGAAGTCGGGAGGTTGTTTGGCCTTCGAATCCGGAAGAATAGCAAGGAAGATTTGGGAGTTGTGATGGGGCGCAAATATCTCGGCAGCAAATATCTCTGCAGCTTAGTTAGGAAGTTTGTTTTCTTTGTTTATTTGAATTTCCAATTAGTGTATAAATAGGAGCTCTAGTGGACATTTAGAAGGATCTTCGGGAAGATCATTTTGTGGACGATTTCAGATCGTAGGCCTCTTTGTGAGGAGTTCTTTTGCTCTTGTTATTTCTCATTCCAGTTTATAATAAAGCCTAGAGTTTTCCTTTTCCAAAGTTAGTGTTATTTCTTTGTGGCATTTTATCAAACGTTGGTGTGTAAGTGTTTAGTGAATCATTTCATCGAGCATCTCTCGTGCTCGAATCAGTCGGCAGCCTTTACTCCTAACAATTGGTGCGGTGAACGATGGTGAACTCTAGGGGCGATTCACGCCTCGACGGTGTGGAGAAGGCTACCGAGGAGCTCAAAGCCTAGTGTCAACGGACGGATGAGCGAGTCACGGCGTTGGAATCAAAACTCGACTCCTTATTAGTCCAGATGCAAGCGGGTTTCGCATCCCTCACTCCCGGTTTCAAAGTACCACCGGAGGACGACGCTTCCTCTGAAAATCGGGAATCAAAGTCGGTCTCAGCTGGCAACAATTCAACGTCCCCTATGCCGACTTTCGATGGCACTGACGCCCTCGTGTGGCTAGCAAGGGCGGAGCAATATTTCTATATTTCCGATACGGCGCCGGAGAAGCGGATGGGCGTGGCCATGGTGGCCCTAGCGGGCGCCGCCCTTCCCTGGTATCAGCTGCTGCGGAAACGGGTTCCAGACCTGTCCTGGGCTCGGTTCGCACGGGAGCTGATGAAGCGCTTCGGGGAAAACGGAGCTTTGGATGAATATGAGGCTTTTGCAGCCGTGCGGCACACGGGTTCCCTCACTATATATGTGGCAGCTTTCGAAGCGCGCCTCGCGCAAGTACCGGATATAACTTGCCACCAGTATCTCGGATTCTTTATGGCAGCCCTCCGCCCTGAAGTCCGCCTCCAAATGAAGGCCGCCAAGATTACGTCATATGGGGACGCCGTCGAACTGGCCTTGGATATCAACATGTTAGCGTCCCAGCCCCCTCCGCGGTCAGCCCCAACCAACTATACGGGTCAGCAGAGAAGCTCATTCTCCAAAGGGGACTCGAACTCCCCCTCTCACTTCTCGTCCACTGGGTCCTCCCGCCCGGTGTCCAAATGCTTCAGGAGTATTTCATCGGAAGAGTATAGGAAACACATCGCCGCGGACACTTGTTTCAGATGTGGCCTAAAGTTCGGCCCAGCCCATCGGTGCCCCCCAAAAACCCTGAATGTACTCGTCTGGGATGACGAAGAAGCTGCGCTCGAGGGCCCAGACTCGGATGACCTCCTTGATCAAGACTCAGAAGTAGAACTACAACTCTCGGAACTCTCATCCAACGGCCTCAACTCATCCTATACTCTGAAACTGTTCGCAGCAATAGGCGACCACAAGGTGAAGGTTATGGTGGATAGCGAGGCAAGCCATTGTTTTATCTCAAACCACCTCGCCACCCTACTGCAGTTACCAGTGACTCCAACAACGCCCTACTCCGTGATGCTCGGCGACGGGTCAAGGGTTCAGGCGGCAGGGATATGCCACGCCGTACCTCTGCAACTGGCATCCGAGGTTTTCCAACTCTCCTGCTACGTCTTTCCTCTACGCCGCATTGACGTCATTTTGGGAATCACATGGTTGGCCTCTTTGGGCGATGTCAAGGCAAATTGGCAGCGTTTGACCATGAAGTTCTCAATCAATGGCCGCCCATTGACGATCCAGGGCGACCCCACTCTTACTCGCCGAGCTTGTTCGTCCCACGACATTTACCAATTGGAGGAAGGAGACTCGTGTTGGGTCCTGCGATCGATGGAGACTGGCACGACCAATGATGAATTCGGCCTGAGCGACTCGCTCACAGCAGCTGCCCGTTCCCAAATCCAGCGGGTCGTGGCCCAATTTCTGCAGGTCACCCGCCCAGCCACCGCACTACCGCCAGCACGCCGCAAGGACCACCAGATACCGCTCCAGCCAGACGCTCAGCCTGTCTCAGCCCGGCCGTATCGATACAACCATCTGCAGAAAGACGAAATGGAGCGACTCGTCACGGAGATGCTGGCCTCGGGCATCATTCAACCCAGCACGAGCCCTTACTCCAGCCCGGTCCTCCTCGTCCAAAAAAAGGACTGCTCATGGCGATTTTGCGTCGACTACCGCGAACTAAACAAACGTATAGTGTCGGATAAGTACCCTATCCCGATTATTCAGGAATTATTGGATGAGTTACATGGGTCATGTTGGTTTAGCAAATTGGATCTCAAGGCCGGTTACCATCAAATTCGTGTGGCCGCAGCTGACGTGCACAAAACAGCATTTCGCACGCACTCCGGCAACTACGAATTCATTGTCATGCCGTTCGGTCTCACCAATGCCCCCGCCACATTTCAGAGCCTCATGAACGACATCTTTCGGCCTTTCCTACGGAAATTCGTCCTCGTCTTCTTTGACGATATTCTCGTCTATAGCACCTCCTGGGACGCCCATATGAGCCACCTTCGACAAGTTTTTGAGGTACTGGAGGCTCATTCCCTCGTCGTGAATCCTAAGAAATGCCTTTTGGGTCGTGAAAGTGTGGAGTACCTAGGCCACGTCGTCTCTTCCGAGGGTGTAAGCATGGATCCGGCCAAGGTAGCCGCCGTGGTGCGTTGGCCGAAACCAACCTCTCTTAAAGGCGTGAGGGGTTTCCTCGGGCTAATCGGATATTACAGACGATTCATTCGGGATTACGGCAAGATCGCAGCTCCACTCACTTCCTTGCTTAAGAAGGCCGGGCAGGAGGCGCCCAAAAAGACATGGAGTTGGTCGGCCGATGCGGAGTTGGCTTTCACTACACTAAAAAAGGCTTTGACGACGGCTCCCCTGCTTCGAATGCCGGATTTCTCACAAGACTTCATGATCGAATGCGATGCATCCGGCCGCGGGTTGGGGGCAGCCCTAATGCAGAATCGACAACCGGTGGCGTATTTCAGCAAGACCTTGTTCACGCGATGGCTTGCAAAATCGGCGTATGAAAAGGAATTGATGGCTTTGGTCTTGGCCATCCAGCATTGGCGCCCGTACCTCCTGGGTCGACGGTTCGTAGTGCACACTGACCAGCGGAGCTTAAGGCAGCTGCTCGCTCAGCCTCTCTCAACGCCGGCGCAACAGAATTGGGCAGCCAAGTTGCTTGGCTATGAATTTTCGATAGTGTACAAAGATGGAAAGCTCAATCGCGCGGCCGACGCATTGTCACGGGGGGACGAGGACTCCGTCGAACTCACCGCAATATCTCTCCCAACTTGGCCGGATTGGGCCGAGATTCAGGCCTCCATCGGGTCAGACACGGCACTGGCGAAAATAAAGTCGGACTTGGAGTTGGGTAAGCCGGCCCCGTTACACTACGAGCTGATCCACGGCGTTTTACTTTATACAGGGCGTATCGTGGTGCCCACTCACTCGCCTTGGATTCAAAAGCTTTGGCCGAATATCACCTTACCCCAACAGGCGGCCACGCCGGGGCATATCGCACATACAGGCGTATCGCGACGAATGTGTATTGGCCCGGGATGATGAAGCATATCACAAATTTCATCGCCGCATGCGCCACTTGCCAGAAGCATAAGGTGGACACCCAAGCACCGGCCGGGCTGCTAGTACCGTTACCCATTCCGGAGCGCGTTTGGGAAGATATCAACATGGACTTCTTGTCGGGACTACCTAAATCGGGTGGCATGGACTGCATTTTCGTGGTGGTTGATCGCCTATCAAAGTATGCCCATTTCTTGGGCCTTCGTCACCCGTTTTCAGCCAAGCAAGTGGCCGACTTATTTACCAAGGAAGTAGTGAGACTTCATGGAATTCCACGCTCAATTGTGTCAGACCGTGATCCGGTTTTCTTGAGTTCTTTCTGGCGTGAGTTGTTCCGGGCAACAGGAACGAAATTACGGATGAGTTCGGCCTACCACCCCGAGACGGACGGCCAGACGGAGGTCTTGAATCGCTGTTTGAAAACATACTTACGTTGTTTCTCCTCCGAGCGACCCAAGCAATGGAGCAAGTGGTTAGCGTGGGCTGAATATTGCTACAACACCAGTGCGCACTCGGCGTCCGGCACCACTCCCTTCGAGGTTGTGTATGGTCGCCCGCCTCCTACTATACATAATTATTTACCTGGGGAGATTCGCGCACAGGCCGTCGTGGAGTCGCTGAGGTCAAGAGACAAGGCATTGCTCCACTTGAGGCACCATTTGCTTCGCGCGCAGCAGAGGATGGCGGTCTCGGCAAACAAACACCGTCGGGATGTGGAGTTTGAGATAGGCGAGCTGGTATACTTGAAATTCAGACCCTACCGGCAGTCCACTCTGTTCACAGCGGCAAACAGGAAGCTCGCGCCAAGATACTTCGGCCCTTTTCGGGTGGAAGCGCGAATTGGCAAGACGGCTTACCGTTTGGCACTGCCCAGCGGTTCCCGTATCCACCCAGTGTTTCATGTGTCCTTGCTTAAGAAGGCGATTGGCGAGGAGGTGCCGGAGTAAGACTTGCCGGAGATCTTGTTCGATGCAGACCCCCAGTCTTGCCGTAGAGCGTTCTGAAACGCCGACATATCACACGCGACGGAGAGCAAGTCCAACAAGTGTTGCTCAAATGGGAGGGACAAGAAGTGGACGAGGCCACGTGGATGGACGTCGCGGATGTACGGGGCCAATTTTCTTACTTCCGCCTTGAGGACAAGGCTGTTTCGGCGGGCGGTGCAGTTGATACAGAGTGGCAGGTCTACAAGAGATGAAGTCGGGAGGTTGTTTGGCCTTCGAATCTGGAAGAATAGCAAGGAAGATTTGGGAGTTGTGATGTGGCGCAAATATCTCGGCAGCAAATATCTCTGCAGCTTAGTTAGGAAGTTTGTTTTCTTTGTTTATTTGAATTTCCAATTAGTCTATAAATAGGAGCTCTAGTGGACATTTAGAAGGATCTTCGGGAAGATCATTTTGTGGACGATTTCAGATCGTAGGCCTCTTTGTGAGGAGTTCTTTTGCTCTTCATTCCAGTTTATAATAAAGCCTAGAGTTTTCCTTTTCCAAAGTTAGTGTTATTTCTTTGTGGCATTTTATCAAACGTTGGTGTGTAAGTGTTCAGTGAATCATTTCGTCGAGCATCTCTCGTGCTCGAATCAGTCGGCAGCCTTTACTCCTATCAATTGGTGCGGTGAACGATGGTGAACTCTAGGGGCGATTCACGCCTCGACGGTGTGGAGAAGGCTACCGAGGAGCTCAAAGCCCAGTGCCAACGGACGGATGAGCGAGTCACGGCGTTGGAATCAAAACTCGACTCCTTGCTAGTCCAGATGCAAGCGGGTTTCGCATCCCTCACTCCCGGTTCCAAAGTACCACCGGAGGACGACGCTTCCTCTGAAAATCGGGAATCAAAGTCGGTCTCAGCTGGCAACAATTCAACGTCCCCTATGCCGACTTTCGATGGCACTGACGCCCTCGTGTGGCTAGCAAGGGCGGAGCAATATTTCTTGATATCAGATACGGCGCCGGAGAAGCGGATGGGCGTGGCCATGGTGGCCCTAGCGAGCGCCGCCCTTCCCTGGCATCAGCTGCTGCGGAAACGGGTTCCAAACCTGTCCTGGGCTCGGTTCGCACGGGAGCTGATGAAGCGCTTCGGGGGAAACGGAGCTTTTGATGAATATGAGGCTTTTGCAGCCGTGCGGCACACGGGTTCCCTCACTGAATATGTGGCAGCTTTCGAAGCGCGCCTCGAGCAAGTACCGGATATAGCTTGCCACCAGTATCTCGGATTCTTTATGGCAGCCCTCCGCCCTGAAGTCCGCCTCCAAATGAAGGCCGCCAAGATTACGTCATATGAGGACGCCGTCGAACTGGCCTTGGATATCGACATGTTAGCGTCCCAGCCCCCTCCGCGGTCAGCCCCAACCAACTATACGGGTCAGCAGAGAAGCTCATTCTCCAAAGGGGACTCGAACTCCCCCTCTCACTTCTCGTCCACTGGGTCCTCCCGCCCGTTGTCCAAATACTTCAGGAGTATTTAATCGGAAGAGTATAGGAAACACATCGCCGCGGGCACTTGTTTCAGATGTGGCCTAAAGTTCGGCCCAGCCCATCGGTGCCCCCCAAAAACCCTGAATGTACTCGTCTGGGATGACGAGGAAGCTGCGCTCGAGGGCCCAGACTCGGACGACCTCCTTGATCAAGACTCAGAAGTAGAACTACAACTCTCGGAACTCTCGTCCAACGGCCTCGACTCATCCTATACTCTGAAACTGTTCGGAGCAATAGGCGACCACAAGGTGAAGGTTATGGTGGATAGCGAGGCAAGCCATTGTTTTATCTCAAACCACCTCGCCACCCTACTGCAGTTACCAGTGACTCCAACAACGCCCTACTCCGTGATGCTCGGCGACTGGTCAAGGGTTCGGGCGGCAGGGATATGCCACGCCGTACCTCTGCAACTGGCATCCGAGGTCTTCCAACTCTCCTGCTACGTCTTTCCTCTACGCAGCATTGACGTCATTTTGGGAATCACATGGTTGGCCTCTTTGGGCGATGTCAAGGCAAATTGGCAGCGTTTGACCATGAAGTTCTCAATCAATGGCCGCCTATTAACGATCCAGGGCGACCCCACTCTTACTCGCCGAGCTTGTTCGTCCCACGACATTCACCAATTGGAGGAAGGAGACTCGTGTGGGTCCTGCGATCGATGGAGACTGTCACGACCAATGATGAATTCGGCCTGAGCAACTCGCTCACAGCAGCTGCCCGTTCCCAAATCCAGCGGGTCGTGGCCCAATTTCCGCAGGTCACCCGCCCAGCCACCGCACTACCGCCAGCACGCCGCAAGGACCACCAGATACCGCTCCAGCCAGACGCTCAGCCTGTCTCAGCCCGGCCGTATCGATACAACCATCTGCAGAAAGACGAAATGGAGCGACTCGTCACGGAGATGCTGGCCTCGGGCATCATTCAACCCAGCACGAGCCATTACTCCAGCCCGGTCCTCCTCGTCCGAAAAAAAGACTGCTCATGGCGATTTTGCGTCGACTACCGCGAACTAAACAAACGTACAGTGTCGGATAAGTACCCTATCCCGATTATTCAGGAATTATTGGATGAGTTACATGGGTCATGTTGGTTTAGCAAATTGGATCTCAAGGCCGGTTACCATCAAATTCGTGTGGCCGCAGCCGACGTGCACAAAACAGCATTTCGCACGCACTCCGGCAACTACGAATTCATTGTCATGCCGTTCGGTCTCACCAATGCCCCCGCCACATTTCAGAGCCTCATGAACGACATCTTTCGGCCTTTCCTACGGAAATTCGTCCTCGTCTTCTTTGACGATATTCTCGTCTATAGCACCTCCTGGGACGCCCATATGAGCCACCTTCGATAAGTTTTTGAGGTACTGGAGGCTCATTCCCTCGTCGTGAATCTTAAGAAATGCCTTTTGGGTCGTGAAAGTGTGGAGTACCTAGGCCACGTCGTCTCTTCCGAGGGTGTAAGCATGGATCCGGCCAAGGTAGCCGCCGTGGTGCGTTGGCCGAAACCAACCTCTCTTAAAGGCGTGAGGGGTTTCCTCGGGCTAACCGGATATTACAGACGATTCATTAGGGATTACGGCAAGATCGCAGCTCCACTCACTTCCTTGCTTAAGAAGGCCGGGCAGGAGGCGCCCAAAAAGACATGGAGTTGGTCGGCCGATGCGGAGCTGGCTTTCACTGCACTAAAAAAGGCTTTGACGACGGCTCCCCTGCTTCGAATGCCGGATTTCTCACAAGACTTCGTGATCGAATGCGATGCATCCGGCCGCGGGTTGGGGGCAGTCCTAATGCAGAATCGACAACCGGTGGCGTATTTCAGCAAGACCTTGTCCACGCGATGGCTTGCAAAATCGGCGTATGAAAAGGAATTGATGGCTTTGGTCTTGGCCATCCAGCATTGGCGCCCGTACCTCCTGGGTCGACGGTTCGTAGTGCACACTGACCAGCGGAGCTTTAGGCAGCTGCTCGCTCAGCCTCTTTCAACGCCGGCGCAACAGAATTGGGCAGCCAAGTTGCTTCGCTATGAATTTTCGATAGTGTACAAAGATGGAAAGCTCAATCGCGCGGTCGACGCATTGTCACGGGGGGACGAGGACTCCGTCGAACTCACCGCAATATCTCTCCCAACTTGGCCGGATTGGGCCGAGATTCAGGCCTCCATCGGGTCAGACACGGCACTGGCGAAAATAAAGTCAGACTTGGCGTTGGGTAAGCCGGCCCCGTTACACTACGAGCTGATCCACGGCGTTTTACTTTATAAAGGGCGTATCGTGGTGCCCACTCACTCGCCTTGGATTCAAAAGCTTTTGGCCGAATATCACCTTACCCCAACGGGCGGCCACGCCGGGGCATATCGCACATACCGGCGTATCGCGACGAATGTGTATTGGCCAGGGATGATGAAGCATATCACAAATTTCGTCGCCGCATGCGCCACTTGCCAGAAGCATAAGGTGGACACCCAAGCACCGGCCGGGCTGCTAGTACCGTTACCCATTCCGGAGCGCGTTTGGGAAGATATCAGCATGGACTTCTTGTCGGGACTACCTAAATCGGGTGGCATGGACTGCATTTTCGTGGTGGTTGATCGCCTATCAAAGTATGCCCATTTCTTGGGCCTTCGTCGCCCGTTTTCAGCCAAGCAAGTGGCCGACTTATTTACCAAGGAAGTAGTGAGACTTCATGGAATTCCACGCTCAATTGTGTTAGACCGTGATCCGGTTTTCTTGAGTTCTTTCTGGCGTGAGTTGTTCCGGGCAACAGGAACGAAATTACGGATGAGTTCGGCCTACCACCCCGAGACGGACGGCCAGACGGAGGTCTTGAATCGCTGTTTGAAAACATACTTACGTTGTTTCTCCTCCGAGCGACCCAGGCAATGGAGCAAGTGGTTAGCGTGGGCTGAATATTGCTACAACACCAGTGCGCACTCGGCATCCGGCACCACTCCCTTCGAGGTTGTGTATGGTCGCCCGCCTCCTACTATACATAATTATTTACCTGGGGAGATTCGCGCACAGGCCGTCGTGGAGTCGCTGAGGTCAAGAGACGAGGCATTGCTCCACTTGAGGCACCATTTGCTTCGCGCGCAGCAGAGGATGGCGGTCTCGGCAAACAAACACTGTCGGGATGTGGAGTTTGAGATAGGCGAGCTGGTATACTTGAAATTCATACCCTACCGGCAGTCCACTCTGTTCACAGCGGCAAACAGGAAGCTCGCGCCAAGATACTTCGGCCCTTTTCGGGTGGAAGCCCGAATTGGCAAGACGGCTTACCGTTTGGCATTGCTCAGCGGTTCCTGTATCCACCCAGTGTTTCATGTGTCCTTGCTTAAGAAGGCGATTGGCGAGGAGGTGCCAGAGCAAGACTTGCCGGAGATCTTGTTCGATGCAGACCCCCCAGTCTTGCCGGAGAGCGTTCTGAAACGCCGACATATCACACGCTACGGAGAGCAAGTCCAACAAGTGTTGCTCAAATGGGAGGGACAAGAAGTGGACGAGGCCACGTGGATGGACGTCGCGGATGTACGGGGCCAATTTCCTTACTTCTGCCTTGAGGACAAGGCTTTTTCGGCGGGCGGTGCAGTTGATACAGAGTGGCAGGTCTACAAGAGATGAAGTCGGGAGGTTGTTTGGCCTTCGAATCCGGAAGAATAGCAAGGAAGATTTGGGAGTTGTGATGGGGCGCAAATATCTCGGCAGCAAATATCTCTGCAGCTTAGTTAGGAAGTTTGTTTTCTTTGTTTATTTGAATTTCCAATTAGTCTATAAATAGGAGCTCTAGTGGACATTTAGAAGGATCTTTGGGAAGATTATTTTGTGGACGATTTTAGATCGTAGGCCTCTTTGTGAGGAGTTCTTTTGCTCTTGTTATTTCTCATTCCAGTTTATAATAAAGCCTAGAGTTTTCCTTTTCCAAAGTTAGTGTTATTTCTTTGTGGCATTTTATCAAACGTTGGTGTGTAAGTGTTCAGTGAATCATTTCGTCGAGCATCTCTCGTGCTCGAATCAGTCGGCAGCCTTTACTCCTATCAGAAAGGTAGTTGAACGATTCATTGGTCTTGTGCATGTTGGTGATACTACATCTTTGTCTCTTAGAAGTGCAATTATGACTTTACTTGTTGAACATTCATTAAGCCCATCCAAGATTCGAGGGCAAGGATATGATGGGGCTAGTAACATGAAGGGTGAGATACATGGACTTAAGACTTTGATCATGAAAGATACTCCAAGCGCTTACTACGTACATTGCTTTGCCCACCAGCTTCAACTAACATTGGTAGCCATTTCAAAAAAGAACGATGATTGTAGTTGGCTTTTTGAAACTGTTAGTATTTTGTTGAATGTAATTGGAGTTTCTTGTAAGAGAAATGAATTGCTTCGCGAAGTTCAAGCACAAAAAGTTGCTCATGTCTTAAAAATTGGTGAAATTGAATCGGGATCGGGATTGAATCAAGAACTTAGTTTGAAGAGGCCAGGAGACACTCATTGGAGTTCTCACTACAAGACTCTTTTGAATATCATGGACTTATTTTCTACAATTTTTGAAGTTCTTACGATGATTGGAAAGAAAGATTCCGTTTTCGATGATAAGGGAAAAGCTCAAGGCATTTTGTACTTACTAGAGTCATTTGATTTCATGTTTATGGCACAACTAATGACTACTATATTTGGGTACACTAACAATTTGCGTCTTGCTTTGCAAAGAAGAGATCAAGACATCATTAATGCTATGAGGCTTGTCACTTTAACCAAAGATCAACTACAGAAAATGAGGGAGGATGGATGGGAGATTCACTTGAACAAGGTAATCTCAATTTGCAATAAACATGGCATTGTTGTTCCAGATATGAAAGCTCACTATAGCCCTCATGGAAGATCAAAACGTTTTGTTCAACAAGTTTCATATCTTCATCATTTTCGTGTTGATGTGTTTATCAAAGTGATTGACTTATTACTTCAAGAACTTGATAATCGATTCGATGAAGTTAATATGGAGTTGCTCAGATGTATGGCTTGCTTCAATCCTAAAGATGGTTTCTCTTCTTTTGACAAGGAGAAGGTACTCAAACTTGCCACTTTTTATCCTTCCGATTTTTCAAACATTGATTTGATGGACCTTGAGTGCCAACTTGATATATTCATTGGAGATATGAGAAGTGATGAAGACTTTCTTAATTTGCGAGATATTAGTTCTCTTTTGGTGAAGCTTGTTGAAACAAAAAGAGATGTGGTTTATTCGCGTGTGGTTTTGCTTATCAAGTTGATTTTGATTATTCCGGTTGCCACTGCAAGTGTAGAGAGAGTGTTTTCTGGAATGACGTTTGTGAAGAATAAGTTGAGAAATAGAATGGGTGATCAACCTTTGAACGATTGTTTGATCACTTTAATTGAGAAAGATGTGTTTCTACAAGTATCCGATGATGATATAGTGAATCGTTTTGAAGAAATGAAGACTCGTCGAAAAATAAATTAGATATAATGTAGTTTATTTTTATATTTTGAAATGTATGACTCTAAAATTGGTATATTTCAAAATATATTGCTTTTAGTATTAGTGTTTATTTTTGGTATGTTATATAATGATTTATCATATGACTCGCACCCCCGAATATAAATTCCTGGATCTGCCACTGGGAATGAGAGCCATTTAAAAACAGCAGACTGAGAATGTCTTGAACAGGTTGATGTCCAAGCACTCTCACCAGATACTCAATGTAGAAAAGGTGAGTCTCCATTTAGTTCCGTGTCTCATTTTCCATAAATGTACAAATTTCATTCACCATCCAATCCATCGAAATATAGGCTGTGAACATTTACAACGTGAAAAAAGAGAAGCACCAAAGGAGACAAGGTGGTCAATCGTCAAACTCAGGCAAGTTTAAGGCGAACAAGAAATCTTTGAAGAAAACGTCAAATAAAGGCCACTCTTCCTCAAGTAAAGGAAAATCAAAATGATCTTGATCATATGGGGATGGTGGAATTTTGTTAGGCACTAGTCAATTAAATTAAGCTGGACATGGCCAACACTCACATCCCTTGTTTCTAAAAAAATATATTATAGGAATGTATTACTTCTGATCTATTGTGCTATCAAAATTTGCTGTTTTGTAAGAGTAGTATATACTATATTGTGTCTCTTATCTGTGAAGGTTGGCAGTATACAACTGCAGTTACATGCTGGATTTCCCAAAATTTGAGCATGATAATATCATAGATATATTATGTGCATAGGTACTTTTAGGCCATAATCTCCACAAGGGTTTAATTCTAAGCGAGACCTCCATGAAAAAATTCTTTTAAGCTCGAAATTTAATTATAAGCAAACATTAATTAATCAAATCGGTCTTCTACATTTATCAAAAAAAAAATTTTGTTCTTATACATTAAATCATTAATGTGTTGGCTTCAGTACTATATTTTGGTCCATAATTAGTGGTTTTGAGTACTGTTGGTCGATTATGTGGTGATTGTTCTTGCTTTTATTTCTTAGTTTCAAGATGGTTTTGATTTTGGAGCCAATTTATTTCGTGCACAAAGGTATGTTTAATATTTTGTCTAATTTTGGGTTCAATTTTAATTCAAGTGATTTTAATTTTGGTTTGTTCTTGTGAGTTTCTTAAGTTTGATTTTGATTATGGTGTAATTTAATGTACAAAATTTGAATTCACCTCAACCATGACTCTGTCAATTTTTTGTTACTTTGCTTTTAATTACTTGAAAGAAAGTAGTACTGGAAATTAACTAAAATAACTATAATAAGTATTATAAAAAAACTTTCATGTATATCTATAATTACAAGTCTATAATAATTTATGGAACAATTAAAAGAAATTATAAAAAATTAATACTACTGTATTTTTAAGAACTTTAAATTTGGTACTTTACAAATATATTTTTTGTTATCTTTTTTGGCTCTGAACTTGAAATAGGAGTAATATAGTAGTAATGCTCCATCACTGGATATCTTTGTCAACTAGACACAAAAAGTACCCTAATCATTTTATATACCACCAATACCTACCATCTATAACAAAAATTACATTGTAATATCTATAGCGAGCATTATATAGCATTGTATTTAAGAAGACAGTGAGAATTACATTGCAATATTTATAATGAACAATATATCGCATTATATTTAACAAGACAGTGAGTGTGTGGTGGCACTAAAACTATGGATGGCACCGGTCGTATTCTCCCTAACTACATGTTTCTTAAGTATAACATATAATATTCAGATTTGATCGATTGAACCATGTAAATGTTTCAATTAATGGATTAGTGGATGAATCAATTAATGGCGAAATTGTGGTAACCCAAATTTGACACACACATGACATGACATTAACACAAAAAAAATTAATAGATTCGTATAGTGGCATATTGTGTTCGTATTTTTTTATCGTGTCGACCTGATAATGACACAAATTTTGGGAAGTTCAGGTCGGACCGGTTGTTTGGATATTTATTTATTATTATTCTCTCTGTCTTATTGGTGTTAGAACATTTTTTTATGTAGATTAAAGAATATATTAAACTAATTAAGTGGAGTAAGAATAAAATAGGAGAAATATAAGAGAATAAAGTAGAAGATATTAAAGTAAGAAAAAATAAAATAAGAGAGATTAATTGTGTTGTATTTTACAAAAAGAGAACGACATACAATGGACTATCCAAAAAAATAATGACTAAATCATACTCTCTTTGTTCCATGTTAATAAAACCATTTTTCTATTTTGGGAATTTGAAGTTAATTGATTCATTTCTATTTTTGGTAAAAAGTAATTCACCATTTTTCTTTTTTCTCTCTTACTTTTTTCGCCATCCATTTAACACACTATTCTTAAATTCCGTACCAAAAAAGAAATGACTCTATTAATAAGAAATAGTTGGGATTACTAATGTCTCAACTTTCATATGTGGCCTCCATTCTTTGCCTTATACTCCATGGTCACCACGATCACACTGTCAGAGTCATAAAATCATTTAAAACATGTTCGAATCATTTCGTGTCGTTATTGTGTGTAATAGCATTTGTATCGTTATGGCATTTTTATCATAATGTGTCTATACAACATAATTTTTCTAACTAATTTTGTCCGGGAGAGGGGGGTTGTGTTTGTGTTTGCCTGTAATAGGTTGGATCAACGGTAATGTTAAGGATTTTATAAAAAGTAAAGGTCATATATGGTCCTAAACATATGAAGATTTTACGATTTTCGTCAAGAACATTATCTTTTGAATTATTGCATCTCGTACAAATAAAAGCGGTCCGAATTTGGTTCATTTTGGATGGTGCCGTAAAAAATTTGACTGAATTAAAAATTTTGACTCAATAATGTGTTCTACCTTTTTGGTGCTAAACATATGGACTTTGTTCATCCACCATCACAATCCCCTCCATCCACAAACAACCCCCTAATCCACATATATTTGACCGTGGCATAGAGGAAGCTGCCGATGTCATGAACAAGTGCTCCCATTTCGGCATGATATGGCTTGACTTTATCCTTAACGTGGCTCTGCACTTCTACCCCTCAAATGCTCCCAATTTCATTTCCTCTCTCTCCCTAACACTCTTACCCTCTAGCATTCAATATCATCTTTCCCCTTCAGCCTCTCCGCCTTAACCGCCACTGCCGACCTTGCCCTCACAGCCGCTACCTCCGACGCCGACTTCTTCCCTAGTCTCCAACAAACCCAAACCGTCGCCGAATTCCATCAATCTGTTCCACAAATGCCGTTGCCACATCAGATTCAGCGTCTGCTCCGCAACGACGTCCTTTCGCCTTTGTAATTTCCTCTGCCGCCAAGATTGAGTTGTGTGTGAGCCGCGTAGAATGAAGGTGACGGGGTTGTAGGGGCGGGTTGCATACTCGACAGTGGCAAAGGTGCTAAGCCAGCGCTGCGTTTACTTCTGCGGCAAGCAGATCTCTGCCACCCACTTCCCCAGTACTGTTGCCGGACGCCACTGTGGATTGGGGGCCGTTTTCTGGGGATGGAGGGGATGAGATGGTAGATGAACAAAGACAATATGTTTAGGACGGAATAGGTAGAATACATTATTGTATTAAAATGGTTAATCCAATCAAAATTAAGTCAATTGGCGTTGACCGTCAATTTTTTTATTGCACCATCCAAAATGGACCAATTCTGGACCTTTTCATTTATTTGGGATGAAATAATTCAAAATATAATATTCTAAACTAAAACCGTAAAATTGTACTCCTTTTGTTCCATGTTAATAGAGTCATTTTTCTATTTTGAGAAGTTCCAAGTTAATTGAGTCATTTCTATTTTTGGCAAAAAGTAATTCTCTTTTTTACTTTAATCTCTCTCCATCTCTCTTACTTTTTTCACCAACCATTTAACATACTATTCTTAAACTCTCTGTCCAAAAGAAATGCATCTATTAACGAGGAGCATCTATTAACAAGGAACGGAGGGAGTATCACATATGGCCTTTAAAAGAGCCACATTGACTTTCCCTGTTCAGCCACACCATTCCCGCTATGGCTCGAGCACTCGAAGCCCTTATTCCCAATCATCCGGTCACCGGAATCCCATATTTCCGGCATATGATTCAGATTTCCTCACCGGATTTCCCCCCTTTTCCCCGTCGCAAGGCCAATGTAGCACCTCTTCTCTGGGAGCTCCGTTCACTTCACAGAATCCGCAGTATTAGAGCAAGTGCGAAGTCCCTTGAGGTTAATCCTTGCCTTTTCAATCCCTCGTTTTGCTGCAATTATCATTGAAATAAAATTAATTCTGTAACGTTTGGTGTGTTACAGGGAAATGAAGAAGGAGAAGGAGAAGGAGAAGGAGAAGGAGAAGGAGAAAAACGGCTTGCAGAAGTTGCAAGTCCAAATTGGACCAAATCATTAACTAAGATTGCTTCTGATAATTTTCTACCTTTAGGTATGATTGGTGTTGTTTATAACCGTGCTTATCTATTTTTATCATCATCGATATTATCTGATTAGGCTGACCATCCAAATTGGACAAACTATAGTGGTTGTATCAATAACTTCTTCAATTATCTTTTTTTATCTTGCACGGAAATTGTGTGATATATTGAACGATTCACTGGGGTATTCAACTTGCAATCTAATGCATTCGTCTAATTGTGCTTGCAGCTCTTATATGTGGAGTATTATTGGGACTTGCAAATCCTGGTCCCGGTTGTCTTGCTGATAAGCTTTATGTGTCAAAAATTAGTACTTTCGGGATATTTGTAATTTCAGGTCAGGTTTCTCATACCTTCTGACGTTCTTGAATATTTTTTGATAATACTGTATATACCTTTCCCACTTTGACGTTCCATAATTTTCTATAGCTTG
Source organism: Salvia splendens (assembly GCF_004379255.2). Lineage (NCBI taxonomy): Eukaryota > Viridiplantae > Streptophyta > Magnoliopsida > Lamiales > Lamiaceae > Salvia > Salvia splendens. The sequence continues at coordinate 24,966,317 of NC_056044.1, forward strand.
GTTTGGTTATTTTTTTTCCCATATTACAGGACTGACGTTGCGCAGTGATGAAATTGGCGCCGCTACTGAAGCATGGCCAGTTGGACTGTTTGGGCTGGTATGAGCTTGCATTCTTCCATACAATATTTTATCCTCTTTGATTAGTCATTTTGTCTCTTGGCTGGGAGGTGAGGATAAGGTACCTGTGGCTGATGATACTTTAAAGTAACTCCAATCAGCTTCTGTTCTTTATAATTTATGTATAGTATATATTAGCTATGCTGTTGTGAAAGATTTTTAAATCCCACTATGATGTTGTCTTAATATCGTACCTTGAGTGGATGTTAACTTAGATTTTAACTTGAAATCCTAGACTTGTACATATTCGGAATGCCCTTTGTGAGATTATAATTTTATATTAATTCTTTATGAATTTTGATGTGTTGAAACACCAAAGTTCTTGCCTATCAAGTTCCTTAGGTAAGAACTCACTTTCTACTATTTGTTGTAATGCAGGCTTCAATTTTATTTTTGACTCCCTTGTTCTCGAAGATCATATTGATGCTCAATCTCCAGCCACAGGAATTTGTTACAGGTTTGAACTATGCTCTGCTTTGCCTTGACATTGTATGAGTCCACTTGTTGTATTGATAACCAGAAAATGAGGTGTTTGGGTCAAGTTTGTTCTCTGAGAAGCATAATTTTCATAATAAATTGATAGATCGATTCGTTCAATGTCATAAACTATATACATTTCTATTTAGAGGGATCAATATTTACGAAGAAAAGTCTGGATGTCATTATTACTACGAAATTAAGAATATATCCTGAGAGGTGTAATGCATATTTGGTTTAATTTTGGGAGTGAAGTGAGGAGGCAAAATAGGAAACAGACAGCCCTAATCTTTACTGAATAGAGTGGACAACTTTTTTTGTTTCTATCTATCATCGGCCCTTTCTATTCATCTGTTTATCCACCAGTTTTCCTGGTTATGTCTGATGAGATTTCTGATTTTCACAGGACTTGCTATATTTAGCTGTATGCCTACAACTTTATCTAGTGGAGTGGCTTTGACACGGGTAACTGAATGTTATAAATTCCCAGAAGATGTCTGCTAATGGTTTCGCAGACCAGAAAGAAAATGTTGCTGTTAGCTTGACTGCAGGTTTAATGTGACAAAACACAGCTAGCTGGAGGGAACTCTGCTCTTGCACTTGCAATGACCTTGGTATCAAATTTATTGGGAATTCTAATTGTAAGTTCTAGTCTTCGATTCTTGGACTTGTTAACTATTCTTGCTGCAAAGAAAGGACTGAAATCTTTGTTGCATAACAGATACCTTATACTATCTCAAAATTCATAGCTGCTGGAGTTGGGGTAGCTATTCCAACTGAACAGTTGTTAAGAAGCCTTGTTCTCACGCTTTTAGTTCCTCTCATCTTGGGAAAGGTGAAGCCTTACTGTATTTACTAGTTTTATTAATCTATATTTGCTTCCTAATTCACTCTATTTATGTTTTCCAATCTAATAAAGATAAGGACATACTTTCTCCAATATTTGCTGCAAAATAGTACTAGCATATAGGATAAGAAAATGTAAAAAAGGTAAAAATCCTCAAGGCATAACTAGAAAGCTAACAGTTGAATTTTTACCTTAAAGTCTGTAATGTTAGGAATGTTCCAATGTGAAAGTAATTTAACCTTTTCCAGTTATGTATTCTTGCTAATTTATTTCTTTTTTTTCCCAATTGGAATTAACCTGATGCCTTTGAGGTTTGCATTTACTGATTACTTACACCTGTCACTCCAATCAACAGGTTGCTCGAGAACTCTCAAAAGGTGAGACACCTCTACACCCTCTTGGTGTTTTAATAGGACGGCTGGCGAAAAAATAATGTTTTATCTGTGAATGCATTTTTTCCTTTTTCATTGTTTCACCAACATCTTGCAGGTATAGCAGACTTTGCAGATGGAAACCGTAAGCTTTTGGCAGTGATCAGCGCAATTTTCCTTAGTTCTGTAAGATGCGCAATTTTGATTTGCTCTCACATTTAAATTATGTTATTGTTGTCAGTTTTAAAAACCAAATAAATTTGGGCACCACTTCTATCTTTAGTGACACCAATTGGATATTGTTATATAATCTGAATGTTATCACTCATCAGGTAGTGTCAAGATTTTGTTAAGTTAATCTGAGAAAATTCCTTTTAGGATGATGTTTAAATTTACTTCTAAATTGTCGTAAATAAGCTGATTATGCTAGCAATATTTCATAAAACAACCCAGTGATCAGCAACTGACTCACTGTGTTGCTGTCTGGAGTGGGTCAGTTCGTCGGTTTAGATCTATAGTCCTCCAAGAACTCCGCTCGTAGAGTGCTAGGTTACAAGTTATGACCCATCTCTTAATTTACTGGTCGATTCTTAGTTTACAAGTTTTCATAAATAAGCATGACTACCTGTTTCTTCCATTCTTCTTTTTCTGCAATAATCTGATATTGTTTGACTATTTTAGAAATGTGGTTGTTGGCCAATATATTGTTTTGAAAAGACTTTCTACTATTTCAAATTTGCTCCTGATCGTTGCCCCTCATGAAGGCTCCTTGGATTCAAGTCAGCAGATCGAGGTCCCTACTTTTGATGGTAAAGCCTGAAGTTTTCCTCGTAGCTGTTGTCCTGGGAGTGTATGTATATCTTCTTCTTGCAATTAGCTCTTCTCTTATATGCTTTGTGTTATCTCTGAAAGAGATTTTAAGTAAGAACTCTTACATGTGCTGTATGTTGTCCAAGCACATAATATGTTAAGAAACTTATCAAAACCTTTGCTTGTGTGAGAAATTTTGATATTATTTGAAGGCCATCTTGTAGAACTGCAATTCTGGAAAAATATGGCTTAGGTCGTTATTAAGATGAGGCTCGAACTGAGAGATCAAGAATTACACAATTTCTATAAGTGGATGCCTAGTATTTATTCTATGGGGTACTGAGCAGGTTCTTGTTAAAGCCAATTTCAAAATATCACGTTTCTTAGCACCACAACAGATTCCATGTCTAAAAATGTCTTCATTTCTCACCTCTTTTGTTCTATTCATGGCCTTCCATAGTAAGTTGAATTACAAAAACTTGGATTGATGTTGTGTAAAGACCCTTGTGTCCAGTTGCTCTTTTTCCTCAAATACTATTAAGGTGATTCTGATACTATATCATAGGGAGTTATATCAACTAATTACCTTCCTAACATTTTGCAGGATTCTTCACCTTGCCTTATTTTCTTTTAATGCTTTGTTAATTCCGAGTCTTTCACTTATAACTGGAGGTAGTAAGTCGCCTTTCGCCAAGAAAGAAAATACCAGTGCTCTTCTATTAGTAGCCAGCCAGGTGAGATGCGCTTTGTAGTTCATTTTTTTATTAATTAATGATAAGTAGCACATCGACATTAAATGTCTTCTTCACACATCTATAGCAATTTACTTGAACATTTAAACTAGAAGATGGATAAAAGAAGCATAATATATAACACAATGAAGAATTTAGCTTACTCACATTTGGTTACTGTAATATGATATGCCTTCATGCTGTATACTTTTGCAGAAAACCTTGCCGGTGATGATAGCAGTTGTTGAGCAGCTTGGTGGTGCCTTAGGTGCATCTGGCTTACTAGTCCTTCCATGTGTGGCAGCCCACCTTAACCAGGTGAACAAAGTTTTCTCATCCTTTCTTAGTCTTATCGTACTTGCTTCAGCTGACAAGGATCGTCGTGTTGTAGATTATCATTGACTCCTTTATCGTGAGCCTCTGGAAACAAAAGGAGGGCTCATTTGAAAATGCCAAGATAGCATAGACTCCACATACGTTTATGAGAAGTATAAGTGAAATGGAAATTCATGTAAAAAACACCAGTAGGAGGCCAAACATTCAACCGTCCGTTAGCAGCATCGTCCACAGACATCACATTCGTAGTCGCTTCCTGATCCTCTAGAAATTGATACATGTCTAGGTTGATTTAGATATTACTGTAATGTGGTAACTGGGAATGTTTCAACTTTTGAGGAAAATTGAAGGATATTTCACTTTAAATGTGGATCAGAGAAGTTTCAGTTAAAGAAGAACTACCTTGTTGTTTTTTCATTGCGAATTTACCATATTCCATTCACGCACCCAAATGTGAATCTTATCAAATCACATGTATATATTGTATATATATAGATATCATAAGCTCAATCTCAGAATCACCACAGTTAGAAATTAAAAAAAATGGAAATATCTTCCCATTTTCTCCTCATTGCTCTACTCTTAGTCTCTTACCACTTCACTATTTGATGAATTTTAGCTTCGCCAGCATGAATATGGACACTGATCGTTCTTCACTTCGTACTATAAAATCTCAAATCACTTCAGACCCTCAAAATATATTGACCAAGAATTGGATCGCTGAAACGAGTGTTTGTAGTTGGATCGGAGTTACTTGTGATTCTCAGCCACAATAGGGTGACTCAATTGAACATATTGAACATGGTTCTTGTTGGAACCATCCCACCACAAATCGAAAATCTTTCTTCTCCCGTTTCTTTGGACATGAACGACAACTCTTTTCATGCCCCTCTTCCCCATCTATCTTCATCATAGTCATTTTTACAATCTGCAGAGACTCAAGATTCTTCGCATTTCTTACAACCACTTGTATGGGGAAATAGCTTCTGAGTTTAGAGCAATGTTCTCAGCTTGAGTTTATTTCTTTGTACAACAACTTCAGTGGATTTGTTGCAAAAGAAACTGGGAACTTGACGAAGCTTCAAAATTGTAGCTTGATGCAAATAAGTTGACAGGTTAGTTGATCATATCTGACTGAACCATGGTCAAATAATTGTTGTTATATACTCTCTGAATCATATACTATATCAACATTCAATATGATCAGGTGATATACCAGAAGAGACTGGTCATCTAACTAATTTGCAACAAGTTAAAAGGCCCATTGCCAGCAACTATATTCAGCATGACATCCTTGCTTACACTTTGCCTCGAATGAACTAAGTGGCTAATACCTAAGTACTACTTTCTCTCCATTAAATATCTGACAGAGATAGTTTCATCATCAACGCTCTTATTAAATGGATGAACTATTGATTATTTGTTATCACTTAAAATATATGTTATCATATTGTTTCTTATTTTAACTTATTAATTGATACTCCTTAAGTAAATTAGATTGTGCATTGCACAAGGTTAACACTAGATATTGTTACGTCAATAGTTGTCTAAAACATATTGTATTATGTACTACTTAGTAATTAGTACCCGGAAAGTAAATTGGATCGTGGTAGATACTAGTTCTTATAAAATCCATGTCAGATTTTTAATGTGGACATAGGGAGAATGTTGTTTGAATTTTTCAACTCGAATTTATTATTTGGTTATTCTAAAATAGTTTAAAATTTGATTTTTAAATCTGAATTCATAACAATTATAATTATAGTCAGATTTTACGTTTGTTGTTCATTTTATTGACCGAATTTAAATTTCCACAAGATGTGGTGACATGTATAGCCGAATTTAAATCTCGACAAGATGTGGTAACGTGTATTGCCGAATTTAAATCTCGGCAAGTTGCAATAACTCGCATTGCTGAATTTAAATCTCAGCTAGTTGTATCGAGTTAATGAAGAAGAAAAATCTAATTTAAATGGAAAAATAAACATACGAATCTATTCAAACAAGATTCTTTCATGAAATGTTTAGTAGTTTTGTTGCTCACTTTCTTCCTAATCAGAATAGACAGATGGTTGATTTAGGTGGTTTTGTAGTTTGAGTTTGTTGACAGTGTTGAGTGATGTGATGCAGGTCATGGCTTGTTGATAGTTGAAGTCTCGCGCGGAAGGTGATCAATGCAGGTATCCCTGCTTCTTGTTGGATCAAGGATTGTGGGGCGAATACCTGATGCCCCAAGTGCCACCATCTGATAGACAACAGTGATGTAAGGAGCTTCATTTTTACTTATCCATCGAGTAGTTGTGTGTTCAATCCTGTTTTCGAGCATGCTATGTGCTAAGCTACGGAGTTTATCTTGCATCTTCTTCGATTTGTAGTAATGAGAGATCGAATTTCATGACTTGTTCTTTCAATCTAATAGACCACAGTGATGCTAAAAACTTAATTTTCACCCATTCATCCTGTTTTGAGTTTGTATTGATTCTTCTTGGATTTGTAGTATTGAGCAATGAGAGATTGAGTTTCATGTTCAGATTTCATCCAATAGACAACAGTGGTGGAAGCTTCATTTCACCCGTTCGTGTAGTAGTTGTGTAGTGACTCTGTGCGATCCTGTTTACATTGCTTCTTCTTGGATTTGTACTAATGAGTAATGAGAGATTGAGTTCCATGACTTGTTCTTTCAGATTTCATCTAATAGATAGAAGTGGTTTAAGAGGCTTCCTTTTTAGCCATTCATCAAGTAGTCGTGTAGCGTTTCTGTTTGTTCAAGTTTTCGAGCATGCTGTGGAATTGATAGTACTAATGAGTGATTAGAGATTGAGTTTGACGACTTGTTCTTACAGATTTCACATGAATGGCCAGGCTTTCCTGCTGGTGTGAAATTTGATCCATCCGATGCAGAGCTGCTGGATCATTTGGCTGCAAAACGAGGCGTGGGGAAATCGGAGCCCCACTTGTTCATCGATGAGTTCATCCCAACTTTGGAAGGCGAAGGGGGGATATGTTACAGTCATCTGCAAAATCTCCCCGGTGAGTTAAGTTAGGCCTAATAACTCTTTTGATATTGTGACAGATTTATGTCTCAAATTTATTTGTTTGCTTTAGGAGACTAGGTGAAGATGCTTCTCGTTTCTTTCGACTCAATCAACAATGAGAAAACAGTAATGTAACGCGTCTTACTATATGGAAAACCATCCTCATTCCTGTTTGTGTAGAAACTTTGAGCTTATCAGAATATTCAGATCGTTTTTATAATGAGTCATAGATTTGATGGTGTAGTGTGTTGAGTTGAGTATTGTCGAGCTATACGTGTGCATCGTTAGATTTCAAATCCGACATGTGATTAGAAAACTCGTAGGTTCTGATGAATTGATGAATGTTTGTAGGGGCCAAGATGGATGGAAGCAGTACTCATTACTTCTATAGAATTTCCAACGCATACGCTAGTGGCAGGAGGAAGTGCTGTAGATGTAACGCCCGTACTTTTTATAGTACTTGGCGCGCATAAAATTGAGGAACGGTCGAGGAATTTATATTTGGAACAACACTAAATATAAGTGGTTGCGTTGGACGATTTTAATCGTTGTGAAGACAAGATAACGAATTAATTAAAGTTTCCGAGAATTTTAAATAATAGAAAGAAATGCGAGAATGTAAAGTATAGATATATATATATAGTTATGATCATATGATAACCCCTAAATATCGTAATAACCCTATAACCAAATCTGGACCACACATATTTCTAATCATGCGGTTGAGATTCAAACTTAGATTTACTTCATAAAAAAAAGTGCGGGGTATAAAACTGTCATTTTCCTCATTTAATTTCCGAATTTCGCCAAATATCACGTAAAATGATAAAATGATAGGTTTATTGCATAGAATGATAGTTTTGAGATTCAAACTTAGATTTACTTCATAAAAAAAAAGCGCGGGAGTAAAACTGTCATTTCCCTCATTTAATTTCTGAATTTCGCCAAATATCACGTAAAATGATAAAATGATATGTTTATTGCATAGAATGATAGTTTTGCTGGATAGAATGATACTCTGAGTTGATAAAATGATACTTTTGACTGACTATAAAATGATAGGTTTATTGCATAGAATGATAGTTTTGCCGGATAGAATGATACTCTGAGTTGATAAAATAATACTTTTCTGATCAAATGATAAAATGATAGGTTTATTGCATAGAATGATAGTTTTGCCGGATAGAATGATACTCTGAGTTGATAAAATGATACTTTTGACTGACTGATAAAATGATAAAATGATATATGTTAGGTTTATTGCATAAAATGATAGTTTTTCCGGATAGAATGATACTCTGAGTTGATAAAATGATACTTTTAGCTTATAAATGTTAGGTTTACTGCATAAAATGATAGTTTTGCCGGGTAGAATGATACTTTCAGCCGATAGAATGATAGTTTTGCCGGGTAGAATGATACTTTCAGCCGATAAAATGATAGGTATTTTTAGTGTATAAAATGACATTTTTGTTTAATAAAATGATACTTTTACCTGATAAAATGATAATCTAAACGGATAAAATGATAGTAACCTTATAAAAATGATACTCTGAGTTGATAAAATGATACATTTACTGCTTTGTAGGTTTGTATATTATGTATTGTGCCGATTATATTAGGTTTATTGCATAGAATGATAGTTTTGCCGGATAGAATGATACTCTGAGTTGATAAAATGATACTTTTGACTGACTTATAAAATGATACTCCCTCCGTCCCGGAATACTCGCACATTTCCTTTTCGGCACGGAGATTAAGGAATGAGTGTATAGCAAAGTCAACAATTGCGGCTGTAGGTGATAATTTTTACTAAAATGGAAAGAGTGCAAATAACTTGGGACGCCCAGAAAGGAAATAAGTGCAAGTAGTCCGGGACGGAGGGAGTATATGTTAGGTTTATTGCACAGAATGATAGTTTTGCCGGATAGAATGATACTCTGAGTTGATAAAATGATACTTTTGATTGACTGATAAAATGATAAAATGATAGGTTTATTGCAGAGAATGATAGTTTTGCCAGATAGAATGATACTCTGAGTTGATAAAATGATACTTTTGACTGACTGATAAAATGATAAAATGATATATGTTAGGTTTATTGCATAGAATGATAGTTTTTCCGGATAGAATGATACTCTGAGTTGATAAAATGATACTTTTAGCTTATAAGTGTTAGGTTTACTGCATAAAATGATAGTTTTGCCGGATAGAATGATACTTTCAGGCGATAGAATGATAGTTTTGCCGGGTAGAATGATACTTTCAGCCGATAGAATGATAGGTATTTTTGGTGTATAAAATGACATTTTTGTTTAATAAAATGATACTTTTACCTGATAAAATGATAATCTAAGCGGATAAAATGACAGTAACCTTATAAAAATGATACTCTGAGTTGATAAAATGATACGTTTATTGCTTTGTAGGTTTGTATATTATGTATTGTGCCGATTATATTAGGTTGATTGCATAGAATGATAGATTTGCCGGATAGAATGATACTCTGAGTTGATAAAATGATACTTTTGACTAACTGATAAAATGATAAAATGATATATGTTAGGTTTATTGCATAGAATGATAGTTTTGCCAGATAGAATGATATTCTGAGTTGATAAAATGATACTATTGACTGACTAATAAAATGATAAAATGATAGGTTTATTGCATAGAATGATAATTTTGCCGGATAGAATGATACTCTGAGTTGATAAAATGATACTTTTGACTGATTGATAAAATGATAAAATGATAAAATGATACTCCCTCCGTCCCGCGTTACTTGAACGTTTCCTTTTCGGCACGGAGATTAAGGAATGAGTGATAGACAAAGTCAAATATTACGGCTGCAGGTGATAATTTTTACTAAAAATAGAAAGAGTGCAAATAACTTGGGACGCCCAGAAAGGAAATACGTGCAAGTAACACGAGACTGAGGGAGTATATGTTAGGTTTATTGCATAGAATGATAGTTTTGCCGGATAGAATGATACTCTGAGTTGGTAAAATGATACTTTTGACTGACTGATAAAATGATAAAATGATAAAATGATATATGTTAGGTTTATTGCATAGAATGATAGTTTTGCGGATAGAATGATACTCTGAGTTGATAAAATGATACTTTTGACTGACTGATAAAATGATAAAATGAGCGAAATTCAGAAATTAAATGAGCGAAATTTGGATACGTAAATTTTATCATGAGCGAAATGACATATTTACCCCCGCATTTTTTTTATGAAGTAAATCTAAGTTTGAATCTAGACAACGTGATTTTAAAAATGTGTGGTCCAGATTTAGTTATAGGGTTATTACGGAAATTGAGGTTATCATTATAATGCACCCATATATATATATATATATATATATATATGTGGGCTCTATTACTTAAACTCTTTTATTTGCAATGATATGTATATGGTGAGATAAGGGTGGTTTGAATGTTATGTCATGCCGTATTTTATGTTTTGAATTGCCTATCTGACTGTCTACTAGGATAATGTCTTACTAGACTTTGATGGTTAACGAATTCGGGTCTGACTAGGGAGTGAGTCCCTACTCAGACTAGTGCACTGATGGAGATCGTGAGCCGTCCTTTGTGGTCGGCCGGTCCAGTGAACGAGTTTGTGGCCACATTCTCGTTTCACATGATGGTTCAGATATGGTAAATGATGGAGGATGATGATGATAATGGGCTGCAGCCATGTTTTACGATGGAAATGATTTTAGTGTTTCTCGGCTTTTTTTTAAAGTAAAACCCGAGTTTCACTCAATGATGGCTTGACATAACTTTATTGATGAAATGTATTTTGGGCATGAGTTCACTGAGTGCATCAAGTACTCAGCCCCTGCATATGTTTTCCCTATGTGCAGGTTGAGCGTGGAGGGGAGACGGGGGATGTTGAGCATTGGACTGAGACCATATTTAATAAACGTTCCGGTTGCTATTGTGTCTTCATACATAGTAGTAGCTGACTCTCAAATACTTCCGCTACGTCAAGTTTTAGAACTCTGATGTTATCTTTATTCTGTTGGACTATTTTTTCCTACGAACTTTGTTGCTTCGTTATTTCAGACTATAATTTGGTAATAAAGTTCATCTTTTGATCTACGTATCGTACCCCTTGATTGTTTTCCCCTTTCTTCCCCGCTTCTTAATTCCCTCATTAGTCGCGACTCACCATACTTTCTATCCTTAGGAAGTGAGGTCGTGACACACAAGACGGGCAAAACCAAGCCGGTGGTGGAAAATGGGATCCATATAGGTTTTAAGAAAATCATGGTTCTTTACGAGACATCGAACATGGGGTGCAAGGCCGAGAAGTGCAATTGGGTTATGCATCAGTACCATCTCGGGAGCAACAAGGACGAGGAAGAGGGAGAATATGTGGTCTCGAAGATCTTTCATCAGCCCGAGAAGGAGAGTGAGAAGGTTGGAAGTCTTACTTTGGTGAAGGAAGAGTCGGATGTAAAGGCAGTTCCTGTAATCCCGATGACGCCTAAGTTGACCACTCCCGACCCTCCTCGTCAGGACCAAACTCCGTATTCGGATTGCCACTCGAACGATTATTTCCTTCAGTGACTACTTCAGGTTGGCAAAATCTTCTAGCACTGCTTCTTTATATTTTGTGGCATTATTCATTTTTATTGAAGTTGTAGAAATTGTAAGGCTTTGTGTTAAGATATGATTTCTCTTAACAAGATTCCGGCGTCGCGATTGCAATCGTCGGAGGGATAAAAGGTAGTCGCGGGAGCTTTGCCCGTCGATCAAACCGAGAACAATACGGAATTGAAATAAAAGCGTGAAAATAAAATAGAAGGATAATAAGATAATTTGATATTTCTTGAATGATCCAAATGAATAACAATGTCCACTATTTATAATAGTGGATGCCCTAACTTAAGGAATAAGAAAATAATCCTAATAAATATGAAAAGATATGGTAAATCAATAACTAACTAAATAACATAGATATGGGGATAATGTCACGCCCGCATTTTCTAAGGATAGAAAACACGGTTGATTGCGACTAGGGGAGGATTAAAGAAGTGGGGAAGAAAGGGGAAAACAATACAACTCGACCATAGCTCGAAACAAATGGGAATAGCTCGAATAAAATCAGAGAATCTCAACAATCAACAACTCAAAAATGAATATTATCTCAGCGATACAAAAACTCAAAAGAAGGACAACTACTCAGCGGAAACATTTGAGAGAAGGAATATGCCACGTGTGAAGACATGACACATTCTAGACACTTAAATTTCTTCAATGGTCTTGCTCAACACCCACCGCACCCGTCACGCTCAACCTGCACATTTTTAAAAAGAAATGCAGGGCTGAGTACTTGATGCACTCAGTGGACACATGCCAAAATAATTTTCATAAAATATTGTGTCAGCATTTAAAAGTGAACTCGGGGTTTTACAAAAGACCAAGTCACCAAAACATTTTCTCGCTCAAAAGTATGGCCGCACAACCCATTTTTTTCTCTCCTCGTACCATATCTGAACCTCATATGTGAAACGAGAACGTGGCCACATTCTCGATCACTGGACCGGCCAACTCGAAAGATAGCGCACGATCCCCTCTGTGTACACTAGCTTGAATAGGGACTTACTCCCTAGACAAACCCAAATTCGATTAAACTCATAACTTCTAGTAGGGACTCACTCCCCACTAGGCGATCAGATAGACACATCCTCAAAAACAAAATACGGCATGACACAACATATTTGGAATTTAAGCACATAACTCATACTTGAAAAATCTTGCGAAAATTTAAAAGTAAGCCTACACAATAATGTAGGATAGAAAGACCACCTCGTTCTCTTAATATTCTTAACTTGAAAACTCTCACTTTGTCTTACTCGCTTGCGAAAGAAAACCCTTTTGAAATAAAATAATAAACTCATCAACTCAAGAAAACATATAATTAGAATGCATGCATCCTACGTGTGTGCTCGTATTATTCCTCATCTCCTCTTAGAAAGGTTTCTAGATTCTTGTATTTTAAAAACTCGGCCCGACCTCAGCTTTGCAAAATATTCAATACACTGGCATAAATTTATTAACCAAGACCTCCCACGAAACAAAATAATCCCAACCCAACACTAGACTCTCACCTATGAGCCCAACACATAAAAAGTAAATTAAAGTGGCCCAAAAATTTGAAACTAAAGAATAGGAAAGAAAAGAAACAGTACATATACTCCCAACACCCCTACACCCTTCCACCATCCATTTCACTCCACCATCCACTTTGAAATCGGACAACAAATAATAAAGACATAAATAATTAAACCATATACTCCCTTCTTTCCAACATGCAACACGTACTGCCCTTCCTCCCACTTTTATCAAACAATAAAACAATAAAGTAATAATATATTAGGGTTTCGCATACTAGAAAATCACCTTTCGAGTGATTGGATACTGTAAAACTCTAATTGTTATTTTCCAATAAATGCAACAGATTATTTTTTGTCATAATGTTGTTATGTTTTACATTTAATGGTTGTTTATTGCATATTTAAATGTATAAGCAAACGTAACAAAGTCTAAGTCTTTGTTTTAGTAGACCGGTTGTGGGCGTCGTCCAATTTAAGGTAACACGGCCAGTTCTAAACAAAGAAAAATAAGAATTTCACAACCTAGATAGCCCTAGACTACCTATCGCGAAAGGTTGCACTGTCAGTCCGATTATTTCTAAGCCTTATTGAAATAGGACGACGTTGGTGTGATATAGCACTGAATGGATCTAACAGCAAGACGAGTCTTTATGCTATCTACTGAAAGACGAGGTCTTGATAATTAATTTCTTAATCAATGTACGTTAGCATTGAGCATACGATATTGAGTATCTACTACTTTGACTTACCAAATGTGTGGGTTTTTCGTCACCCAACGATCCAGGTATATTGGGTAGTGGTGATCATTATCTAGCGGTGCTAGGATTCGTTGAATCGTGCGCGAGGAGAGTCTCGTTTGATAAAATCCACAAGAGGAGCTCGAAACAAGGTTTTATTATTCAGAACCTAGCTAGTTAGAGTTTAATTACTCTATGAATAATGAATAAGAGTTTCTTGCTAAGTCCACTCTTGGAAATTAAAATATGTTAATTAATTAAGTCCATAGCAGACAATAATTAATTAATGGATGTTTTCATCTTAAGCGCAGGAAATAAATTAAATGCAATTAAAGGAAACCCGGAATACTTGTAATTTCGAATTTGGAAGGCAGTGCAATATTACTTCTGTAGTGGCTGCTTGTAATATTCCAATATAAGCTTATATTAAATTGTGGGTTCAATTTAATTAGTAAAAAGCTAATTGGGTGAGGCCTGATCCAAATTCTTCCTTAGATCCCTGACTGGGCCCAATATGTGACTTATATAAATAGGAGAATAAAGGAGACAGAAAACACAATTTTTCCTATCAAAATTTTCGTCCCCTCTAGAGAGAGAGAGAGAGTTCGAAATTTGTGCTTCCTCCGTGAGCAGTTTCTGTCTTCGTTATTCAAGTCCTAGTACGTTGGTGAGATTTTCCCACATAAATATCAGCGTATAGTCCGGGACCAGTCAGAAGGTCCAAGGTCGAGTACTGAAGATCTTCACGTGGAGAAGACGCAAGCTATCTTCGATTCTTGATCGAATCAACGAGGTAATTTGGCTAATTCCGTATGTAAACAATTGAGGAACGATTTGAGTAGCAAGAACAATCGGTTGAAGATTGGAATGAAATTGTAAAGGAAATTTTATTCACTGGAATGAGAAAAACGAGAGCGAGAAGATGAGCTACAGTATGTAAAACTAACTACTGAAAAAGCTATTTAACAGAAACTAAAACTAACGGCTAGTTTCAATCCTACGGCTAGGATTAAAACTTGACTAACAAACAGATCTAACGGCTGCCGGAAACGAGTTGTCATAACAGCCGATCTGCCGAGCTGCCGAGCTTGACGAGCTTGACGAGCTTGCCGATCTTGATGAGCTTGCCGAACTTGCCGAGCTTGACGAGCTTGCCGAACTTGCCGAGCTTGACGAGCTTGCCGAACTTGCCGAGCTTGGCGAGCTTGCCGAACTTGGTGCTTGAGCCATCACAATCTACCAACAAACTCCACCTTGATTGCTCAATCACCAACCAAACTCTTCCTTTCCAGTCCCACTAGTTTCAAACATAGCAGAAACTTTTCCTTAGGCAATGGTTTAGTTAACATGTCTGCCGGGTTCTCTGAAGTATGAACTTTGAAGACTTTCACATTGCCTCTTTCAATCTCCTCCCTGATGAAGTGATACCGCACATCAATGTGCTTTGATCTCTCGTGATAAGCTTGATGCTTGGCCAGAAATAGGGCACTATTATTGTCACAGCCAACTGCTATCGCCCCTTGCTCAATCCCAAGATCAGACAACATTCCTTTCAACCAGAAACTCTCTTTGATTGCAGCAGCAAGTGAGATAAATTCTGCTTCCGTTGTGGAAAGTGCCACCACACTTTGGAGACTTGATTTCCAGCTAATAGCAGACCCAAACATTGTGAATATGTATGCCGACTGAGACTTTCTGTTGTCTAAGTTACCAGCAAAGTCCGAGTCACAATATCCCACAATAGCATCAGCTCCACCTCCATCATTCACTCCATATAGAATGCCTACATCCCCAGCACCCCTTAGATACCTCATCAACCATTTGAGAGCAATCCAATGTTCTCTTCCATGATTTGCCATAAACCGGCTGACAACACTTGTGGCTTGTGCTATATCTGCTCTGGTGCTGATCATAGCATACATAATGCTCCCTACTATATTAGCATAGGGTATCTTCATCATTTCTCTGGACTCAGCCTCACTGCTGGGCCTCTGATCAGCCTTGAGCTTGAAATGCATTGCTAGTGGAGTAGCCACTGCCTTCATATTCTCCACCTTGAACCTTCTCAGCAACTTTGATATATAATCAGATTGTGTGAGCCATAATTGCCTTTTAGCTCTATCTCTGATAATGTTCATGCCTAAGATTCTCCTTGCTGGCCCGAGGTCTTTCATTTCAAACGCAGCATTGAGTTCATCCTTCACTTCTTGCACTGCCTTCCTGCTAGCTCCAGCAACAAGCATGTCATCTACATAAAGTAGAAGATATGTAGGATGTATGCCCCTTTTTCTGACATATACACAGGAGTCATAACTTGATCTCTGAAAACCAATCTTGATCATATAATCATCAAAGGTCTTATTCCACTGTCTACTAGCCTGCTTCAAACCATATATACTTCTTTTCAGCAAGCATACTTTATTTTCATTCCCTGCTTTGATGAAGCCCTCAGGCTGGGCCATGTAGATTGTTTCCTCTAGTCCTCCATGTAAGAAGGCCGTTTTCACATCAAGCTGCTCCAATTCCAGATCCAACTTAGCAACCAAAGCCAGCAACATTCGAATGGAAGAATGCTTTACAACCGGTGAGAAGACCTCATTGAAATCAACTCCATGCTCTTGAGTGAATCCTCTAGCCACTAACCGGGCTTTAAATCTGATCTGATCACCCTCAGCACCTTCCAGCTTCTTTTTGAATATCCATTTACAGCTGATAACCTTCCTTCCATCAGGTTTCTCAACCAATATCCAAGTGCCATTTTTTAGTAGAGAATCAATTTCATCCACCATTGCTTTCATCCACTTTTCCCATTCTTTGCTCTCCATTGCTTCCTTATATGAGGATGGCTCTATATACTCAACATCTTCAGCCACACATAATGCATAAAATAGCATCTCAGAATCACCAAATCTTGATGGCAGCTTGATCTTTCTTCTGACTCGATCCCTAGCCAGCTGGTAGTTTTCCAGATTATCTGGAGGCTGTGTTTGTGTCTCATTCTGAGCACTCTGAGGCTCAGTGACTTCTTCACTCTCCCCACGTTTCTCATGCCTCCCATGCTCCACCTCAAAGTCAGCTTTATCAACAGAATCAGTCACAGAATCAGGCTTCTCAACTATCACTTTGTTCTTATCCAGAAAAGGCATTTCAGTTTCAGAGAATACAACATCTCTACTAATCACAATCTTGTGATTCCCTGGCTCTACACACCACAAACGGTATCCCTTCACCCCAGGTTGATATCCCAACATCACACACCTAATAGCCCGAGCATCCAACTTCCCTTGTTTGAGATGAGCATATGCCTTGCAGCCAAACACTCTCAATGTGGTGTAATCTCCATGGCTGCCATACCATCTAAAATCAGGTGTGTCTCCCTCTATACTTGATGAGGGACATTTGTTGATAAGTTTCACAGCCGTGGATGCAGCCTCGGCCCAAAACTTCTTCTCAAGTCCAGATGAGAGGAGCATACACCTCACCCTCTCTAATATGGTTCTATTTGCCCTTTCTGCTATGCCATTCTGCTATGCCATTCTGCTGAGGATTCAGAGGTACAGTCCGGTGCCTTTTAATTCCCCTCTCCTTACAAAAGTTATCAAACTCTTTGGAGAGATACTCCAAGCCGTTATCAGTCCTCAAACATTTAAGAACCACTGACTTCTCCTTCTCCACTTCCAGGCACCATTGCTTGAACTTACTAAAAGCCTCTGATTTCTCTCTCAAAATGTATATCCACATTTTTCTAGAGTAGTCATCTATGATACTCATATAATACTTCCCTCCACCTACTGACACCACAGATGCAGGACCCCACAAGTCACTATGGGCATAATCAAGAGTGGATGTGGAAGTGTGCTTGCCTTTGGGATAGGGCTGTTTCTTGGACTTACCCAAAATGCATTCCTCACATGGAGTAGTGTCCATCTGCCCAGAACTTTGTATAATCCCCTTCTTGGCCAGCTCTTTAATACTTCCCTCAGCTGCATGAGCAAGCCGCATATGCCAGATTTTGAAGTCATCAGCCTTCACAATATTTGCCTGTGCAGTAGGGATTTCAACACTAGCCAGTAGATAGTACAAGCTTCCCCTCCTTTCAGCTTCCATCACCACTCTTTGATCCTTGGAAACTGTCATTTTTCCCCCAGTAGAGCAGAATGTATATCCCTTGCGTTCAAGAAGCCCAAGTGAAATGAGATTCCTCTTGATATCAGGTATATATCTCACTTCACTTATAATCTTCACAGATCCATCTTGCATTCTCAGCCTGATCTTGCCTATACCTTGGATGGTACAAACTTGGTTGTTGCCCAATATAACCGATCCAGTCATCTCTTGGATCTCCTCAAACCAGCCAAGATTCGGACTCATATGTAGACTACACCCCGAGTCCATGATCCAAGATCCTCCCAGACCACCCTCCATCACATTCAGAATTTCTGGCACATCAGTTTCCTCAACACAGTCAGTGGATGGAACACGGTTTCCACCACCATTTGCTTGCCTTCTTTTCCATGCGAAGCAATCCTTTTTGAGGTGACCCGGCTTCTTGCACCAATGACATGAGCGGGTTTCCTTTTGATTATTTGATGGAGTTTTCTGATTTTCTTGGCTCGGCTTCTGAATTCTCTTGACTCCCTTGAACTTCTTGACATTTAGGCTCTCAGCCATAGCCTCTGGATTCTTAGAGCCTGACTTCTGAATTTCTTTTGCTCTTATGGCCGACTGAACTTCAACAAGGGTGATAGTACCCTCTCGGCCATACAATATGGCATCTCGTAGCTGATCAAATGACTTCGGCAGAGCATTCAAAAGTAATATTGCCTTATCTTCATCCCCTATCGAGGCGTCGATATTTTCAAGATCATCGACCGCCTTATTGAAGTCTTCAAGTTGCTCCAATATCCCTTTATCATCCAAGAATCGATAGGAGTATAACCGCTGCTTCATGAGCAGCCTATTGGCCAAGGACTTAGCCATGTACAAGTCTTCGAGCTTCGCGATTATTCCGGCTGCAGTCTTTTCTTTTGCAACCTCTCGAAGAACTTTATCCCCGAGGCATAGCACAATTGCACTATGAGCTTTCGCCTCGATCTCAGCTCGTTTAAGGATCTCCTTTTCGTCAAGATCCATCTTCTCCCCTTTCTCCGACTTGTCCTCCTTTTCGCCCGCCTCCAACGCCGAAGCAAGGCCTTGATGAATCAGCATAGCCCGCATTTTCATCCGCCATAAGCCGAAATCATTCATACCCGTGAATTTCTCGGCCTCAAACCTAGAAGCCATAACACCCTCCAATCTCACCACCGAAAGAACAAATCAGAAATCAATCGCGCCTCCCGATTCCCACAGACGGCGCCAATTTGTAAACAATTGAGGAACGATTTGAGTAGCAAGAATAATCGGTTGAAGATTGGAATGAAATTGTAAAGGAAATTTTATTCACTGGAATGAGAAAAACGAGAGCGAGAAGATGAGCTACAGTATGTAAAACTAACTACTGAAAAAAACTATTTAACAGAAACTAAAACTAACGGCTAGTTTCAATCCTACGGCTAGGATTAAAACTTGACTAACAAACAGATCTAACGGCTGCCGGAAACGAGTTGTCATAACAGCCGATCTGCCGAGCTGCCGAGCTTGACGAGCTTGACGAGCTTGCCGATCTTGACGAGCTTGCCGAACTTGCCGAGCTTGACGAGCTTGCCGAACTTACCGAGCTTGACGAGCTTGCCGAACTTGCCGAGCTTGGCGAGCTTGCCGAACTTGGTGCTTGAGCCATCACAATCTACCAACACCGTAGTATGCATGTTTTAGGGATTTGATATTCTAAAGCATGATTTTAATTCAAGTTATGAGCATGATACATGCGATAATTACGCGAATAGAATTTGTCTAAATAATCTGCTAAATAGATCAAATTTATGTGATCGGTAATTTATGCACGCTTCCGCTGCCAACCCCTTCAATTGGTATCAGAGCCAGTCTTTGGCTCTGATTATTTGGATTTAAATTTCGCTAAATTCATGTATGCATGTCCAATTTGATTGCGAAGAATGTTCTTGTGTTTTGTTTAATTTTATGCATGTTGAACTCAAGAACTATCGAATCAAAGAACTTGAATTGCTAGAACGTACCACGTGCGATCGAGGTAGGGATGTCGAGACATTAGGAGCCGGGGACTCGCGATCACGGGGCGACGCGCAGGCGAGCTAGGGCTCGTGCGCGCCGCAGGCCGAGACCGCATGACCCAGACGCCCCCCGAGTCAAGGTCGACACGGTGGAAGGCATGGCGCGACAGTTCGACCGAGAATGTGCCGAGGCGCCGAGCCGCCAGACCAACCCTAGGCGGAAGGTCCAGCGCAACCCGACGAGATGGCTGGCCGAGAGTGTCGCGCCTGTGTGCGTGCCGCTGGCTCGGGTAGTGGGAGACGCTGGGGGCGAGACGGCCGAGACGGATGGTCCGAGCTTGCCGAGAGCGAACGCACCACCGAGTGTGTCGCTGGTCGAGAGCTCGCGCCACCCGTCGAGACGGCTGGCCGAGGATTGCGGCACCAGACGAGCAGCAGTGGCGCGACGTAGTGCCGAGAGCAGCGCGCGACGACGCGAGCTGCTGGCCGAGATGACGCGTCCAGGTGCTAGTTCGAATGTGCGCAGACGTCCGAGACGCTTCATGCGTCGTGATCCGACGACGAACTCGTCGGATTTTCATCGTTCATCGTTCGTGCGAACCTCATACGATGAGAAAACGATGAAAGATTATTTTAATGATTATTTAATTATTTTATTAAAAGATATCATTGAAATATTATTATTTAATGGAAATAAAATCTTTTTGGAAGATTTGCCTAGATTTTAGGAATATTTTTATTATTTTCTATATCTATGGAAATAAATAATATTATTTTGATTCCTAGATGATATGGATGAGAATAATTTAATAGTTTCCTAATATTTATCTAGATTTAAGGAATATTTTTATTATTTTTTATATCTATGGAAATAAATAATATTATTTTGATTCCTAGATGATATGGATAAGAATAATTTAATAGTTTCCTAATATTTATATATCTAAGATCCTAAAAAGGATAGATATGTATGAATACATTAAATAATAAAATATCTCTTCCTAATCTTGAACAAGGAAATAATTTGAATTTATTTTTCATGTCTTATTAAGGATTAAATAATTTATTTATTTTAGATATACCTTATAGTAGACATGAATAATAATTAAATTCTAGAATAACAGTTTTCTAAAGGAAGATAACAACATTAAACTAAAGATTTAATTATCCAGCAAATTAAATACCAACAGAATATAATCAAGCCTTTCTCTGCCCTAAGGCTAAGGATTATTAAAGAAAAACCCTAACCCAAATATCTAAGCTATAATTACGAACTCAAAGTTTGTATATGGTCTCCATCAATTGGTCTGCAATTTATGAAGCTTTTTTCTAATATTATCGCCACCTGCTCTGTGGGGACAATAATCCTAAGAAAATAGCAAGTTCATGAGGGCGGACTTCTCAAATATAAATAGTATGAACTAGAATGTAGTTTCCAATATTATTGCCACCTGCTCTGTGGGGACAATAATCCTAAGAAACTACGAGATTCAGAAGTTCACAGAGGATTTATGAGATAGCTTGATCTTGTTAGCAGCACATGAGCATTGTTATGGGAGTGTGTTGTAGAAATGAGACTCTGTAATGCTAAAGAGATGGTTGTGCTTAGGCAACATTAAGCGGCCATGCCACTCTGTGGTCTTTGGACTATTCGTCGGTGTTGTGACCAGTAAAAATGTAAGTTTTAATGCGTATTGACTTCCTCTGGAGGGTACAAAATTTTAATTTTACAGTTGTAAGATTTTGAAAGTTTTATGGTTAATCTAATCAAACTTCTTACATAAGTTTATGACAAATGGTAAATATTCTGTTTTGCAGTGCAAACCAAATCGTCAATATGTCGTTCAATCCTCTTTCTGCAATTCTCAAATAAAACAAACTCGAGGGCCAAAATTACATAGAATGGAAACAAAATTTGGACATCGTTCTTACTGAAGAGTACAACTTTGTGCTCACAACCCCGCGACCTCCAGTGCCAGCGGCTAACGCTGCGGTAGGACTCAGAGATGCACACAGACGGTGGCATAAGGCGAATGAGATGGCTAAGTGCTACATGTTGGCATCTATGTCATCAGTACTCAAGCATTAGCATTCTGCCATGGAAACTGCCGCCGAGATTATGCAGAATCTCAAGAATATTTTTGGTACTCAGAATCGAACGGCTAAGTCTCAAGCCTTTCGCAGTATCATGTCAAAGACAATGAAGGAAGGCTCGTCTGTGAGGGACCATGTCCTCGAGATGATGGGCCACCTCAACCATATTGAGGTGTTGGGAGGGACGATCGATCCCGAGTCCCAGGTAACAATCATCCTTCAAAGTCTTCCCCCTAGCTTCCAGCAGTTCAAGCTCAACTTTGAGATGAACAAAAGGAATTACACCTTGGCAGAACTATTGACTGAACTTCCGTCAGCAGAGGACCTTATGGTCCAGGCTAAGGCTGCCATGATGACTTCGGCACCTCGTTCCTCTGGCTTCAAGCCTAGCATAGGAAAAAGGAAGGCACCGAACTCAGAATCGGGCAAAGTGGCTAAGGGAAAGAAGAAGAATAGGGCAAATAAGAAGCCCTCGGGGAAGTGTTTCAAGTGTGGTGAGAAGGGGCATTGGAAGCCAGACTGTCCTAAAAGGGGCAAGGCTACAGGTATGCACCAAGCTCTAGTAGTCGAGTCATGTTTGGCTACGAAATCTACTTGCACTTGGGTTATTGACACAGGAGCTACTGATCATATTTGTTTTGATCCTGACTTAATTCAGCTGGTGTGGTATAGCACTGAATGGATCTAACAGCAAGACGAGTCTTTATGCTATCTACTGAAAGACGAGGTCTTGATAATTAATTTCTTAATCAATGTACGTTAGCATTGAGCATACGATATTGAGTATCTACTACTTTGACTTACCAAAGGTGTGGGTTTTTCGTCACCCAACGATCCAGGTATATTGGGTAGTGGTGATCATTATCTAGCGGTGCTAGGATTCGTTGAATCGTGCGCGAGGAGAGTCTCGTTTGATAACATCCACAAGAGGAGCTCGAAACAAGGTTTTATTATTCGGAACCTAGCTAGTTAGAGTTTAATTACTCTATGAATAATGAATAAGAGTTTCTTGCTAAGTCCACTCTTGGAAATTAAAATATGTTAATTAATTAAGTCCATAGCAGACAATAATTAATTAATGAATGTTTCTATCTTAAGCGCGGGAAATAAATTAAATGCAATTAAAGGAAACCCAAAATACTTGTAATTTCGGATTTGGAAGGCAGTGCAATATTACTTCTGTAGTGGCTACTTGTAATATTCCAATATAAACTTATATTAAATTGTGGGTTCAATTTAATTAGTAAAAAGCTAATTGGGTGAGGCATGATCCAAATTCTTCCTTAGATCCCTGACTAGGCCCAATATGTAACTTATATAAATAGGAGAATAAAGGAGACAGAAAACACAATTTTTCCTATCAAAATTTTCGTCCCATCTAGAGAGAGAGAGAGTTTGAAATTTGTGCTTCCTCCGTGAGCAGTTTCTGTCTTTGTTATTCAAGTCCTAGTACGTTGGTGAGATTTGCCCACACAAATATCAGCATATAGTCCGGGACACCAGTCAGAAGGTCCGAGGTCGAGTACTGAAGATCTTCACGTGGAGAAGACGCAAGCTATCTTCGATTCTTGATCGAATCAACGAGGTAATTTGGCAAACTACGTAGTATGC
This sequence comes from Salvia splendens, assembly GCF_004379255.2. Classification (NCBI taxonomy): domain Eukaryota; kingdom Viridiplantae; phylum Streptophyta; class Magnoliopsida; order Lamiales; family Lamiaceae; genus Salvia; species Salvia splendens. Next base: position 24,989,749 of record NC_056044.1, read on the forward strand.
ATGTTTTAGGGATTTTGTATTCTAAAGCATGATTTTAATTCAAGTTATGAGCATGATACATGTGATAATTACGCGAATAGAATTTGTCTAAATAATCAGCTAAATAGATCAAATTTATGTGATCAGTGATTTATGCACGCTTCCGCTGCCAACCCCTTCATAATAAACTATTACTATTATTTTAAAATCACACAAATTTAATAAAGGGGTTGGATTTAAAATGAAGATCAGGGTTGCTGCCGACATCTCCCTGCAGTGCCGCCGCTGCCGCTGACTCCATCGCGCACCACCGCCTCTGGCCGCCGTTGTTCGTCGCCGCTCCATGCGGTCAGCTCTTCCGTCGGTAGCGTCTCGTCTCACAACCGGTAAGTCCCTCTCCCCAATTCATTCTAATTCTATTTCTCCTAATTGATTTTGATTTGTTTCTCGGATGATTAAATTTTCAGTTGAGACAAAGGCTAAACTTAAAGATTGAAACTTTGTACAGAGCACGATGATTCAGAATTATCCTAAATGAATGCAAGGAATTTAAGGCTGGGAATTGATCGGTGATTACCTTCTTAGGCGGCAGAAAACTCTCTTCTCCAACTCAGTTCTTTCTCTAAATTTTAGTTCCTGATTTTTCTTGTATTGAATTTATGTGTAGAAAGGTCGTGGGATTGATTGAATATATATATAGGCAAAACTGATAGATATTGATGGATTTGGTGGTTGGAGAGATTTTAGGGAGTGGAGATATGGGGAAATCGTTTGTTGATGGGGTTTGGAGAAATATATTTGACCAAGTAGTTGATTACAAATTTGGAATAAATAGTTGTTTTTTTTTTCTTTTTTTTAACGGGGTATTACAGATAATCTTAGGAATATGCTCGTATCAACTCCCCCATGGTTAAAATTCACCTTGTCCTCAAGGTGGAAACCACGAAGCATGGCGAACGTCTATGATCCTCTCGTCAAGCAGCTTAGCAAGAACATCGTGCTCCACCGACTTCACAAAATGGGCTAGAATTGCATTGGTGTAGGCAGCCATAGCCACAACAATCCCAATCGATGTGCTATGTTGATTCATTCCACCATAAGACTCAACATATAAATATCCATTTGACTCAGGCAAGTCCCCTATGCACCTTCTTGTTATTCCATATAGTTGAAATATAACCAAGTGGAGAATTATCAAAGTCCATGACGCATAGGAGCTTCGATCCATTATCTCTTTCGCCATCCAACAATACCTCTTCCTCCTAAATTTGAACTCGATTAAGTAATCGATCAATATGGAGCTTGTCAAGGCGTCCATGAATGCCCAAATACGAAGTTTTGTTTTGCGGAGGGATCAATCGTGCATCGGCGTCGAGCGATATTGATCGATGATTCATACTTGCGACAACCCTGACATGAGATGAATCACTCAATAATTTCAGCGATGCGTTGTCCACAATGGAACTACCCAAACCAATCTGGACTTGGAGAGTCTTGATTCGAGAAGCATTCAATTGTCGCGAGCACTGAATCTCGATGCAACCTTGAATCGGTTTCTCTTTGCGTGCGGAATCCGGACTGGACTTCTCCATCTTCTCAACCTTTTCAACTCCACCAAAACCAACCGAAGAATCAGGAATCAACTTGGTAGAATCAGCAAAGCCTTCCTCAACTCGATCACAATCAGGAATCAACGGCGACGGTGGCTGGTAAGTTTTTGGAGGAGGCACCTTCGGGTAATTTTGGTGGGGTAGGGCTGCTGTTAGCAGCGGCTGTTGGGAGGAAAGTTGTGGCGGCTGGTGGTAGTCGTGTGACGGCGGCGGCGGTGTGTAGACGAGCTGCTCCTGCTGCCATGGATCGGTGTAGGTCTGGGACGTCGGCTGCCCGTATGGGTCAGTGTTGTGGAAGTAGGGTTGTGGCTGGTTGTCGAAGTAAGGTTCAACCGTTGTTTGCCACGGTGCCGGATATTACAGCGGCGCAGTGGGCAGGTGCGCCCATGGTGGGTCCCTACAAGAATTTGGGTTTGCCTGCGGCAACGTGTAGGGCAGCGGTGGTTGCGGGTAGGGATGGAATGACCGCACAGGCTAAGGGAGGTCGTATTGATGATGGGCGTGTTGCTGTTCATCAAGCTTGTCCAATCTCTTGTTTAATCTGTTGCAGAAAGCCATTAGCCGGTCACATAGCGAAGATAAAATGATTTCCTCATTGGGATTCATGAATGAAGATGATTGAAGATGGAGGATGAGCATGAAATGAAAGCACCAATTGTTAAGGACGAAGTTCGCGTCGAACGTCGCGGGAGCTTTGCCCGTCGATCAATCTGGCGTCGAACTCTAGGGTTTGTGCATTGCGCACGTTTGGAAAAAGAAGATGAGTGAGAGAAAGTATTATATTTCCTCAACGATAGATTCTGCGTCGAACGTCGCGGGAGCTTTTGCCCGTCGATCAATCCGGCGTCAAAATTAGGGTTTGTACGTTTGTGCACGATGAAAAAGAGAAGAGAGTGTGAGAATATTTTATTTCTTGATTGATTGTCAATTATGAAATATTCCCACATATTTAAAATGTGGAATCCTCAAATAAATAAATCTAATCTAATCTTAACCAACTAAGCAAAATATATTGTAAAGATATTAATTACTAATATATGGGAGATATGGAAGATATATCTCGTATCAACTCCCCCACGGTTAAAATCCACCTTGTCCTCAAGATGGTAACCACGACACAATGAAGAGCATCGCGAACATAAGCTTTGGCGAGACCTCCCCTCCTGGATCAAACGTGCACGGTCGGTGCCGATAATAAAACAAACTTTGCTTGCTAGACTGGCACCATGATTCAATTATGTTGGTGAACATAATATTTATATGGGATCTTGAGCTCTTAATATTTGTTGCTCCAATAATTCTATTAGATAGGCCCTTAACGTGAATACAGATATCCGCATAGCCGACAACCTTCTCATCAAGCAAAGTCTCTATATCATATTGTATCTCCAATTCACTATGTGTTGGAACAATAATTCCATCACCAATCTTGTCATCATATGCCTCAATGAGCACTTGAGGCATCATATTTTTGTTCATAAGGATCTCTTTATAGGGCTCGTCGTCTAGAACATCAAGAGTAACACCATCATTGCGAGTAGCATTGTTAGAAACATCGTTAATGTCTTCAGGAATATCCTCACTCAATACCATCGTGGGAGTATTATCAATGTTCTCCGCTGCTATATTTTCATCATCAATGTTCTCGTTGTAATCGTTTACGGCAGCAAGTTGGGCAGGAGAGGGCGATCGAACTAAGAGGTTGGTTATAATGTTGAGATATCGTGGCTGCCCCGAATCAATAAACTCCCGGGACTGTTGAGGCAGGTGCGTTGAACCGGATCGTGGCTGGGTAATGGCAGGCAGCGACGTCGTGCAGGGGCTCAGCGATCGGTTGAACTGCGGTGGCTGGTACGTTGGTTGCATGTGCAGCACTTCCGGCGGATGGTAATTCGGCAGCCATTGTTGATAACCGGCGTGGAAGGTCTGCGGGCAGCAATAGCTGGGTGGGTCCCAGCTTGTTGGACGTCGCGTCTGGACCGACTGCGTGTGGGGCTGATGTTGTTACCACCGCCAATCGTGTATCTCCGGTCGTTGTGGTTGCTGCCATTGCAAAGCATCGGGTTGATCAGGTTCGGGTTGCAACAGAGGGTGCGTTGCTGCTACCCTGCGCTCATGCTTAGCGTGGATATATTCCAACGTTGTTGCTGTTGAATATATTCCAATCGGGTCTCGAGTCGGGCGAGCCTAGCGTGGATATATTCCAACGTTGTTGCTGTTGAATTCAGTTGCAAGCCTTCGGATGCTTGCGATATCTCCGGCCATGAACGAAGATTGACTTCGGCCATGAGTTCGAGAATGAAATCACCACTTGTTAAGGACGAAGTTCCTCAACGATAGATTCCGCGTCGAACGGTCGCGGGAGCTTTTCCCCGTCGATCAATCCGGCATCGAAATTAGGGTTTGTGCGTTTGTGCACAATGAAAAAGAGAAGAGAGTGTGAGAATATTTTATTTCTTGATTGATTGTCAATTATGAAATATTCCCACATATTTATAATGTGGAATCCTCAAATAAATAAATCTAATCTAATCTTAACCAACTAACCAAAATATATTGTAAAGATATTAATTACTAATATATGGGAGATATGGAAGATATGTCTTGTATCACTTTGTTTGGTAGTACTTGGAATTGAGAGTGGTGAAATTTGAATTTGAGTTTTTAATTCCAAATTCAGTGTTTGATATCATAAAATACTTGGAGTTTTGCACACACTGCACACACGTACACACCAATCACAAACATGCACACTTGCACACATACCCACATGCATTGTACACATTGCGCGCGCACACACACGGCACACATACACTTTTGCTACTCACTCTTGCATCTCAACTAACCATATCACGCTTCCTATAGTTCCCGATTAGAAGATGTTGAGTTCACCACTTGCTTGGCTGGAAACACCAAAGCTGATGATTTCAATCGACCGAACTCCCTATCCTGCAACGAGATAGTCGAGTCTAAAGATGCATCTGGTGACTTGAACGCCGTGCACAACAGAGACACCACCAATTGTGGAATAGGCGAGCTTGAGAACTTAGATCTCGACGTTGCGCCAGATTTCAACGTAAGCCCATCCTCCGCTTCTATAAATCTGTAACATCATGTCTTTTATCTCACTATTCATAGGTTTTGTATGTCCTTTCTTATCCCTCAGTCACAGGAGTGTAGAATTGGGTAATTTTATTGCTTAATTATTCACAATGGTATAGTATAAGATATATAGGCTAGAATATGACTATACAAGGTAAGATATTCTCCCAATTAAATCTTCCTAATTAGCGGTAGAGATACTCCGTAATATTCTTCATTCAATACGTAATATTCTCCTTTGATTTTGTAGATGCTCCGGATCTCTTTCCAACACTCCCCCTCAAGTTAAGTGACGGGATCTCCAAAACTTAACTTGCCTAGTACTTCTTGGAAATTCTTTGCGGAGACGGCCTTAGTCAAGATGTAGGCTAACTGGTCTTCAGATTTCACATACGGGATTTCCACTATCTTCTTTTCAAGGTTTTCCTTTATGAAGTGTCGATCAATTTCGACGTGCTTCATTCTGTCGTGCTGCACTGGATTCTCTGAAATGCTGATCGCAGCTTTGTTATCGCATAGTAGCTTGCAAGTCTTCGGTGACTCCAAATCCAACTCTCTCATTAATCTTCTAAGCCACAGTATCTCGGTTAAGCCACTTCGAATACCTCGGAATTCAGCCTCGGCACTTGAGAGTGCCACTACCTTTTGCTTTTTACTTCTCCAAGTTACCAAGTTCCCACCAACAAAGGTGAAGTATCCTCCAGTGGATCGTCTGTCCATCTGTTTCCTGCCCAGTCTGCATCAGTATATCCGTGGATGTTTAGGTGACCATTTTTCCGAAATAACACTCCATGTCCAGCAGTTCCTTTCAAGTATCGTACCACCCTAAGCGCTGCCTCCCAATGTTCCTCTTGAGGACTGTGCATGAATTGACTGAGGACTCCTACAGCATAGGCAATGTCTGGTCTCGTATGGGATAAGTAGATGAGTTTCCCAACGAGTCTCTGGTATCTTCCCCGATCCGTAGAGCTCGCACCTTTCGTGATTTGGAGCCCATGATTCTGAACTATAGGAGTGTCTGCGGGCCTACAGTCCAACATTCCTATCTCTGCCAAGAGGTCCAGCACATACTTGCGTTGGCTAATGAAAATCCCTTTTCCAGACCTAAGTACTTCGATCCCGAGAAAGTACTTGATGTCACCCAGATTCTTCATTTCAAATTCCGCTGCCAGATGCCCCTTTAGTCGCTCTATCTCGGCGTCATTATCCCATGTGATAATCATATCATCCACATAAATTATCAAGCAAGTAATTTTCTCACCTTCTCGTTTGATGAAGAGGGTGTGATCGAAGCTGCTTTGTTGATACCCATACTTCTTCATTACTTCCGTGAATCTGCCGAACCATGCTCTTGGGGATTGTTTTAACCCGTATAGGGTCTTTTTTAACTTACATACCTTCTCTCGCCCGAACTCCTCTGAAAAACCTGGTGGAGCTTCCATGTAAATCGGGTCTTTCAATTCTCCATGAAGGAAAGCATTAGTGACATCATACTGATGGAGAGGTCAGTCTTTATTTGCCGCTATAGATAGAAGTACTCTTACAGTGTTCATTTTGGCAACTGGTGAGAAAGTCTCAGAATAGTCGACACCTTAAGTTTGAGTGTATCCTTTCGCCACCAGTCGAGCTTTATACCGTTCAATACTTCCATCCGGTCTCCTCTTGATGGTGAAGACCCATCCGCACCCTACGGTATGCTTCCCTTCGGGTAGTGGACTGATCTCCCATGTGTGATTTCTCTGCAAGGCTTTCATCTCAACCAGCATTGCTTCCTTCCAATGTTTGATTTTTATAGCTTCTTCAAAGGTTCGAGGTATCTCCTCCTCGTACAATGCAATCTGGAATGCCCTCGCCATTTTAGAGATGTTTGCTTCAGCAAAGCTTGCTATTGAGTATCTATTTCTCCTTCCTATTCTCTCCGGTGAATATCTCTTGGGAGACTCCCCTTGTACTGCGCGGCGGAAGCACATACTGTCCTGTGTCTTGATCAATAGTGGTATCTTCCTCTGTATCAGGGGGGTTAGGAATAATAGTCGTATCCTCAGAAGGTGTGCCAGAAATTACCTCGGATTCCGGTTCGGTTGGATCAGAGGAACGCGGCGGAAGCGCTGAAGAGCTCATTTCTGTAGACAAATTCGACTCATGAATGGTACCAACTTGCTATGGTGGTCCCATATCAAAGTGACTTGGCACATGCCACCGAAGGGAGTCGCTTTCTTGGGTCTCCCCCTGTCTCTCACTCTCCCCCTGAGTCCCAAGGTGGTAAAAGAATTCTGTTTCGAGGAAGTTGCAGTTCATGGTAGTGATAATTTTCCTAGTTTTAGGGTCATAGCAACGATAGCCCTTCTGAGTAATCCCGTACCCCATAAATACACACTTAATTGCACACGGAGAAAATTTGGTTCTTTCTTGTTTTGGAATGTGAACGTAGACGGTGCAACCAAAAATTTTTGGTAGAAGGGATAAGGCTGCCGGAATTTGGGTTAAGGTAGCTAGATGATCCAAGGGTGTTTTTCGATGTAGTGTTTTTGTGGGAAGACGGTTGAGAAGGTAAACCGAAGTAGCCACTACTTCAGGCCAAAAAATTGGTGGGACTTTGGAATAAAAAAGGAGTGCTCTAGTCATTTCAAGGATGATCCTATTTTTCCTTTCCGCTACCCCATTTTGTTCTGGTGTGTGAGGGCATGAAGTTTGGTGGATCAACCCGTTATCCCTAAAGAACTGAGACATAGAATTGTTCACAAATTCCCCCCCGTTATCTGACCGTAGGATTCTAATGTTTGTTTGAAATTGGGTTTGGATCATTTTATAAAACATAGTAAATTTTTCAACAACTTCTGACTTATGTTTCATAAAATATACCCATGTAGCCCTACTGCAATCATCAACAAATATCACAAAGTATTTAAATCCGGAACTAGTACCAATAGGTGCCGGGCCCCACACATGAGAATGTATTAAAGAGAAAACAGTGTCAACACATGTATCATTGGGTTTAAAAGAGTTACGGTGGCTCTTGGCTAAAACACACGATTCACAAGAAAAATCCTTCGGAACAAAAAGTTTGGGAAATAAAGTTTTCAAATAACCCGGAGAAGTATGACCCATTCTTCGGTGCCAGAGCCAAGTCTCCTGATTGGTGGGTCCGTGAGCAAGCATCGGCGTACCATCTTGTCGAGCGATCTCATCTACAAAATAGAGTCCACGGCGTTCAGTGCCACGTCCAATAATCTTTCCCGTCCGGATATCCTGTAAGAGACAGAAGTTTGGTTGCATCAGTAGGGTGCAGTTTAGCTCCTTAGTCACGTGACTAATGGACATCAATTTTTGAGATAAATTCGGCACATATAGACAGTTCGTAATCTGCACATTTGGGAATAATTCTATAGTCCCTGCCCCCTCAACTGGAGTTAACCCCCCATTGGCTGTCTGAATGTGTGATTTATGGGTTTCGTAAAACTTCACAAAATCCCTTTTATCAAAGGTCATAGTATCCGTGGCACCACAATCAAAAATCCACCCGGTGTCATCAAATTCATCACAATCTCGGGTTTCAAAACCATATGACAAGTTTTCTAAGGGAGCAAATGAATTTTTACATATAATGGGGTCAAAATCAGAAATTCTCCTAGTCTGGGGGTCAAAATTGAAGATTTTCTTTGTGTGGGGTTTAATTTCCTGAGCATGCAAAATCGGGGGACTAAATTGCAAATTAGGAAAAGTTTGGGGATTTAATTGAAAGAGGTTAGTTTTAGGGCTAGGGTTCGACTCCCCCAGCCCATTACCTCCTTCCTCCTCCACGCCGCTGCCTAGCTTCAGTGAGGCCACCATCGCCTCTGCCGTCCTCCCTCCTCCGCCGTCGCCGCGTCGCCCTCCGCCGGTTTGGAGGCCGCCGGCTTCGGGCTTCCGTTCCTGCACTGCTTCTCGGTTTCCTTCTACCCATGCTCCATCTCCATTTCGTCCGCCTTCTCCAATCGCCATTCTCGCCTTTGCCGATTTCTCCTCTTCCCACCAGTCGAGATACCCGATCAATTGAAAGCATGTGTCTTTGGTGTGTTTGTGCATTCCACAGTGGGAACACCAAAGTTTCGACTTGTCCGGTTTGGTGTTTCCCCCGCGGGTGGCGTTCTGGCGTGGCGGCGGTGGTTGGCTGCGGTGTTGAGGTTGCGACTGGCGGTGTTCTCTGGCTCCAAAGCCGAACCCTACTCCCGATGATGAGTCGCTTCCAGCAGCGACGGTGGGAGATTCGGACGCCGGCGACATGATTTTCAATCGAGCTGCCTCCCGTTTCACCCACCCGTACGCTTCATCGACTGAGGGATACGGATCCTCCTTGAGGATCTCACGTCTGACCCAATCGTATTTCTCGTGTAGTCCGGTAAGGAATTTGAACAACCTTAATTCTGACTTGATGTTTCGATATTGTGAGACTCCCTTATCGCAGCAATCGACCGTCCTATGTGGGTATCGGTCGATATCCATCCATAACCCATGGAGTTTGCTCCAATAGGCTTCTAAACTTGAGTCTCCCTGGATGACTCTACTTGCTTTCTCTCGCAGGTCATAAATCAGGTACGAATCTGCCGAGCTTGCGAACGTCACGGCGAGCGTATCCCACAGGGATTTCGCCGTCTGATAATGCGCAAAGTCGGCTATGATATGTGTCTCCATGTTGTCGATGATCCACGAGAAGACTATTAAGTCTATCTCCTCCCAATCGGTGTATCCCTTCTCTCCCGGTTTTGGTGGAGTTGGGATGCCCGTGATGTGACGGTAGACCCCCCTACCGCCAATGGCTACCTTCATTAGGCGAGCCCACAGTGAGTAATTCGATCCATTAAGCTTGAAGGCCACAGTAACGCTCTTGCTTGATCTGATTTTTTCGGCAATTGGTTCGATTCCGTCTTTGTTTTCGTCGGTCATCTTGATTCTGGTTGGTTCTCGCCGTTTCGGTCTAGAGTTATATATTTGGGGCTAGGGCTATGATGATAATTTTCTGAGCCAAACCTGCTCGGATGCCATGTAGAATTGGGTAATTTTATTGCTTAATTATTCACAATGGTATAGTACAAGATATATAGGCTAGAATATGACTATACAAGGTAAGATATTCTCCCAATTAAATCTTCCTAATTAGCGGTAGAGATACTCCGTAATCTTCTTCATTCAATACGTAATATTCTCCTTTGATTTTGTAGATGCTCCGGATCTCTTTCCAACAAGGAGTTGCAGTTTTCGTCCCAAGACAGCATATTCGATTCGTTGGACAGACTGTATTAGGACTCGAAACGTCCCATTTATGCACCTCTCGTGGTCCCCTCATACGAGCAATAAGATTTCGACTAAAAGCTAGAGTTGATCACAAAGAGAGAAGACGAACATGAACATAATGAGACGCCAATTAAGGTTTGTCGAACTCCCTTTGGTATCAGCTGTGGAGGTGTGAAATATTAGTTATTAAACTATGTATATATGTGTTAAACAATGTTTTTTGTAATAATATTAGCATTTTTCTTGTACATATTGTCGGTATGTTATGGTTGGCTATGATCTTGGATTAAGACTTGATTTTAAATTGTAGGTAGGCAACTTCTGATAAAAATAATAGAATCCTTATAATTTCATTTTTAGTTACTTCAACTTAGTAAGACCTAAATATAATTTCACAATAAAAAAAATGAGGTTGGAGGGGCTTAAGCCCCCCATATTCTATGCTCTGAGATAATGCGAACTTGGTTCAAATACACGGACCAACAACTATATATGTATACGGTATATTGAGTTCCTATTCTTTGCTTGAATTTTTGGAGAATGTGTGGAGAGTTATTCGAGTACTGATACATAGGGCTGGGGAAAAATACCGAAATACCAAAATACAGACCTTATCGTACCGAAAAAATATCGAAAATACCGAACTTTTGGTATACCGTGATTTTCGGTACGGTATAATACCTTACCGAAATATTTCGGTAAGGTAACAGTATGAATTTTCATATACCGCGGTATACCGCTTCATACCGAAGTTCTGTATGTACCGTAAATTAAGGTATATACAGTAAAATATAAATTTAATAGTATAAAATATATTTTATATATTTTTAAAATTATAAAATTTATTGTGAAATATAAATATAATTATGAATAAAATATATGTAATATATATATTTTTTAAAATAAAATATAAATAATATTCTAAAAACTCAAATTATGTATTTTCATTGTTGTTGAAAGTAAGATATACCGCAAAAGTACGGTATACCGAACTTTGGTACGGTATACCAAAAATGAGGTACTGCATCGGTATGAAAATTGGTCATACCGAAAATAAGGTATACCGAAGTTCGGTATACCGAAAATTTTGATAAGATAAATGTATGATTTGTTCGCATACCGAATTTACGATAAGGTATACGGTATGGTGGTTTCGGTAAGGTATACCGTACCTACCCACCCCTTGATACATGCATCCGAGGTTCGTCGATCTAAGTGGTTGAGTTTCAATATACTTGTATTGAGCTTTCTAAATGTTACAAAGTCTTGAGTATATTAATTGAGTAGCTTACATGTTTATGCCTACCTTGTTTATAGGGTACTCCATATACTTTTAACTCTTCACGGTAAATGGATAACACGAGTTTTGATTTAAAATTGGTAAAGTGTGAGAAAAATAAAAAGAAAAATTAGTTGTAATACTCCCTCTGTTCCCAGTAGTAGAGTCATTTCATTTCCTGCATTCATTTTGAAAAAATAATTATAAATAGTTAAAGTGGAGAAAAAATAAAGTAAGAGAGAGAATAAGGTAGATAAGACTCTTCTCTACGTTATTCTCTCTTACTTTACTCTCTCTCCACTTTAACTATTTATTAATACCATTTTTTCCAAAATCAGTGAAGAAAATGAAATGATTCTACTACTATAGAACGAATGATGTATTATAAATGGGAAATAGAACTCACCAACTTATTAAATACTCTCACATTCTCCCATTAATTGTCACCGTTTATCTTTGCATGAGTTTTAATAAATGTAGTGGAAAGTGAGTGAAAAAAGTTAATGAAATGTAAGTCCTATTTTTATATTAACTTTATTATAAAGTGTGAGGGGGATGAGTTAGAGGAATGTGTAGACCATTAAAAAAATAAGGATGCCAACTAAAATTTTCCATAAATAATCTAAAACTTGCATTAGTTATTGATGACTATGCCACAAATAAATAACAAGAACTAGCTATGCTGAGGAAATTCAATTCCAGCGAAATTATGAAGCAAGAATGAAAAATCAGAGAGTGAGCATTGTAGGATAGGCATATATCCCATACTTTTGAAATATATTTGGTTAATATTTTTTTTATAAAGTGTTATACTTTCTCCGTTTTTTAAAAATAAGAACTTTTTAAACGACACAGATTTTAATGCAAAATTAGTAAAATAAAAGAGAGATATAAAGAAAAATGTGTTGGTGGAAAATAAGTCACACCTCATTAGAGAGAAAGAAGTTTCCTAAGATGGAAAGTTTCTACTTCGTCCGTTCCCTCATAGTTGATTAAAAACTTTTTAGCACGGAGTTTAAGAAATGAATGTTGAGTGTGTTAAATAAATAGATAAAAAAGTAAAAAAAAAATAAAGTAAAGAGAATAAAGTAAGAAAGAGAAAGGTAAGAAAGAGAAAAAAGTTACTTACTTCCTCCCATAATAGATGGCATACTTGGAAAATGACACAGGATTTTAGGAGATGTTGTTTTGTGTGTTGAGTGAAGAGAGAAAATAATATTTTAATATTAATGTGAGAGAAACTTTTTCCAAAAAAAGAAATGTGACATCTTTTGTGAGACAAATTAAAAAGGAAAGTGTGACATCTATTATGGGACGTAGGGAGTAGTATATATGGAAATGACTCAACTATGACGGAACTTCTCGAAATGAAAAAATGACTCAACTATGAGGGAACGGATGGAGTATTTTTTTGAAAAGGATAAAAAAGGAAATAATTTTTATTTTTAGGAAACGGACGGAGTAGTTCTTAGCTCAATTCACTGTAAATGCAACAAATTAAAATGTCATACATGATGTATTAATAGTAATTGTGTTTGCGGTTTTGAATTTAACAATTTCATAATTTCGATTTTAATTCTTTGTATTCAACAATTTTAATTTCCTTAAATTCTTAATTTTGGGAACATTATGTCGAACTTCGATAAAAAAATAATCACTTGTTTTTAACTGGTTTATTCAATATTTTAAAGCTACATAGTTAATATTTTCTCTTTTTCTTTATAAAATATTAGAATTTTTAGCTCAAATCACTATAATATGAAACAAATTAAAATTTTAATATATTATATATTAATACAAATTGAGTTTACAATTTTGAATTTAAGAATTTCATAATTTTAATTAATTCTTTACTTTACAAAATATTAATTTCTTTAAATTCATATTTTTAGAACGTTACAGTCGAATCTCGACAAAAAAACATATCACATGTACTTAACTCATTTGCTTAATATTTAAAGATACTCCCTCTATTACACTCAAGATGTCCACCATTAAATTTTAGTTTGTCACACTCAAAGATGTCCACTTTACATATTTGGAAACAAATTTCTCTCTCCTCTCCCCTCATTAAAATATTCAATCACATTTATCACTCTACTTTATCATACTCAACCACTCCACCTAAAATCACGTGCCATTAAAGAATGCAGACATCTTGAATGGAACGGATGGAGTATATTATTTAATATTCTCTTTGTGTTTATTATTTTTGTTGGCTTAACTCACAATAATATTCGACAAATTAAAATTTGATATATGATATTCTAGGGGTATGTTATATTGTTAACCCACCCTTAAATTGCTAACTACAACTAAATGATAAACATTAAATCATGAAATCAAGGCACAATATCATTCAACCAAAAGTATCATTAAACTGTAAATGATTATAATTATCTCAATTTAAATTATTTTTTTAACACAACTTATGTCAAATTAAAGATAATTCAATAAGGATTCTAATGAGATCTTACTCGCATATGTTCCGATGTCAAAATTTGAAAAAAATTTCTTGAATTTTCGTGTTTTTTAAAAGTCAATTTAATGTCAACGTAGCTATCATAATATGTCAATGTAATGCTTATACAATGCCATTATGAAATTGTGTTGACATATTCAATGAATCGTATTGATATGTTTAATACACTATATTGACATTTCGATCCAAAACCCTAATTTTAATAGTTTTCATATCTTTTTAAATTTAAATAATAATAAAATGAAATTACACATGGCAATTTATAAACCACTGGATCTCTACAAATCTTATGGTTTAAAATTAGTTGTACTTAGCAAAATTAAAGATAGAGTTAACAATTGATCACACCCTGATATACTAATACTAATTGTATTTACTATTTACACTTTTTATTTTAAAATTTAAAAAATTTATTTTCAATTCTTTACTTTTCAGAATACTCGTAATTCCTAATTTTTGTAACGTTACTTCAATAAAAAAAAATTATCACATGCTTTTACGAATCTATTTAATACTTTTAAAGCTATGCAGTTAATATTTTTCATACTACTATAATTTAAAAATAATACCGTACAACTCCCTACTCATATAATATAGTCTCGTAGAATAGCATACTACTCGTAGAATAGCAATAGTATTAATGAAACACAAGCAAACTCCACTCAAATTTTATCAGAATAACAAGTGCCACACATACAATAGCTTGAAATTTTAAACATACATAACAAAGTGGGTTTCTCACACACAATCATGCACACTGGGTAGAAACACTCTTATTGAGTCAACGATGCACAAGCAAACCATCATAATTTAAAACATGACATCTCCTTTGTAGAGTTGGAAATGATTCAAGGTTGGGCAAGGTGATGAGTTTCAACAGCTTTGATGACGTCAACGACCAATGAGAGAGTTGAAAAGGGATGCTCCACATCCTCATTTACCATCTCGTATTCGAAGGTGCTTGTCACCAAATCAATGCCATCCTTTGTCTCTATGTGACTTGTAAAAACGAAATCTTTGTAAAGCTCCAACAAGTCTCCTTCAATCACCTTAAGTTGGATCAGTTTTTTCTCTTCATCAATTAACTGGATCACTTCTTTTGCTTTCTTCACTTTTCCATCTGCATATTGCACACAACGTTTTTATTTTTATCAGTATTAGGATTCATTAGGGTCAAATAATTGTATCTTTTTGTAGGCGTGAAATGGTACATAATCCTTTACTTATAAGTTGACATGGGACTAAAAATAATAACAAAATTAGGTCAATTTATCTGAAACTTAGTACGCACTTTATAATCAAATAAAAGATGTAGTACTACATGAATTGCAGTAATATCTAGTGATTATAATGATGATGTGGAAGAGACACATGAATACATACCAAGGATATAATCCCAGCAAATGATAGAACCAACATGACCAAATTCACCCTCATGAAGATCACATCCTTTTATTAATTCAGGGGTAATTGTGGAAATCTGATGTGGTTTGTGCCTTAAAAGTTCGTGGAATACATCTCCACCGGCTTTGAATTCTATTGCTGCAACCAATTTCCCATGTAATCCCATCTCAAGGTAAAAATATACGAATATATTATCTAGATATAATTGCAAGTGAAGAGAAGGCTACACAGATGTTCTTTGCAATCTTCCCTTTATATAGGCGAGGCTCACGTGATTACCCCAATTGTAATATTTTAGTCTAAGCTTATAAATTTTTTTCCTTTTTTTATCTATATAAAAATATTATGTTTTGTAATCGGACTCTATAAAGCTTATGGGGTCCCTTGTAAACTTTATTTTAACTATTTTCTAGTTATTCATCATTGCGTCCTTTTTTAATAGGAGTAATTATTAATCATTTTGCTCGTGCCAGAGCTATATGAAGTAGGGCTGGCAAATCGTGCGTGCTGGGTCGTTATCGGGTTAACCTGTTAACGACACGATCCAATAAGGAGAAACACGAACACGATCCGTTAAGAAAACCCCAAACCCGAGCACGAACACGACCCGCTACCCTCAAATTCGAACACGGCACGAACTCGACACGAACTCATTAACGACACGAACCACTTTGGGTCAACACGACACGAGAACAACACGTACATGACACGACACTATAACAACACGACCTAATAACACGATAACAACTTCTATTGATTAATAAACGTTACAAAACCGTGAATCTGACATTTAAGAGTCTAATTAAAAACCTAAAATCTGATTACACAATGTGATCTGATGAACAATAAAATCAATAGATTCATAGCAAAGAAATTCAACAAAAAAATCATTTTTAAAATACTAAAAATTAATAATATTATAATATTATTTCTTAACAGGTAAGCCGAATACGACACGAATTTTTCGTCTCCTTAACGTGTCGACCTGATAAGCACGGACCCAATAAGCTTTGACTCAAACCCATTAATTTCGTGCGGATTTGTGTCGGGTTATCGTGTCGTGCCAAGAATGGCCAACCCTAATATAATGGCACCGATTAGAATATGTTGTCATTTTCTATAAATATTTTATTCTCATCTCTCCTCTGTCCTCCAAAAATAATTAGATATCATGCAAAATAAATATAAAAGACACAAAGATTAAATGAGGAGAGTAAAAGAAATAAAAGGAGAAAATATAGATATAATAGGAGAGAAAAAAGATTAGAAAGAAAAAGAGTATAAATAGTAGTAATAAATTAAAAATAACTATTATTTTTAATATAGGACTTATTTTGGTAAACGAACCTAAATAGAAAATAAGACAATTTTTTAATGGACAATGGAGCATATGACCCATCTCATTTTAGAAGGAAAAGTTACTATAAATTGAAGTGTTACGATGGACCAAAATAGAAAAAGTAGTCTATATAGTATTCTCCAGATCTATGGTAAATTTGACAAAAAATTAGTATATTATATCTGTCTAAAAAAATTTGATACCATCATTTATAATAAGCTGTCGTAAATTACTCTGACTTATCCAAGAATATTAATATTTCTTTCCATCTAATTCAATAAATGTGATTAAGGATTAAAAAATAATAAAAATTCAAAATGATTTGTAGAAGTAAGAGAATGAGAATAAAGAAGTAAAAGTAAAATAATGGATGAATATGCTGTTAAAGATAAAAAGATTGAAAAATAGTAGAGTCCTAAAAATATGCAAATGGACAAAAAACGTGATAACCCTTCAGGTACTGCGGAAATGCAAATGCAATGATCCAAAGTCATTTACATAGTTTAGTCTTTATTCTGATGATCTTATATATTTCCTTCGGAAAATAGACAAGTTTTACCATTTTGGATAGTGATCATCAAAATTAGACTAATTTTAAAAATAAAAAGTTTTAAATCAATACTAACCATACACATCATTCTAAACGTGACCCCATAATCCACTAACACTACTTCAACCACATTTTTTTTCTCTCTCTCTTACTTTATCAATTATTATATATTAAAACCAGTGTCATTTATAACTTTGTGTATTTTTTATGGACTGATGGAGTATATTTATAAAATATAAACATAGATTATTTTGTACCTCATTCGTCCCTCAGTAGCTGAGTTCACTGGCGGACCTATGTGGAGCCTTGGGCTCCATGGAACCCCCAAGTTTTACAACTTTTACTGTATATATTATAGGTCAAAAAAAAGAAAATAGATCTGTTGGTGCAATTAGCTGGCACTTTAGTCTCCCAACAAAAAGGCTGGGAGTTCGATTCATGCAGAAGGCGTAATTTAATCACAGTTTGGAACCCCCAACGTGCGTTTAAATCCTGCGTCTGCCACTGGCTGAGTTCTATTCCTTTTTGAGTTCATGGATTATCCCACTGTAGCTGAGCCATTTTTTTTAGTAAAAAATTCTTTCCCCTTACGTTACTCTCTTTTCATCTCTCTATCGTTTTCCTTTCTATTCTATTATTGCTTTATTTAACTCACTTAAAACAAATTTTCTTTTAAATCTCGTGTGGAAAAGTAACACCACTATTAAGAGATGGAGGAAGTAATATACATACTACTAAAATTTATTACTCTATAAATAAATTGCATATACTAGTAATTGGTTATTGATGGGATTGAGTTCGAAAAGCTAGCGATTAAACATCGGAAAGATGAAAAGACTTTTTCTTGTCGATTTTTTGATGATTAACTTTATGAAGTCGTGACTTAATTTGTTATTGATTTTGCTGTACATAGCATTAATTGTTTAAGCTTGCGATTTTCTATAAAAAATAGACTATTTTTTATATTTTGGCTGGTTTCATAATAAAAAGAGACACTTCAACTTTTGATTATTTTTTTCTCTAAAGTAAAGGGGCTACATGTTCTATTAATAATATTACAATCACTTTTCTTTTGTCACTGTCCTATTTTATTAATTGTGTATGAAGACTTGTATCACTCAATGTGCTCTTTTTTTTGGAATGAGGTAATTTGTTATTAACACATTGTAATATAGTTACATATAGTATGAGTAGTAATTAACAAATTTTGAACACGAAAAGATCTCAGCCATAATTTTCGTTCTTCAGCTAGTAGTGGTGTCATGTTTTTAGATCATTGAGGACACATTCATGACCTTAGCATCACCTCAATGACTTAGAGCATGTCATTAGTCATCCAAAGACCCCACCAAAAAAAATTGGATCAAGGGTGAAGAAGAAATAGGATAAAATTTTAGCCTTCTTCAGTCTCCAACTTCTTCCAAATTCTAATTTTACGAGGAAACCTTCAACTCTTACTCATCATCTTAACGTGTTTGAGATTCCATGTATTTTAATGGTATAATCGTACGAGGGGATGTAGGTTTTAGTATAAAGTTAAAGAGTAGGAGCATTAAAATTTTAAAAATACTGATGCAATTTCTGTAAAGAGTAGGAGCATTAAAATTTTAAATATATTGTGCGATTTCAGCCGATGACGACGAATGTCGAAAACATTGTCAAAATGACTTGAAATTCTCACAATACTTACGAAGCAAAACTAATTTCCTAATTTGTGAAAATAATCGTTTTACCTAATTTCTAATTTTCTATTTTATTTCATATTGAGTTCCTACTATTTTTCTTGGATTTAATTATAATTTCCAAATTTTCTATTTTATTTCATATTGAGTTCCTAAAATTTTCTAACCATAGAAAACAATAGGCTTTTCAGTTTCTAGGATTTCCTAACCAGAATTTTATTTTGTTTCAAGACAGTTTTTGATCTTTTTAATACACTCCGTATAATTAGCTTTCCATATTAATATACTTCGTTATAGATGTTCGAAACCAGACTTTCGATCCTTACCTGCTATCACATTTATTTTTAAGAATATATTTGGTCTATCACTTCCAGACTCTAAGAATATATTAGATGCTAATAGAATATTGAAAGCTATTATATATATAAAATAAATTACATATTTGATAAGTTAGTAATACCGAGAATTATATATGAATATTAGTCTAAGTTTCTAATTTTTTTTTCTTTTTATATCTTTATAAAAATATTATGTTTTGTAATCGGACTCTATATATAAAGCTTATGGGATCCCTTGTAAAGTTTATTTTAATTATTTTCTAGTTATTCACCATTGCGTCCTTTTTTAATACGAGTAATTATTAATCATTTTGCTCTTGCCAGAGCTAGATGAGAGCACCCGCAACGCGGGCCGCCGGCGTTCCGCGTGCCGTTCCGCCGGAACGACTTAGCAGCGGAACGCGTTGCGGAGCATGGTTTCGTCGAGGTTCCGTTCCCATGCCGTGCCGGGTGCCGAAGGCACGACTCGCGGCACGGTCTGTGCCACCACGCGCTTCGGCGAAATGGCTCTCCCCCCGCGTCGTGCGTGACGTCCACTCGCAGGCCCGCGAGTGGGCGACGTCACGTGCTGACGCAATAATTATTTTTTAAAAAAAATTTGATTTTATATAAAAAAAAAATTAACGGTATTATTACCGTTTTTTATTTTTTTTATTTTCTTATTCTATAAATACTCCTAATTCATCCTCATTTCACACACAACTACACATCTATTCTTCCTAAATCAACTTCATTTCCTCTCCAATTTTTATATTCAATCTCTTCACAAAATGTCCGGCGACGGCAACTACAGCGGTGGCGGCTCCGGTGGGTGGGATCTCAACGCGTTCGGCGATTGGGAGACCATGTACAACGCACTTGGTGGTTCCGGTTCGTCGTCGCCGGGCACCCAAGGGTCGGCGACGCCGGGTGGGTACCAACCACCCACTTTCGATGTGGATGCATACGCTCGACCCTCCGCCTCGCGGCCTTCTCAGGGATTGTCCCAGATTCGGGAGGATATCCCCGTTGAACCCACCCAGGGAGGAGGCCGAGGCGGTGGAAGCTCCAGGGCTGCGTCTGAGGCGACCGAGGAGTAGGAGGAGGAGGAGGAGGAACAGGAGGAGGAACCGGAGGATCTGGGCCGGCATCCGTACAGCAACGAAGAAACAAAGGCGGTGTACAACGCCTGGCTCACCGTCTCGTACGATCCCATCGTCGGGAATCAACAAGCCGCCAAGTGCTTCTGGGAAAAGGTCCGTGATGTCTACCACCAGACTAAGCCGAAAGGGACCGGGAAGCGCAAATATACAATGCTCCGTGCTCACTTTGGCCGAGTCGACTTACAGGTCAACAAATTCTGCGGCATCTACTCGGCCGAAGCGGCGCACTACCAAAGCGGAGCTTCGGGCGCCGACATTATGAGGGCGGCTTTGCGCGCCTTCCACCAGGACGCCGGTCTACAGTTCAAATTTGTTGATATTTGGCAGCTCGTTAAGGACGAGGAAAGGTGGGCCGGCGGTGTCCGCTCCAGCTCGGGCTCAACCTCAAAGCGCACGAAGCACACGGTGAGCGGCAACTACTCGTCTGGTGACACCGGGGAGGGCAGCGAGGGTGAACCGCAGGTGTTTGCGGGTACGGCCAGCGAATACGGGGGATCCAGCCGTGGGCGCCGTCGGCCGCAAGGGACGAAAGCGGCTAGAGCGAGGAAGGGCCGAGGCGAATCAAGCCAGCTGGCCTCGGGATTGGGCTCGCGGGGAGGCTCGGACACACTTATGGTGGCGTACATGACCGCCACAATGGCGGACACTTCCCGCTTCTCGTACGCCCAATTCGCGGCCTGGTGGAACGGAATTGTGCATATGGCAACACAACTTGGCCTTCCGACTCCCCCTCAACCTCGACCGCCTCCGGAGGATGATTAGCCGGCGGAGTAGTTTTTTTATTTTTTCACTTTTAATTATGTGTTTTTTATTTTTTTAGGATTTTAATTGTGTGTTTTTTATTTTTTTTAAGTTTAAGTTGTAATTTTTTTAATGTTGTGTGTTTTTTAATAAAGTGTGTTTGTTTTAATTGAATTGGGTTGGAAATAAAAATAAGAAATGAAATTGAATGAATAGTAATTTAAGGAACGGTTAAGGAACGACTAAGGAACGGAGGGTTGCAGGTTCCGTTCCTTAGTTAAGGAATGGAGTAAAAAAGTACAGTGGGGGCCGCAAATAGTAGTTTAAGGAACGATTTAGGAACGGTATAGGAACAGCGTTGTGGATGGCCTGATGGCACAGATTAGAATATGCTGTCATTTTTCATAAATATTTTAATCTCGTCTTACCTCTATCCTCCAAAAATAATTAGATAGCATGCGAAATTGATAAATATAAAAGAGAAAAAGATTAAATGAGGAGAGTAAAAGAAATAAAAGGAGAAAATATAGATAAAATAGAAGAGCAAAAGATTAAAAAAAAAGTATAAGTAGTAGTAATAAATTGAAAGTAACTATACATTTTTAGTATAGGACTTATTTTGGTAAACGAACATAAATAGAAAATAAGACTATTTTTAATGGACAGTGGAGCGTATTGTCTATCGCATTTTTGAGGAAAAAATTACTATAAATTGAAGTGTCTATTTTTATTATGAGACGGACCAAAATAGCAAAAATAGTCTATTTTTATGGGACCGGAGAATATAATTTTCAAAAATAATAAATCGCAAGCTTAAACAATTTATTCTATGTATAGCAAAATGAATATCGAATTAATTCACAGCTTCATAGACTTTATCATCGAAAAATTGACGAGAAAAAGTCATTTTCGTCTTTCCGATGCTTAATCACTAGCTTTTCAAACTCAATTCCATCAATAACATATGTCTATATATTAGGAGTGTAATTTAATTAAAGAGTAACAAATTTTTGGACAATACAAAAAATAAGTTTATACATTATTATTAAAATAAAACACGCCGTTTTGAACATCATTAAAAGATGTCATATTGTGCATGAATTAGATAATTGAGAAAAAATGAAATTTTGTGATTTAATATTTCAATTTTAAAGGTCGTGGAACAAATCAGAATTTGATCAAATATTATAATTTAAATGGTTATTATTTTTTTTATTCCACCGTGAACTCTCACGACAATTGCATTTGCACTTTCATGGTACACGGTACCTGGTAAATTTTATTAGCACCATTAGTACTTGGATAATAGGGGTAATCATTTTCTTGGTCTTTTTGCTCATAGGACATTTCTACATTTTCCAATTTTTTTTTATTTAAGGCCATATATGTCCATTGTTTTTCTCTTATTCTTTTATTCTCTTTCTCTCATTTCATAAATTATTTTTAATTTTTATTATTTCTACAAAGTATTTATTTATTGACCATTTATATTTTTTTGCCCTATAAACATATTTAACATAAATAGTATCTAGATCTATTCATGATAAATTTGACAAAAAAATATTTTATATATGTCTAAAAAATTTGATAACATCATTTATAATAAGCTGTCTGTAAATTACTCTGGCTTATACAGAATATTAATATTTCTTTCCATATAATTCAAATAATGTGATTAAGGATTAAAAAATAATAAAAATTTAAAATGATTTGTAAAGTAAGAGAATGAGAATAAAAAAGTAAAAGTAAAATAATGGATGAATATGCTTTATAAAGAAAAAAAAATTGAAAAATGATAGAGTCCTAAAAATATGCACAGGGACAAAAAACGTGATTACGGGAATAAAAAATAAATAAAAAAAAATAAAAAAAATAAAAAAAATAAAAAAAAAAAACAAAAAACGTGATTACCCTTATTGTCCAAGTACTATTGGTGCTAATAAAATATATCAGGTACCGCGGAAAAGCAAATGGGATTGTCCCATAGCTATTTACGTAGTTCTCTCTTTATTCTGATGATCTTATATATTTTCTCCGTAAAATAGATAAGTTTTACCATTTTTATTGTTCACCAAAATTAGACTAATTCTAAAAATAGAAAGTTTAAACTAATAAAATCATACACATCATTTAAAACGTGGACCTCATAATCTACTAACACTACTTCCACCACATTTTACTCCTCTCTCTCTTACTTCAATTATTACGTATTAAAATCCGTGTCATTTACAACTTTATCTATTTTTTGTGGATGGATGGAGTATATTTATTTATACAATATAAACATAGATTATTTTGTACTTCATTTGTCTCTCTGTAGTTGAGTCGTGTTCCTTTTTAGATTCATGGATTGTCCCAATGTAGCTGAGTCATTTCCTTTTTTGGTAAAAATTTCTTTTCTCTTGCTTTGTTCTCTTTTCATCTCTTTACCTTTTTCCTTTCTATTTTATTCTCGTTTTACTTAACTCACCCAAAATAAATTTTCTTTTAAGTCTCGTATTGAAAAGTAACACCACTATTAAGGAAGGGAGGGAGTAATATACTACTCCCTTCGTCCCATGAAAGATGTCACACTTGTGGGACGATACGTGATTTTAGGAGGTTTTGTTTTGTGTTTTAAATGGAGGGAGAAAAATATAATTTTTATATAAATATGAGAGGAAACTTTTTTCAAAAATGGAAATGTGACATCTTTTATGAGACAAACTAAAAATGAAAGTGTGACATCTATTATGGACGTAGGGAGTACTAAAATTTATTACTCTATAAATAAATTGCATGTACTAGTAATCGGTTATTGATGGGATTGGTTATTGATGGGATAGATTTCGAAAAGCTAGCGATTAAACATCGGAAAGACGAAACGACTTTTTCTTGTTGATTTTTGATGATTAACTTTATGAAGCCGTGGCTTAATTCATTATTGATTTTGCTATACATAGTATTAATTGTTTAAGTTTGCAATTTCCTATAAAAATAGACTATTTTTTATATTTTGGTTCGTCTCATAATAAAAGGAGACACTTCAACTTTCGATAACTTTTTCCTCTAAAATAGGGGCACATGTTCTATTAACAATATTCAAATTACTTTTCTTTTATCACTGTCCAATTTTATTAATTATGCATTAAGACTTGTGTCACTCAATGTGCTCTTTTTTTGGAATGAGGTAATTTGTTTTTAACACATTGTAATATAGTTACATATAGTATGAGTAGTAATTAACAAATTTTGAACACGAAAAGATCTCAGCCATAATTTTCGTTCTTCAGCTAGTAGTGGTGTCATGTTTTTACACCATTGAGGACACATGCATGCCATTACCAAAGACCCCACCGAAAAAAATCGATCAAGGGTGAAGAAGAAAGTGGATAAAATTTTAGTGTTGTTTAATCTCCAACTTCTTCCAAATTCTAATTTTATGAGGAAACCTTCAACTCTTACTCATCTTACCTTGTTTGAGATTCCGTGTATTTTAATGGTATTTTAATGTATTTTACGAGGGGATGTAGGTTTTAGTATAAAGTGAAAGATTAGGAGCATTAAAATTATAAAAATATTGACGCAATTTCTGTAAAGAGTAGGAGCATTAAAATTTTGAAATATATTATGGGATTTCAGCCGATGACGACGATGTCGAAAACATTCTCTAAATGACTTGAAATTCTCATGATACTTACGAAGCAAAACTAATTTCCTAGTTTGTGAAAATAATCGTTTTACTATTTTTCTTGGATTTAATTATAATTTCCTAATTTACTATTTTATTTCATATTGAGTTCCTAAGATTTTCTAACCATAGAAAACAATAGGCTTTTCAGTTTCTAGGATTTCCTAACCAGAATCTTATTTTGTTTCAAGACAGTTTTTGATCTTTTTAATACACTCCATATAATTAGCTTTCCATGTTAATATACTTCGTTTATAAAAAGTTAAGGTTTATTTTATATATATAATAGCTTTCCATATTCTATACATAGCATCTAATATATTCTTAAAATCTGAAAGTGATAAACCAAGTATATTCTTAAAAATAAATGTGATAGACAGGTAAGGATAGAAAGTCTGGTTTTGAACATCTAGTACATATGTGTTCATCTAAGAAAATACTATGGTATAAAAAGGCAAAAAAAAAAATAGCTCTCAATAAAGCTGGATTATACACGTGGGCGATTATATATCAAGTGTTATGAGTTTCTGTGTAGACGTAAAACCCGAGGCAATTTCAATGTAAAAAAAGTGTGGTGATAAAACATTTACATTTACATTCACATTCACATTTACATTTACATTTACATTTACATTTACTCTAACTTTTACTTTTACTCTAACTTTTACTTTTGTGGGTAGGGACAAATGCTTAAACCACAAAATAAATGTTGTTGGCAAAATCGTTGATGGCGAAAATGGCCTACTAATTAGCATGGCCCATCCGAAACGTCATCTTGTTTCAAGGTGCGGACCTAGCATATCACTACGAGGGCTACTCAAATTTCCTTAGGCTCCGTTTGTTATACGAAATAAGAATTGAATTGAAATTGGAATTTATGCAATTCAATTCCAAATCCTATGTTTAGTACAATGGAATAATTAAAATGAAATTGAATTTGAAAAATTTGTCACACTGTACATAAAATACACACTCACACACACTTTACATAAAATACACATACTATACACACACTGTACACTCTACGCATGCTATACACAAAATACACACACTATACACAAAATATACATACTGCACACACACTATCACAAACTACACACATTCCACACACTACACACATTTTACAAAAAATACACACTCCACACATTATACAAAATATATCACATTGCACACAATATACACACACTGTACACACTATACATAAAATACACACACCACACACAATACACACACACGTACACACGATATACATAAAATAAACACACTACATAAACTATACACAAAATACACACATTACACAAAAAAATAAACATACTACACACTATTCAAAACTGAAATTTTAAATTTGATTACGTTTTTCAGTTTTTCAATTTGATTCAGTTTAAACTTGATGTTAGGTAAACACAATAGCAAGGGGTTAATAATCATTAGTTTAACAATACTACAAATGCGTTGTTGGTTTCTGGAGTACAAGGGATAAAAGCTGGGTGTAATACAACCCAAAAGAAGAAATACAGAAAGAAGAACTGAAACGAAATTACAATAACAAATTCGAAACAGTAAACCGTAAAGAAGGAAAAGCCGAGTCGATGAGTCCTCTTTCCGCAAGACGAGATACGCCCTGGTAGTGCTCTCGGATTGGCGTTTCGTCCTAAAAGATAAAACGGCTACGTCACTGGTGAAGTAGCACCGCTATCAGTAGAGCTCCGGCAAACTGGATGGAGGAGAGGGCAGAGCCTCGACAGAGAGAAAATGCAGAGAGGGAGAGAGCTTATGATTCAAAATGCTTTGTGAATGGTGTATGAAATGCATGGAATGGCTAGCCCATTTATAGGCTCAGTCCATTGCAGGGGTCTACAGCCATGATGGCTGTCAACATTGCAAGACCTCAGTCCACTGCAGACCGTTACAAGGCGTTACGAGAGCTGGAGAGGCTGCTCCTAGATGGACGTATCGGGACACGCTTAGCGTCTAGGTTCGCTCACAACGTGGACTTCATCATGTATCAGCCACGTTGGCTTTACCGCGTCATATTGACGAGGAGTCATCTCACTTGGCTCGCTGACGTGGAAACGGTGGTGGTCTAAAAAGAACTAGACCAGCCTCGGGTCGAACCCAAGCACCGAGCCCCACGACCAGGCCCAAAGAACAGTCCAAAGACCACTCAATTGCCAATTGCCAAGATCCAAGTCCAAGTCCAAGTCCAAGTCCAAGTCCACAAGTCCAAGTCCAAGTCCAAGTCCAAGGGCACGGGGCGGCGGCGGCGGCTCTCGCGTGTGGGCTCTACAGCCCATTGCCAAGACCACTCAATTGCCAATTGCCAATTGCTCGTAACTCGCGGCAGGGCGGGCGGCGGCGGCTCTCGCGTGTGGGCTCTACAACCCATCTTAGTCCACTAGAATTATTACATGGAATAATCCTTCTGATTAAATAATTGATTAATAAGGTTGTAACTTCTAATGTGGGATAATTAACTCTCTTAATTAATCTCATAGCTTCTCGCATAGCTCATTTAATTATCTTGCAATTTTGCACAACTTTAATCCATTATTTCTCACTCACCGGGAATCGGATTTGAGAAAATGAATATACCACGGTCATCTACTCCGAACGTAGATCGATGCTATATCATTTAATTTCATAAAATTAAATGTCTCGTTGAAATTATAATTGTTCAAAATCTTTTGACTGGGCATAGATTCCAACAATCCCCCACATGAGTGGAAATAGCCAAATGCATATGCATGCAGACACAAGATCAAACCTCGAGAGGTATATAAGCAGAAGGATAGGTAGTTTTTTAGCTTTTAACCATCCATAGTCAACGCCATCGGATACACAAGCGGCCTAGTAGTGCGATGCTTTGAACTATTCCTCCACGGCATGCACCGAGACAATGGTGTTAACACTTAAACACCTCAACCTCATTCGTTCTCACGTTTTGTGCCCTTTGCGGCCTTGGACACCACTTTGGATTCATAAGTGTGTTTATTTGAAGCGGCCACACTTCACACTTACATAGGTGATTCCTAGTCGAGTATCTTGCCCTACTCGGTCTTCTTGAGAACTTAATCTCCTTGAGATCCTTAGGAATCATTAAAAGTCATAGACTTAACTTCACCACTAGGCAAGTTTTCAACAATCTATTGCTCTCTAGGGAACAGATATAGATAAGTGTTTCACACGAACTCTCAAAGCTTAGTTTTCCCGTTGAACCAAGTTCTTGTGATCTCCAGTCATCATGGTTGGGTTACCACTATGACAATTCTTTAGTTTGTGGATTTCAAACCCATTCCCTCTAGCAAGTTGTCCATTTGATCACGGTTTAACCATTTGGTTAGCGGATCAGATAGATTATTTATTGACTTTACATAGTCAATTGTAATCACCCCTGCTATGATCAAATGTCTCACGTTATTATGTCGTCGACGAATATGTCGAGACTTACCGTTATAGAAGCCATTGTTTTCCCTTCCAATAGCAGCTTGGCTATTACAGTGGATCAGCACTGGTGGCACTGGCTTAGACCAACTTGGAATATCTTCAAGGAAGTGCTTAAGCTACTCGGCTTCTTTCCCAGCTTTAACTAAAGCTATGAATTCCGATTCTATGGTTGAACGGGCTATGCATGTCTGTTTCGTGGATTTCCACGAGACAGCACCACCCCCAATAGTAAATACATATCCACTTGTTGAAAGTAAGTCTTTGTTGTCAGATATCCAATTCGCATCACAGTACCCTTATGTTTTAAATATCTCAAAACCCTTACTAGAGCTCTCCAATGCTCTTTGCTTGGATTACTCGTGTAACGATTCAACTTGTTCATGACACAAGCAATGACCCGTGCATATTCTTCTTGTGCAATGGGTTCGCCTTTGTTTTTGCTCAAGTGAGCGTCGAGTTCAATTGGAGTCTTAACCGGCGCGCCATCATAGGCATTAAATTTCTTCAAAATTTTCTCAACATAATGAAATTGTGTTAAGATGATTCCATTAGATGTTCTTAGAATTTTCATTCCAAGAATTACATCGGCTAGACCCATGTCTTTCATGTCAAAGTTTCTCTTTAACATGGCTTTTGTCTCGTTAATTACTTGAGTATTACTACCCATGATTAACATGTCATCAACGTAAAGACACATTATCACACATCCATTATCCGTGTTCTTAATATAGACACATTTGTCGCATTCGTTGATTTTAAACCCATTTCATAACATCACATTATCAAATTTGCGCTTGTTTCAATCCATATAGGGGCTTCACCAGTTTGCATACCTTTTTCTCTTGTCCAGGTACTACAAACCCTTCGGGTTGTTCCATATAGGTTTCATCTTCTAATTCACAATTTAGAAACGCAGTCTTTACATCCATTTAATGAATCTCAAGATTATGCAGTGCAGCAATCGCAAGAAGCACTTGGATAGATGTAATCCTCGTTACAGGTGAATAGGTATCAAAGAAGTCATATCATTCCTTTTGTTTAAAACCCTTTACTACCAGTCGGGCTTTATATTTATCCATTGTTCCATCGGCCTTAAATTTCCTTTTAAGTACCCATTTACACCCTAAAGGTGTAGCACATTCGGGTAGATCAACCAACACCCAAGTGTGGTTTAGCAAAATTGAGTCAATTTCGCTTTGAACAGCTTCTCTCCAATGTAGCCAGTCTGGGCCATCAAAGGCTACTTTTATTGATGTTGGTTCTTCATCCAACATGAAAGCAATGTAGTCAGGACCAAATGATTTTGGCGTTCTGACCCTACTACCACGTCTTAGTACTGCATCACTTGGATCAGGCCTTTCTCGCTTTCGCGATTGAGGTTCTTCATCCACTGATTTAGAACTAGTGGTTTCATCTTTAATTCTCGTCTCAGAATTGGTTGCGACCTCTTCTTTGTCTTTGCAAGGAAATGTATTTTCTAGAAATACGGCATTCCTTGACTCGATTGTTGTTCCTACTGTCACAATCGATATTTCAGACTTGTGAACAACAAATCAATATAAATTACTGTTAAGTGCATATCCAATGAAGATACAATCAATTGTTTTATGGCCAATTGTAACTTCTTTGGGTGGAGGAACCATTACTTTCGCCAAACACCCCCACACTTAGAGGTATTTGTAGGATGGCTTCCTTTCTTTCCACAACTCATAAGGAGTGATGTCTTTTCCTTTGAGTGAGATTTTGTTTAGGATATAGTTTGCCGTCAAGACAGCTTCCCCCACATGTTATGGGGAAATCCTGAACTGAGTAGCAGCGCATTCATCTTCTCTTTTAGAGTTCGATTTTTGCGTTTTACAACACCATTAGATTGTGGTGAGTATGGAGCAGTTGTTTGATGAATTATACCACTTGCGTTGCATAACTTCTCAAACGGGGCTACATATTCGCCTCCTCTATCACTTCGAATCGCTTTGATTTTACAACCAAGTTGATTCTCAATTTCGTTCTTATAATTTTTGAACGCTTCTATTGCACATCTTTACTTCTTAAAAGATAAATGTAGCAATATCTTGAGCAATCATCTATAAAAGTGATAAAGTACTTTTTACCACCTCTAGTTTGCACTAACTTTAAATCACATACATCCTTGTGAATTAATTCAAGGGGTTTTGTGTTCCGTTCAACTGAGTGAAACGGTAACTTAGTCATTTTAGCTTCAAGATATATTTCACATTTGTCTTGGGTATCCACTTCATTTGCCTTTAAAAAATATAAATTTACTAATCTTTTAATGGCTTTTGAATTTACATGTCCCAATATACAATGCCACAAATTTGAACACTCGGTCAAGTAAGAGGAAGTAGATGCTTTATTATTATTAGCCAATGGCTTTGGGACAAGGCGTGTAGCCACACTAAGCTTGAAAAGTCCATCGGTTACATAACCTTTTCCGAGGGACTTCCCATGCAAACATATCGGACTCAAATACAAGTTTAAACCCCTTATTAACTAGTATTGATCCTGACACTAGGTTCTTGCGGATGTCCGGGACATGCAGCACATCCTTCAAAGTGATTGTGACACCGAACGTCATCATGAGGATAACATTTCCAATGCCAAGGACTTCGGATGATGCTTGATTCCCCATGTTAATCTTCCTCCCTTCAACAGCATTGTAGGTGGTAAATTTGCTCTTGTCGGAGTAGACATGAGCAGTAGCACCGGTGTCAATGTACCAGCCACCCTTGTTATCAACAAGGTTCACTTCTTCGGTGACCACAACAATGAGGTCACTCTCATCCCAGTCCTTGAACTCCTGCTCAACGACGTGGGCAGCCAGCTTCTTCTTCTTGCTTCGGCAGTCTTTGGAAAATTGGTCAGGTTTGCCACATTTGTAGCAGTCGCCTTCAAATTTCTTTGCAGGTTGTTTTCCCTTCCCTTTGTCCTTATTATTGGGACGACTTGGGCGAGGGCGTTTGTTGGAGGGACCGTCCCTCTCCAACAAGTTGGATTTTGCATCAAGTGGGCTGTAGCCCTTAGCCTTTTGGTCGCTTTTGTGTGCAATTTCACGGTCTAGTCTTCAAGGGTCATCCTCTTTCGCTTGTGCTTGAGGTAGCTCTTGAAGTCCGTCCAACTAGGAGGAAGCTTCTCAATTATCTCGCATCTTGTGAAGTTGTCGGGCAAGGTCATCCCTTCGGCCACAAGTGCATGCATGAGCATTAGAAACTCTTGAACTTGTTCCATAACGGGTCGAGAGTCGACCATTTTGTAGTCCAAAAATTTGGCTACTACAAAATTTTCATTACCTGCATTATCTATGATATACTTCTTTTCTAGGCTTTCTCACATCTCTTTTGATGTGGTTACAACGAAGTATACATTGTACAAACTATCATCTAATGCGCTTAGAATGAAATTTTTACAAAGGTAATCTCCTTTCTGCCAAGCTTCATAATCTGCCATGACCTCGATCCTCGTCTCTTGATCACTTGGGGTGGGTGGCTCGTTTTTCGTGAGGAATTTGGCGACGCCCAATGTTGTCAAGTAGAACAACATCTTTTGATACCACATTTGGAAGTCTGATCCTCCAAATTTTGGTGGTTTCTCGGCGGGTGGCATCATTCTTGGTGCCAATGATGTCGTGCCTGGTCCATGAAATGAACCGATTCCGTTGCCCCCGAAGGGACCAACATTTTGGTTGGGCATAGAGCCCCTACCATTCATGTTGCGCATAGAGGCCACCATGGTCGTACCGGACCCGAAGGAACCACCACCCGTGTTGAACCCGAAGGGCCCAACACCTGATCCATTAAAGGATCCTATGGAACCACTAAAAGTGGAACCAATCGATCCACTCGAGGTGGATCCACCAGTGAGTCCAAAGGGGGTCATGAACCCCAATAAGGTTGTTGATGAAGAGGTAGTGAACCCGGGAGGTGGGCATCATCGTCGGATTTGACGACGTGTTGACCGGTGCAGTGGTCGACATGGTGGAGGGAGTTGCGGAGTCGGTGGTGGCAGCGACGGTATTGAAGTCAGTCGACATCTCCAAACAACGTTATTAAGTTTCGAAAGTAATTAGATTCAGTTAAAGGTCCAAATTCCTTCAAAGGCAAGTTATCTCGTCTTGTGATTGTTGGTTTCTGGAGTACAAGAGATAAAAGCCGAGCATAATACAACCCAAAAGAAGGAATACAGAAAGAAGAACTAAAACAAAATTACAATAACAAATTCAAAACAGTAAACCGAAAAGAAGGAAAAGCCGAGTCGAGGAGTCCTCTTTCCGCAAGATAAGATAAGCCCCGGTAGTGCTCTCGGATTGGCGTTTCGTCACCAAAGATAAAACGGCTACGTCTTTGGTGAAGCTGCACCGCTATCAGCAGAGCACCGGCAAACTTGATGGAGGAGAGGACAGAGCTTCGACAGAAAGACAATGCAGAGAGGGAGAGAGCTTATGGTGCAAAATGCTTTGTGAGTGGTGTATGAAATGCATGGAATGGCTAGCCTATTTATAGGCTCAGTCCACTGCAGGGTTCAACAGCTATGATGGTTGTCATCATTGCAAGACCATAACCTCCGACCGTTACAAGGCGATACGAGAGGCTGCTCCTAGACAGACGTACCGGGACACGATGGGCGTCTAGGTCCGCTCACAACGTGGAATTCATCCACGTCATATTGATGAGGTGTCATCCCATTTAGCTCCCTGACGTGGAAACGGTGGTGGTCTAAAAAGAACTAGATCATCCTCGGGTCGAACCCAAGCACCAAGCCCCACAATCAGGCCCAAAGAACAGTCCAAAGACCACCCAAGGACAAGGACAAGGACACGGGCACGTGCTCGCGGCGGCTCACAGCGGGGCGGGCGGCGGCGACACGCGCGTGTGAGCTCTACAGCCCATCTTAGTCCACTAGAATTATTACATGGAATAATCCTTCTTATTAAATACTTGATTAATAAGGTTGTAAGTTTCAATGTGGGATAATTAACTCTCTTAATTAATCCCATAGCTTTTCTCATAGCTCATTTAAATAGCTTGCAATTTTGCACAACTTTAATCCATTATTTCTCACTCACCCTGAATCGGATTTGAGAAAATGAATATACCACGGTCATCTACTTCGAACGTAGATCGACGCTATATCATTTAATTTCATAAAATTAAATGTCTCGTTAAAATTATAATTGGTCAAAATCCTTTAACCGGACATAGATTCCAACATGCGTAACCTAATAGCTAAATACAACATTAGTCACCATTCACAATTCCTTTAGATGAAATAAGCAAGAATCCTAAATTTGTCTTCTATGTTTTCATCTAACTTCTTAGTTTTTATAATTATTAACCTAATTGCTACGTACATACAACATTAGAAATTTAGATTTTATTATACTATCAAAAACGTCTTCTACAATAACAAATGTAATTACACATCAGAGACAAGAATTGAACCCAAAGAAACTTATAAAACTATTAAACAAACGATAGTTCATTCATGTCAGTAACAAAAGGTTGGGAGAATAATTAACAATTATATAAACACAATATATTTTATAATTTTTTTTAAAACCAATAAGATAAATTTTATTAATTTTAAGAAAGTAAATGATACAATCTGTCCAAAGCCACAAGCGACCACCACCATGTGCCGGCGACACAACCATTCCAAGAGATATCTAGACTAGGGCTAATGTACGTAATGAGTCGAGAGTAAGCATAAACTCAATTTTTGGTTTTCTTTGTCATTTTTTTTCTTAATTGCAAGAGAAAATCGGATTTCTTTGTCATTTTTTTCTAAACTCATTTTCTTTGTCATTAAAGAAAAAGAAAATTAGCATTTTATTTTCTCACAGGCCGCTGTGTGAAAGCACTAACTCTCGTTCTCAATATGTTAATTTGTGGATTTCATTAACTTCCATGATGAAGCAAATAAATGAATAATAAAATATACTCCGTGCATTTAAAAATATATACCAAATATTTAGTTTCGTTTTTATACAACAACAAAGAAGCACCGAGCAACATGCCACTGAGTCCTGAATTCTGCAAATATTATGAGATTTCTATACAGCGCCATATAACCTATCAACACAAGAAGCCGCATGGGATGGGAGATCGGACCCTCTCCACAATGGGGTGGCGGATCGCTCGGCCCTTGCGATCGGCCACCATTGCCAATACTCTTAGAGTCTAATTATCTTTTTGAGAAGGTACATGAAAAATATACCTTCTCAATTTACTTTTTTTTTCTTGGAGATGGTCTTAGAAATGTAATGCCTCGAGAATCCAGAAATAGTAACTGATAATAAGTTGACAAACATCAAGAATAAATTTTTAATCAAACTATTTTATTAGAATGAATAAAGAAATAGTAGTAACTGATAATGATAATAAGTTGAGAAACATCAAGAATACATTTTTAATATCAATCTATTTTATTAGAATGAATCATTAAAGAAAGTAAAATAATCATGAAATAGTACTCCCTCCGTCCCACTCAAGATGACCACATTCTTGAGTGGCACGAGATTTTAGAAAGTGTTGTTAGGTGGAACAAAGTAGAGAATAAAAAGGTAGTTGAATATTTTAATGAGGAGAGATGAGAGAAGAGGTTATTTCCAAAATTGGAAAGTGACCATCTTGATTGGGGACAAACAAAATAGGAAAGACGGTCATCTTGAATAAGACGGAGGGAGTAATAATCATTAGTGAAATAGTAATCATCATTAATAAAATAAATTATGCTATGTTCTTAACTTATCTACTTAATATTATATATTTAATGTTTTCTTTGCGCCTTTATAAAATAGTAATATTATTTTTCTTAGCTTACCTCACAATAATATTCGATAAATTAAAATTTGATATATAATATACTATTACTAATTGTATTTACACATTTTATTTCTAATTTTAATTTTAGACATTCTAAAATACTAATTTCAAATTCTTAGTTTTCGTAACGTTACCTCGAACCTCAATAAAAAAAATCACATATTTTAATAATCTATTTAATATTGTTAAAGCTATACAGATGATATTTTTTTGCTAATATTTTTAAAAATTGGACCGTACTCCTACGTACTTATATAGAGAATGTCTTAACCGATTTCTGTAACTGTAAGGAATATCCCCTATAGTCCCAATAAAATAAACATTCATAGCACTATATACTAGAAGTAATAAACACAAACAAACTACACTCAATATCAAATAGGAAAAACAAGTGCCACAAATAAACATACACAACAAAGTGGGTTTCTCTCACACACAATCAGGCACACGGTAGAAACACTCTTATTGAGTTCAACGATGCACAAGCAAACCATCATAATTAATTTAAAATATGACAGAGTAGATTCAAGGTTGGGCAAGGTGATGAGTTTCAACAGCTTTGATGACGTCAACGACCAATGAGAGAGTTGAAAAGGGATGCTCCACATCCTCATTTACCATCTCGTATTCGAAGGTGCTTGTCACCAAATCAATGCCATCCTTTGTCTCTATGTGACTTGTTATAACAAAATCTTTGTAAAGCTCCAACAAGTCTCCTTCAATCACCTTATATTGGATCAGTTTTTTCTCTTCATCAATTAACTGAATCACTTGTTTTGCTTTCTTCACTTTTCCATCTGCATGTTGCACACAACGTTTTTATTTTTATTGCAAATGGGTGCTTTTTTATAGTGTTTTATAGCTCCTTTACTTATAAGTTGACGTGGGACTAAAAATACTAAAAAAATTAGGTCAATTTATCTGAATTTTAGTATGCACTTTATAATCAAATAAAGATGTACTACATGAATTGTAGTACTCCATATCTAATTATCATGAATACATACCATGGATATAATCCCAGCAAATGATAGAACCAACATGACTAAATTCACCCTCGTGAAGATCGCATCCTTTTACTATTTCAGGGCTAATTGTGGAAACCTGATGTGGCCTGTGCTTTACAAATTCGTGGAATACATCTCCACCGGCTTTGAATTCTATTGCTGCAACCAATTTCCCATGTAATCCCATCTCAAGGTAAATATATAGTATGAATATATTATCTAGATATATTGCAGGTGAAGAGAAGGGTCTTTGCCATCTTCCCTTTATATAGGCGAGGCTCACGTGATCATCCCAATTGTAATATTTTAGTCTAAGTTTCCAAATTTTTTTCCTTTTTTTTATCTATATGAAAATATTATTTTTTGTAATCGGCCTCATGGGGTCCCTTGTAAAGTTTATTTTAATTATTTTTAGTTATTCATCATTGCGTCCTTTTTTTTAATAATTATTAATCATTTTGCTCCGCCCAGAGCTATATGATGGCACAGATGAGATATGCTGTCATTTTTCAAATATTTTAATCCCCTCTCTCCTCAATCCTCCAAAAATAATCAGATATCATGCGAAATAATAAAAATATAAAAGATAAAAAGATTAAATGAGGAGAGTAAAAGAAATAAAAAATAAAATATAAATAAAATAGGAGAGATAAATATACAAAGTAAGTAATAATTGAAAGTAACAATTCATTTTTATTTTTAGTATAGGACTAATTTTGGTAGACAAATAGAAAGAGAAAATAAGACTAATTTTTGGAGGACAGTGGAGCATATGACTCATCTCATTATAGAGAAAAAAATTACTTTCTTCGTTTTACTCAAGATATTCACATTCTTAGCTAGTAATGTATTCCCTCCATCCCATAGTAGATGTCACACTTGGGAGATGGCACGGGATTTTATGAGATATTATTTTGTGTGTTAAGTGGTGAGAGAAAATATAATTTTATAATTGATGTGAGAATGAACTTTTTCCAAAAGAGGAAATATGACATCTTTTGTGGGACGAACTAAAAAGGAAAGTGTGACATCTACTATGGGACGGAGGGAGTACTATTTTAGTTAAATAATGTATTATTTTAGTCTAATAATGTAGCATCTTAGTATAATAATGTAGATTACCACAACCATCAAATCCAAGGATCCAAGAGTTGTGATTTGTGTTGTGTTCGATACTAAAGAGCTGTGAGGACCATAATACACCCCATATTGTCTATATAGTACAATTTAATTAACGAGTAACAAATTTTTAGATATTACAAAAATTAAGTTTGTATATTATACTCCATTCGTCCCAAGTTACTTGAGTCGTATTCCTTTTTGAGTTGTCCCAAGTTACTTGAGTCATTTCTTTTTTTAGCTATAAACAAGACATCTAATCTCACATACTTTATTCTTTATTCTACTTTACTCTCTCTTACTTTATTCTCTCATCTACTTTATTTAACTCACTAAACACAACTTTCTTAAATCTCGTGCTGAAATAATTGCTTCAAGTAAAGTGTGACGGAGAGAGTGTTAAAATAAAACACGTCATTTTGAACATCATTAAGAAAATGATATAGTGTACATGGATGAGACAACTAAAAAAAACCAAAACTTTGTGATTTAAATTTCAATTTCAAAGGTTGTGGAAGAAATAGAATTTGACCAAAATTTTAGGACTTGGACAATAGAGGTAAGGGCGTTTTTTTATCCTTTTGCACATTTTTAGGACATTTCTACCCTTTTCAATTTTTTTGTATTTAAGGCCATATATGTCCATTGTTTTTCTCTTATTCTTTTATTTTCTTTCTCTCGCTTCTATAAATTATTTTTAATTTTTATCATTCAACAAATTATTTATTTATTGACCATTTATACTTGTTTTGCCTTATAAACATATTTAACATGAATAATATTCTCTAGATCTATTCATGATAAATTTGACAAAAAATTATTTTATCCGTCTAAAAAATTTTTACACCATCATTTATAATAAGCTGGAGTAAATTAATTTGGCTTATACAAGAATTTTAATATTTCTTTCCATATAATTCAATAAATGTGATTAAGGGTTAAAAAAATAGTAAAAATTTAAAATGATTTGTAGAAATAAGAAAAACAGAATAAAGAAGTGAAAGTAAAAGTAGAGGTAAAATAATGGATGAATATGCCTTTAAAGATAAAAAAAGAAATTGAGAAATGATAGAAATTAATGTCCTAAAAATATGCAAAAGGACCAAAACACATGATTATCCTTATTGTCCGGGTTCTATTGGTGCTAATAAAATTTACCAGGTACTGCGGTAGTACAAATGTAATTGTCCAAAAACCATTTATATAGTTCCCTCTTTGTTCAAATGATCATATATTAATAATATATAAACATAGAGTATTTTGTAGTAATATACTACTAAAATTTATTACTCTCTAAATAAGTGTACTACTCCACTCTATAAGATATAAACATATAGTAGTAATTTGTTATTGATGGAATTGAGTTCGAAAAGCTAGCGATTCAACATCATAGGGTGAAGAAGAAATAGGATAAAATTTTAGCCTTCTTCAGTCTCCAACTTCTTCCAAATTCTAATTTTACGAGGAAACCTTCAACTCTTACTCATCATCTTAACGTGTTTGAGATTCCATGTATTTTAATGGTATAATCGTACGAGGGGATGTAGGTTTTAGTATAAAGTTAAAGAGTAGGAGCATTAAAATTTTAAAAATACTGATGCAATTTCAGCCGATGTCGAAGTGAAATGAAATTCTCACAATACTTGCGAAACAAAACTAATTTCCTAGTTTGTGAAAATAATCATTTTACTATTTTTCTTGGATTTAATTTTAATATTTTAATTTCTATTTTATTTCATTTTGAGTTCTAAGATTTTCTAACCATAGAAAATAATACTAGGCTTTTGAGTTTCTAGGATTTCCTAACCATAATTTTATTTTTTAAGACTTTTTTTATTTTTTAATATATATAATTAGCTGTCCATATTAATATCTTCGTTTATAAAATGTAAAGGTTTAATAGCTTTCCATATTCTATATATAGCATCTAATACATTCTTAAAATCTGAAAGCGATAAACCAAATATATTCTTAAAAATAAATGTGATACACAGGTAAGGGTATACAAAAAATTAGGACACTGGATCGAAAGTCTGGTTTAGAACATCTAGTACATATGTGTTCATCTAAAAAAAATAATACTCTCTTTCCTCCTACTCAAAATATCTATTTTTCCTTTTTAGTTTATCCTACTTAAGATGTCAACTTTCTATATTTAGAAATAAATCTATTTATTCTCATTAAAATATTCAAATTATATTTTTCTATCTACATCCACGTAACAACTCCTCCTAAAATCTCGTGTCACTAAGAATGTGGATATCTTGAGTGAAACAGAGGTAGTACTATCGTATAAAAGGGAAAAATAAATAAAAATAGTACTCTCAATTAGCTGGGCATGAGCTACTGTGTAGGCTGTGTCACGTAAAACATGAGGAAATTTCTTAGTCAAAAAAGTGTGGTGATAATTTGATACAATCAACATATACTTTTACTTTCTGGGTGCTTAAACCACAAAATATTCGTCGTTTTATAGAGTTGGCAAAATCGTTAATGGCAAAAATGGCCTACTAATTAGCATGGCCCCATCCGAAACGTTATCTTGTCTAGCATATCACAAGGAGGGCTAAATCCACTCAAATTTCCTTATATACTACTCCTATTTACCTATTATTTTGGTTTCCTGTAAAATCATTAATGACTAATTTTGGTAATTTATTAACTAATTGTCTTTCCTTAAATTCTCAGAACAGATACTACTACTACTATATATTTTTGTTTCTCTAAAATCAATGAATGTCTTCATTAAATTCTCGAAATACAAATTATATACTTGGAGTATATATTTTGCTTCTTGTAAAATTAGAGAATTATTTTAATTTATTCACTAGATGTCTTTCCTTAGATTCTCAAAATAATTGCATATATATTTGTCTCCTCTAAAATCAATGGTGGAACTAGAATTTTTACACTCGGGTCTAAACCTTTGTTAACAATTATGGAATATTTTCCGGTGTCATCGACGTAACCGGCTGTGACATCGATAGTAGAAGAGAGAAACAAGAGATTTACACGATAATGGTTGTTAAAATCTGAAATCAACAGCAACATTAGCAGTAGAAAATGCGAGAGAAACTAGAGATATATACACTTATTTTCGTAGACTAAGGAAGAATCGAATTGAATTGTGCTGGCAACTGGATATGAATAAATTATAATTATGTAATATATATAGATAAAAATTTAAATTATTAGGGGAATATGGGCCTTCATCCTGTTTAAAATGGTTTTTGCTCTGTTCCGAACCACAACGTACTATTTTTAGGGGTGGCAAATCGTGTGTGTCGGGTCGTTATCGTGTCGACACGATAACGACACGACCACGATAACAACAAACACAAACATGACCCGTTAAGAAAACCTCAAACACGAACACGAACACGACACGAACACGACACGAACCCATTAATAACACGAACCAATTCGGGTCAACACGACACGATAACAACAAGTACACGAGATGACACGATAACGACTCGATAACACATGACCTGATAACGGTTAAACCTATTAAAAATAAAAATAATAAGAATTAATAATATTAAAATATTATTTGTTAACGGATAACACGAACACGACACGAACACGTATTGTTAACGGATAACACGAACACGACACGAACATGACACGAAACTTTCGTGTCCTTAACGGGTCGACCCGATAAGGACACGAACCCAATAAACTCTTACCCAAACCCATTATTTTCGTGCTGGTTCATGTCGTGTTATCGTGTCGTGTCAAAAATTGTCAGCCCTAACTATTTTGATCTTATTGTTATGAACAGATTTTTATACTCGTATTGACTTCATAAATGATTATAACAAAAACATATAAACAAGTATTATCGCAAGTTTTTATCATGATCGGTATCCCAATGGCACTGATAGAGAGTGGTCCAAATAATGGTGTACCTCTAGATCAGGTGTGCATTAACGGTTGTGGATTCCCTAGGTTTCAACCAAAATAAAACAAAAAAATGAAAACAAAGAAATGAAATATTGAAAACAAAATTTAAAACAAAAAAAAAAACAAAAATTGAAAACAAAAAACTAAATTAAATACTAATCTATTACCTCCTCGGCAACGGTGCCAAAACATAGTGTAAATTAGAGTTTGTATATAAATGTGAAAATGCAATGTTTAATAAACTGTCTCTAATAGTACAATTACTGGCTACTGCAAGACTATAGTTGTAATTGTGGTATCAAGGGTGTTGATCCACCGGGAGGTAAAAAAATATCTAATTGAGCTAAAACATTCATTTTTAGATTACGATAGATCACATAATTATTACTACCTCCGTCTCATAATAGGAGTCCACGTTTAACTCGACAGGGGTTTTAAGAAATGTAAAGAAAAGTGAGTTGAA
Source organism: Salvia splendens (assembly GCF_004379255.2). Lineage (NCBI taxonomy): Eukaryota > Viridiplantae > Streptophyta > Magnoliopsida > Lamiales > Lamiaceae > Salvia > Salvia splendens. The sequence goes on from NC_056044.1 coordinate 25,031,116, forward strand.
AAAGTTAATAGAGTAAAAGTCCCACTTTTATTTATTAGTGTCATAATGAATGTGAGTAGAATGAGTTAGTGGAATGTGAGACATACTTACCATTTATAGTAAAAATAAAAAATAAAAGTGAATTCTTATTATGGGACAGATTAAAATGGTAAAAATGAACTCTTATTGTGGACGGAGATAGTAACTAACAAGAAGGGTTGTAAAGTGATACGATTATTATTATTATTTAGTTAGTTAGTTAATTATGGATTTGCATATCTTTTCCATATCTTTTGTCTTACTCATTAAGTTAGTATTCACTATTATAAATAGTGGACATTGTTAGTCATTTTAATCATTCAAGAAATATCAAGTTATCTTATTTTCCTATTATCGTGTTTTACTTTCTTTTGCAATCCTAAATCTTGGTTTGATCGACGGCCAAAGCTCCCGCTACTACCGTTTATTGTGTTAAGGGAACTTCACCCTTAACAATTGGTGCTCTCATTGAGAGCTCTTCCTTCGAATCGCTGTCTACATGTCGTACAACTACACCGGATATCAACTCCGGCAGGCGGATTACCACCCATGGCAGCCCGTATGTCAACCCCCGCTCCATCCGATCAGAGCGTTAGATCAACAGCCATCATATCCATTTCCACATGATGGGAGACTCCACCCACAACACCATCCCTATCAAGCCCGTCAACCCACTTCCTGGGACCCGCCATGGCTGCGCCAGGAAACAGTGTATCAGCCGCCGCCGCGCTCGCCTAGTTTTTGGGATCCACCCATGCACCCGAAGACCAACGACTTTCATTTCCAAAAGAAATCTCTCCGTCGAGCAGCCTCGATAGGATTGATACCCAATTAACAATGCTGCTGCATGTTGCTACTCTCATGCTGGTTATGAAAGGGGATTTCAGGGTTGTGCTCCATTTTGTGCTCCATAAAATGCTGCTGCCTGTTGCTACTCTCATGCCGGTTATGAAAGGGGATTTCAGGGTTGTGCTCCATTTTGTGCTCCATAAAAATGCACGGGATGTGTTGGAAATTTGCTTGGAAAATTGTGATCCTTCCATGAAACAATTTGTGGAGATGCATTTGATGTATGTGATAGTACTGGCTAAAGTGTCACTTGGTGCTGTATTTATTCCAATGAAGGTTGTCAAAATTTTCTTTTCAGATGGACAAGTGAAACACTTCGGTTATGAGCCCAAGAGGGTTGGAACCGTTGTAAGATTTCGTGGATGTGGCACGTTGGGAGCTTATTCTTCCCTTAGGCTTCAAAGGATCACAAGATGGAGAAGAGTGAAGGAGCTGGAGTTTGATCACGAGGAAGGTTTGAGACTCCTCCATCTCGATTTACACATTTCGGGGCCAGAAGTGTGCGAATGGGGATATTCAACTATTCGGCGTATGTTTGATCCAGGAGGAGATACCTCGCGGAAGCGTTCAATTTCAACTCTCTTCGTTGCTTCGTAATTCCCACCTTGAGGACAAGGTGGATTTCAACCGTGGGGGAGTTGATACGTGCAGATATATGAGAATATCCCTCATATCATTATTTGGTTAATTAATGATTTACCGTATCTTTTCATATATGATTAGGATTAGTATCTTATTCTCTAAGTTAGGGTATTTAGCATTATAAATAGGGACTTTGTTATTCATTTCCATCATTCAAAAAATATCAAATTATCTTATTTTCCTTTTATCGTGTTTTACTTTCTTTTGCAATCTTAAATCTTGGTTTGATCGACGGCCAAAACTCCCGCGACTACCGTTTATCGTGTTAAGGGAACTTCACCCTTAACATAAAGTCACAAAGATAAAAAAAAATTCTCCTAACATGTTTTGGATCATATATTATAAATAATTCCTAAGCAGAATTTCAATTTATTCAATGGCTACAAAGATTGTATTTAATTTATTTTTCATTCTAAAAGTGTTAAACATACTTTATAAATTAGAGGAAATTGATGTTAGCTAAACAAATAGCAAGACATTAAAAACCATTAGTTTAACAATCCTGTAAATGCGTAGTACTCCATTCACAATTCCTATAGTTGAAATAAGCAAGAATCATAAATTCGTCGTCTAAGTTTTCATCCTACTTCTTAGTTTTCATATTTGTTAACCTAACTGCTCTATACATACTCCATTAGAAATTTAGAATTTATTATATTATTGAAAACCAAACGTTTCTACAATAACAAATGTAATAACATATCAAAGACAAGAATTGAACCCAAAGAAATTTATAAAACTAACCAAACCATAGTTCATCCATGTCAGTAACACAAGATTGGGATATTCAGGAGAGTATTTAACCATTATATTATAAACACAATATATTTTTTAATTTTTTTTGAAACCCAATAAAATAAATTTTTATTATTATCTAGAAGGCAAATGATACGGATCAGTCCCAAGCCACAAGCGAAGACCACCATGCGCCCGTGACGCAACCGTCCAAGAGACATCTGGACTAGGGCTAATGCAGTTAACTTAATGTAATGAGTCTAGCGTAAGTATAAACTCAAATTTTGGTTTTTTTATCATTTTTTTTTTCAAATTGAAAGAGAAAATCGGATCGCATATTTTCATTATATAAACGCATTTCTCTCTCTGAATATGTTGATTTGTGGATTTTCGATCGGATCGAATATTGTCATTAAAGAAAATTTATCATTTTATTTTTGTAAGGAATTCTTGTAATCATGTAATAATGAGAGCAGCGGAAATAGCATACAAGAATAACAGATCTAGATTCATAATAATATTACAAGTTGAGCTTGTAAAACACAACAGAATTAAATCTTACTTGTTGTCTTATTTTCTTCGATTGACTGAATCCTACAAGTTGAATCAACTACTATCGAGGTCCACGTGCAATCCAATCAGATGCACGAACTATCCCGGTACAATTGCTATGTAGAAGAAAGCTAGGAATTCTCTCTACAAAGCTTTACGTATTTTCTCTCTATTGTTACGCTATTTCTCATACCCTACAATGGAGAATAAATAACCATTAAATAGATGAAGAGTCACTAGAGCTCCATGATTGTTGGGCTTATGGACTAATATAATTGTAGCCCAACTATAATTACTTAATCCATATTAATCTAATTTTAGCTCATTTTCTTTCAATCTCCCAGTTGGACTAGCATTAGATATAATACATAGTTCCAACTTTGTACCCTTGAGAGGATCAAAATACACATATAGTGTGACCCTTTAGGACCTCATTATCGACGACGATCTAATCGAAGTCTGCACAAAACTCCTAGACTGCGTTGACAGCGTAGCTCGATATATGAAGGACGTTTACGTGAATTCTGTAAACAAGCTTTTACACAAAGTTTATAGTAATATCCTTTCATTCACGAACCACCCGATTGAGCCTAAGATTTGTCATGTGTCATCGAAATAGCTCAATCACTTTATCTCAACTTTATTAAATGACCGATTCGATCATATTCAATTACTTTAATTGAATATATCTTTGCATTGGCCAATGACTTAATGGTCAAATAATATAGAGAATTTGAGTGTCCTTTCAAAATTCTAATTGAGGAATGAATCTCATTCTTGGCTCAACTATCATTTTCATTTGTCTTATGAAATACCCAACACATGTCTGTGTCTTAATCCTCCTTTGGGAGGCAAAGCGTTGGACAAGATCAAAGCACATCACTCAACAAACAAAACGTGTAATGACCTCAGATCCAAGGACTATTACATACTCCATGCACTAATAAACTGTAGACACTTAACAAAACAGTTTAATCATTGGAAGAAAACCTTTCTTGAGAAGCGCCTTAACGACTTGTCTATCTAAGTGGATTGTGATAATCCTAACATCCTATTTGGTCTATCTCGATTGATCTTAATTCCAAGGATATAGGAATCATCACCCAGATCATTCATCATAAAGGAACTAGACAACCACTCTTTCACGGATTGCATCATGGAACGATCGCTTCCCATAACCAAGATGTCATCAACATATATGATAAGGTATACGACGTTTCCATTCTTACGTTTACTATAAACATATGGATCATCTTTACTTCTGACAAAACCAAACGATTTAATTGTTCTGTCAAAACAAATATTCCAACTCCTCGAAGCTTGCTTAAGTCCATAAATGGACTTCTTTAGCTTGCACAGTGCATTCGGCCTTTGTTTCGATACAAAACCTTCAGGTTGTGTTATATAGACATCGCCTTCTAATTCTCCATTGAGAAATGCGGTTTTGACATCCATTTGCCAAATATCAAAGTTGTAGTATGTAGCTATTGCAAATAATATCCTAATTGATGTGAATCTAGATATTCAACATCATGAATTACCAAGACATCGCGGGCCATGGGTTGATTGGGGTCCGAGAATAAGGTGGAGGCATGGCAAGGAGCCAAGCCAGATTCAGAGGTCTGATTCAAACTAGAATTTCACTATGAAGATAAAAACCAAATACACTCCTCAGATCATCTTTGTCTTCATCATCGAAAGAGCTTCACGTGGATATCTTGCATGCCTCAATCGGAGCCCGGATGAGGAAGTTATGATCGTTTTAAGAAAGCCGCGCAATGCTGAACGAAACGCGCGGGCGGGCGTTTTTCCTCATGCAAAACGCCCAGTCGGGCGTATTTGTCGAAAGATTAGTTTTTGTCCAGAAACTTCGCGCGGTCGGGCGAAATGAGCCTAGGGAAACGCCCGGTCGGGCGTTTTGTCCGGAATGTGACTTTTTGACCAAGATTTGTTTTATTTTGCTCCTTTTCTCTCATAGTATAAATAGACATGTTAGGGTTTTTTCTATGGAGCTTTGAACATTTTGTAAACCTACCAAAGACTCCATTGTGAGCATTCCTCTTCATCTTTGAAGATTTATCAAAATCCCTTGTGGTTGCATTTTAATCTATTGCCGGGCTTAGATTGAATGTTAAGGTATGCAATTCTAGTTCTTGTGTTGCTAGTTTTGTGGAGCCATTAGATTCTTACTTTGGTGAAAGTTGCCTTGGGTTGTCTTCATTGTTTTGTAGAAGGTCCATAGGTTCCAAGCATCTATCTAAATTATAACACCTTCACCTTCTCCCTTTTCCACCATTTTTATTGTTTCATTTCTTGTTGGGTTTGTTTGAGTTATTGAAATTTTACAAGAGCAAGTCTGGGGCAAACATATGTGTCTTGAATCCTTAAGATTTACATTATTTGGTATCAAGAGCCATTGGTTCTTGTCTTGTAATTGTTAGAAAATTATCAAAAAAAAAGAAAAAAAAAAGAGATACTTCAAAATATATTCATGGGCTTTAGCTATAAATTGTTATATGTGTCATTGGGTATGTCAATGTGATTATTCCAAAGTTGTAGACCAAAATTACATCAATTGTTGGGTCTATTGTTGTTGGGTGAGATTGTGCACACAAAGTGTTTGTTGATTTGTCACATTGGCCTAGCACCTTACTTTCACTTATCTTTTGGCTTCTAGAACTAGTAATTACTTGCATAGTTGCATATCTTGTTTGTGAATTGTGCTACCCTTGTGGATTATCATCTTGAGAGCAAGTGAGGGAGAGTATCCTAACCAACAAAATTTCTAAGCCCTTCGAGTGACATTGGGTGTGAGTTTTGGGGAAAAGGGGTACAAAATATGGGAAGTGAGCTCCTCACTAAATTCTCAATTCTCGGGTGTGTGTGTTATTTGTGTTACTAACAAAAGGGACTTGTCCCTAGTTTTGTACATTTTGTTTTGTAGGTACATCAATATGGGTTCGTATGCCGAGTCCTCAATTGAGGAGATGTTGGCCACTTTGATAAATAAGGTGGACAAGATAGATACACGTGTGTCCATAATACAAGCTAGTACCTCTACCATGCTTAAAGATAGTGTCTCTATAAACAAGCAAGTTCATCCAAGAAACACTACTTCGAGTTGGAAAGGCTTTAACCCCCGACTTGGTGGTGGTGACACGAGCCAAAAGAGCATTTTCCCAAAGAAGGTGGACCTATCTCATTCTAGCTATCGAACAAAGGTTTCGTCGTGGTTGTCATCCAATTTCGCTCCTTCAAAGAGCTTGATTCAAAGTGAACGTGACAATGTTAACCGCATTAAAGAGCGTGTCAAATATAGGGTGGATTTTGTTGCCAACGAAGATGGAGAGCAATGTGACGATGAAAAAGAGTCCACGACCATACATGAATTAGACGCACACCCAACTTTCAATGATGGTGTGTCTAGCATAGTGGAAGCCGAAGACGAATGTGAGCCGTTGAATGCCCTTCAAATCTTGAACACCAAACCAAAGCTACATGAGGTTGCTAATGGAAACAAGCACTTGAGAGAGGATCGAGAGAAAGAGAAAAAGCTAGAGAGTGAGGGCATGCTTCAAAAGCCAATAGAGTGTGAGAAAAGGCAAAAATGTGAGACGCAAAAGCCAAGAGAGAGTGGTGGGGGTGAGTGTGAATCAAAGAAACCGAGAGAGAAAAACTACCAGCATGTGAGGAAAAAAAGTTGCTTGTTAGATTCTAAGATCAACCTTGGGAGGACTCTAAATCACCCTATCCTTTTTGCCCTTGGTGAGGAGAATGACTCTTCTTTCACTAACTCTTATGACTTGTCTTTTCTCTTTGATGACTTTAGGAGACAAGAATTGAGAGGATTAGAATGTGAACCCCGAGTCGTGGATGTACCGAGTAACTTCCTACAGGTAATAAGCTCATGGAAGCAATGCCAAGATGAATCAGCCATTTCCCAAGGTATACTTGATTGGGATTTGAGGACAAATCCTTCAAAAGGAGGGGATGATGTGAATCCAGGTGCCCCAAAGAAAAATCAAAGAACCGGATTTGAGGACAAATCCTTTCACAAAGAAGGAGAGGATGATGTGAATCTAGATATTCAACATCATGAATTACCAAGACATCGCGGGCCATGGGTTGATTGAGGTCCGAGAATAAGGTGGAGGCATGGCAAGGAGCCAAGCCAGATTCAGAGGTCTGATTCAAACTGGAATTTCACTATGAAGATAAAATCCAAATATATTCCTCAGACCATCAATGTCTTCATCGTCGAAAGAGCGTCACGTGGATATCTTGCATGCCTCAATCGGAGCCCGGATGAGGAAGTTATGATCGTTTTAAGAAAGCCGCGCAATGCTGAACGAAACGCGCGGGCGGGCGTTTTTCCTCATGCAAAACGCCCGGTCGGGCGTATTTGTCGAAAGATTAGCTTTTTTCCAGAAACTTCGCGCGGTCGGGCGAAATGAGCCTAGGGAAACGCCCGGTCGGGCGTTTTGTCCGGGATGTGACTTTTTGACCAAGATTTATTTTATTTTGCTCCTTTTCTCTCATAGTATAAATAGACATGTTAGGGTTTTTTCTATGGAGCTTTGAACATTTTGTAAACCTACCAAAGACTCCATTGTGAGCATTCCTCTTCATCTTTGAAGATTTATCAAAATCCCTTGTGGTTGCATTTTAATCTATTGCCGGGCTTAGATTGAATGTTAAGGTATGCAATTCTAGTTCTTGTGTTGCTAGTTTTGTGGAGCCATTATATTCTTGCTTTGGTGAAAGTTGTCTTGGGTTGTCTTCATTGTTTTGTAGAAGGTCCATAGGTTCCAAGCATCTATCTAAATCATAACACCTTCACCTTCTCCATTTTCCACCATTTTTATTGTTTCATTTCTTGTTGGGTTTGTTTGGGTTATATAAATATTTACAAGAGCAAGTCCGGGGCAAACATATGTGTCTTGAATCCTTAAGATTCACATTACTAATGGACTTGATCATAACAACTGGCGAAAAGGTTTCATCATAGTCAATGCCTTCGTGTTGACTATAACCCTTTGCCACTAACCTAGCCTTGTAAGTTTGTACTTTGCCATCTGCATCTCTCTTCTTTTTGAAGATCAATTTGCAGTCTATAGGGTAAACCCCATCTGGCAAGTCAACTAATTCCCAGACTAAGTTGAAGTACATCGAGTCCATTTCAGATATCAAGGCTTCAAGCCACTTCTCTCGATCGGTGTCTGACATCGCCTCGGCATAGGTCTTAGGCTCATCATCATCTAAATCAACTTCATCATCTTGGTTCTCAACCATTAGATTTAGTCTCTCGGGTGGACGACGAATCCTTCTATGCCTATTGAGTTGGTTTTCTTCTGGCTCGGGCTGTTCATTCTGAATGTAAGTAGGTTCAGGAATATCGCTATGATCTTCTTGAGGTAGAGGTGATGCAACTATTGTATCATCGGGCTGTTCATTCTGAAAGTCCCTCTAAGGTCTCCTCTAATAGTAATTTCTCATCCCAATAGATCATCAAAAACTCACATTGAGTTATTGTTCAAACCATTTGACAATACCTCATCGTCAATGTTATCTTGCGGTTCTTGAATTTCTTCAAGATCTACATTGTTGTGACCTTGTTCCTTTAAGACATAACTGTCTTTAAGAAACGTCACATTCCTAGAGATTATCACCTTGTGATCTCCAGGGCAGTAGAATTCCTATCCTCTAGTTTGTTTAGGATATCCCACAAAGTAACACTTCTCACTTTTAGATTTCAACTTATCAGTCATTTGTTTCTTAACAAAAGCTGGACAACCACAGGTCCGCATATAGTTAAGACAATGCTTTTTACCATACCATAACTCATATGGTGTTTTCTCAACAGTTTTAGATGGAACTCTATTCATAATGTAAATAGCAGTCAATAAAGCATGACCCCAGAGAAATAAAGAGAGACTAGCTAAACTCATCATGGATCGAACCGTATCTAATAATGTTCGGTTTCTCATTTCAGATAATCTATTCATTTATGGTGTACCAGGAGGTGTCCAGTTTGACTGAATTCCATATGATTTCAAGTAATCAAGAAATTCTCGCCTCAAGTATTCCTGGAAAGGGGGGCAGAAGAGACCGATCAAGTTATATGGAAAGATAACCGATCGGGTGGATCAGTTTCCAAATGTCGTTGCGACTTGATCAAGGCGTCTCTCTCTCTTTCAAAATTATTTATAACTCCCTAACATGCAACAGTAAGCGACAAGTACGGGGTCGATCCCACAGAGAAGCTGGTGCGTTGAGTGTGTGTTTAGTGAACAGGGATTTGGCTGCGGCCACGCTTTAAGTTATGAGTTTTTAAACTACTGGATTAAGCTAGGCAGAATGTAACCTATCTACTTTATCAAGTGACATATCATGCTGGAAAAAAAAATGAACTAATCAGGTAAGCGACAAACTGAAATAAATGACTTAACTACCTAAGCTTGCTACGAATCTACGAAATACTTTGTCATTCAACATTATGCAAGTTCAAACAATGGATTTGGGAATTTAAAACTGAAACTAAGCTAGAACAGTCGACAAAATTTCCGAAAACAAATAACTTTAATTCAAAACAATATTCAGAACAGAACTTGAAAAGTGCAGAAAACAAACAAGAATGATTTTTCAACTACGTAACAAACACGGAATTTAACTAAGTAACTAGAACTTAATTGTAAGAAAGCGGTAAATCCAAAGGTCTTCGGTCGGAAATGAAACGGTGCCAAACAGATCTGGGTTTCTCTGTCTCGCTCCCTTCTGTCGCACTCATTCTTACTCTCTAACTAATCATTGCTAACTCTCGAAACATAAGCTAAAAAGGAAGGAACTAAAGGGCCGGAAACTAAACTCTTTTCTATGGCGATGCGTCATCTATTTATAGACTCTTCATAACAAACTTCCAGCTGTGATAACAACTTTGGCAGAGAATCTTCGTCCTTGCTGGAATTCCGTGTCTTATCCGTCGAGTCAACTTATACGTGTCCCCTTTTCTGTTTTGCCGTGGTCCTTGATAACCGATTGATGATCGCTTTCCAGCGCATCGGTTGTACGTGTCCTCTTTCTGTTTCGCATCGGTCCCCGGCTAACTGCTTGTACATCAACTTGATCAACCCACACTGTTTTGGGCCTTTTTCTCCTTCTGCGACAACTTGATCAGTTTGGCATAGCTGTCCTTGGTCAAGCGGCATTCATGCACAATTAACACTCGATTTCCGCGTGAAACTGATCAAGTAGCCTACATTTTACCCTCTAAACCGATGCATGAAATAGGCCTTATCAATTCCCCTCCTCGATCTGGTCGAATAGATTTGATATTTTTCCCAAGTTGTTTCTCAACTTCACACTTAAACTCTTTAAATTTCTCAAAGGCCTCAGATTTGTGTTTCATAAGATTAACATATCCATACCTTGTCAAATCATCAGTGAAAGTAATGAAGTACGAATAACCACCTTTTGCTTGAGTTGGAAATGGTCCGCACACATCTGTGTGGATCAACTCTAGCACATCATTAGCACACACCCATTTCCTAGAAAGTGGCTTATTAGTCATCTTTCCTTTGAGACATAATTCACAAGCACCATATGATTCAAAATCAAATGAATTTATATAGTCTAACTTTCTCAATCTCGCTATCATTTTCTCATTGATATGACTAGGGTCCTGTTAGATTGAGATTTTTGGGCCTAATTGAGAATTAAGATGCGTTTTCATCCACTCATTCATAATTTTCGAGCGATGTCAACTACGGAGACATTATGTCAACTAGGGGGCATAATAGTCATTTTTGCGCGATGTAAACAGCAAACGTTATTTATGTCAACTATTATGTCAACAACAACATTTTACAAACAATTAATGTCAACAACAAATATTTTCATATCAACGACCTATATTATTTGACATGGATTGTACACATAGTTGACATTATATGTATGTAGTTGACATGAATTGTATATATAGTTGACATAGATTATATATGTAGTTGACATTATATGTACGTAGTTGATAATAGAAAATAGAGATAGCTAAATCTTGAATCTAACTCTTAGCAACTAATTCCCAAGTGGGGAATATCACCAAACACCTAGAGTGCATTATGATTAAGCTTGATTCTCCAATCCAGCTCACATCCAACACAATTGATAATCCAAACCCTAATACTTCCAATTCCATAAACGAATCAATAATTAAGCTTGCAAAAAGTTCAAATCCTATAACAAAAGCAAATTTTGGAAAATCAATCTCTCAAATCAGCTCACATCTAACACAATTGATAATGCAAAGCCTAATACCTCCAAATCCATACTCGAATCAACAATTAAGCTTTGCAAAAAGCTCAAACACTATAACAAAAGCAAAATTCCATCTTTACCACTGTTACAATCGAATCTCCTACGACAACGATCCGTAAAAATCGACCAATTTCTGCAAAACAAGCACCTGAGTTTTGAGCCTCCTATTTAGCCTCCTCTTTAGCCTCTTCTCAATCTCAATCTCAATCTCAATCTACTCCTCGCTTCCCCAACCTTCCCCATCCTTATCAACCAATCCTGATCCGCGCCTTAGGCTCTTCTCTTCCTGCACCATCTCGATTAAACACTTGTGTTGCACCGCCTCCGTAATCTCCTCTGCCGCCGGTATCACCAGCAGCGCCTCTATCCCGCCGAGGACCGTCGTAGGCAGAATCGCCCTGGGAATCAAGCTCGTAGCCACCGCGAATCCTCCTGTAATCACCGTGATCAAGAACAGTGTCACGAATCCAGCCACCAGCCTTCTCGATTTTCTGGCGTCGGACTCCCGAGTGAGCGGCGCCGCCGCGAGGCACGTGATCAGCGGAAAAACTGAGTTCAGGAGGAGGAAATCCTTCGCTCGATTGGCCGGATCGGCAGCGGAGGTGACGGCGGCGGTGTAGATCTTCGCGCTCAATCCGACGTAGCTGGTGGAGATCCTCGGTTTTCAGCCCATGGTGGCAGCGGCGGTGGGTGGAAAATTACCATTCTGCCCTTTCACAATTAATTAATCTAAAAATATTTTCCATGTGGCAAATTCTAGACCACTCATTTATTAAAAATGAGTGGCTGATTATGCATCTCAATTCTCAATTAGGCTAAAAAATCTCAATTGATCACAACCCGATATGACCAAGTCTACAATGCCAAAGATAAATAGCATTATCCGTATTACATAGCTTAAGTATTTTATTTTGCACATTGAGAATATTCCGTTTGCATTCAAGCATATATAATTAATCCATTCTCTAAAGAGGCATTTCCATAAAACAATCTATTATTAGAAAACGAGCATTTCCTGTTTGCAAAATGGAAGGAAAAACCTTCGATGTCCAACATCGGAATGGAAATAATATTCTTTGAAATAACTGAAACAAAATAACAATTATGTAAATCTAGTCTATGTCCTACGGGAAGATCTAATCTATAAGTTCTCACGCGTTCGGCAGCAACTCTCGCTCCATTTCCAACACATAGGTCTACTTCTCCATGCCTCACTTTCCTGCTGTTTGTTAGACCTTTCACATTATTACAAATGTGTGAACCACAAGCAGTATCCAATACCCAAGATTGTGAGTTATTCATAGACATATTTATCTCAATGACAAACATAGTTGAGCTCCCACTCATTGCACCTTGTGCCTTGAGTGTTGGGCAGTGTCTCTGCCACTCCGTGAAATTTAACCCAGTCAATTTGTTTGTTTCCATCATACACTCATAAGATAAGTTTGACATATTATCTGAACAGAAAAATAAAATGAAAAGTAAATTAGAAAAGCAAACAAAGATCACATTCGCATCACTAATCAAACAAAGGTTTATTCTATTGATTAGCTCCCACTAATTTGAACATATATTATTATGCCCCAAACATAAAATATGAATTTATATCAAATATAAATTTTAGTGGCCCAAGATCCAAGTCTATATAATTGTAGCCTCTGCGAGGGCTGATGACTACAATAATATCACTACGTAGGCCTCCAAGCCAATTGCAACAACAATTTTACAAGTCTTTGTTTATTAATCTAATTAATTTACGTCCATAAATTATTTTGGTTGCGAGGGCTACACAAAATAATTTAAGCAAGTCAACACCATCATACAATGCCAACCATGCATCTATGAATGAACCTAAACCTTGTGGATTTAGAGTAAACGTGAGGGAGAAAAACTCTTGGTCAAAAAGCTAGGAACATCAAACAATTGTGATGGACGACGCGTTTGTTCCAAAACAAGACTTTTATTTTGTGGGAAATAATTTTGTGATACTAATTGTCCATTTAATATCTAATATTAAAATCTTAAACAATTACTGGGCGCCGCGTACCCAGACATAGTATAACACGGACTACACATATTGGGCGCCGCCTACCCAAACATAGTATAACACGGACTTCACATATTGGGCGCTGCCTACCCAGACAATAAAACGGTCTCTAACTACTATAGTTAAATAAATAAGCATAAAAAACAAATAGCATGCTTATCACATATAATATCAAATGATGCTCCATGAATAAAATCAAATTTTATTCTCTAATTAAATGCGGACTTAAATAATTTATGTATTAATTCTAAATTAACATAATCTTATATTAAATATTAATTCCAAATTAATATTAACAATATATTTATTATTATTAGTATTCAGTATTCGAATTAATGAATTTAAATAATAATATATATTATAATAATTGTACATGATTAATTCAAAATCAATATTAGATATACAATAATATTATTTCAAAAAAATTAACGATGAATCACAATCTATTAATCTAATTAATATATTAACTCTCTGATCTATATTAAGCCCAAATTAATATAATATGTACAATTACCGTCAGTTCTAAACTAACGAGATACATATTCATTCAAGTTGAATAAAATTTCACAAACCAATTAAATGAATCAAATAAGAGTAGTGCAGCTACTTGCACAGTCATAGCACTAGCACATACATCCTCACGGTGGGCTTAAACCTGCTGCCCGAATCGGGTATAACCCGATCCAGTCCTGAAACCCGTTAGGGTTTGAGGCAGTAGCTTTTGCGCCGACTTCCTTTTCTCCTTCTCGTCGGTCACATCATCTCCAGAAGCAGCTCTTCCCGGCAACGATCGTCATCTCCAAGATGTCGAGCAAAGTATAGCACGGTTGTGCTGGGATGAATGTTTTGGCTGGATTTAAGCCGCAACAGCGCCGAACCACTAGCATCCCCTCCAGTACCAAGCACCGATCACCTCTGCTATACTCAACTTGTTCAATAAGACTCATTCAACATGACCGTGATTTGTTTCCAGAACCAATCTTATCCTCAAATTTAATTTTAAAATTGGTTGGAATCCAATTTCAATTTTCGAAATCCAATTGCAAATATGGTTGAAAAATCATAATCTTTTAGTTGAAATCCAATTTCAATTTTCCATCGTTCCGTTAAATTTAGATTCCAAAACCATTCTTACTCTCAACTTTAATTTCAAAAATTGAACAAATTTTCAATTCTCAAATTTTGCTTGGAATCCAATTCCAGTTTCAAAGAACCAAACATGTCAAAAGAAGTTTGAAAACTAGTTTCTGATAAAAAAAAGTTTGCAATGAAAAATAAAACTTAGTTCTCCAACATCACAAATTGTGGAAATCTGATTCCCATTTTCAAACAATTTTCGAAACGTTGAAGTTTGAAATCTTATTTCAGTTTCCGTCGAAACTAATAAACCAATTATAAAAGTTTGATTTTTGATATCGTCCACATATAATCAAATTACAAAACAAATTATGAATCAAGCTCCGGGCTCTCATACCACTGTAAGGAATTCTTGTAATCATCTAATGAGCGCAGCGGAAATAGCATACAAGAATAACATATCTAGATTCATAATAATATTGCAAGTTGAGCTTGTAAAACACAACAGAATTAAATCTTACTTGTTGTGTTGTTTTCTTCGATTGACTGAATCCTGCAAGTTGAATCCACTACTATCGAGGTCCACGTGCAATCCAATCCGATGCAGGAACTATCCCGGTACAATTGCTATGTAGAAGAAAGCTAGGAATTCCCTCTAAAAGCTTTACGTATTTTCTCTCTATTGTTACGCTATTTCTCATAAGTCACAATGGAGAATAAATAATCATTAAATAGATGAAGAGTCACTAGGGCTTCATGATTATTGGACTTATGAACTAATATAATTGTAGCTCAACTATAATTACTTAATCCATATTAATCTAATTCTACTACATTTCCTTTCAATTTTCTCACAAGCCACTGTGTGAAATCATTAACTCTCTCTATATCTTAATTTGTGGATTTCATAAATGATATAAAAATATCGTCAGTGCATATAAAAATATATACCAAATTTTAAGTTTTGCTTTTGTACAATAACAAAGAAGCACCGAGCAACATGCCACTGAGTCTAGAAATATACCTTCTCAATTTACCTTTTTTCCCTTGGAGATGTTCTTAGAAATGTAATGCCCCGAGAATCCAGAAATAGTACTCCACTGATAATAAGTTGAGAAACATCAAGAATAAATTTTTAATCAAACTATTTTATTAGAATGAATCAAGAAATAGTAGTAACTGATAATAAGTTGAGAAATAAGGATAAATTTTTAATATTAATATTTTATTAGAATGAATCAAGAAATAGTAGTAACTGATAATAAGTTGAGAAAAAAGGATAAATTTTTAATATTAATTTATTTTATTAGAATGAATGAATCATTAAAGTAAGTAAAATAATCATGAAATAGTAATAATCATTAGTGAAACCGTAATAATTATTAATGAAATAAATTATATGTTCTTAACTCATCTACTTAATATTATATATTTAATATTTTCTTTGTGTCTTTATAAAATAGTAATATTATTTTTCTTTGCTTACATCACAATAATAATCGATAAATTAAAATTGTTATATAATATACTAATACTAATTGTATTTACACATTTTATTTCTAATTTTAATTTTTTACATTCTAAAATACTAATTTCAAATTTTTAGTTTTTGTAACGTTACATCGTACCTCAATAAGGCTTAGATCCATTCAGTGCTATACCACACCAATGTCATCTTATTTCAATAAGGCTTAGAAATAATCGTATTGACATTGCAACCTTTCACGATAGGTAGCCAAAGTCTATCTGGGTTGTGAAATTCTTCTTTCTCTTTTACAAAGCATTGCATAGAGCCGACTGTAGTTACCTTAAAGTGGACGTCGCCCACAACCAGTCTATTAAGCAAATGACTTTGGCTTTGTTTGCTTCTTATACATTTAAATGCTTATAAAACATCTTACAAATGCACAAGCAAACAATGTAATAATAATAATATTGATTCTATTCGTGCGAAACTACTCGAATAATACTGAATCGAGTTAAAAGTGTATTGTAAAGTTTTTGTATACAAGGAAGATTCTATCCGTGCTCGAAACATGTTTTTCCGTATACCAAACCTAACAATCCTTGCTTACTTTGCCTCAGAATGAGCTAAGTGGCTCATACCTAATACTACTTTCTCTCCATTAAATATCTGACGAGATAGTTTCATCATCAACGATCTTATTAAATGGATGAACTATTGATTATTTTTTATCACTTAAAATATATGTTATCATATTGTTTCTTATTTTAACATATTAATTGATAATAAATATTAGTACTCCTTAAGTAAATTAGATTGTGCATCGCACAAGGTTAACACTAGATATTGTTACGTCAAAAGTTGTCTAAAACATATTGTATTATGCATAGTACCCGGAAAGTAAATTGGATCGTGATCGTGCATCGCACATGGTAGATCGTGCAAACTCCACTCACATTGTATCAGAAAAGCGAAGTGCCACAAATACAATAGCTTGAAATTTTAAATATACACAACAAAGTGGGTTTCTCACACACACAATCAAACACACTGGATAGAAACACTCTTATTGAGTCAACGATGGACAAGCAAACCAGCACACCTTAAAATATGACATCTTCTTTGTAGAGTTGGAAATGATTCAAGGTTGGGCAAGGTGGTGAGTTTCAACAGCTTTGATGACGTCAACGACCAATGAGAGAGTTGAAAAGGGATGCTCCACATCCTCATTTACCATCTCGTATTCGAATGTGCTTGTCACCAAATCAATGCCATCCTTTGTCTCTATGTGACTTGTCATAACGAAATCTTTGTAAAGCTCCAACAAGTCCCCTTCAATCACCTTAAATTGGATCAGTTTTTTCTCTTCATCAATTAACTGGATCACTTGTTTTGCTTTCTTCACTTTTCCATCTGCATATTGCACACAACCACAACGTTTTTATTTTTATCAGTATTAGGATTCATTAGGGTCAAATAATTGTATCTTTTTATAGGTGTGAAATGGTACATAATCCTTTACTTATAAGTTGACATGGGACTAAAAATAATAACAAAATTAGGTCAATTTATCTGAAATTTAGTACGCACTTTATAATCAAATAAAAGATGTAGTACTACATAGAATTGTAGTAATATCTAGTAATTATAATGATGATGTGGAAGAGACACATGAATACATACCAAGGATATAATCCCAGCAAATGATAGAACCAACATGACCAAATTCACCCTCATGAAGATCACATCCTTTTATTAATTCAGGGGTAATTGTGGAAATCTGATGTGGTTTGTGCCTTAAAAGTTCGTGGAATACATCTCCACCGGCTTTGAATTCTATTGCTGCAACCAATTTCCCATGTAATCCCATCTCAAGGTAAATATATACGAATATATTATCTAGATATAATTGCAAGTGAAGAGAAGGCTACACAGATATTCTTTGCAATCTTCCCTTTATATAGGCGAGGCTCACGTGATTATCCCAATTCTAATATTTTAGTCTAAGTTTCTAAATTTTTTTCCTTTTTTTTATATAAAAATATTATTTTTTGTAATCGGACTCTGTATAAAGCTTATGCGTCCCTTGTAAAGTTTATTTTAATTATTTTCCAGTTAATCATGCGTCCTTTTTTTAATAATTATTAATCATTTTGCTCCGCCCAGAGCTAAATGATGGCACAGATAGGATATGCCGTCATTTTTCAAATATTTTAATCTCCTCTCTCCTCTATCCTCCAAAAATAATCAGATATCATGCGAAATAATAAAATTATAAAAGAGAAAAAGATTAAATTAGGAGAGTAAAAGAAATAAAAAGAGAATATATAAATAAAATAAGAGAGATAAATATAAAAAGTAACTAATAAATTAAAAATAACTATTCTCTCCGTCCCATTTAAGATGTCACGTTTTACTTTTTAGTTTGTCCCAACTAAGATGACAAATTTCATTTTTTAAAAACTTTCTCTCTCCAATTAATACACTCAACCATTTTTTCTCACTCCTATTAAAATATTCATCTTTTTTTCTCTCTATTTTAATACTTACACACGCTCTTTCTCTCTCAAATTAAACACTTTAAAGTTTAACCAATAACTCTTAAAATCTCGTGCCGGCCAAGAAATGTGTCATCTTAGCCGGGATGGAGGGAGTATTTATTTTTATTTTTAGTATAGGACTAATTTTGCTAGATGAACAGAAATAGAAAATAAGACTAATTTTTGGTGGACAGTGGAGCATATGGCCTATATCATTTTAGAGGAAAATATTACCATAAATTGAAGTGTCTATTTTTATTATGAAATGGATCAAAATAGAAAAATTTGTCTATTTTTATGGCACCGGAGAGTAAATTTCATAAACTAATAAATCGCAAGCTTAAACAATTAATTCTATGTATAGCAAAATGAATATCGAATTAAGTCACAGCTTCATAGAGTTTATCGTCGAAAAATTGACGTGAAAAAGGAAGAAGGTTTGCTTATTGACTTAAAAGATAGGCAAGTAAAGTTTAAAATAGTAGGATGGTGCTCCAAGCAACTTCAATGGCAAGAGACGAAGTGAAAGAGAAGATAATTGAGAGATTGCGTTCTCTTGAAAGTTGACGACGTTGTTTCACTAATGAACTATATATATAAATTCTTAATTATACGTTGTTGATGTGTGTTTGCAGTTTTTATAGGAGTATAAGATATCTAATAGATTTAATCAACATTTACGAGATAATTTTAGTAAATATATTTATAATATTAATTTCATCAACATAATTTAATTATAATTTTCATAAAATTATAGTATATTAAATGTATGATGTTATTTATAATAGAGATCCAACAATGTTCTACTAATCAACATGCATGTTTGTATTACTGTATTTCAAATATTATTTAATTAATTATTTTAAGCTAGAGTGAATAAAATAAAATGAATCGTGCATCGCACGAGTGTGATACTAGTTTAATTAAAGAGTAACAATTTTTTGGTTATTACAAAAATTAAGTTTATATATTATATTAAATATAGTACGTCATTTCGAATATCATTAAAAAATGACATATTGTACATGGATGAGATAATTAAAAAAAATAAAAAATTTATAATTTAATATTTCAATTTTAAAGGTCGTTGAACAGGTCTGAATGACAAAACTTTATCTTTTTTTTTATTCTACAATGAACTACAATATAAATGGTCTCTCGACAATTGCATTTGCACTTTCACGGTATTTGTTAAATGTTAGTAGCACCATTAGTACTTAGGACAATGTAGATAATCATGTTTTTGGTCCTTTTGCACACCTAGGGGTACAGCCAACTAGCCTAGGCTAGCGAGCTGGGGAGGGGGAAGTAACGAAATATACACGAACTTGGGTATTCCCAAGGGCTTGTACTAAGCCGATTACAACAACAAAAAGACCTTGAGGTTTAGAAGAGGATCCTACCCAGCCTAATGGCTTAGACAAACGTCCTTGCCATGTAAAGATTACACATCAACATAGGCATACCTATGTGGGATAGTCCGGGTCTATCCCGAAACTGCAACAAAGACCCTCCAACGGTGGAGGGCGGGCCTCGTTAAAACCTCTTGGGGCAAAACCCAAATGGGAAAAATCCCCAAGAGGAAAAAGAGTACCCTAAGTGGGGAAAGGGGTTTGTGGGACGCTTGATACAAGTAAGAGGCTCACAAGCCTTGATCTTGAGTACAATTGTTAACCATACAAAGCAACGCCAACCCGACTGCCAGGGTTTGAGAGGTGTTCAATTTTGCTGGGGTGGCTCAGAGATGGCTCGGAGAAATTGTAGCAGGGTGTCCAGAGGCTCGGGTCAAGCGTAGGGTGGGGATATGTTCGGGCCATTCACGAACCAGTGTGTGCGTTGCTTGAGCCTTTGGTGAAAAATAAGCCCAGCATGTCCCATGGTTCGAGCCATGCTCGGGAAAGCGAATCTGAGGCGGTTCGGAGGAACTCAAGTTTATCGTGGGAAAATGATTGTCATACTGGTCGGGACGGAAAACTGGGAACAATCTTATATAGGGAGACCGAGAAAAGGAAAAGGTGGGGCCCCAAGGGTGGAGCCAAGCACCCAACCACGGGCATAGCGACATAAAAAAGGAAAGATGGGGGCAATACACGGCCAAATGGTCAGGAGGGCTATCTTTGTGTGGGCTAAGGCACGTGTACATGGCTAGCAATCGAGCCTTCTTCTTGGTCGATGAACTACGACCATTAAATGATGTGGCCCCAATAAGATTGGAAAGTGGGTGTCAAAAACGGAGGGAAAAGTCGGGAAGGTCCCATAAGTATACACAAGTAGCCATCCTACCTTGCGGTAACCCCACATAGGCAGTGGCGAACACACCGAGCCAAGGGAAATCCCTTGGTGCCATTTTATATTCCATCATGCAACAATGAGCTGGGGTACAAAAACAATGAGAGGAACGTAATACAAGAGGAATGAAAACCTTGCAATTTCCTGTTGGCCCCTCACGTTCCAAGGTGTCACTGGACAAGCTCTTCCGGGTACATGGAGTACAATGTGGCATAAGTGGTCTTCTTGACTTCAAAAACAATGTGTCTTGGTTCGAAAGTTGTCCCATCATGGACGAGGGCATTGCGAGCCTTCCAAATAAGACTCACTGTCGCCATAAGGGCTAGTCTCCTTGCCTTGCGCATAATTGTTGTTCCGTGTCTCTCCTTTGTCATCCACTTAATTACCATTGGGATGGAGCTCAATAATCTACTCATGCCCACCCATCCCTTAATATCATTCCATACCTCTTTTGTCTTGTGGCATTTGAAGAAGAGGTGGTCCGCTGATTCGAGTTGTAAGGAGCATATAGGGCATTGTTGATCAATGTTCAAGTAACCCAGTTTGTCCCTCGTGCTTAGTCGGCCTTTGATCGCTTGCCAAGTCGTGAAAGAGAACTTCGGTGGTACGAAGTCTTTCCACACAAATCGCGGCCATAACTTGCGCTCGCCTTTTGGCCTGAACCAATCATATGCCTCAGTTGATCCCTTTGCATTGTACTACTGGGCCAAGAGGGCCACGACTTCTTCGTGTGGATGATTGATGAGTAGACTGTCCCGAATCTCCAAAATTCTCTTGAGCAAAGGTGAATCTCTTGGCTTTGCTGTCCACTCCCACAATGCCTTGTTTCGAAGGAACTCACTGTGAATCCACTTGATCCATAGGGAGTCCTTTTTGATGTGGATGTTCCATAGATTGCGTCCAAGGAGGGCTTTGTTCCATGCCCCTAAGTTTCGGAAACCCAACCCGCATTCGTCCTTTGGTAGGCAAAGATCCTTCCATGCCACCGGTGGATATTTTGTGTTTCAGATGAATTGACGGCAAATTGAGGTAATGCGGTCAATCACATTTGATGGTAGTGGGAAGATTTGAAGCCAATAACACTCAACGCCCTGTAGAACCGAGCGAACGAGTTCAGCTTTACCTGCATACGTGAGATTCTTACCTGTCCACTTGTTCGTGATCGAGGCAATCTTTTCAATCAGATGGGAATAGTGCATGATATTCAGCTTCTTTGATTCGAGAGGGGCACCCAAATATTTGACTGGAAGGCTTCCAATTGGAATCCCAAAGACTCCTTTGATGTCCTCTAATTGTCGGGTTGGAGGAATGCCACAAGTGAAGAGTTGGGACTTGTCTCGATTGATCTCCAGACCTGGGCATTTCATGAACTCATTCATCGTGTCGCTCAGGATCTCCATAGACATCAAATCGCCCCTGCAGAAAAGCATAAGGTCGTCCGCAAAAGCATGGTGCGTGATCTTCTCTCTAAAACATTTTGCATGGTAGTTGAAGTTGGTGTTGGCGGTGCGTGTCACAAGCAACTGGGAGAGATATTCCATGCAAAAAATGAAGATAGTGGGCGACATGGGATCACCTTGGCGGATGTCTCTCCTGCCGGCAAAGAAACCATGTGGGCTACCGTTGATGGCAATTGAGAACCGTGGTGTGGTGACATATTGCATCACCCAATAGGTGAACTTCGGGTGGAAGTTTAAACCTGTAAGGACTGCTCGGATGAATTCCCAGTCAACGGTGTCATATGCCTTGCGGAGGTCGATTTTGATGGTACATCTGGGAGAGTTCTTCTTGTTAGTATAGCCACGCATCACCTCTTGAGCTAAGTGGATGTTATCCATGATGTTCCTCCCTGGAATAAAGGCTGATTGGGCTGCGTTAACAATCTTGGTGGCCAGTGGGAGCATCCTTTTTGAAAGGATCTTAGTAATGACTTTATAGATAACGTTGCAGCATGAGATGGGCCTATAATCTCCGACTTTTGGATTGATCGTCGTTTTGGGAATCAGGCTCACCACTGTTGTATACAGGTTCCCAAGTAGTCGGCCTGTTGAAAAAAACTCCTTCACTGCCGCAACAATTTCGTGACCGATTCTGCTCCATTGTTTCTTGAAAAATGCAGATGAATAGCCGTCGGGTCCGGGAGCCTTTTCATTGCCAATATCAAAGAGGGCCTCTTTGATCTCTTCGTCCGATACTTCTTTGATCAGATCCCTGCTGTCTGCATCGCTCACCGTTGGCCCATCGCTGATAACATCTTGATTAATGGGTTCAGTACCCTTCTTAGTTCCCAAAAGATTGGTGAAATACTCCACAAAGTCCTTGATTATCTCCGCTTGATCCTTGATAATTGACCCATCATTCCGATGCAAGCAGGCAATATAATTCCTTGTGTTATTCCTATTGACAAGGGAGTGGAAGAAAGATGTACCCCGGTCACTCAGTAGTGAGTACTTAAGCTTTGCTTTTTGCTCGAAGTATGCTCGTTCTGAATCAGCAAGATAGGCTGAAATTTTCCTCTAGCCCCGAATTTGCTCCCTCAGTTCCATATTTGAGATGTCCCAATCTGCCCTTTTTTGTAGCTCTTCAAGTATTTCTGCAGCTACTTTTGTTCTGTTCGATAGATCATTGAACTCTTGGAAATTGAAGGCTCTAAGGTGAGATTTGAATAGTCTGCATCGTTCAGCCAACTTGTACTGTGCCATTCCAACAACACTTGCAGGCCACTTTCCTCCATGAGCTCATTAAAGTTATCATGCTTGAGCCAAAAATTGAAGAACTTGAACGGTTTGGGGTATGAGCTAATGTTACCGAACAGAGTGGTGATCACTGGGGAGTGGTCAGTGTATGCCCCTGGTGGAAGGTACTCGGTTGTTGCCATGTAGCCGCTTGCGTACCATGCTTCGTTGACCATTGCACGATCAATCTTGCTCAAAATGCCCCCTTCTGAGCACGTGAACAGACAACCCGTTGACATAACATCTTCAAGACCAAGTAGGGCACAAGTATCAACCATGTTCTTGACTTCGTACTCGGTTGGGGCATTGCCTCCCACTCTTTCATCTTCTGCCATAACGTTATTGAAGTCCCCACTCACAAGAGCTGGTTCATCCTGTAGGAAAAATTCAATCAATGAATCCCAAAGGGGACGTCGATCTGAGATGGTGTGATTGCCGTAAACCAAAGTAAAATTGAAAGAGTTATCGGAAACCAAGCACCTGATTTTGGTATGGATGGTCTGCACATCCACATGAATTAGTTCCAACTCCACTCAGCTTGGGTTCCAAAATAGCAAAATTCTGCCTCTGTCGCTATGGTCAAAATTGTCGGCGTTCCTCCAATCCTTGAACTTATTCTTCATTAAGTAAGTGTAGTTCTTGTGTTTGAGTTTCGTCTCCAACAACCCAATAACATCAATTTTGTGTTTTCTCACAAAATCGAAGATTGCAGCTTGACGGGGGAGCTGTTGCATTCCCCTTACATTCCAAGTTGCGACTTTCATTGGACAGGGCCCGGGTCATGTTCATCGCCATCCTGACAGTTTGCAGGGATGGTCTCCTCCTTGGTTCGTGATTTGGATCGGCTTTTCGACCGCTTGACTTCACCCTTCTTCTTTGATGCCCGTCCCTATCTAGTTGATGCTTCTGCTGCTTAAATGTGATTCACAGTTTCGGCTTCAACCACAATCTCGGATGCTTCTGCCTCTTTGTTACTAGGCGGGTTCGGATTCTCATTCACATTTGGCTTGTCGCCCTCTACTGGGTTGTCTTGTGCCACGGCCCCATTTAACGGATCATTTTGCTCCTGAGTTTGGCCTTGAAAGGTAGGCGTGTCTTTGGTTGTTGATGGCCCTTCCGCTGTTGGTGTAGCTACTCTTGCCGCAAGTCTGGGGTCTCGGTTTTTGTTTCTTCCTCTTTTCTCATTAGCTTCCTTCACTGCAAGATGGAGAAGGACATTGACGCAGTCATTGAGAGTAGCGGGAGGAGGTATAGCAAGGTGATCCGTTTCATTTTCGGTTGTGAGGGCATCGAACATGTTAGGCTCATTGGTGAAGTTCCCTAAAACTGATTTGCCCTTGTCAGCTTGGTGCTGCTGAGATCTTGGTGTGTTGGCTCCCTTTTGCTTCCACTGGTTTCTAGGTCGGGACCATGGTCCATGGCTAGGGCATGGTTGGAATTGAATTGGTTCTCGCCTTTGGAATGGTGGAGCATATGGTTGGGCGTTTGGGACTCTTGTTGCACTTTTTGACCGGCCCCGAGACTTGGACCCTTGGTTTGTCCCTCTTTTCCCAACCATTTGCCAATCCTCTTTCCCTTGCCCACAATTCTCTTCAAGGTGGCCGAAGTTTTTACATGTTGGGCAATAGTTCGGAAGGAATTCGTATTGGATCTTCAGTTCTAGGAACTCCCCGGATGGCATCTTGATGCTGATTGCGTCCCGGGGTCTTTGAGCCGTGTTCATAATAACTTGGATGCGTGGTCCGTCCAATGATTCTCTTCTGAGAGTACGGAAGTCCGTAGTGAGTGGTGTCCCGAGGTATGATGCGATTTTGCTAACCGCTGTTAGATTCCATAGCTCCACTGGAAGGTCTACGAGCTTGAGCCATACAGGGACTCGGACTTCAGGCTCCATGTCGGGGTCGAATTTATCAGGCATTGTTTGGAGGACAAGTTGTGTGCCAAAAACGTCGAATGGTCCTTTTTGCCTTGTCTTCTCCATGTCCTCCTCATTTCCGAACTGGAAAAACATCCATCCTCGACTATGGAACGTAATTCTAGCCTTGTACGGCCACCGTTTCATGAGCCCATACACTGCTTCCTTCCCGAGGAAGCGGCCAGCGAACCGACCAAGAAGGCAGTGTCCCCATCCTTGGTGGACAGGGGTGATATCAGTTTCCTTTAGAGCAAGGAATTCTGCTTTTTGATCGACACTTCTGAATTTGATGAGCTCGAGATCCTCCTTTTGGTAGATCGGGTCGATCTCAAACTGTTTTGCTCGCTTAAGCCAAGCCAAGTAAGCTGGGTGAGCAATAACGTGTGGTGTTGCCGTTGAGTTTATCTCTTGCACATCATAGATCTTGTGCGCTGAGCAGCTGGCCGAATTGAGGGGTGTCTCGGGCACCACACCTCCGACCATATTTTCGCTAATTTCGTCCAAGCCGACTTGGAACATACTGTTCAAAGATGGGGTAGAAATGTTGCTGGCTGTATCCATGTAGGTGCTACGTGGTGCAGTGCCACGTACCTACGCCACGTTAGGAGTTTGTGGGGTGGTTTGATTACGATAGCAGAGCAGGGTTGACTCTGGCTATATTTTGTTGACTCAGGCCCCTTTTGCAGCAAGCCTTAATTGCTCCTTCCAAATTAGGAATGGTCAGGGTACTTTCTCTGACTGGTACTAGGGTGGTTGAAGGTGCAGCACAAGGTTCCAAAGTGTCTGCACAAGTCAGCAGAAAATCCAACTGCTCTCTGCACAAGTCAGCAGAAAATCCAACTGCTCTCTGGACAAGTCAGAAGAAAAATCCAACTACTCTCTGCACAAGTCAGCAGAAAATTCCAACTGCTCTCTGCCCCAAACAGACAAAACAAAGGCTGGATCTCTGCCACAGACAGCCAAGTATCTTCTTCAACGTCTCTTTCTGGCCGGAGTTGGTGGCCGGGGCCGGAGGGAGGTCACAGAAACGTCTAAAGAATCTGCACTAAATGGAAACTCAGCCAAAACACGGATACGTGTCCTAGTTCAAAAGTATCTCGTCACAAACGAAACTAAGGACTCCTTTAATTCGGCTAAGAACACAGCGAGACATGCACTTAAAATAAGATTTGAAGCTTTAAAGTTACAAGAATCTTGTACTTCACACAAACTCAACCAACGAAGATAACACAGAACGCTCTAGTAAATCACAAAGATGGATAAATCGAGACTTATCTTTGTGTAGAGCAGACCGAAATCAAGAGATCTTCTTGTCCGTTGAACAGTGTCGACCTTGCAGCCCTCCCGAGATATGGGATTCGATGGTCACTAACTGTTGGTTGAGGCAGCGCTTGGGAACTCCGGCGATGCGCAGAGAGCCGTCGCCCCCCCCCCCAAAGGAGGTAGGTCTGCGGGGTGAATAACTATCCGACCTTAGATTCAGCTCGTCAGTTGAAATTAAAGGTGTAGAATGGTGAAACTGGAAAAAAAACTCCGAGAGAACCCCTTTGGCAGTTCTGCCGGAACTTCACAAATCCTCCGACTCTTTGAAAAATTCAACTCCACCACTTGTAATGATATTCTATGGATAGCTAGCGAGAGGGTGAAGTGAATAATCGGTGGAGATTTGAGAGAGAAAGGCCGAAAATGAAGAAAAATCTAGAGAAAGAGTGAGGCGCTAGAATTTTTTCTAGAGAGAAGCTAGAGAAAGATTCTAGTGAGAGAAATTCTCAAACCCCACTTCCAGTTCACTCTTTATTCTAATGATCGTATATTTATAATATATAAACAGAGAGTATTTTGTAATGGGTAGTGATAAAATGTAAACTCATATATTGTATAAACTTCAAACTTTCCACCATAGTATTAACACAATGTAAACACAGTGTAAAATTTCAAGATTTTGATGTCAACACAATTTCAACACAGCATCAACTGTTGACATTATGTTGACATTTTTTGTTGCTACTATTTTATCATCTGTTGATATTTTCTAACGATCCAGATCAAAGTTTAAAATTTGTACAATATTTAGAGTTTGTATTTGATCATATTCTATTTTGTAATAAACTAAAATTTATTACTCTCTAAATAAATTGTACTACTCTATAAGATATAAACATATAGTAGTAATTTGTTATTGATTGGATTGAGTTCGAAAAGCTAGCGATTAAACAATATCTGAAAGACAAACGACTTTTTTTCTGGTCGATTTTTTTATAATCAACTTTATGAAGCCTTGACTTAATTTGATATTGATTTTGCTATACATAGCATTAATTGTTTAAGTCTGCGATTTTTTGTTTTAAAAAATTATAGATCATGCCTTCTATAAAAATAGACTATTTTTGTTATTTTGGCACGGCTCATAATAAAAGGAGACACTTTAACTTTTGGTAACTTTTTCCCACATATTCTATTAACAGTACTTTAATCATTTTTCTTATATGTATGTCCTACTTTATTAATTGTGCATTATAACTAATGTCACTCTAAAATGTCTACTTTATAAAATGTGCATCCTATTAACAAATTTTGAACACGAAAAGATCTCAGCCATAATTTTCGTTCATCAGCTAGTAGTGGTGTCATGTTTTGTTTAGCATCACCTCAATGACTTAGAGCATGCCATTAGTCATCCCCAAAGACCCCACCAAAAACAATTCGATCAAGGGTGAAGAAGAAAGAGGATAAAATTTTAGCCATAGAAAACAATAGTCTTTTGAGTTTCTAGGATTTCCTAACCAGAATTTTATTTTGTTTCAAGACAGTTTTTTGTCTTTTTAATACACTCCATATAATTAGCTTTCCATATTAATACACTTCGTTTCTAAAAAGTTGTTTATTACATTACATCCCTATATATATAATAGCTTTCCATATTCTATATATAGCATCTAATATATTCTTAAAATCTGAAAGTGATAAACCAAATATATTCTTAAAAATTAAAAGTGATAAACCAAATATATTCTTAAAAATTAAAAGTGATACACAGGTAAGGGTCTGGTTTTGAACATCTAGTACATATGTGTTCATCAAAGAAAATACTATAGTTTAAAAGGAAAAATAAAAATATTAGCTCTCAATAAAGTGGGCGATTATATATCTGGTGTTATGAGTTTCTGTGTCACGTAAAACATGAGGCAATTTCAAAGTCAAAAAAGTGTGGTGATAAAACATTTATATTTACTTTTACCTTTACTTTTACTTTTACTTTTACTTTTACTTTTACTTTGTGGGTAGGGACAGATCCTTAAACCACAAAATAAACGTCGTTGGCAAAATGGCCCCATCCGAAATGTTATCTTGTCTCCGGGTGCGGACCTAGCATATCACTACGAGGGCTACTCAAATTTCCTTAGGCTCCATTTCTTATACATAATTTGAATTTGAATTGGAATTGGAATTGGAATTCTATGGAATTGAATTGGAATGTTCAATTCAATTCCAATTCCTATGTTTAGTAAAATGAAATAGAATTCGAAAATTTTGTGCACACACACTGTACACAAAATACACACTCACACACACTTTACATAAAAATACACATACTATACACACACTGCACACTCTTCAGACGCTATACACAAATACACATGCTACAAACATTACACGCACTGCACACGCACTATACACAAAATACACACACTACACACATTTTACAAAAATGACCCACTCCACACATTATAAAAATACACACTGCACACAATATACACACACTACACACATTATACACAATATACCCACATTGCACACACTATATACAAAATACGCACACTATACAAAAAAACATACTCCACACATTGCACACTCTCACACACGCTATATACAAAATAAACATACTACATATACTATACACAAAATACACACACTGCACAAATTTTACAAAAATACACACATTATTCACAGACTGAAATTTCAAATTTCAAATTTGGTTAGGTTTTTCAGTTTTTCAATTTGATTCACCTTAAACTGTTAGGTAAACACATAGCAAGAAAATAATAATCATTAGTATAATAATCCTACAAATGAGTAACCTAATAGCTAAATACAACATTAGTCACCATTCACAATTCCTATAGTTGAAATAAGCAAGAATCATAAATTTGTCGTCTAAGTTTTCATCTAACTTCTTAGTTTTCATAATTATTAACCTAATTGCTACATACATACAACATTAGAAATATAGATTTTATTATATTACTATAAACGTCTCTACAATAACAAATGTAATAACACATCAAAGACAAGAATTGAACACAAAGAAACTTATAAAACTATTAATCAAACCATAGTTCATCATGTCAGTAACAAAAGGTTGGGAGAATAATTAATACTTTTAACAATTATACGAAAACAATAAATTTTTTTGAAAACCAATAAGATAAATTTTTATTAATTTTAAGAAGGTAAATGATACGAATCGGTCCAATGCCACAAGTAACCACCACCATGCGCCCGCGACGCAACCATTCCAAGCAGGGGCGGACCTACCAAGGGGCATGGGGTCCCCTCGAACCCCCAAACATTAATTTCTCTCTTTACTATATATTATACCTTTATACGATAATTAAATAACTACTGTCTCTAGAGTAGTTGGTTAGATATCCACTATTTAACCTTGAGATGTAGGGTTCAATTTTAAAATTTTGTATTTTTGCACAACTACAACACTTTCATGGATTATCGTATATTTCTCATTAGTTTTGTAGTACTAGTAATTTATTTATAGGGAGTATATATTTTGTATTTCTCCTACTAGATTTTATCATAGTTAGATTATTCAATTTTAGAATACTTAATTTATTTATCTAATTTTGATAGTTAATTCATTTCTCTCATTTTTATAGTTAATTCATTAGCAGGTACTAGTAATCTATGTTTTTTTTGTTTTTTTAACTAGCGATTTTGTGTAATTTTATTTATTTTTTTCATTTGTGTTAATATTGATGATAAGATCATAAAGTTATGCCCCATAAATATGATATTTTTCATATTATTTTATTTGTTCGATTCTCATAGTTTATTTTGTTCACTAGTAATGATACAACAATAATTTGGACCCCCAAGTGTTGGAATCTTGCGTCCGCCACTGATTCCAAGAGATATCTAGACTAGGGCTAATGCAGGTAAATTAATGGAATGAGTCGAGCGTAAGCATAAACTCAATTTTTGATTTTCTTTGTCATTTTTTTTCTAAATGGCAAGAGAAAATCGGATCGCATAGTTATTAAAGAAAACTCGGATCACATAAACTCTCTTTCTCAATATGTTAATTTGTGGATTTTCGATCCATTGACAAAATTATCATAAACTTCGATGATGAAGCAAATGAATAACAAAATATCGTCAGTGCATATAAAAATATATACCAAATTTTATGTTTCGTTTTTGTACAATAACAAAGAAGCACCAAGCAACATGCCACTGAGTCTTGAATTCTGCAGATATTATGAGATTTCTATACAGCGGCATATAACCTAACAACACAAGAAGCTTTAGATTACAGTTGTTATGTTTTTCTTTTCGTCTCTGACATAGTTCTAAACTTTACTGCCGATTTTGAGATCCGAGAAGGAAGCGTTTTGGTTAGTTTCTGCTTTGGGTGCAGCTTCTTTCTTCTCCGAGCCAAAGAAAGAGCAGCTCTGGAATGCGTCCAGACTGTTAGCTATCAGGCGGTTCAAACCACCGAGGCTATCGCTAAGAATTAGATCGTTGCTTTGGTATCTACACGAGGGTATGTCCAAGTCTAACGCTCCTAAAGAGTCGGGCTGTAGCATGGACACATCTTCAATTAGACATCATAGTAAAACTAACTGGGATCCTCTCTAAACCCAACTTATTAGAAGATAATAAGAGAGTAGAAAATACAAAATAAAATAAGAAAAGTGGATGGCCATTGAGACTAAACTGAGAAATAACATGGCAAAATATCATAAAAAGCTTACCCAATATATATCTGTGAGCCCAGAGAAATCCTTAGTGGAGTTTTCTATAGGATAATCAGATTCACATTCGTCCACAAGGTCTTCACAAGTGCAGTTGTTGTTAGTCACCATCTCTGCTCCAGGCAATTCCTGCAGGATGAGCAATTGTGTTACCACGAACCATTTTGAACAGGTTAGTGCTATTATTGTGTACAGTTAGCCTGATGGAACGGTGGTTCAAAATCAAACCTCAACTTCACTGCGAGATACAGAAGGTCTGATTATAGTAGGTTGTTTACAGGTGTCTTTGAAACCAGTCACACTTGCATTGTGGTTTTCACGAAAGAAAGCACTAGTTTTCTGGAAAGAAAAGGCATCACGTGTTTCTTCAGAATCAAAGATGGAAGGTGCATGAGATGCAAGGCCGTGCTGGTGGACTTTGGTTTGATGTTTAAAAATGTGAGCAGCAATTGCAGCATCAAAAGAGTCGCAACTGAATGGAATCTGCTGACAATTTAAACCTAGAGATCCTGGAAAGTCACTGCAGTTAGCATCTGTGTTTGGAGTTGACTCAGATAGCAGCTCTCCCATACTTATGTTCACAAGACTGTCAGCCCATTCCCCAGCAGACATGGGAATATCCTTCTGCGATAAAAATAGATTCCAGAATCATTAATTCAGCGTCATAGTTTACTTACAGTATGAACAGGCAGAATACAGATAGTTAAAAATTTGCAAGACTTCACTCCTAGTATAAGCATCCAAATCACGAGCAAGAAAGCATAACATGCAGACATACCGTGCTCTCAACTTGCCTAGTATGTATCAAATCTCCACTTGCATTTCTAGGTGATAATGCAACTGCAGTGCTATCCGAGTATCTTGAATTATTAACACTGGATACAGGGATATCACACGCAACTGTTATGGTTGGAGTAGATTCGGAGGGAGTCAGAGTGATAATTGGTTCAACAGAGGCAGTCTGGTAATCAGACGAACTGATTAGATTCTTAGTTTCAGCATTCTGCTTTCTTGCCTCATCAATTTTAGCATAGGAAAGTGCTTGAGCAGTTGCAGATTCAATCTCGGCTTTTGAAAACCAGCCATATCTTGCACAGCAAACAAAATCTGTTACACTATGTCCATTCGGCTAGTACAGTTCCTCAAGCAGAATGCTCAAATGACAAATCAAATCAAATCAAATGGATCATGCACAGTTTTTCTAAAGCTACCACAATTCCTCAGAGGGAGAAAGGGATAAAGAATACCTGAGGCGGAATACTGGAGGGCTTCCAATTAGGTAATATACATCAGTTGCACACAGAGTAGATTCCTTACTCCACTTCTGATACCCCACTAGGTTTTCTTTCTGTGCCCAGTAAGGAAAAAGCATTAGCTCTTGATCTACGTCTAACAACCTTGAGCTTCCCCATTTGCGATTGAGATGTTCCACCACAGATGATATTTTCTTCCGTGTACTCAAAGTAAGCTCCAGATAAGGGTTATGATGATTCTGCAAAATTAAATATAGTTTGGACTTTCTTAGTCATCTAATTGCTTGGAACCTTTGTTGACACTATTCAAAATGAACAGCAGTATCAAGAAGCAGATGCCTTTTAACTTTACCCTCTCCAAGTCTTTTTGAGTAAGTTCATCAATTGGAAACAACTGGAGCTTAAGTTTTGCAGGGTTCTGACTGTTGTCTTCATTGAGCGTGCTTCTTGCAGATGTTTGTAGAGAGCGTGCCATTTCCCCAACAAGTTGAGCATTACCCTGACCTGAAAATACATAATCAGATAGGCAATTTCAATTAGGTAATTTCTTATAATTCACACCCTTATATTACTAAATTCAGGAAAAAGACTACACAACCTGGTGTTTCCTGATATTCAGTCTCTTTATCAGTATCCACCCGTTCCAATTGTTCAGCAGCATCGGCCACCAATGAAACTCCAGCAATGGCAGCTTTCTCCCATCTTTTATATGCAGCAACTGATGCAAGGCCTGCAGAACAGATTTTGCAAAGTACATATGCAGTTAACAAATTGGAACAACTAAAGTTAAGGCAAAAACTAAGACATCAGGCCCATGGGCAATTCTCTGTCCAGAAATCTCACATCAAAAAGCTGCATGTACACAACAAGATCCAAGCATTGCACTGAGCTTATTAAACAGGAAACTGATATCTTATCATGCAAACTTCAAAATGTATAATTCTAGGAACAGAAAATAAGCCAAGTTACAGAGGCGTGTAAAAGCAAATAATCGCACAATTGGAATGATGAACAGTAGAAAATTAAGAGATCTAAAATGCAGATACCATTGTTGAAACTTGGAACCAATAAATATGTCAAGTTACCATTTTTCCGCCGATGTTTCACTGTCTTCACAGCAGCTTGGTCTCCTTTGCAGTTGGTCCGGCTCATTCCTATATTGGCATGGCGCTTAAACAAAGACCCCTTTCCAGTTCCAACTTTCGCAATGTTCTGGCTGTCAAGAAGAACCACTTTTACAGCACGGTTGTCATGCCCGGATGCTCTGACCAGATTTGTGATGTTTGGTACAGAAGTGTTATTTTCTCCAGTAGACAGTCGTTTTTTAGTATTCTTTTTCCGGTCCCTCAAAAGTTGGTTCTCCTGCATGGTAAAGTTTTGATCAATCAAAATTATTAGTCAAAACATATCCACATTCCACAATTTATTTCATAAACAAAGAAGGATCAACAGTCTTAAACTAACCAGAGTCTCCACAAATATCTTAAATCTTCTAGGTTTTAGATGAAGCTTAGAAGCTTTACAGCTGTATTTTTCCAACAATGACCACCTGCAACCAAAGTGGGCAGTTTGGAATTGAGAGAGAGAGAGATGGGTGACACAACCAGAAAAGAGAGATAGTAAATAAAAACCAAATAAAGCTCAGCCATGTGTCAAGGGAGGGGGTGCAAAAACAGCTCGAGGATTTCATGTAACAGAAATAGCATCTGCAGTTTGTTCATCCAGCAGAACTAAAGCACTTGTAATAAGCTTTGTTACATCATTCAGGATATGAAACATTAAGTATCATGCAGAGAACCAAAAATCGGTCGACAATCAGGAAAACTACTTCCTATTACACATTTAACTAAACATGTAAATTAACTTATTGTGAATGAAAATTGACACAATAAAGAGAAGTCCTCCAAAACCTGTTGGTATTTGTATGCACATAATGCGGAAAATAGACAACAAAAAATTCATATTTACCATCGAAGCATTGCAGTGTTAGTGTCTTTTGAGTCTTTGGCGTCAAGGCAAAGTTCTGGGCCTAGCAACTTGTTCATGCGCCTGACAAGTCGATAGTAGTAATGCCTGACCTGAAGGCCATCAATCAAAATGAGATGAAAAGGTGGATATGATATGAGTAACAGTCAAGATGTATTTCCACTAAGTCACCTGATCCTTGTTTTTGCTCTGGACACGTGAAGTGATTTTCTCAAAATTCTGCAAGAAAAAGCATTTCCATTGTCAGAATACATCAACTGGACAAAAACATTTATTTCCAAATCAATTTAGGTAGGTATCGTTTATTTGCCTTGCCAACTTGACGTAATGCAGCAAAAAAGCTTTCTTCTTCTTGACGGGTCCAAGCAGCCCATTGTCTTGTCAGTTTTTTCACTATACCAACAAAAGTCAATCAGTATAGGCATTTTCCTTTGATTATGTATCTAATAAGCTGAAAAAATGATTAAACAGTACCAGGCATCTGCGGACCAGCTTGCTCCTGTGAGGATGATGGCATGCCAGAATTCCCATCCTTATTTCCAAGATTATCAGGACAAAGACAAAGTTCACAGTCCAATGAAGCCGTTGTCACCATTTTAATATTTTTCTCATCACACAAATGCTAATCCTTCAAGCATCTTCAGATTGCGAGTCTAGTATGATACTTTTAATAACGCTGGTCGCAGAGGAAAGTGCCTGGTTGAAAGAAGGAAATGACAATTAAAATTGCTAATGGTGCAGATAGGAAAAACCGTGAGCAATCTAGACATGTATAACTTGTCAAAATATCAAATAATATATGCAATCAGAAATCCCACAAACCCAGAATCCACATAAATCCACCTCAAAATTCAAAATTCTTTCAATGCAAAGCATAATTAACTACTCAAACCTAGCTCACAAACATGAACCAACTCGAATTACAAAGAAATTGATCTTTTAAATGCTGACAGCAAATCCAATAACACCCACATCAAAATTGGTAACCCAATAGCAGTTGAATCAAGAATTGAACATCAACAAAGATTGAACTCAAGTATATTCATGATACAGAAGGAGCATATAGGGTTTCCACATTACATCCAAACAATCAATCAGTTAAAACAAGTTTCAAGAAGCAAAATTCAAATCACATAGCATCGAAAAAACAGAATTCGAACTTCAATTCAAGTCAGCGCATTACTGCAAACATACTCTACTCACCAATTCAATTCTAAAAACCTAAAATAGAATCAATAAAGAAACCCTAAGATCTATCACCCAAAATCACAAAAACCTCAGAAACCAAAATTCATACTGCTTCCAATGTGCATAAAACAAGAAAAGAAAAAAGCACAAAGAATCATGGGAGATTGCATAGCAACAAAGACCAAAAAGGATAAAGAAAAATAAAAATTAAAGGGAAAATGAAAACCGAGATGAAGGAGTTGAACTGCAGTTAAAGATTAAAATAATAGGAGAAGCCTTTGAACTTGGGAAGAAAAAATAGTAAAAAGAAATTAAAACAAGATATATACACACCACCTCTTTGATGGAATATTTATTAACTCATGGTTAATAACCATTGACAATAATATGTGATGCAATAAATATTACTATCAAATTTTTATTTTCATATTATGGCCTTATTTTTGGTATGTGGCATACCGATTTCACTTTTTATTCTTCTTTTTCATTTCATTATCTTACAAAATTAATATTGATATCATAAAAATAATGTGCCTTAATAAAATAATCAGAGTATTCATATTTATGTTTTTTACACAATTGTTGTAGGATGATAAAGTAAATAATTCGCAAAGTAGTTGTTGGAATCCTACGCCCGGTCAAAGAGTTTTGACCAAGAATAAATTTAACAAGATATTTAATTTTGTGAAATTAAATGATATAACGTCGATCTACGTTCGGAGTAGATGATCGTGATATATTCATTTCTCAAATCCAATTCTCAATGAGTGAGAAATAATGGATTAGAGTTGGGTAAAATTGCGAGCTAATTAAATAAGCTATGAGATAAGATTAATGAAGAAAGTTAATTATCTCACATAGTGATAACCTTATTAAACTAGTACTCCGTATTTAATAAGAAGAGTTATTACATGTAATAATTATAGTGGACTAAGATGGGTAGTAGAGCCCACGCACGCGCCGTCGCGAGCCTCGAGCCACGTGTCCTTGGACTTGGACTTGGACTTGGACTTGAACTTGGACTTGGCAATTGGTCTTTGGGCCTGGTCGTTGGGCTTGACCCGAGGCAGACCAACAACACTTCCACGTCAGCGAGTCAAGTGGGATGACAGCTTGCCAGTATGACGCAGTGAAACCAACGTGGCTGACA
Organism: Salvia splendens; assembly: GCF_004379255.2. NCBI lineage: Eukaryota > Viridiplantae > Streptophyta > Magnoliopsida > Lamiales > Lamiaceae > Salvia > Salvia splendens. The sequence continues at coordinate 25,067,857 of NC_056044.1, forward strand.
CTTGATAAAGCCCACATTGTAAGCGAACCTAGACGAACAGCATGTCTCGATACGTCCGTCCGAGATCAGCCTTTGCAGCTCCTGTAACGCCTTGTAACACCTGACGGTTACAGCCATCAAGGCTGTGTTGACCCCTACAGTGGACTAAGCCTATAAATAGGCTAGTCATTCAATGCATCTCTAAACTACACTCAAAGTAGCATCTGCCATTCATAAGCTCCCTCTCTCTTTTGTGCATTGTTCTTCTGTCGAAGCTCAGGCCTCGCCTTCATCCAGTTCGCCGGAGCTCTATTGATAGCAGTGTTGTTTCACCAGAGTCGAAGTCGTTTTATCTTTGGGGATGACACGCCAATCCAAGAAATTAATGGGGCGTATCTCGTCTTGTAGAAAGATGACTCATCGACTCAGCTAATTACATATTTACGATTATTGTTTCGATTATTGTAATTTTCATTTTAGCTTATTTTTCTGTATTCTTTCTTTTGGTTTGTATTACGGCATGCTAGTGTTTATCTCGTAATCCAGAAACCAATAATAGTAATTGGTAAATTCTGAAACTAGTGATATAAATCAAATTACAGAATGCAATTTAAAATCAAATTAACTAAATATACTAGGACAGTATAAAATAAAATAGAAGAATGGTTGGGTAAAATAATTCCCAAAAGTTGAAATACAAATTGGTGTTCATTTCAAAATTACGTACGGTTTCAACTCCTAAAATCATTTGAAAACAATAGTGAGTTGATTTACTCCGTCACTTTAAATTTTCATTGTCTACATATAAATAAGGCTATGTACGACTATTACTATTACTGGATCTTTTTCCCAGATTAAATCGTTTGAACTCAAATAGAATGTTTTATACTCCCTCCGTACTCAAAAAATAAAAACATTTGAAACGACACGAGTTTTAATGCACAATTGGAAAAGTAAATGAGAAAAATTGGTAAAGTAAGATAGAAGAAAATAAAAATGAGTAAAGTAAGAGAGAGGAAGAGAAAAAGTAATGAAAGCAGAGTTACTGGATTATGGGGGCATATCCTAAAATAAAAAGATTATAAAATTTCTATTTTTAAAGAATGAGTTAAAATGGAAATAGTTGCTATTTTTAAAAAACGGGGAGTAGTATTACTATTGTCAAAGAGATAGGCTCCACAATATTGCTCATTTCTTCAAAAATAATTATCTACAATAATGAATCTCACTGCTAATTTTGTACGTCGAGTGATAAATTTCTTACTATCATATCGAATTATTCTAATTGCGCAGGGTAAATAAATACGGATTATAAATATTTTTTAATTCTAACAAGTAGTTGAAATTAATAAGTGGTAGTATTTGTAATTTATGAGACGCTCAAATTTCGGCTAAAAAGAAATTTGTACTACTCCTGTTTATTAGTAAATTGCATAAATAGTCACCAACTTTATTGTTTTGTGATCTCAACTTTGCACTTTGCATTTTTCATGTAGTAATTTTGGTATCTAAAATCATAAAGGACGTACATTTCAACATAATATCGTGTAAGATGGAGTATGAAACAACTAAATAGTTTGGAGGTATTTTAATAAAAATATTTGAAATATGTAATGTACAAAATACCTCAAATGCTATATATTATTGCTTTTCATTCAACATTCGCAGTGAAACTATATATAATAACCATATCATAAGTTGAAACTTGAAATATTAATGGCATGTGACTCACAGTGCAACAAATTTAGGTTATTGACTTAGAGAGGTTTATAAAGCAATTATTTAGTACTAGTATTTGTATAAATTGTTCTTTTAATGGCACATGCCTTCTCATAAAACTGTCACATGCTAAAAGAAGTCGGTGGAGAAAAAAAAAACACTAATTGATACTCCCTGGTCCATTTGTTCAATAAGAGCATCTCCAATGGCGGCGAGCGGACATACTAGCTGATTCCCGGCGCTGGCCGGTCCGCTCGCCGAACCATTGAAACCGGCGAGCGCCATTTCGGCAAAAAATTGGCGACCCGACGCCGATTTTCGGGTGCTGGCCGATCAGCTCGCCGGTCGGCTGGCCGCCATTGCAGGCTCCCGATCGGCGAGCGATCGGCCAGCTCAATTTTTTTTTAAAAAAAATATTTTCGAAACACTATATATACGCAATTTGCACGTCATTTTCATTCGCACAACTTGTTTTAACGAGTTTTCTCTCCATCTTAATTTCTGTACAAGAGCAACAACGTGAAATGAGTGACGCGGATGGTAGTAGTGGTGGTAGTGGTGGTGATGATGAGGAGTACGAACGACAAATGAATGAAGAGTTGGAGGCCTATACGTCCCGTGAGATAAACCGGTTGATACAAAGGGCCTTGCAGCCAGCGATACCTCGACCTCCACCCGTTGTCCACCGACGAGCAGTGATTGATTGGGATCACGTAGCTGCACATCAGCGGCTATATGAAGACTACTTTGCGGAGGAGCCGCGGTTTGGGGCGCCTCTTTTCAGGCGGCGTTTTAGGATGCGTAGGGCAGTGTTTATGCGTATCGTTGATGCTTTGGAGCGTCGATATTTGTGTTTTCGGTTCAAGTACGATGCGGCTGGCAGACCTGGCCACACACCTATACAAAAGTGCACTGCGGCAATCAGGCAGTTGGCCTACGGAGGCGCGGCAGACATGTGGGACGAGTACCTCCACATCGGTGAGACGACTGCCCTGGTTTGTCTGAAGTATTTCTGTCAGGGCGTCATTGAAATATTCCGTGATCAGTATCTTCGAAGCCCTACCCCTGAAGAGTGTCAGGATCTAATGCAGATGCACGGGGAGAAGCATGGGCTCCCCGGGAAGTTGGGCAGCATAGATTGTATGCATTGGGAGTGGAAGAACTGCCCCGCTGCCTGGAAAAGGGTTCTACACGACCGGCTACAAGGGAAAGAATCCCACGATGATCCTCGAGGCAGTAGCTGATTACCGGCTGTGGATTGACATGCATATTTTGGGGTAGCCGGGTCGAACAACGACCTTAACGACCTCAACTCGTCGCCCCTTTTCAACGAGCAGTGCCAGGGTGTCGGTCCGGTCATCAGTTTTATCGCCAACGGGAACCAGCATGATATGGGCTACTACTTGGCGGATGAGATATACCCTAGGTGGCCCGTCTTTGTGAAGACGATCAGATGCGCATCAGATGAGAGGAAGACCTACTTTGCTGAACGGCAGGAGTCGGCGCGCAAGGACGTGGAGCGCGCATTTGGTGTGCTCCAGTCTCGATGGGCGGCAATTAGGGGTCCAACGCGTTTGTGGCATGTCGACTGCATTGCTGATATAATGTACGTCTGTATTATCCTGTACAACATGATTGTCGAAGATGAAGGTTTACAACTGACTAGTTGGGCCAATGACGATGCTAATGAAGCCGGCCCAAGCCACGGCGTGGCCGCCCCCAACGTACGAAGGGGGGTACCTCACGATGAAGTCGGCCGCCTCAAGGCACATGCCGACATGCGCCAAGTGGATGCTCATATTTGACACCAAAAGGATTTAATTGAAGAGTTGTGGGCGCGGAGGACTGCACGTCGTTAGATTTTTTTTAATTAATGTAATTTTTTTAATTAATGTACTTTTTTTAATTTAAATATTATTATTGAATTTTCCCGTATCTGTGTCGTAAATTTAATTTCATATTTTGTGTGATTGTTAATTATTTATTTTTTATAATTTTGTTTATTGTGGCTAGCCTATTGCTAGTCTATTGTTTGTCTGATTGTTGTCCTGATGATGTGACAGAAGGAGTTTTTAGTGCTGATGATGTGGCAGGAGGAGTTTGTGGCTAGCCTATGGCTGGCCTAATAAACTTTTCATTTTGACATTTTCATCCGTCCATTAATAAATTTTTCATTTATTAATATAACCACAAATCAACAAAGATTGTGCCCTTGTATGAAAATAATTTAATGTGCTAATACGATGTGGTTGCAACGAACAATATGCATTTATAAGGGAGCACTAGGGCGCATCCTTAATTAGAGTCACAACGTACTTCCAATCTCGTGCTGCTAAGCGGCACGAAACATGCAATATTATAAACACTCAACACAATATACATTTGTGAAGCTGTAAATTGATTTCCGTAGATTGCATTTTAGTTATTCGCAGATTGAATTATATATTGTTAGTTTCTGCATTATAAACAAAAAATATCTACGATGCAAATACACTATATATAAATGCAATTCGTCTATATATATATAATGCAATTAAATAGTTTATGTCTAAAATGCAACACTCAACAATAAAAAATGCAATTTGCGTATAACTAAAATGTAATCTGCGGAAATCCATCTGCAACTTTCATAAATGCATACTTATGGATTATTTTAGTGTTTATAATATTGCATATTTCGTGCTAAGTGGTAGCACGAGATTATAATATATTGCAATTTTAAAATTAGTTATTTTATAAGCATATCGCCTTTGTATCCCTAATAAAGATTTTTTTAATCATCTATAGTCACAAAATAATAAATATTCATAAAACCGATTAACCTGAAAATTTCACACTAACCAAAATTTATCTAAATATAGTGTTTTTGATGATTACCCCAAAAAATAGAGAATCGTTTTGATTGGATCACAAGTAGTATTTGGAGAGATTCTTAGGAAAAAGATGGGCTTTTCTCACGCCGTCGGCGTCGTCGGAGTTCTGATTCTCGCACACGCTGCCTACTCCACTATTCAGTGTGCGTATTCAAGTCGCTCAAAATCTTTGCTTTCAATAAATCTGAATACTCTTTCTGATTTTTTTGATCTATTTTTTCAGATAGATCTTTGCTCAAGATTACTGAAGAGCAGTTCACGGGGCCACCGATCACTGTAATTTCCTCTATTACACCTCACCATATGCGTATTTATATGCATATAATTCGTTTATTGCCACTAATTAGGTTTGTAATTTCGATTAATTTACAGGTAGTTGTGGAGTTGGTTGCAGGATTGTTTTTCTGTTTGTGGGCTGCTTTAACTGTTCCCGGCAAGTTCTTGTCGATTCTCCCTCAATCTGACGAGAACAGGTTTCTTTTCCCATTGATATTTTTTTTTGTTGCTGGTGTTGCATCTGAAGAATAATGTATGTGATGATTTATAGTAGTACTATAATTTTGGGATTAGGTTGAATTGCACTTGGTCTGTTGATGCAATGTGTGAGGTATTGGGGTGTTTGGTTGGGCTGAGAAAATAGTAGACGTACAGCATTTGGGGAAAATCGGGTTTATGTGGGTGTTTACACTAAAGATTACGTAAATGTACCCATTTTGTTATCTATTCCATAAATGGGAAAAACGCCAACCACATTGGCGTGTCTTTAAGTAAAAACGCCAATAGTAATGGCGTGTTTTCAGGTAAATACGCCAACGTAGTTGGCGTTTTATACTTGTGTCGTATTTTGGGCGTATTCTCTCCGATTGCAATTACGATAAAAAACGCCAACTTGGTTGGCGTGTATAAATAAAAAAACGCATTTGTAATTGGCGTGTTATCGTTGTTGAAACGACGAACATATTGGCGTTTTCCTAAAAGACGCCAACACGATTGGCGTATTTACTAAATCATTAGAAACGCCAACCTGAGTGGCGTGTTTACTCAGGGTCATATAGCAGGCGTTCCTCCCCCAAATCGCGAAAATCTCACCATACACACCCTTCGCGATTTCTCCAGCGTCGCGCCTCCTCTCCGTGATTTCGGCCTACATTCATCAATCGGTGCTATTCTCCCCCAAATTCATCTATTTTATTCGGTTAGTATGCTTACCTTTTACATTATTAGAGTAATTGGTGGATAGCTAGGGTTTGTAATGGGTTGTGAATTGAGTAGAAATATTATGCATTTTAGATTGGTTGAATGATATTATTGTTGATTATTATGTTGAATTGTTTGGGTTTAAGTTAATTTGTGTATAAATTTGATTATAAACCTAAACCCTAGGGTTGTTATAGCTAAAAAATTGGGCAAATTGTTTTGGTTTATGTGGGTTTTGGTTGATGTATGTTGATTAGTTTAGATTGTTAAATTTGTTTATATTGTTAGGTTTGTCAAATTGAAATTGGACAAATTGAAAATGTTAGGTTAGGCAAAATTGAAATTGGTAGGTTGGGCGAATTGTTAATTGAAATTGTTAATTTTGTGTAGGTGAATTGGTTTATGATTTTGAATGTGCAATGTTGTGTAAGTGAATTATTTGATGTTGGTGTTCAATTTTGTGATATTGGATTAAATTGTATCTAATTATTGAAATGGTTTATGGTTGGTTATTGTTGAATTTGGATTATGAATTTGGATTAAATGTTATGGTTGGTTATTGTTGAATTTGGATTATGTAGGTAAATTATGGCATCATCTTCAACCTTTCGTCGTCGGCTTGCATGTGGTCCTGCGGATCCATCTGTATTATATTTTCAGAGACAACACGTCTCTAACAATATATGGGCAGGAGTTCCATCCGAATATGTACGCTGCCGACGATATGAAGGAATAATTTGGGATGTTCCCATCCATCAATATGTCTTGGCAATAATGGACCAGATGGGGTTTGGGGGTATATTAAGGTGTGGTAAACCAAAAGACATTGACCACCATCTTATCACAGCTCTGATTGAACGTTGGAGGCCAGAGACTCACACGTTTCACTTTCCAGTCGGTGAAGCGACTGTGACACTGGAAGACGTCGAGGTCTTATGGGGCCTGAAAGTTGATGGAGAGGCTCTGACAGCTTACATCCCCCGACGGAAGCGGGACATTGGATGGACAGGTGTTTGGATTTTCTAGGATTCATACCGGACGCATCCGAGTTGAAGGAAATGGCTTTTAAGCAGACGAGCTTATCGCGCCAATTGAGGATTGAGCTGTCTGGTGACCACGAACAGTACATATATACTCAGCGGGCTCGTATATATTGTCTGCTATTACTTGGTGGTCTGATGATCCCCAACGCCTCCGGAAATAAAATTCCGTTCTTCTACCTACACTTTTTCATGGATATAGAACGGTGTTCTACATATAGCTGGGGTGGGGCGACGCTTGCTTGCTTGTACCACAATTTGTGTGAAGCGGCCGTTGCTAAGAGGACGGATGTAGGGGGAGCCTTAACTCTATTACAACTTTGGGCTTGGGAGAGAATCCCAAATATTAGACCGAGGATGCTAGATCCCGTGCATACAGACTATCTACCATGTGCAAGCGCGTAAGTTGTTCATTTATTCATTTTTGAAACTTAATGTTCATCAATTTTTGTGTTCTTCGCTCATAATTTAAATTTTTTAGATGGAATGGCCCGGCGTCATATGTAAAAGCACCCGGACATTGTATTGAAAATTTCCGAGATCAGTTCTCCATGATGCATCCTAATCAGGTACTTCATATATTTATAAAATGTTTTTGGTTTTTTGTTTTTTGTTTTTATGGAAATTATTTTGAAAAATTTGTATCACATGTAGTTTATTTGGAGGCCTTATCTCCACCGGGAGTTGCCGGAAAGTTGTGATGCCGGTCGTCCTATATGGATGTCAATAACAACGCTTATTTGTTGGAATCTGGCTGAGCCACACCTGCCACACCGAGTGTTGCGCCAATTCGGGATTGTCCAACCGTATATCCCGGATCTCCCCCGGTTCCACGGTTCTGATTTTTTGAAACAGGATCGCCGTGGAAAATCTGGTCGAAATTGGGTTCAATGGCACGCCAATTATATACAGGAGTGGGACAACAGGCACTTTACGATATGGACTGATCTGGAGGACAGTACTAAACCTGTTGCAACGGAAGAATATATGAATTGGTTTCGCCAGATCACTGTGGTGTATTTAACCAAACCCGGCGTGCATGCTGAAGAGGGATTCCACGAAACGGCATCTTCTCATAACTTTACGGTACATTATTTATACTTAACTAAACCCTGATTACTTATTTAAATTCATATTATGATATGTACTTAACTTTGAAAAATTGTAGGTGGAGACGCTTCACAAAATACGCCACTTTCTAAGTGGCCGAGGTGCGACAGGACATTTCTGTCCGGATATGGAAACCATTTCGAGGATGGTTGAAGAAGGACTGCAGATATCCGGGGAGCCTCAGCTGATGGACTACCCTCATTCGCAGCGCTCTGCAATGGACGTGGACGTACCCATAAGGCAAAAGGCAAAACGACGAACCAAGCAGAAAACCGTCCGCGGAGAGTCGTCATCTCAGTTCGTACACAACTCCGATGACGATTTTGAGGAACCACCTCCACCGAGCTCTGCACTTCGAGGCCGTCATTCTATTAGCCATACCGGTGGTACCGGAGAAGATATTGGCCTCAGTGATGTCCCCGCTTCTCCACCGCGGTCGTCTGTGCAGGAGGATCTTGAGAACGCTGTTGTTCAAGATACTCCTCCCTCAAGGATCCCTAGATCTACATCCAATATTGGGAAGGGGATACGACGTCTGTTTATGCGGAAAAGTCGTGACGATTGAACTAATTTGAACTCTTGATATTAGTGTAATTTGATATTGATGTTTTTTCATTTGATTTGAACTCATTGATTTTAAGTCTTTATGATTAAGTCTTTGGATGTCTGAATTATTATTTCCTAGTAGAAATGAAAATGAAAACAGGCAAATAAAGAGATATTGGCGTTTTGTGAAAATTTGGTAATGTAAGTCTTTGTGAAAAACGCCAATGTTATTGGCGTTTATAAGTTAGAAGAAATTTTGCTAGTTTTTTTTCACGACGGTTCTGAACGAACACGCCAATCCAGTTGGCGTGTTCATTAAAAACGCCAACAGGAATGGCGTTTTTAAGTTAGTTTTTATTTTGCCCGTTTTTTCTACAACGAATGCGGACATTCTGAACAAACACGCCATTCCCGTTGGCGTTTTTAATAAACACGCCATTCAGGTTGGCGTGTTATTTAAAAACGCCAATGACATTGGCGTTTTTAAGATAGTTTTTATTTTGCTCGTTTTTTCTACGCCGAAAGCGGACATTCTGAACAAACACGCCAGTCCCTTTGGCGTGTTTCAGCAATAACACGCCATTCCCGTTGGCGTTTTAAAGTGAAAAGACGCCAATTAAGTTGGCGTCTCTTTAAACACGCCACTCACATCGGCGTTTTCTATAAAAAACGCTGCCGCTGTTAGCGTTTTTAATCATTTCATCATTATTCAATATATAAGTACATACAAATATTACCCTATACATTAGTCCAAATCTTGCTAAATACAGAAATCCAATATTACACAATGCATACGTTCAATTGTCTCGCCTTTTCCGCGTAAAAAAGCTACGGATCCCCTTCCCGATTCTGGCGGTTGAGAGTCTAGACGGAGGAGTCTCTCGCACAACGACATTCTCTAAATCAACCCCAAAATATTCGTCTCGCACAGAAGACCGAGGTGGAGAATGTGGGACATCACTGAGACCGATGTGTTCGCCTGTACCACCAGTGTGGCTGACAGAATGACGACCTCGAACTGCAGATCTTGGTGGAGGTGGAGGCATAAAATCGTGATCGACATCATCAGTGTGGCTGACAGAATGACGACCTCGAACTGCAGATCTTGGTGGAGGTGGAGGCATAAAATCGTGATCGACATCATCAGTGTGACTGACAGAATGACGACCTCGAACTGCATATCTTGGTGGAGGTGGAGACAAAGAATCGTCAGCGGCATCATCTATCAACTGAGTATCCATCCTTGGTGGAGGTGGAGGCATAAAATCGTCAGCGGCATCATCTACCAACTGATTATCAGCATTCGGGCAGTTGCGCCTGTCGTGACCTGGTTGACGGCAATGTTTACATCGGCGTCGGGCTCGTGGCTGATCAGCTTCACGGACATCCATCTGATTAGGAATCCTAGTAGTACGGTATCGACCGCGACTTTTAGGCATTAACTGAGCTCGTGAACATTGCAAAGTCCATTCAGGCACGACCCAATAATCTTGGTGTCTGGGTGGATTGAACACCGTAGAATATTGGTGTACCCAAACACTTGTGCGGTATACGGGATCAACAAGCGACAGCATGTTGTCATTTCTAAAACGAGCAACTGCCGCTGCATGTGAACATGGAAGTCTCCACATCTGCCACTTTTGACATTTGCAGTGCGACTCCAAGTACTTTACCTTCCACTTATTAGCGCCCTTTCCACCAATTCGACGCTTTGTTCGAACCACATAATGCCCTGCAATTGTGTTCGGTGCTCTCACATTATGTAATTGACCTTTTGCATCATTTTTGCACACCTTTTCATGCGCCCACGGGGTAAGTGGTGTGGCACACTGTGTTGATGCAATTGACCGGTCATTGAACCATTCTATTGTCCTCCAGAATATCATATCAATGCAAGCTTTAATTGGGAGTTGTCTTGCGCCTCTCAACACATTGTTGTAAGATTCCACCATATTAGTGGAAACCTCACCCCATCTTTTGTGTTTGTCATACGCCAGATTCCATTTTTCTAACTCCACGGCATCAAGGTACTGCAAAGCCTCGTTGTTGACGTTTCGAAGTAAACGACGTCTGATCTTAAACTTGCGCTTCTTGGTAGCAATACCAATTTTCCAAACAAGTCTTTTGACCATGATACCTTTGTGATTCTGCAAAACATTCTTTCTAACATGTACCAAGCAAAATCTGTGATGACCCACATTGGGTTCTTCTTTCCATATGAGAGAATTCATTGCATCTATGATTCCCACATGCCTATCAGATATGACACATATTTCATGCTTTGCTACATGAAGTCTAATGCGTTCCATAAACCAATTCCAACTTTCTTTGGTTTCCTCATCAACAATGGCATATGCAACAGGCAAACATTTCTTATTAGCATCAAATCCAACGGCAATAAGAATTTTACCTCGACATTGTCCACGTAGATGAGTTCCATCAACCGTTAAAACTGGTTTGCATAGTTGAAAAGCCTCCACAGCTGGTCCAAAAGCCCAGAATACGTACTTGAATACCTTGTTCATACCATTGCTTAATATGTCATCGTGCATCCATTCCACAATTGTGCCAGGATTTTGTCTTTGCACTTCATTCAAATAAGCTGGTAAAACTTTGAACGACCACTCCCATCCACCGTATACAAGCTCAATCGCTGTCCTCCGAGCATACCATGCTTTCTTGTAACTAACTTTGACATGAAATCTATTTTCAATATCCGCCACAATTGCTTTTACCTTGTAGCAAGGATCGTTTTCTATCTAATGGCGAACACTCAACGCTATCATACCCGACGAAAGATTAGCGTGGCCATTATAGTTACAATCCCCCATGCAAGTATGAGCAGTGCTGAACACTCTAATTTGCCAGTGTTCATCATGCTTCCTCAGTGTTGCTCGGCACTCCCACAAACATTTAGGTAAGGACGTATCTTTCGGATTTCCTTGTGGCCACTTACAAACTGCATGCCATCTCTTTCCTTTACTTTCAACAACTGTATATTGTCGGATTTTTTCCAAATGCCAATGAGTCACAGCTGCCTTCAATTCCAACTTCGTTCTAAATTTAGTATGCAAACCGACATTGGTAGGATCTTTTTCACTCCAATAATGCACACTGGGATCATCACGCTCAAAGTTTTTGGGATCAAAACTATCATATGGACCTGGTAAGGTGCGAAAGTAGTTGATTCCAGGCTGTGGGAACTGTGGAACTACTCTTCCTCCAACTGCCCTTCCACCAACTGATGTTTCTCCAACTGCTGTTTCTCCAAGTGGAATGGATGGTCTTGAAGCAACAAATTGTTCATCATCCGACGGATCACCATCTGAGTCTGTACTAACCGTGTCGGAATCTTCAGAATAATAAGGTGATTGTGGATCAAGAAAGTCGGCTTTATCAGGACCTATTATGTCCTCAACCACATCACAATTGTCACGTTCCCCTAAATGCACGCCTCCAGCTTCAAAATCTTGTGTTGCAGCTAAATATGGTTCTTGGGCTCTTGTAGACGTACCAACATCAAAATCTTGTGTTGCAGCAAAATATGGTTCTTGGGCTCTCGTAGACGTACCAACATCAAAATCTTGTGTTGCAGCAAAATATGGTTCTTGGGCTCTCGTAGATGTACCAGCATCATAACTTATGACATGATGACTATGATGTTGAGTAATTGCCGAATACTCAACATATAATTCAATTACACCTCCAATAACCATATTCTCACTAAACATTAGTTGCATGCATACTTCTTCTAGTTGAACACCTATAAACGTGACTCCGGATCCAAAGCATATAGTACGTTTCCATATTATTTGAATATTGTTTTCATATATGCTTATCCCCATCCTTTCACAAATTTTTTCCACAAGCTCATCGTACGAAATTGTTTCATCCAACATAATGAATCCTTTAGCAAAAGGAGGATCATACGAAATAACTGCTCCGGGAATTATCTTTCCACCCCAATATAAATTGACACACCACGTCATACTATCTGCAATAATGTAAAACACAAATAAATATGTATTATTTTTACATTCATCATTATGTAGAGTCAGCCAAACACTTGACAAAATAATTCTATTAAATACACTACAATATATATTATCATAACAATCCATTAAATATTGGTAACAAAATTAGGTCACAACAATCCATCAAAATATTTCTATTAAAATATATACTATCATAATAATCCATCAAAATATTAGTGTGCCCATAACAATTGGTCAAACTATTATATTAATTACACTACAATATATATTATCACAACAATCAATCAAATATTGGAAGACTAATGTTTAGAAGAATGAGTCTAAAATTTGATATACTAACCGATTAGAAGGACTAATGTTTGGAAGAATTAGCCAAATTCAAAATATCCACGCTTAAATCCACCACCGGGTCGACCCGAGAGAAAGGTTTTTCTGCCTTGGGAAGGGTTTTCACGTTTTGGGGAGGGAAAGTGTTTAGGGTCGCGATGTTGGGGGAGATCTGATAAGTATATGGCTCAACAGAAACACGCCGACCGAAATGGCGTTTTTAAGTTTAACACGCCATCCTTATTGGCGTTTCTATAGTAAATACGCCAACTTCAATGGCGTTTTAATAAGTAAACACGCCAGCTATATTGGCGTTTTATCCTAAAACACGCCAATTAAGTTGGCGTTTTTAAATGGCTGTATTTTGTGAAAATACACCTAAAATACGACGCGATAATAAAACGCCAATGGTGTTGGCGTATTTATAAATAGAAACGCCAATGTGGTTGGCGTTTTTCCCATTTATGGAATAGATAACAAAATGGGTACATTTACGTAATCTTTAGTGTGAACTCCCCCATAAACCCGATTTTCCCCAGCATTTGTCACTGATAGTTTGTCACAAGACTAGAGATGTATTGATGGAGATTGGTAGGATATAGCTCCTTAAGAATAGTATTTCAGACTCTTCATGTAAGCATATCATGTCTGACTCTGTGAATGAACATAAATATAGATGAAGACGTCATGTCCAATCAAAGTATTTCATTCCCCATCTATGTGCTCTCCACTAAGATGTTAGTAGTATACACCAAAAGAGGCTTAATGCATGGGAAGTGTGTAATGCACCCATTTAGAAAACCTACATTTTGCCTGTGGGCTGGAGATAGAAAGTGATAGAATTGAAGGTTGGATGTGCTTTATGGAGGAAACTGTCCCATAGCTTTGCTATCTTTTGACCTTTATATGTCCAAATGGTAATTAGAAGGAACATATGCATAACAGGGTAAGAGTATGTCAACGAATATCATTCCATTAATTTTCTTTTTATTTACTTGAGTTATGAAAGATGAAAAGCTTTATCTTTCATGCATTAACTAGTCCTTCATGAGATTTTATTACAGGAAACTTCCCTTTTTGAATCTGAACATGCTTGAGCCTACTAACACACCGTTCTTTGACTTCTTTCCCTGTCCAAGCAGGGTAGTTGCCTTGCCTTTCAATCTGGATTTCATGATCTTCAATCATCGTGGAAAAGCTTTTTCTTTGGGTATCGATATGAAGATAAAGTAATCATATTAGAGGCACCATTGCATTTGGTTCATTAGTGAGATCTAGGGATCAAAAATAACCAAAAACAGATGTTACTTTTATTGAAACAAGAAGGTATTGGTTTCATCTTGGTGAGATGAAACAAGGATGTTTGTTTGCTAGTAGTAGTCAAGTGCAAAGTTAGAATCTTTTTTAGGGGCGTGTGCTGGTCTCATTCTTTTATGGCATTTGTTTGTCTTATGTTTTATAGATAGCTTGAGCCTTGAGCAGATTCTATCTTACAGAAATTTTCTTCACAGAAGATGAATAAAGTAATTTTTTGGTTACATTACATAGATTGCATTATCGATGCCAAAATCTAAAAACTCTTTGATGAAAAAGTATTTACTCACTACTGATTTATTGTATGTTTACTAATACTCTGTACTTTATTGAAATATAACAAGGTTATTTTAGTCATCGGGAATTTGTTTAAATGATATTATCAACAGCAATGTACTATGGGAATTTGTGTATTACAGGTGGGACAAGTATTCCATCATAATTGAGTTATTTTTCTATTTATAGGTGTTTTTTTACCATAATTAAGTCATTTTAATGTATGATACTTCATCCGTCTGAAAAATAGTTCACTTTTGTCAGTATAGTTCATCCATCAAAATTAATCCATCTTCATTTTTATTAAGTATTTAAGTTTTATTTCTAATTTGTCTCGATTAGTCAATTTCACATCACAAATTAAGTTGCTCAACTTAACCTTGCACTAATCAGTACATTTGTGCCTTGTGCAACCAATTACAAGATGCCAACCACCTAAAAACGCATTCTGAAATTAGCCTAAATACCGATTAACAAATCAGACTCAAAGGAGAAAAAGCAAAAATTAAAATTAAAATTAAAATTAAAATAAAAAATGGAAAGGAGATTGCAAACAGTTGCCATAACTCGTCATAAAGAGGGCCAGGTTGGCAGTTAGCCATTGCCATAAACGCAATTGCGACATCACTCATGCTACATTCATGCACCCTTTTGGCTTGTAGTTCAAAGTCAGTGTTCCTTCACTTCTTAAATGCTTCATGTCGAAGGAAGTCCACGAACATTCTCTCGAGAGCACCACATCGACATGGCTGTCTCCTCCTCCTCCTCGCCCCGTTCCTTTCAGCCCCCGCCAATAGGGCCCTCGTGATTGTTTTATCTCTCACCAATCATTTTTTAAATACGTCTGCAGCTGAATGCATGCTGAAGAAGAAAAAGAGCATAAGTGAATCCTGTCAATGTTAGAACAGTAGAGCTGCTCCTGATATTTGGGCAATTAAATAGATAAGGAATTTCTGTTGATGTGAAACCAAAACTTGATCAACACAAACATGTCTCTTCCACTGGCAACATACATACCCATCTTGTTTCTTTCAAAAGCACGAGCTTGGTTCTAGCAACCTCTTTAAAGGAAACAATGATAATAATAATAATATTAAGAGTTGCTGGTACCCATACATCCATACCTACTCAACTTCCAAGTATATATTTCCTACCAAAGTTCCTTTGATAAATCATGCAAGGGTTTGAAACCAAACAGTCAGCCTATCAACTAGTAAAAAGCCAAGAATGCAGAGGAGCAAGAATGAGAAGGGAAAATATTCGAGGCTCGGGTGCAGAAATAATATCTTAATTGCGAGGGTCAAATATTTCATAAAGAAAGTGCCCAAGTATTTGAGTTGTTACCTCATCAGTAGGGACATAAGGTCTTGGATGACTAGTTGTGGCACCAAGAGCGGTCATTTCTCAGTCGTGACTTGTGGCAATGGTGAGTCGAAGAAGTTCCTGGTGGGGTTGCACTTGCTTTCATATCCTCCTTTTGTCAGGTTGCTGGAAGCGGCAGAAAGAGAATTTGGATTTGAACAAAAGGGTGTATTAACTTTACCTTGTGAAGCAAGTGAGCTGCTACAAATGTTATCTCATGTCTGAAGATAATATCATGATCATGCAATTGCATATTTATCGTGTACTGTAACTTAGACACACTTTATCACCACAATTCATTTGCTTTAAAGCATCCAGCATACGTAATATACAGTTACATTGACTAACAAAGAAATGAGAAACCAATGAGAAACCTGAAGTTCACAAATAAGAACAAACATATGGGTTACTGGATTAGCAGTGTTGTTGCCTGATTAAACAAAGTACATAATTCCAGGACTTGATAATCAATCAGTTGTTGTCTTGAGAAAATTTACTATAGCTTTTAACTCTCGGAGTTCACAATATTAGCGTTTTTTTATCAACAAACTCAATGTTGTGAAATTCCAAAAGCAGCTTCGAGTGTAATCCTCAAGAACAAGGCCACCAAACTCCCAAAAGGAGAACAGACCACATATTAATCCTCACAAGCGCCAAATCGAAGAAACAGAATGCAAAACAGAGGGAGACCAGAAAGCATAAATATTTCAAATGGAAATAAACAAAATAAATCTAGCCTGCCCAGATGACCATATCATCTTACATATAGAGAATGGGGAAACGTCATCTAAGAGTGCCATAGAAGTTTACAGATATGGCACAACAGAATGACATCTAACTCAAAGTTCCAAACAAATCATGATATGATTGCACTGAAAAGCACCATTCACATGGTAATAATCCTACTGTAGGAGTTACGTAAAATTGGTAATGTACCTGGTACCTACTCAGTTAAATAGAATGTCCATATCATGACAAAATATGCTTTTTAAGTTGCCATGTGTTGCTTGTTGAAACTTGAAATGAATGTTATCAAACACTACCTCGTCTCTTAAAAATATAAACTATTTCCATTTTGAACCGCCCCTTAAAATAGAAAATTCTAAATTTTCTATTTTAGGAAGTGGACCTCACAATCCACTAACTCTATTTTCACTACCTTTTCTCTTCATCTCTCTTACTTACTCATTTTTCTCCCCCTCTCTCTTACTTCACCAATGCTTATTTCTTATTTTACCAATTGTGTATTAAAACTCATGCCGTTTCAAAAGTTTCTATATTTCAAAGACGGATGTAGTAGTAATATTTATTGTTTAGAGTACTCAAATGTAGAGTTTAAATATTAGTAGTTCATTGTATGCCTTACCAGAAGAAACAAATACAGGTATTCTACGCAACAAAAAGGCAAAACTCCATACAATCCAAGCTCTCAGCACTTAGCCTTTGAGTAAATCTATAGCACTAACTAATGTTTTGGAGAGAGATAAATGGAGATGTAAATGTGCTACCAAATACAATGTAACTGTAAATGTATATGCATATGTAGATGTGTGTGTGCACAGAGAGAGATAAATGGAGACACAGAGAATGAATAAAATGATACAATCAAATTCATGAAAAAATAATGTCAATGACGAGAAATTTGGAAGGGACCTGAAATATCTCGAATATGTCTTAATCTGGGTTCCGTTCCTAAATGGATTACCACCAAATAGAAAATCACAAACTACTGTATGTTTGAGTTTGACAAACCTAATCAACTGCTATTTTCTTGAACATTAGCCAATCATTGTCATTCAAGAAACTACACATTTACTACTGAGGAAGCTCCTGCTGGTTTTCCAAGGATTGCTGCAGTATAAACTTGATGTGTTATTTTAGGTCTATTAAAACAAGATAGTTTTGCACTCAAGTTCAATTAATTTACCCAAATATTACCACTTCACTGCAAGATTACAGCTTCGTGTGTAGTACTTCGAGTGTCGAACCACAGGGAGACGTTTGGTTATTTAACAAGAATTGACAAGATTTATAAACAATTTAAAAACTAAAGTACGAAAATAGAGAAACACAAGAGAGAAAGAACATTGCTCCTAACAACATTCGATGAATCACTATTGTATTGATTCTATATTCAAGTCCATATGCTATTGAGAACGATGTATCAATTTTACACTCTAAAAGTACTGAATATACTTAAAGAATTATAGTACTAGTACTAGCTGAACACATAGCCAAAAGTACATACTCATTAGACTAATATTCCTGCGGAAGCGCGGTAAATACTAGACTAACTTCTCAAGACTAACAAATATTATGGTTAGCTGAACACTAACACATAAACATCTTCCCATCAAACTAAACTCCTACGGATGTGTAGTAAGTATTAATTCAACTTTGAAGACTTTTTTTTACATCAATATTCACTTGTACATTTATCTCTGAACAAGATAAAATTAACAAGTTTTTCATCTAAGTTTTCATCCAATTTCCAAGTTAAAGAGACATTAGAAAGAGGCAATTAATATACTACATTTGATGCATCAAAACATAGCATAAATAAAATCCGAACCATAGACGAAAACCAAAGCGAATGATTAAATATAGAATCTCTACAATCAATTCATTCTACTAGTGTTAGGAGCAATGAAGACAAACTAGCCACTCATGCTAAGGAAGAAAAAACCGAAAGATAAATGGTGTTCTCCGGTAGTCGATGGTAGTCCGTCTCCGAGATGATGAAGGTTGGATTCCGGGGTCCTCCTCCCTTCTTCTTCTTCTTCTTCTTCTTCTTCTTCTTCTTCTTCTTCTTCTTCTTCTTCTTCTTCTTCTTCTTCTTCTTCTTCTTCTTCTTCTTCTTTCATTTCCCCCCTTTGATTTTTCTATGCCACCACCGTGCACAACGTTCCCAATTCTGTTTTCTTTTCTCATTCCCGTCCAAAAACCGTCACAAAACTGCTCTTGCAGTTAGAATCGAACAGACCCAGCCGGGTGGATTTTGAAACTGAAAATCACCCGGCCGGGTGGAATATTAACTCCACAAAATCACCCGGCCGGGTGAAACGTTCTGGACTCCGCATGCATTATATATTTCACCCGGCCGGGTGGAATTATTAGGCATAAAATACACCCGGCCGGGTGCATAATTTCTAGAGCCTTCTGCGCATTCTGTCAACCTTTTTCACCATCCTGGCTTCATTCCTTGTTCTGTTTCACCATTCATTCCTCTTCCTACACCATAAAACATACTTTTGCAAGCATCAAACTATATAAATCATTTAAAGTTATGGGAATAAAATGTACAATTTGATTCGCATCAAAACTCAACCCTCCTCTTTTTGTCACCCTTTTCGCCATTATGACCAAACCACAAAGCTGCTCTTCCCACAGCCTTGTTCCGAATCCTCAAATCCAATGGCTCACCGAATAATTTCTTTTCCCCCTTGAGCTCTAAAAATACAGGAGCCATCTTTTCTTGAATTGTATTCTCACCATCACTTCCAGAATCAAGCCCATCCTTCATTGCCTCAATGGCCGGAGCAAATGTCTCCAACAAAGAAACTTTTTTTTCTGTGTGAGCTTGACTAGAAAGTTTTGGGGGAATGCTAATCTCTGACATGACTATTTCCCCAGCATCCAAAGGATTCTCAGAAATCGGGTTCCCATTGTTATTAACTTCTGACCTATTTTCTTCATTATATGGTTCATCAGATGTTGTAGCCACTGATGATCCATTACATATAAGCTGCTGCTGTAGGCTTAACAAAGACCTTTCTGCCTTCCTATGCTGCCTAGCTAGCTCAATCTTATCAGTACGGGCGTCAGATTGCCTCTCATTCCACACAGGTGTCTGTACATACGTGTGGGGATCAGGAAATGCTGGCAACCATGGTGGCACACACTTAAAAGCTGGAGTCTCCCCCATTTGCAAGAAACTAGGTATCATTCTCCGTTCACTGATCACAGGAAAATGTGGCACTGGTTGACCAAATGGTACCTCATCAGCCGTCTCTAAATACTCTTTAATCTCTCTAATAGCACCTGAACTCGCTACACACTCAGAGTGAAGCTCTGAAGCACCAGTAAATCCTTGGCGTGTGCCCATGTCGTCCAACCCTTGAACGATATCAAAGATGTTGCAACCCGTCCTACCAGCTAAATTCGCATACAATCTCAACTGATATAAACGGGAAGTCCAAGGCCCGGGCTGACCCGACCACGACTCCCCTTAAGCTGCCCGGAAGGCCCGTCACGAGATCAATGAGACAAAGGCTTCGGGAAGGCGTTTCAAACTTCATTAGGAGGGGAATGGAGGAGGCAGATGGAATGCCCGGTCGGGCGAATCCACACCTCCAAAACGCCCGACCGGGCGTTTGTGCGCTGAGCATCGTCCACAGTCCAGAAAGTTCGCCCGACCGGGCGATTTCACCATCCCAGAACGCCCGACCGGGCGTTTGTGCGCTGAGCATCGTCCACAGTCCAGAAAGTTTGCCCGACCGGGCGATTTCACCATCCCAGAACGCCCGACCGGGCGTTTGAAGAAGCAGCGCCGAATCCAGAAAGTTCGCCCGACCGGGCGATTTCACTTTCCCAAAACGCCCGGCCGGGCGATTCAACTTTTACATCCGATTTTCCTTGTGTTTTTAGCCCTTTTCTTGGGTTTCCAACCCTAACTATAAATATCCTTTTTGTAAGACTTTAAGGGCAGACTTTGATGAATGTTATTATGAAGACTCCTTTGAGAGCATCTCCCATGTGAGATTTCTATCCAAATTCCTACATTGTAGGTTGCTTGTTTTATGTTCATTTGGCTAAATCAAGTATAGGTATGCATTTATGGTTGTGTAGTCATGAATGTGGAGCCAATGGAGTGTTTGCTTTGGGTGAAAGTAGCCTAGGGTTGCCCACATCTCTTTGTGGGAGGTCATAGGTCCTCAAAGAGGATTCCTCCTTCTTTACACTTTCTTCTCACCTTCTTTCTCTCCATCCAAAACCATTTTGAGTTTAGTTTTTGTGGCTAGCTCAACTTATCTTTACTTTATCTTTGAAAACACAAAAAAATTGAAATCAAACACCGCTTGGGGTATTTCTTGGGCACATGGAAGGTTTCCCTCACAAGGAACCTTTATCATTTGGTATCTAGAGCCTAGGTGCCTACCAAGTGTTTGATTTTAAACCTCTATGAAATTTCATTTTCCTTGTTTTTCCTTATTTCTTTTGTTTTAGCCTTTGCTTGTTTATTGGTCAATTGTTGTAGGATTGAGCTGATTTTTGGTGTGCATGAACCTTGATATATGAACTATTGTCCTGAAAAATCTTAGCCAAAAATTCTATCATTTGATAGGTCAAATTAATGTGTGAAGTTGCTGCCCTGTTTTGTGCCCTAGTTTGACAGATTTGGGGAAAACGTAAAATCGAGGGTCTTCTCGAAAACCTGCTATATTGGGGATATTTTTCCCTCTTTCTAAACCCTTTAATCTTGTTATCTACCAAGTTTCATCAATTTTGGGGTTGGGTAGCCATATCAAAAAATTTCCTAAAGATCAGCCAAGAGTTACATAAATTTTCAGCTCAACTAAGTTTGTTTGTTAGCTTCCTTAGGCATTGAACCTTACTTTCACATGCTTGATTGGCCTTACTTGCTTGGTTATATTGCCTATGTGTATACCTTGATTGATTTGTCTTAGCGCTTGCATTTTGGAAGTTGGATATTGAGAGTGAGTGAACCTAGCCCTCACTATATTCTAAGCCTTTTTCCGAGTGACATTGGTGAGTGAATTGGGGGTGGGATTACCAATTGGGAAGTGAGTTCTTACTAAAATCTCCCCTTCTTGTGTGTGTGAGTGTGGATTTTACTAACCCTTAGGACTAGATCCTAGTTTTTTTTTATTTCTTATTGTAGGTACCATTGTGAATGCCACCTCGTACTAGATCCACCACGATGGGGGATCCGCAACCGGGTGCGAGCACGAGTCTTAGTGTGGCGGGGGATGAGTTGAAAAACTTGATGGAAAAAATTATGACGGATTTGAGGGATCTAAAAGAAGGCCAAACCACAATGCATGTCACTCAAGATGCTATGTTCGGGGATTTGAAGGAACTCAAGGTGAACCAAGCATCCATCCATGAAAACCAAACTTTTCTCCACGACGAGCTCAACGCTTTGAAGGCCGTGCGACTATCAAGGTCAAACACCCCTAGGAGCAATCACACACATCATGATGCCTCCGAGGGGAGTAATGGAGAGGAAGAGCCATATGGTTGGTACGATCATGGGGGGCGCGGGGGACAAGGAGGAGGACGGAATGGGAATAGGAATGGTAGGTTCGGGAACATGATGGGCGGAAGAGGAAATGGAAACATGGGGCACCATGGGTGGAATGGTAGGCATGGAAGATATAGAAACTATGAGGAGGAGATGGAGCCGCGGTATGATGATCCCACCAAGTCTATCAAGCACACATTTCCCGAGTTCCACGGCAAGTTTGATCCCGAGGCCTACTTGGAATGGGAGTCACAAATGAGCAAAATTTTCTCACTCCATAACTTTTTGGAAGGTGATAAGGTGAAGGTGGCAATAGCCGAGTTTCGTGGCAATGCGGATACATGGTGGAATGATACGATGAGGAGGAGAAGGATGGTTAGGGGAGGGGAAGTGGGTTCGTGGGCGGAGTTGTGTGAGCTCATGAGGACTACCTTTGTACCAAAGTCCTATTTCCTCCGACTTCGAGGGGAGTTTCAAGATTTGAAGCAAGGGACGAAGAGCGTAATGGAGTACTACTATGAACTCCTATCATTGATGAGCAAGGTAGGGGTGGAGGAGCGAGAAGAGGCGACTCAAGATCGATTTATCCATGGCCTTAACATCAACTTGAAGCACAAGGTGCAAGTGGAGGCATTGAGGGGAATTTCCTTGGACGAGGTGATTGGGTTTGCCGACACTTTTGAGAGGCAAAGTAAGGAGTTGGTTTCTAGCCGGGCTAAATGGGCGTCTAGCCAAACCGGAGGGACGGGGACTAGCAAGTGGAGTGCTCCCGGCAAGAAGGTGGAAAGCATGGCCAATCCAAACACCCAAGGGAGGCCGATCGCGAAGGCTCTACCGGGTACTCAACCTATTAAAGCTATAGCCCCTATGGAAGACAAGAAGGTTCAATGTTTCAAGTGCAAGGGGTATGGCCATTATGCACGCGAGTGCCCAAACCAACGGGTAATGGTTATCGGGCAAGATGGTAGCGTGTATAGTGAGGAAGATGAAGAAGATGGGGAGGGTGTGGGCACTAAAGAAGTGAGCCCGGACACCGACATAGCTTTTTCTAGTGGCGAAGAAGAAGATACACCCTTAAGGGCTATGGTTGTACTCCAAATGCTCAATGTACAACCCAACCTTGAGGAGCATAAGGAGCAAAGGTGCAACATCTTTCATATGAAGTGTAAGGTGAAGTCCAAGACGTGCTTGGTCATCATAGATGGAGGGAGTTGTACAAATGTGGTGTGTGACCGGTTGGTGGCCAAGTTGGGATTGAAGGTACTTAAACACCCAAACCCCTACAAATTGCAATGGTTAGGGGACTCCGGAGAGTTGAGGGTGAAGGCTCAATGCAAAGTTCCATTGAAGATTGGAGAAGTTGAGGAAGACATCCTATGTGATATCATTCCTATGACGGCATGTCATGTTTTGCTAGGGAGGCCATGGGAGTTTGATAGAAGGGCCTACAAAAATGGCTTCACGAATGAGTATTTCTACATGCTCAACGGGTTGAAGGTTCGTTTGAAGCCATTGCTACCTAGTGCCGTGTTTGAGGCTAGCCAACATCTACAAAAGGAAAGAGAGAGAGATAGGGAAAAAAGGCTAGTAGAAGAATGTGAGCTAAAAAAGCCAAGTGAGAGTGGGGGTGGTGAGAGAAAAATAAAAGCGCCCAAAGGAGAGCACCCACAAACAAGAGGGGGAAAGGAATGTTTGATAGCTAGTAAAACCGACCTTGGGTGGGCACTAAACAATCACCCCTCCGTTCTCCTCGTGGTCCGTAAGGATTTGTGCTTAGCTACTAACCTTGACCCGTATCCTTTGATTGTCCAAAGTGTGTTGCAGGAATTTGAAGATGTATTCCCGGAAGAACTCCCGAGTGAACTCCCTCCCATGAGGGGGATCGAGCATCAAATTGACCTTTTGCCGGGATCATCACTCCCAAACCGGGCCGCATACAAGGCGAACCCCAAGGAGACACAAGAGCTACAAAGGCAAGTCGAGGAACTCCTTGCCAAAGGTCTAATTCGTGAATCTCTATCTCCTTGTGCCGTACCCGTCATTCTTGTACCTAAGAAGGACGGAAGTTGGAGGATGTGTGTAGATTGTAGGACAATTAACAAAATCACCATCAAATATAGACACCCTATACCTAGGTTAGACGACATGTTAGAGGATCTTTGTGGCTCTATATGTTTTTCTAAAATTGATTTGGCTAGTGGATATCACCAAATTCGCATGAAAGAGGGAGATGAATGGAAAACCGCTTTCAAAACCAAATTTGGCTTATATGAATGGCTTGTGATGCCTTTTGGTTTGACTAATGCCCCTTCTACATTCATGCGTTTGATGAATCATGTACTTCGTCCTTTTATTGGGAAATTTGTGGTGGTATATTTTGATGATATCTTGATTTATAGTCGTAGTGTTGAAGAGCATGCTAGTCATCTTAGGAATGTGCTTGAAGTGTTGAGAATGCATACTTTATATGCCAAGTTGCCTAAATGCACTTTTTGTGTTGAGGAAGTTGTGTTTCTTGGTTTTGTTGTGGGAAAGGAAGGAGTGCGGGTAGATGAGGAAAAGGTGAAAGCCATTAGGGAATGGCCAACACCTAGGAATGTGAGTGAGGTTAGGTCCTTTCATGGCCTTGCTAGCTTCTATAGGAGGTTTGTTAGGGATTTTTCCACAAAAGCTTCACCCTTGAACCACCTTGTCAAAAAAAATGTTGAGTTTAAGTGGGGGGAGGAGCAAGAGAGAGCGTTTAGTACTTTGAAAAATGACCTCACGCATGCTCCCTTACTAGCACTCCCCAATTTTGATAAAACTTTTGAACTTGAGTGTGATGCAAGTGGTGTGGGGATCGGGGGAGTTCTCATGCAAGAGGGTAAGCCCATAGCTTACTTCTCGGAAAAAACTAAATCAAGCCCAATTGAACTACCCCACATACGACAAGGAGTTGTATGCTATAGTCCGTTGCCTTGAGAATTGGCAACACTACTTGATGCACAAGGAGTTTGTGATACACACGGATCATGAGTCTATTAAGTTCTTAGGAGGTCAACATAAACTTGATAAAAGGCATGCTAAATGGAGTGTTTTCCTAGAGACTTTTCCCTATGTCATTAGGTACAAGAAGGGAAAGGACAATGTGGTTGCCGATGCTCTTTCTAGGAAGCCTTTTGAGACCTTGCATGATGGCACTTTACTTGTGAGTGATACCGTGTGTTTGAGAAAGCGTGTGCTTACTATGTGTGCCTCCAAATATGTTGGATTTGAGTTTATTAAAGACCTTTATGAGCATGATCATGACTTTTCTTCTATTTACGGAGCTTGTGAAAAAGGTGCTTTTGATAAATACTATAAGTTGGATGGCTATCTTTTTAGAGAGAATAGGTTGTGCATACCTTCATGCTCTTTGAGAAACTTGTTGATTAAGGAGGCTCACCTAGGGGGCCTAATGGGTCATTTTGGGTTGCTTAAAACTTTTGACATACTAAGTGAGCATTTCTTTTGGCCTTGCATGAAGAAGCATGTTGAAAAGTTTTGTAGTAGTTGCTTAGAGTGTAGGCAAGCCAAGTCTAAATCTAACAATTATGGTCTTTACACCCCTTTGCCTACTCCTACACATCCTTGGGTAGACTTGTCCATGGACTTTGTTCTAGGTCTCCCAATGTCTCCTCGGAAAAATGATAGCATCTTTGTGGTGGTGGATAGGTTTTCCAAAATGGCTCACTTCATTCCATGTCGGAAGACAAGTGATGCCAAATTCATTGCTAGTTTATTTTTCAAGGAGGTTGTAAGAATCCATGGGGTCCCGAGAACTATTGTAAGTGATAGAGACGTCAAATTTTTGAGTTTCTTTTGGAAAACGCTTTGGGGTAGGATGGGCACCAAACTTCTTTTCTCTACCACCGCACATCCCCAAACGGATGGTCAAACGGAAGTCGTAAACCGCTCATTGGGAACTCTTCTCCGTGCCTTGGTTTTTGAAAATAAAACTTCTTGGGAAGAATGTTTGCCTATAGCCGAATTTGCTTATAATAGGACCATACATTCCACCACCCAACAATCTCCTTTTGAGGTTGTCTATGGTTTCAATCCACTCACCCCGTTGGACTTGTCCACGGCCGATTTGCCTTTGTCTTATATGGTTGATGTAGGTGGGATGAAGAAGGCCAAGTTTGTACAAGACTTGCACACTCGAGTGCAAGAACGAATCCGCAAGATGGGGGAACAAGTAGCTCAAAGGGTGAACAAAGGGCGAAAGAAAATGTTGTTCAACCCCGGAGATTGGGTTTGGGTACACTTTCGGAAAATACGTTTTCCCGACAAAGCAAAATCCAAGCTTGCCCCGCGAGGGGATGGCCCATTTATGGTCCTAGAGCGTGTGAACGACAATGCCTACATCATTGATCTTCCCGGGGACGACCCAGATTTGAGGACAAATCCTTCTCAAGAGGGAGAGGATGATATAAACGGGAAGTCCAAGGCCCGGGCTGACCCGACCACGACTCCCCTTAAGCTGCCCGGAAGGCCCGTCACGAGATCAATGAGACAAAGGCTTCGGGAAGGCGTTTCAAACTTCATTAGGAGGGGAATGGAGGAGGCAGATGGAATGCCCGGTCGGGCGAATCCACACCTCCAAAACGCCCGACCGGGCGTTTGTGCGCTGAGCATCGTCCACAGTCCAGAAAGTTCGCCCGACCGGGCGATTTCACCATCCCAGAACGCCCGACCGGGCGTTTGTGCGCTGAGCATCGTCCACAGTCCAGAAAGTTTGCCCGACCGGGCGATTTCACCATCCCAGAACGCCCGACCGGGCGTTTGAAGAAGCAGCGCCGAATCCAGAAAGTTCGCCCGACCGGGCGATTTCACTTTCCCAAAACGCCCGGCCGGGCGATTCAACTTTTACATCCGATTTTCCTTGTGTTTTTAGCCCTTTTCTTGGGTTTCCAACCCTAACTATAAATATCCTTTTTGTAAGACTTTAAGGGCAGACTTTGATGAATGTTATTATGAAGACTCCTTTGAGAGCATCTCCCATGTGAGATTTCTATCCAAATTCCTACATTGTAGGTTGCTTGTTTTATGTTCATTTGGCTAAATCAAGTATAGGTATGCATTTATGGTTGTGTAGTCATGAATGTGGAGCCAATGGAGTGTTTGCTTTGGGTGAAAGTAGCCTAGGGTTGCCCACATCTCTTTGTGGGAGGTCATAGGTCCTCAAAGAGGATTCCTCCTTCTTTACACTTTCTTCTCACCTTCTTTCTCTCCATCCAAAACCATTTTGAGTTTAGTTTTTGTGGCTAGCTCAACTTATCTTTACTTTATCTTTGAAAAACACAAAAAAATTGAAATCAAACACCGCTTGGGGTATTTCTTGGGCACATGGAAGGTTTCCCTCACAAGGAACCTTTATCATCAACGTTTTACCTAATTCACAGACGTACCTAAACGCAATGTCAGCAAGCGAATCAAGAGCAGACTCGTTGACTCCCTCGAACCCAATGCCCTCGCATATCCGAGCCATCGCAACCCTTGCTATTGCTCGACTATATCCACCAGCACCAAATCGCATATTTGAATCATTGTTTTCGTCTCGCTTGCCTTCAGCTTCACCTCCATCGCTCATGTTCAGATTCAAGAATCATTTAGGGGGTTCTTAATCTTCAAAAACCTCAAAACACTCGGAACTTAGATACTCCAACGCACCAATAACGAGAAATTCAGGAACTCGTTTCCAGGAAAAAGAAATCAAGAAAAACCCTAGACACAAGGTGGGATAACATTGAAGAAGGAGGAAACCAGAATGTGGCTATATCTATCTATACGTGAGCTTAAATCAACGCATTAGCGTGCAACTGAGTTACGAGCACTTACAATTGATAATACTTTCAGGGCCGTCTTCGAATTGTGCAAATTTGAATATTTTTTAGAGCGGGATTGAATTCAAGATAAAACACTAGATAGAGAGAGAGAAAGAATCATCACTCTAGGATTTTAGCTTTGAAGCTGACAGTTTTGGGGGGAAATTGAATTTGATTTGGAGTGATAAACCCTACTGTGAATCTGAAAATGGAAATTGGGATCAAGAGGAGAGAGAAAGCCAAGAAATAGATTCAGGAGGGATGTATTTATAGGCGGAGGCCACGCTCCTCCGACGATTGTTGAGTTTCCGTTAATACAAGAATTTAGAGCATCCACAATGGTGCGGATGTCCCCCGGCGGACATCCCCACGGACATCCAAAAACACCTCCTATCATGTCATAAGGACTTCCCACTGCACTGCCACGTCATAAAGACTTCCACTGCACAGCGGCGGACATCCCCAAGGACATCCTGACGATCTTCCCACAATAATAAAAAAATATAAAATAATCAGGACGTCCGCCATTGAACGCCGCGGAACTCCAGTGTCCGAAGCGGACGTCCCACGCGGAACTCCGACACGCCGGCCGGACGTGCGCCATTGTGGATCCTCTTAATATTTACATGTCCTTTTATTCCAGTATATTGATAAAAATAATTTATTGCATGATTTATCACATTCTCTTCAGAAAATATTTAATTCCTTTTTAAATGCAATAATTCTCTTCCATGATTCCATCTTCCATCAATCTTGTTTAATCTTGTGTTTTACTTAAGCTAGGTTTAATATTAAAAATAATTTTTATATTTTTTTATATTTATGCCTCGTAGAGATCTTCAACTCAAAGAATGAAGAACAAATTCATGATAAACAACTGAATAATTGTATGTAATAACCACATAGTTTTATACTAAAATTCCATATAGCTGACCAGACAATTTGAATATGTCACATTTCTTAATGACTTAATGTAATTGTCACTTTTTGAAAGATAATTATCATATTTTTTTCGGAAAAAAGAACAAATATCACTTTTTCACAATAACTAAATAAGTTTTTTTATCCTAATTCCTAATTAATTGTGGATTAGTGTCATGTATTACTATTTTCTATTCTCTTTTGTCTAATCATTCATAACATAAGAAGGAATAATATTGAAATATGTGAATGTTAAAATATAAAGTACTATGTTGAAGTATGTTACTATATGTTATTCCCTTTGTTCTATAGCAACATGTTCCTCGACTTCAAGGAATTTACCCACAGGCAACACACTCCTCTCTTTTAAAGCATAGGCACCCGAAAGTATTACAGTCTATTCGCAAATTAGCAATGCAATATGCATCACTGAAGTGAAGGAGAGCCGATCAATGTGTTCCAATTGCATTAGTGCCCTACCAAAAACACTATAGTTTTGTGCTCATTCAAGAAGCGTACGTCGTGAACAGCAACAACGAGTGCTCATGTACCTATGAACAAGTATGGTTGTCTATGTGCGATATATGTGGAGTATGTCTTCAAGAAACATATACTTCCGACAGTAATTTAAAGAAGGATCTGTCATCTGATGTGGAGCAAAAAGGTAAAAATTTGGTTGAAAAGGTTTGAGGTTCTCCTTGAACGCAAAACAACGTCAATTGCCCGCGGAATTTGGGTAACATAGTTCATTGAAATACACATACAAACAAAAAAAATGCCAGACAGAAGAATAAATCAGATGACAGATTCAAATGATTGAAATGCAATAATCGACAACGATTCTGCATGTACATATACCTAAACCGCTCCTTTCAGCTACAACGAAATTGCGTGGCACTATTTCGCAACACAGAGGCAAGGGTTAAATAAAAAAAAATCAAAAATTTGATATCTATTTAGAGGGGAATGTCGATTTCGCACCACTAAAGCGTTGATCGAAGTTGTGAAGCCTTTGTCAAACTACGCCGGTGGCTTAATTTTTGGAATCGTCTCCTTGTCGACCTTCCCAGACGGAAGTGATTTTGCCCTAATTTTAGTCGATGGATGAGTGAGAGAGAAGGAAATGAGGTTGAAATATGGGGCAAATGTGTAAAATCAAGTCCATTTTTTGGTGAAGAACCCAATGCACAAACTAATCTTACCTATTGTCTAAGATTTCAATTCTTACCCATTTCGTATGAACAGGGCAGGCCTCTGCCCAATTCTAAGGCTTCCTCCAATTAATTATTGGAAAGTGAACAACCATAATTCCCCCAATTGTGCCACGAATTGCCCAATTCTTGGAAAGTGAACACGCCCTAAGAGCATCTCCAGAATAAGTTAAATTTTAAAAAACAAATAAAATAATTAACCGTTTACTATGTTGTATGATAAAGAAGTAAAGATATATTTTTAAAATAAAGAAGGTATAATACCTTCTCAAATATTCTTCTCATTGGAGAATAAATTCTTATGAAGAAGTAAAGATATGGAGTATGTTGTAAGTATGATATTATTTCTCTTTACTTCTCTATTTATCCTCTTTTTTAATACCTAATTTTATACCGGACACAACACACAATAATATATAATGTCCTAATTTTATAAGGGACCGACACAACATTTTATCACACGTGTAGCAATGATTTGTTATGTTTTTGTGATCACTTTAATTTTTTTACCAAAGTGTAGGGTTCCATGACTTGTGGTTATTCGAGTTCAATAGAGTATAAGGTAACACATTTTTTTCTTGAATTTTGATTCGGTTATATTTAGTAATATTTGGTTTCTTGGTTCAATTTGAACAAAGAGAAACCAAAAAAAACCTAAGTTATTATAGAGTACTATATAGTAATATATTTATACTATTACATAAAGTTTTTACTTGAACTAAACGCTCTCTTTTGTCCTTTACTGATATGAATGGGACGGCAGTAGTAATTTTGTTTTCTCAAGAATTACTGTTTATAAATGGAATAATGTTATATTGAGTGATGTATTGCAAACTTAATAAAACAGCCCGTCTAGCTCAGTTGGTAGACCGCAAGGCTCTTATTTGATTTTTTTTTGAATAATACTAATGAAGTTTGACATGATTCATGTCATGCCAGCCCATCTACTAGATTTGTAGTACTATAACTCAAAGAGAAGTTGTCTCTTTTGAGTTATAATTTTCATTCTTGTTTCCCTTTTATTTTGTTGTGGTTATTTTTGTGATTATTTGTGTGTACTCCATATCAAAGCTTAACATACTCCAATTCCAGGTTATCCAAATCATGCAAAAACTTGCTACCATGGGCAACAACTCATCACAAGAAGTTAGCCACTACAATGTCAGTTGAGGAATTCATTGATGTAGGACGTTTGAATATTGTACATCCACTAATAGAAAACATCCATAATCTAATTTGTAAATTTCTGAAGTTATCTTTCTTGTTTATCCTTTAGATTATTATTATACTACTCCACTAGTTAGTAAGGAGTCTGCTTTATTAATTCTTATAAATAAGGTTTTACATTCTTTTGTTTATATTTATCAATTAGATATCAGTTTTATTGTTGTAGCATTTATTGAAGGAGTGACCTCTTCGTATTAGGAGTGTTATCTTTTATTTATTTATTTTTCATCTCTTCCGTTCTCCTCCTATATTCTTTCTTTCTTTTGTTTTTATCTATTCTTATGCTACGTAACCCCAAGCTCACATGGGATCATTTCATAACAATTTTGTTGATTCGTTTTGCAACATGATATGAGGCACTACACATCACTTCACAAGAAGTGTCTCTTGATTACTAGTACTACACTGCAGCTCGATTCACAGAGCAGAAGACAACAACTCTATAAATCATCAATCAAATATTGGATGAAGATTGTGTAAAAATCATGGATTAAATATGTCCGGTCAATGGTTTTGACCAAAGAATAAATGTGACGAGACATTTAATTTTGTGAAATTAAATGATATAGTGTCGATCTACATTTTACGTAGATAAATGTAGTATATTCACTTTCTCAAATCCGATTTCCGGTGAGTGAGAAATAGTGGATTAAAGTTGGGCATAATTAGCTTTTAATTAAAGCTTGGAGCATGTGCTTAGGGAATAATTAACTAGTGTTAATTATCCCACATTGGAAGATTAATACATCTTTAATGTGTTTAAATTAAGTGACTTTATGTTACTTAATAATTATAGTGGATCAAGATGGGTGAAAAAGCCCACAAGATGGGCCCGGGCACGATCTTGGACTTGGACTTGGACTTGGACTTGGATCTTGGATCTTGGGCTTGGGGCTTGGGGCTTGGCCCAAACTATTCTTTTTGGACCACCGCCGAGTCAGCAATCCAAGTGGCTTGACACGTCGTCAAGCGAGGCACAGTCACGGCTGCCACGTGAGAAATCCACACGCTCCACATGCGAAAGGCACACGCCTGCCACACGCTCGTAACCGACGTCGGTTACGAATCTGCCATGATGAGCCTTCATGGCTCGGTTGACCCTGCATGGTGGCTTGGCCTATAAATAGGCTAGCCATACCACTGCATTAGGACACACTATTACAAGCCTTCTGCATCATCATAAGCTCTCTCCCTCTCTCTGCATTGTCTTTCTGTCGAAGCTCTGCCCTCTCCTCCATCCAGTTCGCCGGAGCTCTACTGATTGCGGTGCTGCATCAATAGAGACGTAGCCGTTTTACTTTTGGGGACGAAACGCCAAACCGAAGAGCACTACCGGGGCGTATCTCGTCTTGCGGGAAGAGGCCTCCTCGACTCGGCTAAACATTCACGGTTTATTTATTTCACTGTAATTCAGTTCAGTTTCGTTTCTTGTATTCCTTCTTTTGGGTTGTATTACGCCCGGCTTTTATCTCTTGTAATCAGTAGAACCAACAATCGCAAGACGAGATAACTTGCTTTTGAAGGGACTTTTGACCTCTAAACTGAACTTAAAATTTCGAAACTTAATACACCTTTGCTGGAGATGTCCACGGAATCCAACACCACCGCTGCCGCCACCACCGCCGCCATTCCTTCAACCATGGCGACCACTGGACCTGTCAACACGTCGTCGATTCCGACGATGATGCCCACTCCCGGGCGCTATCCTTCTTCCTCAACAACCCCTTGGGAGTTCGTTAACCCCCTTGGGCTCACTGGTGGATCCACTTCGAGTGGGTCGGTTGGTTCCACTTTTAGTGGTTCCTTCGGGTCCTTTAATGGATCGAGTGATGGGGCCTTCGGGTCTCACACGGGTGTTGGGGCCTTCGGGTCTCACACGAATGCTGGGGCCTTCGGGTCTCATGCGGGTGCTAGTCCCTTCGGGGCTGGTACGACCATGGCGGGCTCTATGCCCAACATGAATGGTGGGGGCTCTATGCCCAACCATGTTGTTGGCTCCTTCGGGGGCAACGGAATTGGTTCATTCCAAGGACCAAGTGCGGCACCTATGGCACCAAGAATGATGCCACCTGCCGAGAAGCCACCAAAGTTTAGAGGATCTGACTTCAAGCGGTGGTATCAAAAGATGTTGTTCTACTTGACAACATTGGGCGTCGCCAACTTCCTCACGGAGAACGAGCCGCCCGCGCCAAGCGACCAAGAGACTAGGCTCGAAGTCATGGCGGACTATGAAGCTTGGAGAAAAGGGGATTATCTATGTAAAAATTTTATTTTAAGTGCATTAGATGATAGCCTCTATAATGTATACTCCAATGTAACCACATCTAAACAAATGTGGGAAAACCTAGAAAAGAAGTATAGCATAGACAATGCTGCAGGGACTGAACAGGTTGTAGCATCCAAGTTTATGGACTACAAGATGGTCGACTCTCGACCCATCATGGAGCAAGTCCAAGAGCTCCAAATGATCATCCACTCATTAGTGGCTGAAGGGATGACCTTGCCCGATAAGTTCCTAAGGTGCACGATCATTGACAAGCTCCCTCCAAGTTGGAAGGACTTCAAGAGTTATCTCAAGCACAAGCGAAAGCAGATGACCCTTGAAGACTTGATCGTGAAGTTGCGCATTGAGGCCAACGTGCGCAAAAGTGATCAAAAGGCTAAGGGCTTCACCCCAAATGAAGCCAAAGCCAACCTGTTGGAGCGGGGCGGTCCCTCCAACAAACGCCCTCGCCCAAACCGTCCAAACGACAAAGGGAAGGGAAAGCAGCCTTCAAAGAAGTTTGAAGGCGACTGCTACAAATGTGGCAAACCGGGCCACTTTGCCAAAGACTGCCGCAGCAAGAAGAAGAAGCCGGCAGCCCACGTCGTTGAGAAGGAGTTCAAGGACTGGGATGAGAACGACCTCATTGCAGTGGTCACTGAAGAGGTTAACCTTGTTGATAACAAGGGAGGCTGGTACATCGACACCGGCGCTACTGCTCATGTTTGCTCCGACAGGAGCAAGTTTGCCTCCTACACGGCTGTTGAAGGAAGGAAAATCAACATGGGGAATCAAGCATCGTCTGAAATCCTCGGCGTTGGCAACGTGATTCTCATGATGATGTCTGGCGTCACAATCACTTTGAAGGATGTGCTGCATGTCCCGGACATCCGCAAGAACCTAGTGTCAGGATCAATACTAGTTAATAAGGGGTTTAAACTTGTATTTGAGTCTGATAGGTTTGTCTTGTATAAGTTTGGAAAATCCCTCGGAAAAGGTTATGTAACCGATGGGCTTTTCAAGCTTAGTGTAGCAACTCGCAGTGTTGCAAAGCCATTGGCTAATAATAATAAAGCATCTACTTCCTCTTATTTGACCGAGTCTTCAAATTTGTGGCATTGTAGATTGGGACATGTAAATTCAAAAGCCATTAAAAGATTAGTAAATTTAGACTTACTAAAGGCTAATGAATTGGATATCCAAGATAAATGTGAAATTTGTCTTGAAGCAAAAATGACTAAGTTGTCGTTTCACTCGGTTGAACGAAGCACAAAACCCCTTGAATTAATTCACACGGATGTATGTGATTTAAAGATGGTGCAAACAAGAGGTGGTAAAAAGCACTTTATCACTTTCATAGATGATTGCACAAGGTATTGCTACATTTATCTTTTAAGAAGTAAAGATGAAGCAATAGAAGCGTTCAAAAATTATAAGAACGAGGTTGAGAATCAACTTGGTTGTAAAATCAAAATGATTCGAAGCGATAGAGGAGGCGAATATGTAGCCCCGTTTGAGGAGTTATGCAACGCAAGTGGTATAATTCATCAAACAACTGCTCCATATTCACCACAATCTAATGGTGTTGCAGAACGCAAAAATCGAACTCTAAAAGAGATGATGAATGCACTGCTTCTAACTTCAGGATTACCACATAACATGTGGGGGGAAGCTGTTTTGACAGCCAACTATATCTTGAATAAGATCCCTCTCAAAGGAAAAGATGTCACTCCTTATGAGTTGTGGAAGGGAAGGAAGCCATCCTACAAATACCTCAAAGTGTGGGGGTGTTTGGCAAAGGTGATGGTTCCTCCGCCCAAAGAAGTTACAATCGGACCTAAGACGGTTGATTGCATCTTCATTGGATATGCACTTAACAGTAGTGCATATCGATTTGTTGTTCACAAGTCTGAAATATCGACTATCACAGTAGGAACAACAATTGAGTCGAGGAATGCTGTATTTCTCGAAAATACATTTCCTTGCAAAGACAAGGAAAAAGTCTCAACCAATTCTGAGACAAGAATTGAAGAAGCCACTAGTTCTAAACAAGTGGAAGAAGAAGCCACTAGTTCTAAATCAGCAGATGCGGAACCTGAATCGCGCAAGCGTGCAAGGCCCGATCCAAAAGATACAGTACTAAGACGTGGTAATAGAGTCAGAACACCAAAAACTTTTGGTCCTGACTACATTGCTTTCATGTTGGATGAAGAACAAACATCGATAAAAGTAGCCTTTGCTGGCCCAGACGGGCTGCATTGGAGAGAAGCTGTTCAAAGCGAAATTGATTCAATTTTGCTAAACCACACATGGGTGTTGGTTGATTTGCCCGAAGGTGCTAAACCTTTAGGATGCAAATGGGTTCTTAAAAGAAAGTTTAAGGCCGATGGAACAGTTGATAAGTATAAAGCCCGATTAGTAGTAAAGGGTTTTAAACAAAAGGAAGGACATGACTTCTTCGATACCTATTCACCTGTAACAAGGATTACATCTATACGAGTGCTTCTCGCTATTGCTGCATTGCACAATCTTGAGATTCATCAAATGAATGTAAAGACCGCGTTTCTAAATGGTGAACTAGAAGATGAAATCTATATGGAACAACCCGAAGGGTTTGTAGTACTTGGACAAGAGAAAAATGTATGCAAGCTCGTAAAGTCCCTATATGGATTGAAACAAGCGCCATTGCAATGGCACTTGAAGTTTGATAATGTGATGTTATCAAATGGGTTTAAAATCAACGAGTACGACAAATGTGTCTACATCAAGAGCACTAATAACGGTCATGTTATAGTGTGTCTCTACGTTGATGATATGTTAATCTTGGGTAGCAACACTCAAGTAATTAACGATACAAAGACCATGTTAAAGAGAAACTTTGACATGAAAGACATGGGTCTAGCCGATGTAATTCTTGGAATGAAGATTCTAAGAACGAATGATGGAATCATCTTAACACAATCACATTATGTTGAGAAGATATTGAATAAATTCAAAGCCTATGATGGCACGCCGGTTAAGACTCCAATTGAACTCGACGTTCACTTGAGCAAAAACAAAGGCGAGCCCGTTGCACAAGAAGAGTATGCACGGGTCATCGGGTGCATTATGTACTTGACTAATTGCACTCGACCTGACATTGCTTGTGCCGTGAACAAGTTAAGTCGTTACACGAGCAATCCAAGCAAAGAGCATTGGAGAGCTCTTGTGAGGGTTTTGAGATATTTAAAACACACTCAAAATCTTGGGCTACACTTCTTGAGATACCCCCCGGTACTTGAAGGGTACTGTGATGCCAATTGGATATCCGATAATAGAGACTCACTTTCAACAAGTGGATATGTCTTTACTATTGGGGGTGGTGCTGTATCGTGGAAATCCACAAAACAGACATGTATAGCCCGATCAACAATGGAATCGGAGTTCATTGCCTTGGATAAGGCTGGTGAGGAAGCCGAGTGGCTTAAGAACTTCCTTGAAGACATTCCATGTTGGTCTAAGCCAGTGCCACCAGTGCTGATCCACTGCGATAGCCAAGCAGCTATTGGAAGGGCAAACAATGGCTTCTATAACGGTAAGTCTCGACATATACGTCGACGACATAACACCGTGATACATTTGATCACAACAGGGGTGATTACAATTGACTATGTGAAGTCAATAGATAATCTAGCGGATCCGCTAACCAAAGGGTTAAACCGTGATCAAATGAATAAGTTGCTAGAGGGAATGGGTTTGAAATCCACAAACTAAAGAACTATCTCAGTGGTAACCCAACCATGATGACTGGAGATCCCAAGAACTTGGTTCAAAGGGACAACTAAGCTATGAGAGTTCATGGAAAACACTCAAACTATATCTATTCCCTAAGAGCAATAGAGTGTTGGAGAACTTGCCTAGTGGTAAAGGCTAAGTCTATGACTTTT
Source organism: Salvia splendens (assembly GCF_004379255.2). Taxonomy (NCBI): domain Eukaryota; kingdom Viridiplantae; phylum Streptophyta; class Magnoliopsida; order Lamiales; family Lamiaceae; genus Salvia; species Salvia splendens. The sequence continues at coordinate 25,105,254 of NC_056044.1, forward strand.
AATGGTTCTTAAAGATCTCAAAGAGATGGAGTTCTCAAGGAGACCAAGTATGGCAAGGTACTTGACTAAGAATCACCTATGTAAGTGCGAAGTGTGGTCGCTTCATAAAACGTACTTATGAATCCAAAGTGGTGTCCAAGACCGCAATGGACACAAAACGTGAGAACGGATGAGGTTGAGGTGTTTAAGCGTTAACACCATTGTCTCGGTGCACGCCGTGGGGGATTAGTTCAAAGCATCGCGCTACTAAGCCGCCTGTGTATCCGATGGTGTCGACTATGGAGGGTTCAAAGTCAACAACTACCTATCCTTATGCTTATATACCTCTCGAGGGTTGAGCTTATGTCTGCATGCATATGCATTTGGCTATTTCCACTCATGTGGGGGATTGTAAAAATCATGGATTAAATATGCCCAGTCAATGGTTTTGACCAAAGAATAAATATGACGAGACATTTAATTTTGTGAAATTAAATGATATAGCGTCGATCTACATTTTACGTAGATAAATGTAGTATATTCACTTTCTCAAATCCGATTTCCGGTGAGTGAGAAATAGTGGATTAAAGTTGGGCATAATTAGCTTTTAATTAAAGCTTGGAGCATGTGCTTAGGGAATAATTAACTAGTGTTAATTATCCCACATTGGAAGATTAATACATCTTTAATGTGTTTAAATTAAGTGACTTTATGTTACTTAATAATTATAGTGGATCAAGATGGGCGAAAAAGCCCACACGCGCGCACACGCGCGCGCCGCCGCCGCCGCCCGCCCGAGCCCGAGCCCGTGCTCGTGGGCGTGGCCGCGGGCCTCGGGCCCGGGCCCGAGCCCGATCCCGATCTCGATCTCGATCTCGATCTCGATCTCGATCTTGATCTTGGGCTTGGGCTTGGGCTTGGGCTTGGGCTTGGACTTGGACTTGGATCTTGGCAATTGGTCTTTGGGTGGTCTTTGGGCTTGGGGCTTGGCCCAAACTATTCTTTTTGGACCACCGCCGAGTCAGCAATCCAAGTGGCTTGACACGTCGTCAAGCGAGGCACAGTCACGGCTGCCACGTGAGAAATCCACACGCTCCACATGCGAAAGGCACACGCCTGCCACACGCTCGTAACCGACGTCGGTTACGAATCTGCCATGATGAGCCTTCATGGCTCGGTTGACCCTGCATGGTGGCTTGGCCTATAAATAGGCTAGCCATACCACTGCATTAGGACACACTATTACAAGCCTTCTGCATCATCATAAGCTCTCTCCCTCTCTCTGCATTGTCTTTCTGTCGAAGCTCTGCCCTCTCCTCCATCCAGTTCGGAGGAGCTCTACTGATTGCGGTGCTGCATCAATAGAGACGTAGCCGTTTTACCTTTGGGGACGAAACGCCAAACCGAAGAGCACTACCGGGGCGTATCTCGTCTTGCGGGAAGAGGCCTCCTCGACTCGGCTAAACATTCACGGTTTATTTGTTTCACTGTAATTCAGTTCAGTTTCGTTTCTTGTATTCCTTCTTTTGGGTTGTATTATGCCCGGCTTTTATCTCTTGTAATCAGTATAACCAACAGATTGGGCGAAGCAATTATGCAGGAATCACAATGGCTTCTTTTTTATGTTCTTTTGTCTCTAGTTTGTAAGGCGAGGAAGGATAATTGGAGAAGATAGATTGATTCTTATTTGCTTATTCATCAAAATGATATCGTTTTGATGTGTACATTTTGTCACTTCAACTTTAATTTTACCATGTCATTTTCATTTAGTTTAAGTCGGAATCTGCAGCTGAAATTCATTTGACGACTAGAAATCAGTTCACGAGTATAATTCACCAACTTTGTAGTTGAAGTTAAATTATAATAACCTTGATATATATAATATGGCTATATTAGAGGTGGTATGCTTGATTGTTTAATATACATTAGATGCATATGTGCATGGACATATGCAGCATACCATCATATGGCATATGGCGTGTCTTAGTCAGAGGCGAGTCAGAAGCGGTGGATGGTGATGATTAAATGATGTAAGCCATGTCATTTGATTGTGTGTGTAAACTATTCAAAATGTGTGGTTATCTATGCGGCCACCTTTTCTTCGTCCTCATAAACAAAGATGTCAACAATATTCTAGAGAAGTATGTTGGTAACCGGTGGCTGAAAAGTGAATTATTGAAAGCAGTTCATGGTCTCACGAGTGATGAAAGTGCGTCTGACCAAGGTATGTGAACTGTTTCCTATAGATGTTTCAGTTTATTTGTCATATGTTGCTCAAACAGGAGGATGACATTCTCTGTATCTAACAAAAACACTCATGTTTAGTATATTTCAATTTTATGTTGATATAAACTATATAGGTTGTTGTCATGTTACAGATTTAGTGTTCATATAATTTATATAGGATATTGACATGTTATATGTTTGCAGGTTCTAACGAAGATGACAACCTACAAATTGGTAACAGGTTAATATAATTATAATAACCTTGATATATATGGCTATATTAGAGGTGGCATGCTTGATTGTTTAATATACATTAGAGCATCCACAACCGTGCTCTTGCCAGTGGCACGGTTGTGAGCCCGACCCCACTTTTTCTGTCTGCTCTCTGGCAAGAGCACAACACCCACAGCTGTGCTCTTCCGCAAGGACGAGCACAATTAATTTAAAATTCAATTACACAAAAACATTTCCATAATACTAAAATTCATTAAAAAACCACAATAAATATTACAGATTACAAATAAAATAAAAAAGACATAATTAAAATCCTAAAAATTAAAAATTACATAATTAAATTATAAAAATTAAAAATTACATAATTAAAAAACTAAAAATTTAAAACTACATAATTAAACTCCTAAAAATTAAAAATTACATGATTATTGGCTAATATTACCCGAGGAAGACTACGCATCCGGCGACACCAACCCCAATTGTTTTTTGAGACCCAATATCATGTCCTCGTGCGTTTGAAGTTGCGTGGGGGTCATAGTTGACCTATCGGCCATATTGAGTTGGGCCAAAAGGGCCCACAACGAGTTGTTCGGGGGTGGAGGTGGAACATAGGGTGCGGGTTCGGGGGCGGGGGCAGATGGAGTCGCGGCGCGACGGCGTTCGGCCACCGCCTTCTTCCTTCCTTGCGGTCGGCGTCGGGAACCGCTTGGTCCGGCGTCGGGGCTACCCAAGTTAGCTTCGGCGAGTTGGCTAGCCACTTCTTCGCCGGCGTCGGATAGGGATGCCGACCGTGACCGTTTGGAGGAGCCGCTAGAGGAGGATGTTACGCCTCCCAGATACTTCGGGTGCGTCCTCGTTTCCTGCCAAACATTTAGGTACTTGAACGACTTACCGTTCATGGATTGGTAGGTGCTCAGCGCTGCAGTGATGATGTCGACCTCGCTCCAGCCGCTCCCGGCATTCCGCGACTCCTGGAGGAAATAGCCATTGAACTTGCCAATTTCGTCGTTGGCTCGGCCGATGCAGTTGCGCACCATACTCTCGTTGTGCTTGATCGTTCCCGGCGGCCGGTTTGCATTGTACCGCCGAGAGACGCGCCACCAAAAGTGATCGCCGGATTGGTTCGTGCCAACCACCGCATCTTCGGAGATTTCTAAGTACGCCTTGAACAATCTATCCATCTCCGCCGGTGAGTACGGTGTGCGGACACCGGCGCGAGATGGAGGAGTCGGAGTTTGGGAAGGGACGGGAGGCCTAGGCTCCGGTGTCCACCCGTATCGCCCATCGGAGGCACCTTGCTCGTCGACCGGTAGCCACCCAGAACGCCCGAATCTTGGGTGAGAGGAGGGGCCGAATAGTCTGTTTCCGAACTAGGAAACGGTTGTGAACCGAACCATTCGGGGTTCCAACCGTGGGAGCCCGTAGGGTTATCATCTTGGCCGGACATAGTGATGTTGTAGGGTATGAGAGAATGAAGATGAAAATGGATATGAGAGATTGAAGATGAAAATGGATATGAGAGAATGAAGATGAGAATTGTGTAGTTTGATGTGAATTTTTAGGAGTGAAATTGGGGGTATTTATAGATGAAAGTGTGTATTTTTTGGGTAAAAAATGAAAAAAAAAATTAAAAAGTGGAAAAACGGTTATAAACTGATATATTTTTTTGGGAAGCAATTTTTTTTATCTATTTTTTTAATTAAAAATCGATTTTTTAATTAAAAAAAATTAAACACAACGGCTATGCCGTTGACGAATCCCAGTGCGCCACGTCAGCTGTTCGCTGGCACGGCGCTGCTCGATGCATCGAGCAGCGCCGTGCCAGCGGCGGGTAGCGTCCGTGCCAGCGGCGAGGACGGCAGTGGCGACGGACGCCACCGTTGTGGATACTCTTAGATGCATATGTGCATGGACATATGCAGCATACCATCATATGGCATATGGCGTGTCTTAGTCAGAGCCGAGTCAGAAGCGGTGGATGGTGATGATTAAATGATGTAAGCCATGTCTATTTGCTTTATTATCCTCTAATTAAAATCTCATGAGTCACCGCACTCTCAACAATCGGTTATTTCCATGCCATTATTTGAGTTGAATTATAATTATATTTCATGTCATTTTCATGATATTCAGATAGTTCTTTATGATTAAATTCTCCTTTAAGTATGTGATATTTTCATCACGCAAACCTAATTCCTTTCGTCGAGATAGAATTTATTTCGGGTGATGGGCTTTGTGGGTATCCATTCATTCATTTAATTTACAACAATCAATATTTAATTATATCTATATCGAGGTGTTATATTGTTAACTCAATACTGAATTATTAACTATAATTAAATAATAACTATTAGATATTTAAATCAAGGGTCTAGATCATCAGCCCCGAAATATCAATACGATCAACAAAAAAACGTCAATGAGGATATTAAGGTTAATTTACAACAAATTAGTTGTAACTAACTTTTGAAAAATATCTTATAACTCTAAAACGCATATAACTTTCTCGATTTAAATTATTTTTTTTGCACAACATATATCAAATTAAATATAATTTCATAAGGATTCTAACGAGATCTCACTTGCATATGTTCCAATGTCAAAATTTGAAAAAAAATTCGAAAATTTTCAATTTTTTTTGTACAACAACAAATGTCAACATAATATATAAAATATGTCAATATAATACATGTAGAATGTCATTCTTAAAGCAATGTGTTGACATTCTCAAAGTATTGTGTTGATATTTTCAAAACACTATATTGACATTTTATCCAAAACCCTAATTTGGTAGTTTTTTTATTTTTATTTATTTAATTAATAAAAATGAAAATCACACGTGGCATATTTTAGACCACTATATTTCTAAAATCCTATTTTCTTAAATTAGTTGTAGTTAGCAACTAGAGAGTGAGTTACACTTCCTTTTATATATATATATATATATATATATAGGGTAGTGATCAAGATATAACTAATCTTAAGTGTATAACTAGAGAACAAATCTCAGCCACACATCTTAATGGAACAAATAATATTTATTTTAATATTAAAAAATATGCTGAGGGTATTTATGGAAATTACTTTATGAAATTCAAAATCACATTTCCTTCCAAATTTTCAAATTTCCTTCCAAATCTTCCTCGTAATCTTAGGTCTCGAAATTCTCCAATAGTTCGAAACCACAACGCCACCTTTCTCGGCCTTCTCCTCCGGCGACTCGCTGTTCTTCACCGATGAAGGCGGCGACGATGTAGGCTCCGCCGCCGAACTCATCATCCGCCTCCACCCTACCAACACCGCGCTCAAACCTTCAACTTGTGCAGCGGGCGCCGAACTCATCATCTGAAGCGTGATTCGGAGTTCTCGCTCTTCGACACGTGCTTCGATCTATCCGGAAAGACGGAGGTGAAGGAGCCGACGGTGGTGCTGCATTTCAGGGCGCGGATGTGTTGCTGCCGGCGTCGAATATTGTCACTACACAGCAGTTACGTTGAATATTGCTCATGGCTATGCTTTTATAATATATACAAAAAGTAGGGAATGAATATTGGTGTGTAAATGTAGATGAAGGGAATGAATGTTGTAAATGCACATTGATCGAGAAATGAGAGTTGGTATTTTTGATTATCCGTAAATTTTGTTATTGTTTTTTTTTGTTTCCTATAAATCTTTCGGTTAGATTCATTGTAAGATAAAGAAGAATAGATGTATATTAATATGAGCACAGTATGTGTTTGATGAAATGTCACAGTGAGTTCATTATTTGATGGAATTTGGGGGTTTTAATTTTACAAAACACATCACTCTTAGCATGATTTTACTTCACTCTTGTTTACAAAATACATCACTCTCATTACGATTTTACTTCACTGTTGTTTACAAAACACATTATGATTTTACTTCATTGTTGTTTACAAAACACATCACTCTTATTATGATTTTACTTCACTCTTGTTTACAAAACACATCACTCTTATTCTGATTTTACTTCACTCTTGTTCACAAAACACATCACTCTTACTCTGATTTTACTTCACTCTTGTTCACAAAACACATCACTCTTACTGTGATTTTACTTCACTCTTGTTCACAAAACACATCACTCTTACTGTGATTTTACTTCACTCTTAGCATGATCTTACTTCACTCTTGTTTACAAAACACATCACTCTTATTATGATTTTACTTCACTCTTGTTTACAAAACACATCACTCTTGGCATGATTTTACTTCACTCTTGTTTACAAAACACATCACTCTTAGCATGATTTTACTTCACTCTTGCTTACAAAACACATCACTCTTAGCATGATTTTACTACACTCTTGTTTACAAAACACATCACTCTTAGCATGATTTTACTTCACTCTTGTTTACAAAACACACCACTCTTAGCATTATTAAGGTAGTGATGCATGAGATTTCTATACATTCAATGAAAACTTCTATTATCTTCGATAAGATCAAAGCAAGCATTATTAATTCATATAGATGGAGCTTAGTGTATTATTACAGTGGATGCACATAAACTCATAAAATTACAATTTCTGAAAAATAAATCTCATAAAAATTGTCTTCCATTCTCTTATTTGTACAAACACTGAATGTACATGGTCAATTGTAGTATTTCGTGATAATCTGTATCCGAGATGCCAATGTATCGATCATTCATGCCTCATCTGAAATAAAGGAGTTATACAAAGGCATATCAGCAGGGACCGAAAAATCATGTTAATCGAAAAAAAATTGGCCGACTGCTCTGATCTTCACATTGTATGTATCTCCTCTTATAAACCGGGAACTCTTCCCCTTCCCCGTCCCCTTCCCTATGGCTGGATGCAGTGTATCTGATCTCCATGCTGTTCAGATTAACTGACGCCGATTGTTGGAACTCTTCCTATATATGCTCATAAACTTTGCCACAAATTCTGCAACACCAAAATAAACCATTTGATTAATTGCTGAGCAATCCCTTCAATTGAGCTCCCTGCCACCACCTCTTGCCCGTAGTGGACCACCACCTTCCCGTCAACCTCATCGCAGCTGCACGGCAGCGGAATGGTCAGATTCTGGCCCACTTCGGTTAAATCGGCATTAGGTATCCCGTTGGCAGCCTGAATTTCGACTGCGGTGACGATGTTGGAGAAGACCTCGGCGGCGATGTGCCAGAGACCACGGTGTAGACGGGGCGGCCGTTGGAGACGCCGGTGCCGTTGCGGAAGATGCAGAGCAAGGGGATTCGAAGCTTTTGCTGGGCGACCTAACCTCATTTTGGTATCAATCTTTTACAAAATTACCATAATACCCCCGCCTTGTTATTATGGCAAACACTCCTTAAGCAAATAACTAGAGAACAAATCATAGCCACAAGATCAAAAAAATCAAGGGCTAATATTAATTTTCGAATTTAATGAGATATTAGCTCCCTCAATCACAAATTTACTCCATAATAACAAGTCAGGGGTATTTTGGTCATTGCACAGTGAATTAAATCCAATTTTGAAAATTGAATTCAAACCGTGTCGCGTCTTCTTCTCTTCTTCTCTCTTCTCCTCTTCTCGTCGCAGTTGGCGGTGTCGCAGAAGAGAGTTTTGGTGGCGACAATGGCGGTTGCCGAAACAGTCTTCGCTCTCATCGGTAGCTCAGCCGCGCAGGAAGGTTCCGCACCGGCGCTGGCTTCCGTCGCTCGCCGTCGCCGTCGCCGTCGCCGTAGCCGTAGCTTCGTTCGTCGTCGGCGCGGCGCTCAGGACCTGAGTTTTTATTTTCCTTTCTAGGCTATGGCGGAGTGTGTATGTAATATATATTGATTTGCGGTGTTTGGGGGTTTGGATCAGTTGAATTGCTGTGTTTGGGGTTTTTGAAATTCTTTTTCGGGTTGTAATATTCATTCGACATTTTTATGTGTGACTTCTAACAGTGTGTATCACACTATTAGATATTCATACTGTGCATTTGATGTTAATTAGGATAAGTAGTATAAAATTGCCATTTTCTCCAAATCATATTGCCCGTAAGTTCTTACCAATTTTGATGTTATTATTATATTGATTTCATTACTTATTTTGTTGTTGTTGTTTATACTATAAGAGTGATGTGTTTTGTAAACAAGAGTGAAGTAAAATCACAATAAGAGTGATGTGTTTTGTAAACAAGAGTGAAGTAAAGTCATGCTACGAGTGATGTGTTTTGTGAACAAGAGTGAAGTAAAATCTGAGTAAGAGTGATGTGTTTTGTGAATAAGAGTGAAGTAAAATCTGAGTAAGAGTGATGTGTTTTGTGAATAAGAGTGAAGTAAAATCTGAGTAAGAGTGATGTGTTTTGTAAACAAGAGTGAAGTAAAATCTGAGTAAGAGTGATGTGTTTTGTGAATAAGAGTGAAGTAAAATCTGAGTAAGAGTGATGTGTTTTGTGAACAAGAGTGAAGTAAAATCTGAGTAAGAGTGATGTGTTTTGTGAACAAGAGTGAAGTAAAACCTGAGTAAGAGTGATGTGTTTTATGAACAAGAGTGAAGTAAAACCTGAGTAAGAGTGATGTGTTTTGTGAACAAGAGTGTAGTAAAATCTGAGTAAGAGTGATGTGTTTTGTGAACAAGAGTGAAGTAAAATCTGAGTAAGAGTGATGTGTTTTGTAAACAAGAGTGATTTGTGTAGCCCACAAATAAAATGATTACATATAGTACTCTTCACGTTACGGTGAAATGAAATCTAACTTCCATGTCTCAATTTATTTATTTCCAATTATTTCAATTCTTTAGTACTCCATATATTTTTTCACCTTTTCTTTTAGGTGTCCAACGACCGTCCTGGTATTTTGCTTAGTGTTTCATCTGAAAATATTAACAACATTCTCAAATAGAATATCAAATTAAATCAATCCCAATTTAAATTTTATTTAAAAGAAATTAATCGTATTTTCAATTCGACTTAAGTAATTACTCTCCGATAACAACTAAACCACCCGTTCCACTAAAAAATTTCAACACCCTGATAGGATAAACCTCCTCGTATCACACCCCCACCACCCAAAAAAAAGATTAAAATCTCAAATAAAACATAATTAATCAAGAAAAGGTTCTGATTTCATTTTCTGTTCAAGTAGTGCATCTAGACATAAAATGCAAATAAATTCGTTGCGTTATTGTTAATCCGGCCACTGTGCTTTCTCCACACAGAGGATTCCGGTGTCTGTGGCGTCTCCGTTTCCGGCGAAAGCAAGGCACGCCACCGTGGAGCAAACCGATATCAGTATCCCCGACGGGATGAGGTCGATCTTCACTCCGCCGCCGAATGCGAACGACACGGTGGGGATTGTGACGGTCGTGTAGTTGGAGAAGTCGAAGCTCGTGTCCAAGATGGAGTACGCCGGCGCCGCCGGGTAATTCTTCATCCCGTCGCCGGAGAGGAAGTGGAGTCGTGCTCCGTCACCTCCTTTGAGAGAGAGCATAGTGTGTCTACGAGAATGGTGTGTGTATATGCAGGAATGGTGTGTGTGTTTGATTTCTCTAGTATCAGTATTTAATTTTAAAGGCAATTTAATACGTGTATAAGCACAACTACAATAATTTAAAAACTACCGTAAGAATTAGTATAGGACGTTGTCGAAAAATATAAATTGCCTCAATATTATCGGCCCGAGCTTAGAACTCGTGTCCGTCTCATATATCTAAAAATCTCTAAAAAAAATTAATTTAACCCGCCTCAAATTATACAGCAAATATCCACTTAAACCAATTCTGAATTATTTAAAATGTTGACCTGAAAACAAAAAATTGAAAAACGTTTAAATAGTTTAGTCAGTTGATCGAGATGTCCCTTTGGGTGCAGAATATGCATCTTATAAGTTGATGGTTCATATTTTATTTACCATTTATATAAAATATTTTAGTGGTAAACTTAATTCAAACATGTGTGTGCGATCAAATTCACATTTTTTCCTTCAGAAAGTAACGAAAGTTGAGAAGACATCCCCAACTCCAGCAGCCTCGCCCCCGCGGCAATAATATAGCCTCATGGCTACCACAATTTTTAAAAAATACTTGAATTTTTATGAAAATCAACTTTTAAAAAATTTCTAAAAATTCATAATGAACGTACACTTAAATTGGGTCTAAGAATTGGTAAAATAGTGTGTGTTTTATAAGCTGACTTGATCACTCAATGTTATAGCATCATTGTGACAAATATTGGGGAAGTAAATAATAGTACTGCATATTTTCAATATTACTACAGAAATATTATCTTTCTGATAAACTATAGTATTTTCATTGAAAATGACATAGGAAAAGTAATAAAGGAATAAAAGATATTTATATGATATGTGCAGCATAGTAACAAGGAGAATTTAGATAAACAAACATAGGTTTTGAATAGGCATGCATATACATATATTTCCTCAACTTGTTTTAATTTTGAGATGTAAATAAATTTTGTGTTGTAGACTTGTAGACAAACAAACAATTTCTTAAAGTAAATTGGGACATAATTGAGTTCTTTTTCAAAATGTGGCATCAAGTAAAATGGCGTTAATTTGCGCTCGTATAGAATTTATAACTATAACGTATTGAAGCTTGTGCAAAATTGGTTCATGAAGTCGGTAATAGAAGGCGATAGAAATTAATTTAAATTTGATATGATTAATAAATGAAGAATTATTAAAATTCCTATATTCTCTTTCACTCTCTTTTTATTTTATTGGTATTTCTCTATTTCTTTTCTCCCTCTCTATTATTTCTACTAATATTCGGCCTTTTTTTCTTTTTTCTTACTCTCGGCCTCTCTTCTCTATTTTATAGTACGTACTTAATTTGTATTGAATATTGATGGTTGGGCGAGTTTTTGATGGTAGTAAATGCAGGTAAAAGAAAATATAGATCACGACACAAGGGATTACGTGGTTCGATTTACTGAGGTAAATCTACATCCACGGGAAGAAAGGAGGGCAAGATTGTATTGCTTGATCTGGTTTACCAGCTTACAAATACAGACTTGCTATATGATCTTTGATGTCTAGAAAAGCCCTTCCTCTATCTGATCTAAGTTCTATTTATACATTGAACTAAGATCGTGGCTTGCATCACCACTAACTAGGTCGTGGCTTACATCACCACTAACTAGGTCGTGGCTTACATCACCACTAACTAGGTCGTGGCTTACATCACCACTAAGTAGGTCGTGGCTTACATCATCAGTAATTATGTCGTGGATGTCGTGGAGGTCATGAGATCCTGCATGGGTCCACTATCTCTTTGTTTGGTCCGCTATCCTGCATGAGATCCTGCATGAGTTGACACCACTATCTCCCAGTTCGGTCGAATAATGAGACCGAACTGCTGAACTATTGCCGAGCAGCTTTTGCCAATCTGAGAGTAGAGCTTGATTGGTCGGCTTTTACCGAGCTGTAGGCTGGGGCCGAACTCTTTGGTAATGCCGAACTGATACTCTTCCTTGGGGACCGAACTGCTGAGCTATTGCCGAGCCGCTTTTGCCAATCTGAGAGTAGAGCTTGATTGGTCGGCTTTTACCGAGCTGTAGGCTGGGGCCGAACTCTTTGGTAATGCCGAACTGATACTCTTCCTTGGGCTTTGGGCTGATGGGCCGTCACTGCTATTGGGCTTGTTTAGTACGTACCCCATCACTACCCCCCCCGAAAAGCGAAGTGAATCACTTCGGCGAAGCGAGTCACTTCGGCATTCTGGATAAAGGTACGGGGAAGGCTGACGTCAGGGGACGTGCCTTGCGCGTGACTGCATTAAATGCGACAGTAAAATCCGGCCGTTGAATCCTGAAAAGGTGGGATTCGAAACGGTGCGATGATTTTGAAATCTTCTCCGAATCTGATAAATACGTCCTTTCTTCATCAGTTGAACACTTTTGCTATTGCTTCTTCTGCAATCTCTCTCTTTTGCGTAAAAATTTCCTTCCGCTTTTAAGAATTTCTTCAGAATTTCTTCAGACTTTCAAAGAGTAAGAACCATGTCTTCTTCTTCTTCTTCTGAGTCAGGTAGCGGTAGGAAAGGGGGTAAGGGGTCTTCTAGCCGGAAAGAATCCGGGGAGAAGACCGTAGAGTATTTTCACAGCATCTTGAGTAAGGATACTGTGATATCCTTACACGAAAAATATTTTTTTCCTGGGGGGAAAGTTGCGATTCCCGACGACCTTCATAGAGCTGACTCGCCGCCGGAGGGTTACGCCACCGTTTATGAAGCCGGCTTGGAATGCGGGCTTCGTTTCCCTCTTCCCCCTGCCTTTGTAGAGCTGCTAGATTTTTTTCAACTCCCTTTAGGTCAGGTGACTCCGAACTCTTGGAGGCACTTATCGGCCTTTGCTGCCGAACTGCGTAGGCTAGATAAGGATCTGTCTCTGAGGGCAATCCTTAATTTCTTCCAGTTTAAGAGGAAGGGATCTTGGTTTTACTTGATCCCTTTACAGCCCTTCAGGGCCTTTTGTAAGACCAAATGGCCGAAATGGCAAAATCGCTTCTTTTTTTATAATAGGACGGCGGCTCCGGGCTTTCCCTGGAGAGGGCCGAAGTCCGTGATTCCTCATCCTCGGTTAGAACCGTTGGACGAGCTCGAGGGCGAGCTCAATAAGATTCCTATGATTAGGAAGCAGTACCTGGAGTCTGAGCTCGTCAAGGGCGACTTCGTGTTCGACTCCTCGTCTTCGGACGAAGAGACTGAGGGTGAGGAATTCTTTTTTATGCATTACTGCCTTGACGACGAAAACTAACCTTGTTTTCTTGCTTTTTGGCAGTGAACTTGCTGAACAAGATTAGTCGCAAATCCTCCGAATCTAAGGAACCGGAGAGGCCGAAAACCACCAGCTCGGCGTCTGATGCCGAGAAGAATCCGAAGAGGCAAAAGACCTCTTCGGATCCAAAGAAGCCGGAGTCGACTTCGGCAAGTAGGAAGGGGAAGACCCAGAAGCCCCCAAGAGCGCCAGAGAAAAACGTGGTCTTGGCGCCTCCTTCGGAACATATCTGTGAGCCATTTTTATGGCCCACGGACTTCGCCGAGGTGAATTCTCTTCTTGATTTTCTGGCCTTGCTTTTTTCCTGTATTTTTTGTGGCCCCTCGGTTGACTTTTTCCTTTTTCCATTTTCAGAGGAACGATATGCTCTCCAAGCTCGTCGCTGTTGAACTCTCCAAAGCGTCCAACGATTATGCTGAGATGCAGAGGAAGTTGGCGGCTGCTCGTCACCAGGCCGAACAGGCTAAGGCAGACTTTGAGAAGGCCAGAGCTGCTAGGATCTCGGCCCAGGATGAAGCCCAGTTTGCCAAAAACCAGCTCGTCATCCAGCGAGAGCAGACGAAACGGAGGGATGCTGCCGCCGTGGTTGCCCAAGGGGAGGTTCTCCGTGCTTTCGCGGAGAAACTCTTTCTGAGCAATCAATTTTCGGCCTTTGTCGGTGATCTGCTGAAACTGATGACCGATAATGCCGAGCAGGGGCCCGAAGTCGTTCTGCCGCTGTACGGCCGAGAGATAGCAGCTCGTCTTCAGAGTCTGCCGCTCCTTGAGGAGCTTGCTTCGTCCTCGGTCCTGCTTTCTGCTGACCGAGTTCGTAGTTGCCGAGCTGACCGGGACGAGAATATGGAGGCTATCTTTGCCTCCTTAGGGCCAGTTTCACCCGCTCCAATTTTCCACGGAGAGGGTGAGACCGAGCAGCTCGATCGGCAGACCGGAGACAGGCAGGCCGAGCAAGAGGTGCTGCTGATCGGTGATGGGGGCACCGAGCAGGCTGGGGGGAGCAGGGAGGCCGAGGCTGAAGCTGAGGCAGACAAGGAGAAGGATGCTGAACCTCACCGAGGAGCCGGAGACGAAGCTGGCGGAGTATGATTTCGTCTCCCTTCTCTTAGTTTAGTTTCTTCCTTCTTGTAAAATGGCCTTGAAGCCCTCGTGTAAAAATTTTTTCTTATGAATGAAAAAATTCTTCTTTCTGCACTTGTGTCTTCGTATAGCTTTTCGTACTCTCTTTTACTCCTGTTGTGGTTTACTACCTGCTCAGTAAACTGAAATGCCGAACTGACATAGGCTGCTTTGTATTCTTAACTCTTAAGGAGCTGGAGGTACTTCACTGGAAGCGGCTGTACTCTTCCGCTTTAGACGAAGCTGAGAAAAAAGTCATAGCTGACCAGATGAAGAATGACGAACTCTTGGCTTGTTTAGTGAAGCTGGAGGCCGACAATAAGGACTTAGAGTCCGAAAAGAAAGATCTGGAGGCCGAGCTGAACACTGCCGTCGCTGAGAGGACTGCGTATGAGGATTTCATCTGCAGGCGCGGGGGAATGACCATCTCTGAAGTTCAGGAACGAGTTGACGAACTGTGGGAGGAATATCACGTACTCCGGAGGAACAATGCGCTGGAGAGCTCGGCTTGCCAACAAGTCGTGAAATCATTGCGGCGCTGGGCTTCTCGGTACGACATCATTCTTTCCCGGCGTCCCTCAATCGAGAGATTCCTTAGGCATTTCCCGCCAACAGATGATCGCACTCCAGCTCAAACCCCTGATTCACTTGCTCAAAACCCTACTCCAAGTCAGCAACGAACTCAGGAACAGCCGGAAACGTCAAGACGGGAACGGACTCAGGAGCAACCGGAAACGTCAAGACAAGGACGGACTGAAGTTCGTAGAGGAGCTGTGATTATGAGTGAGCAAGATCAACAAATGCTTCGTGAAGAGACTCTTCGCCGCCGAGGTGCTAGAGCTTCCCGGGCTCAGGGAAGAGGCGGTAGGTCGATTAGAGCATCTCGTCGACCTGCTTATTCTTCAGCTGCCGAGAACGCCCGAACTCGGCTTCACGAGGATTTTGTGAATAGATGGCTCAACTTTAGCAACCAGGGACAGTAGAATAGTCCTTTGTAATAGCGTAACGCCTTCTCGTAGGGCAGCGGAGTTGTATGCCGAACAAGATTTAATAAATGAAATCTTCATTTCGCTTCTATCACTGCGTATTTACAGCTCAGCGAAAAAATTTCATCGTGCTCGTCCTCGGTCTTATGAAGTAAACTTCTTTGACCGGACTCGTCCTCGGTCTTATGAAGTAAGCTTCTTTGACCGGACTCGTCTTTGGTCTTATGAAGTAAACTTCTTTGACCGGACTTGGTCCTCGGTCTTATGAAATAAAGTTCTTTGACCGGACTCGTCTTTGGTCTTTATGAAGTAAACTTCTTTGGCCGGACTCGTCTTTGGTCTTATGAAGTAAATTTCTTTGACCGGACTAAGCTTGTGTCCTAATTTGGCGAGTTTTATCGCTCGGATCGGACTTTCCCTTGTCCTAATTTGGGGATCGGACTTTCCCTTGTCCTAATTCGGCGAGTTTTATCGCGTGGATCGGACTTTCCCTTGTCCTAGTTCGGCGAGTTTTATCGCGTGGATCGGACTTTCCCTTTGTTGCAGTTCGTTTCAGACGAACTGCTTGTTTCTTAAGCTGAATTGTGGTCTTGTATCCTCCTTAGAAGCTTGGACTCACAATCGTTGGCTTATATATGTTCTAAAAAGGGGATCAGCCTTCGAAGAACAAGATACCTCAGTAACATTTGTAAGAGACGACACGCACATAGACAGACAAAACGCATATAGACAAACATGAAAAACAAGTAAAAAACAAAGAAAGCACATACCCCTATGACCGAACTAGACACAAGACTGACTGACCGGACTGTCTCTTACAAATGGAACTTCTTGAGGTTGGAAATGTACCATGTTCGGGGTACTTGTTCTCCTGACATGTGAGTCAATTTGTAAGACCCTTTGCCGAGGACTTCTGACACCCGATATGGACCTTCCCATGTGGGTTCGAGTTTGCCCAGCTTTTCTGCTCGGCTTACTTCGTTGTTTCTCAAGACGAGATCTCCCACTTGAAATTGCAGCTTTTTCACCCTTTGGTTATAATACCGGGCTACTTGCTCCTTGTACTTTGCTGCTTTTATGCAGGCCAATTCTCTTCTTTCTTCGGCCAGATCTAGTTCGGCTCTCAGTCCGTCATCATTCATTTCTGAGGAGAAATTTAGAGTTCGGGGACTGGGTACGCCGATCTCAACCGGAATCACGGCTTCAGTGCCGTACACCAGACTGTACGGAGTTTCACCGTTGGAGGTTTTGGGTGTAGTTCGGTAGGACCATAGGACTTGAGGGAGATTTTCTACCCATTGTCCTTTGGCTTGTTCTAACCGAGCTTTTAACCCTTTCACCAAGATACGGTTTGTTACCTCCGTTTGTCCGTTTGCTTGTGGGTGGGAGACCGAAGTGAACCGCTGTTGAATATTCAGCTCTTGGCACCAATTCTTGAATGTCTTGTCGGTGAACTGAGTCCCATTATCCGAAATGAGGATGTGGGGTATGCCAAATCGGCACACTATGTTCTTCCAGACGAAATCCAATGCCTTCGAGCTCGTTATCGTAGCTAATGGTTCAGCCTCCACCCACTTCGTGAAGTAATCCACGGCAACGATAAGGAATTTCATTTGCCGAGGAGCTTGTGGTAGTGGTCCTACTATGTCTATGCCCCATTGCATAAAAGGCCAAGGGCTTTGCATAGCACATAGATCGGTCTGCGGCATTCTTGGGATATTTGCATGAATTTGGCACTTCGTACATGTCTTGACGAGCTGCACTGCTTCTTGTACCAAAGTTGGCCAATAATATCCCCATCTCAGAATTTTTTTAGCTAAAGCTCTAGCTCCGATGTGGCTACCGCAAGATCCTTCATGAACTTCTCTCAGGATGTAGTCCGTCTCTTCTGGTCCTACACATCGCAATAACGGTTGAAGGTAGGACTTTCTGTATAGGACTCCTTCATGAAGTTCATACCGAAGTGCTCGGCATGTGATTTTCCGAGCTTCTCTCTTATCCTCGGGCAGTTGTCCTTGATCTAGATACTGTAGGATCGGCGTCATCCAGTTCGGCGAGCTGGTTACTGAATGTACCTCAGCTTCATCAATGCTTCGGTGTAGTAATTCCTCCACCTTTGAGCTCGGATATGAGGCCAACTTACTTAAAGTATCTGCTCGGCTGTTTTCCGCTCTGGGAATGCGAATTATCCGAAAATAAGAGAAACTTCGGCTAATGCTTTGCGCTTTGTCCAAGTATTTTTTCATCCTCTCATCTCGGGCTTCACTTGTACCCAGCATGTGATTCACTATGACTTGTGAATCACAATGGATTTTGAGAGATTTGACAAATAGACTTTGCGCTAATTGAAGTCCGGCAAGGAGGGCTTCGTATTCAGCTTCGTTATTAGTAGTTGGGAATAAGAACCGAAGTGAATAAGTTACCTCGTGTCCGTCGGGAGCGATAAGTAGAATACCAGCTCCACTTCCCGTCTTATTCGAAGCTCCATCTACGAATCCACTCCAGCAGTCCGGCGGTTCTACTTCGGATTCCTGGGGCTGTGTTAGTTCGTCGTTGGCAGGATTTTCCTGTTCGGCAATAACAGGGATTGCTTGATCGAACTTTGCCTCTGCAAGAAAATCTGCCAAGGCTTGTCCCTTGATGGCTTTTTGAGGTAGATATTCTATTGAGTGTTCTCCCAACTCTATGGCCCATTTGGCGATTCTGCCTGATGCTTCTGGCTTGGTCAAAACTTGCCGAAGTGGCAGATCGGTTAAGACGCATACCTTGTGAGCATAGAAGTATGGCCGCAGTCTCCTTGCTGCATTTACTAACGCCAGAGCAATTTTTTCCAGAGGTTGATACCTTGTTTCTGGACCTCTTAATGCTCGGCTTGTAAAGTAGATGGGAAGCTGCTTTAGGCCTTCTTCTCGTACAAGCACCGCGCTAATGGTTTGATCTGATGCCGCTAAGTATAAGAATATCACTTCGGCATCCGTTGGAGCAGAGAGAATTGGAAGCTTGGCTAAATAACTTTTGAGCTCGTCAAAAGCCTTTTTCTGCTCGGCTCCCCACTCAAACTTTGGTGCCTTTTTCAACACTTTGAAGAACGGCAGTTGCTTTTCGGCTGCTTGGGAAAGGAATCTATTCAGTGCGGCTAGACATCCAGTTAGTCTTTGCACATCATGTATGGACTTCGGCATCGCCATGTTCTGAACAACTTGAACTTTTGAGGGATTTGCCTTGAGTCCGTCCTTTGAAACCCAACAACCCAGAAATTTTCCCGAATCTACCAAAAAGGTACATTTTTGGGGATTGAGTTTGAGGTTGGCTTTTTTGAGCACGTCGAGGGTGGATTTGAGGTTGTCTTCGTACTCCGAAGTGCTTCTGCTTTTGACGACTATGTCGTCAACATACACTTCAACCTCTTTTCCGATCAAATGCCGAAAAAGCTTATCTACCATCCTTTGATATGTGGCTCCGGCATTCTTTAAACCGAATGGCATCTTTTTATAAGCAAAGATGCCGAAGTCAGTAATGAAAGCCGTTTTTGAAGCATCATTCTCATCCATTAAAACTTGGTGGTAGCCTTTGTATAAATCAAGGAAACAGAAAATTTCGAAGCCGATCAAAGCTTCTACTTTTTTATCTATGTTCGGAAGGGGATAGCAATCTTTAGGACAGTGCTTGTTTAGATCGGTAAAATCTATGCACATCCGCCATCCTCCTTCTTTTTTCTTGATCATCACAGGATTGGCCACCCAAGAAGGATATTTCACCTCGAATAATACATCCGCTTTCAGTAATTGGCGGACTTCGTCATGGATGACTTGATTTCTTTCTGCCGCAAAGAGTCTTTGCTTCTGTTTTATAGGCCGGACTGAAGGATCAATATTTAACCGATGAGTGATTACCTCAGGGGGCACTCCGGTCATGTCCAACGGAGACCATGCAAAGACATCTTTGTACTCCTTGAGGAGCTGGATGGTCTTTTCCCGGAGTAGAGGTGTTCCCGCGAAACCGATCTTGACCGTTCTGGATGGATCATCTTCGTATAACTGAACGGTCATTGAGTTCGACTCTGGTGTGACTTCGGTCATTTCGCTTGCCTCTGACTCCGGCTGCTGTGATTGCTATGCTTGATGATGCCGATCTGATTGCTCGGCACTTTTAAGCGCAATCTGCAGACACTCTTTTGCTCTCTTTTGATCACCTCGGATGACCGCTATCCCACCTTTAGTGGGAATCTTGATGGTGAGGTGATAAGTAGAGCAAACGGCCCGAACTGCGTTGAGCCAGTCTCTTCCCAAGATGATGTTGTACGGGGACCGAGCTTTTACCACAAAGAACTCGATCATCGTACTGGAGCTTGTAGGCGCTTTTCCCACCGTGATCGGAAGGCTGATAATACCTTCAGGGCGGGTGTCCTCCTGGGCGAAACTTTTCAGAGGAAGCGGAGCCGGACTGAGCCGAGCTGGATCCACTTCTAGTTTATCGAAACATTCTTTAAAAAGAATGCTGACTGACGCTCCGGTATCCACAAACACTCTGTGGATCAGTTTGTTTGCCACTCCAGCTTGGATGACAATAGCGTCTTGATGAGGAGAGATGGCCGGGACGGGATCTGCATCTGAAAATGTAATCACTTCGTCCTGCTTCAGCCTTTTATGCGTTGGTTCCTCTCGATTGAAGTCTCTGCGCTCTGACTTCAGGGACGATTTAGTCTTCCCGGCAGGGAGAGCATCAATAGTCAGGATTACTCCATCATATTGCAGCTCGTCATCGTCTTCGGGGTCCTGTTGCTTTTTCAGATCCTGAGGAGCGCAGTTTGCACCTCTCTGCTTTTTGTTCTTTTTCGGCTGCTTGCTTTGGTATTTTTTTAACGTCCCTGCTTTCACGAGAGCGTCAATACCTGCAGCCAAATGTCGGCACTCCTCGGTATCGTGACCGTGGTCTTGATGGAAGGAGCAATATTGATCCTGAGGTCGACGCGCGGCCGATTTCGTCATCCGCTTTGGTTTTTCGAACATATCGGAATGCAGTTCGAAAATTTCCGCTCTCGACTTGTTCAATGGTACGAACTGGGCGGGCGGCTTCTCGGGATTGAGACGTGGCCCCAATCGGTCTTGCACCGGAGTCCTTTGAATCCTTTCAAAAGGAGTTCGGCGAGGATGTCCCTGATCGCCAAAAGGAGTTCGGCGAGGATGTCCCTGATCGCTATGATCGGGCTTCCTCCTGTCTCCTCGGGATGAGCTGTCTAAAGACCGTTTGCGACGGTCTGCCTCATCGGCACGGGAGAACTGGTCCGCAATGTCCCACATCTCTTGAGCTGTTTGCGGACTGCATTCCACGAGCTTTCTGTAGAGAGCTCCGGGCAGGATTCCATTTTGGAACGCCGAAATGACAAGTAGATCATTGAGATCATCTACTTGTAGGCATTCCTTATGGAATCTCGTCATAAAGTCGCTGATCTTTTCGTCGCGACCTTGACGTATAGAAAGCAGCTGAGCCGAAGTGATTCGGGCTTCCGCTTTCTGAAAGAACCTCCTGTGGAAAGCATCCATTAGATCTCGGTAAGATCTAATGCTGCCTTGGGGGAGGCTATCGAACCACCTTCTTGCGTTCCCGATAAGCAGCTCGGGAAACAGCTTACACATGTGAACCTCATTGAGACCTTGGTTCGCCATATTATACTGATAGCGTCCCAAGAAATCATGAGGATCCACTAACCCATCATAAGTCATCGACGGAGTTCGGTAGTTCTGTGGCAAGGGAGTTCGGGTGATATCGTCCGAGAACGGAGTCTTCAATGCTCCGTACATGGCGAACCCGACATCTCTTTGGTATGGAGGAGATGGAGTTCTCCTGTGATTCCGGTACCGAGGAGGAACAGGAACATGTCGGGGTTGAGGATTCTTCTTCCTGGAAGACACGGCACTACTGCGGTAGTGACTTTCATGTCTGGATGAGGAGGGAGAATCCACCGTTTTCGTCTCCGGCTTTTGGCCCTTTTGCAGGAAAATTAAGAACTCTTCCTGCTTCTCGGCCAAAAACAACTTGAAAGCCTCGTTCAAATCGGGCTGCTGGGAAGACTCGGTGCGATGAGTCTTTGAGCGGCTTGTTCCTTCTCCGTGAGAACTGGAAGTAGATTTCTCCCGAGGCTGTTTTCCAGACCTGCGGGCTGGACTAGCTTCCTCGGGGTTATCACGAACGGTATTATGGGTGTTATGTGATCTGGTATGCATTTTTTTTTTTTGGTGGAAGAGGATCAAAAACTCGCTTTATCACAAATTTGGTTCTCTGTTTCCCATAGACGGCGCCAGTGATGGTTGGGCGAGTTTTTGATGGTAGTAAATGCAGGTAAAAGAAAATATAGATCACGACACAAGGGATTACGTGGTTCGATTTACTGAGGTAAATCTACATCCACGGGAAGAAAGGAGGGCAAGATTGTATTGCTTGATCTGGTTTACCAGCTTACAAATACAGACTTGCTATATGATCTTTGATGTCTAGAAAAGCCCTTCCTCTATCTGATCTAAGTTCTATTTATACATTGAACTAAGATCGTGGCTTGCATCACCACTAACTAGGTCGTGGCTTACATCACCACTAACTAGGTCGTGGCTTACATCACCACTAACTAGGTCGTGGCTTACATCACCACTAAGTAGGTCGTGGCTTACATCATCAGTAATTATGTCGTGGATGTCGTGGAGGTCATGAGATCCTGCATGGGTCCACTATCTCTTTGTTTGGTCCGCTATCCTGCATGAGATCCTGCATGAGTTGACACCACTATCTCCCAGTTCGGTCGAATAATGAGACCGAACTGCTGAACTATTGCCGAGCAGCTTTTGCCAATCTGAGAGTAGAGCTTGATTGGTCGGCTTTTACCGAGCTGTAGGCTGGGGCCGAACTCTTTGGTAATGCCGAACTGATACTCTTCCTTGGGGACCGAACTGCTGAGCTATTGCCGAGCCGCTTTTGCCAATCTGAGAGTAGAGCTTGATTGGTCGGCTTTTACCGAGCTGTAGGCTGGGGCCGAACTCTTTGGTAATGCCGAACTGATACTCTTCCTTGGGCTTTGGGCTGATGGGCCGTCACTGCTATTGGGCTTGTTTAGTACGTACCCCATCAAATATATATGCACGCTAATCATCAAATTATATACTCTATTCATTCCTCAATAAGTGACATATTTGGAAGGTCCCAATCTATATGAGCCATTTAAGTTTTTGCAAAAATCAGGACTCTTATTTTATTATCTTGTATTATATGGCTACTGCTAACACCTTTATAAATATGGCTATTACTAATAGCTGACATCTTTATAAATATGTTATAATTTGCTTTTCTTAGTCATCCAATAAAGAACTTGCATGAATTTCGAATTAGGATTTTAGCACGATGAAAAGAAATTTGTCATTTGCACTTTTAATTTTGTCCAGCTGTTTGCTTTTAATTGTTTTTAATCTTTTCTAGCTCCATATCCACTAATGATTAATATGGCTAAAATTTAAACGTGGAAAGATAAAATCCATAAAACAGTACCCAAATCTTCCATTAATTATATTATATATGGTCAATTTATAATATTTGCCAAACATATAGGTAAATGCCTACAATTATGAAATATAAAAGTACGTAGTATATAAACATGCTATCAAAGTTGGACTCCACTCATTGTGTTTGTCCAATTTGAACTGAACAAAAACTCAACCCATAATTTGCATATGGTGATTTTTGGACACGTATTTATTCCGTTACACATATGATTTTGATTACAAAACAACACCTTTAGGTTTGAGAAAAATAAAAATCCTTCAAAGACGTACACACGAATGCACGATTGGCACCTTTTAATTATGAGAACCAACCTCTCTATGTAGAGATAAAGAGGTTAATTTATGTAAATGGAAAAACAAGAAGCTTCAATCAACTTTTTTTCTAATAATTTGTGCACCATATATTTTATTTAAGTGCGTGAACCGTCTTCATCAGTACTAGCTGGGATAATCAATATTCAAGTAGTGCAACTGCCAATTTGTTAGCATCAATTATTGAAACAAATAGACAAGAGTCACAAAGACAAACACGTAATTTTTCTTAGTGTTTTTCATGCTTGCGAAATTCCCCCTCAGAAAAAGTTTTTTCATGCTTCAAAGGGAATATTTCCATTCATATGAAATTCAAAATCAAATTCGAGGTTAGCATATTTTATTATACTAATATATTTACACAATAAACCAAGTCCAATATTTAGTAGTAACAAATAGTATAATTAAACATTTTCGAACAAAAAATTCAAACAAGATATTAAGCTGCTGAATTTGTTCCCTAAATTGTATGACAAGCTATGGTAATAGTTTGTGTAGTTAATCTAATTTAATTAGTTGGAGGAAAAGATCAACAACAGGCATCATTAATTCTCTAATGATAAACATTTACATGTGGTTCTAGACATAAAATTCAATTAGTAAAGAACATAGACTAATTTAGCCCCAATTGTGATGGAACAGTCACCAAAACACTTCACGCCATCTTTTAGAGAATAGAGTATAAAATTAAAAAGGGTTACATTTCATGTAATGCACCAATTGCCTATTAGTCGTTCATAAAGGTCATATATATTTTTCGTATCAAGAGAAATCAACAATAACTATAGATTATTATGATACACAAATATATTGTATCTGGAAAAAATAAAGCACTATATTGTAACAATAAGCTTTATTCAATATTTTCCCGAATGAGAATTTTATACTCTAAGCTTCAATATATATATATTGCACTTTCTCTTTCTTATATACAATTGAAAATTGCAACTTTAAAAATCTAGATATGGATCATGTTTACATGAGGGAGCATCCGTTAGGGTTCTCATCGCTGAACATGTTGTCGTTCGCGTTCGTGTTCATGTCCAAGTACGTGGGTGGAGGCATAGGAGGCCCGTAATAGCCCGTATTTGTATGACTATGATGATGATGCATGCTATAATCTTGATGCCCATAATTTAGGTTGTGCTTCATCATCGGCATGGCATAGTGCGTTTGTGGATTGTAACTACTATGATACTCCATCTTGCTCATCTCCACCTTAGTTTCGCCACCACCGGCAACCATTAGTTTTGATTCGGCTTCTTTTTTGTCGCCACCACCCTCTTTTTGCTTAGCACCACTTTCTCCAACGATGTCACTTTTCTTGCCTTTGTTTTCTTGTTCTCCGCCACTAGCTTTTTCTTTGCTGTCGACAGCTGCAACTTCGTTCTCTACTACGGTGGTCGTGGTGGTGGTGGTGGCACCATCGGCCTTCTTTGGAGTAACAATCTCTACTCCTCTTTTTAGCTTCTCTCTTACATATGTAACCAAACCATTCACGTCCATTGTTCCGATCACAATTATTAAAGACTTTTGCAGATCAGTTGTTAGTGAACCAATGCCTGTCATAATGAAATTTACCATGAATCAGTTGTTAGTGAATCAATTATGGAGTGTACATTCTTGTACTAAAATGATTAGGGACACCTACCATGATGACAATATTGGAGCTTAGTATTAATTATTTTATGAAATTCTCATTTTATACTACCGATTAATACTCCTATCAATCAACGTCACAACTCTATTATCTCAAATAATAAATATGCGCGCAAGTAGTAGTACAAAATAAAATAATGCAAGTAGATAGGAGACCTAACTCACCATCAAAATTCTTAATTATAATCCGTTTGATTTTATCAGCGCATTCGTCACAGTGCAATTTGGTTTTCATTGTCACAGTGCTAACAACTGCCTGAAATCACATTACAACCAACAAAACAAATAAAAACTACTAATTATTTGACTAATTAAAATACACATATTACCTTTTTGGGGCTGTTAGTATCAACAGGCTGGGGTATGTTGTGATCAGCTCCGGCAGCGGCGTTGTTGGGGTGAGGAGAGATAAGGTCGACCTTCTTCTTGGTCTTGATTTCAAGCTTTTCCCGGAGCCAAAGGGGGTCCACATTGCCCGTCACAGTCAATCTCTTGGCGTCACACTCGGCCTTCACCGTCTCCACACCTTTCACAAATTGCAATTATTTTCGCCTATCTAACTTTACCTAAACTCCTATTTCATTAACTACTCTTATTAATTTGTTTGCAATTAAATTTTAATTGATTCAAGCCAACGCTAAATAGATTACTTCTTTGGTAACGAACAAATCAAGAAAGCCGATTTCACCATTTATTTACTCATTTTCTAATATAATATCTACTAGTACTAAATACATGAATGAATCTCGTCATGCACATATTGAAATAATGTATTTCTGAAACATTTCTTAGAAAATAATGATTTGTAAAATCTAACTAAATATCCATTAATTAGTGTTATCATTTATCAGCAGCGAAATCACATTTCACTAACCACACTAGTAATGCCACCTAATTTTTATTCCACTGCAAATCTTGTGCACCTAACACTAAAGATTAAGTATTGATAATTTGTTAATTAGTACTCCTACCTTGTAAATGGGCAACGGAGCGTCTGACTTTTTTGGCACAGCCTTGGCAATGTAGATCCAACTTCAACACCACCGTGATGGGACCCACTATTTTCTCTCCGCCTTCCGCCGCCGCCGCCGCCTTCTTCTCTCCTTCATTCTTTACCTCAACCTTCTGAAAACACACACTCATCATCACAATGAGTACAAAACGGGAGGCTATAAGGATTGTGATAATTAAGGGATAGCTCGGAGATTAATTACCTCGCCCATTTGCTGCAAGAATTATGATTTTCTGTTTTTTATTTTTATTTTTATTTTTATTTTTTGGAGTAAATATTTGTTTGAAGAGAGAAAGGGTGGCAATCTCTGAGATATATAGAGCTGAGTTTTTGTACAAGTCATGTGGGGCCAGGACATATTTTAGAAAAATAAATTTTATACTATTGAATTAATAAATGGATGCATGTATCATGTATGGATGTGAGTGGGCATGAGAGTCACGAGTCATGATTAGAGTGTCCACTATGGGAGCGGCTCGGCGGTCGCCGAAGAGGGGTGTGGGGCGAGGCGGGAGGCGCGGCGGTCATAGTGGCTGGGGTGGCCGCCGCGCCTGAGGACGGGGGAGGGGGGCGGAAACGGCTTCGCCGCGTGCGGGGCGAGGACGCGGCTGGTGGGGGGTGAGGCGCGCCTATAGGCGCGGCGGTCATAGTGACCGCAGCTTCCGGCGCGGCGGTCGACGCGTGCAAAATTTTTTATTTTTTATTTTTCCTTTTTCCTCTATAAATACAACCATTCCCCACTTATTTTTACCATTTCCACAACAATCATTCAACATCTCGGCTCTCTAAAAAATGCACCGAGGAGACGACGAATCACCCGACTCTCAGGAATCGGGATATGGCAGCAATCCGTCAAACCAGTTGAATATTCGTTGTATAATTTTACCACCTTCCAATACAACGAATATTCGGCCCTAATTACCTCGTTTTCTATTTATTTTACACTGCAATTATTTAAATTACACTTCATTAAAATAAAAAATATTTTAAAATGAAAATTGATTATAAAATTTGGGGGCTATTGGAGGTGTCCACTATAGTGGCGGAAATAGAATTTTGGGGCTATGGACAAAAATCCGGGGCTATGGACAAAAAACTGGGGCGGGGCTATTGGGCGTGTCCACCTTATAGTGGACACCCTTAGACATGGAATTCATTTCAAATCCAGCTAATCTTGACTAATCCATGACATGTTTCTCATTTTTCCTTCTAATTCTGTCCCATTAACAAATGAGAGGGAAAAAAGATCAGTTATCTACTAGTGTATTGTCCTTTAATTAGAGCACCCACAATGGGGCGCTCGATGGCACGCCCGATGTGTGCCATCGTCTTCGGGCGCGACTGATGGCTCCATTATTGATACCCGGACGATGGCACGCCCTACGCCCACGTCCTAAGATTCGGGAGCAGAAGAAGCGCAAACGAAGGCCATCGTCCGCGCCATCAGGCACCATTGTGGGCTCCGCGGACGATAGGCTCAGACGATGGCACGCGTTTTTGAAATTTTTTTCCGAATCTTGTCTATTTAAACCTTGTTTCTCATTCACTTGTTCATACGAACATCTCGCCTCTCTCATTTCTCTCATCTCTCACATTTCTACCTCTCTTACATACCAAAATGAACCACGACGACGACACCACTAGTTCCTCGGAGGAAGGTAGTCCTACCAGGGATGCCTTAGATCCAGCTGTTGAAGAGGCCATGGCGGAATGCTTAGCCGAACTGCAGCGCGAGGAGCCGGCAGCGGCGGCGGAGCGGATCCACAGGCCTATTCGACGTCGGACGGTTGTCCGACGCGACCACGCCGCAGCTCACCAACGTCTGGTTGCAGACTATTTTGCAGAGCAACCACGGTGGGGCCCGACTATTTTTTGCCGCCTGTTTAGAATGCCGCGTTACCTTTTTCTCAGCATTGTCCGGATGTTGGAGTCACGTGATGAATACATGACATATCGGGAAGATGGCGTCGGCAGACCCGGCCTTACACCGTTGCAAAAGTGCACGGCTGTACTCCGCCAGTTGGCCTACGGCACCACGACGGACATTTTTGACGAGTACCTCCACGTCGGGGAGACAACAGGCCGGGAGTGCCTGAAGAGATTTTGTAGGGGAATTGTGGAAGCCTACGGGGACACATATTTGAGCAGGCCGACTGCTGTTGATTGCCAGGGCCTGATAAAAATGCACGAGACGGTGCACGGCTTTCCTAGGATGCTAGGGAGCATCGACTGTATGCACTGGGAGTGGAAGAATTGTCCGAAGGCGTGGAGAGGTCAATTCACTAGTGGACACAAGGGCAGCCACCCGACTATGATCCTCGAAGCCGTCGCTGACTATCGGCTTTGGATCTGGCATGCTTACTTCGGTGTAGCCGGGTCGAACAACGACATCAATGTCCTCAACTCATCTACCCTCTTCACCGAGCAATGCAATGGCAACGGCCCAGCCATCGAGTTCACTGCCAACAGGCGCCAATACCACATGGGGTACTACTTGGCCGATGGCATATACCCACAGTAGCCTGTTTTTGTGAAGACGACCAGCTGCCCAATTGGTGAGAAGAGGGTTTTATTTGCGCACAAGCAGGAGGCGGCGCGGAAGGATGTCGAGCGGGCATTTGGTGTGCTCCAAGCACGGTGGGCAATAGTGAAAGGGCCGGCTCGTCTCTGGTTCAAGGAAGTCATCGCCGATGTCATGTATGCGTGCATAATCATGCACAACATGATAGTCAAGCGTGAAGGTGGGAGCATCACCGACTGGAACGATGATGAAGGTGCATCTAGCTCGTCCGGCACGGCGACCGCGCCCACCGCTAGAGGATTACCGACGGGCTTCAATGAGGTTCTATCTAGACAGGCCTCAATGCGCAACCAACAAGACCATGCTCAGCTCATGAACGACATGATTAAAGAAGTGTGGGCCCGTAACCGCCGTCACTGAGTTTGCGTATTTTTTTAATTCGTATGGTAATATATTAATTTTTATAAATGAAATGAAGTTTTTTCCCAATTTTTATAGTTATTTAAATATTTAAATAAAAGAAAATGCATAGGGCACGTCTTAGGGCGCCCCATTGCAGGTGGGAGGGTAGGAGGATAAAAATGATGACGTGGTGGTGCATAAAGCGCGCCTAAAGGCGCCCCATTGCTAATATTGCAGGTGGGAGGGTAAGAGGATAAAAATGATTACGTTGCGGTGCATAGGGCGCGCCTTAGGGCGCCCCCATTGCTAAGAGCATCCGCAGCGGTGGCGAAAGTCGCCACCGCCGTCCGCGCCGTTGGTAAGGCGAAGGACCGCCGCCGCTGCAGCCGCGCCACTGGCACGGCGCTGCTCGATGTATCGAGCACGTCCGTGCCAGCGGACGCACACGTGTCGCCCTCCCATTCGTCAACGGCATAGCCGTTGAGTTTAAAAAAATTTTATTTTTTTTTAAAATCGGTTTTTTAATTAAAAATCCATAAAAAATAAAAAAAAAATCACTTCCCCAAAAAAATATATCCGTTTATAACCGTTTTTTACACCTTTTTAATTTTTTTTTTCATTTTTTTTACCCCAAAAATACACACTTTCATCTATATATACCCCCAATTTCACTCCCAAAAATTCACACTTTCACTACACAATTCTCATCATCATTCTCTCATCTCCATTCTCATCTTCAATCTCTCATATCTATTTTCATCTTCCTCTCACACCCTACAACACCACTATGTCCGGTCAGGACGACAACCCAAGCGGCTCCCACGGTTGGAACCCCGAATGGTTCGGTTCGCAACCGTTTCCTAGTCCGGATACGGAATATTCGGCCCCTCCTCAAACCCAAGATTCGGGCGTTCCGGGTGGCTACCGGCCATACCCGGTCGACGACCAAGGTGGCTCTGATGGGCGATACGGGTGGACTCCGGAGCCTAGGCCTCCCGTCCCTTCATTTTTAATTTTTAATTATGTAATTTTTAATTTTTAGGAGTTTAATTATGTAATTTTTAATTTTTAGTATTTTAATTATGTAATTTTTATTTTTAGGATTTTAATTATGTCTTTTTATTTTATTTGTAATTTGTAATTTTTATTGTGGTTTTTTTAATGAATTTTAGTATTATGAAAATGTTTTTGTGTAATTGAATTTTATATTAATTGTGCTCGTCCTTGCGGAAGAGCACAGTTGTGGGTGTTGTGCTCTTGCCAGAGAGCAGGCATGAATAGTACCGCCCGGGCCCACAACCGTGCCGCTGGCAAGAGCACGGTTGTGGGTGCTGTAATGCTCTAACAAATCGGAATTAATATGTAATTAACAAAATTTGGTAGCAACATTGCAGCACTTTTTGATCTTCGACTGCAAAGGGCTCGGACTGTTAAAACTCACAATCCGACTCTAATTCTAAAAAAATTCAATAGAATAAAATCATAGTAATATAGACGAAAGCATATTAAATTCAGTGGCGATGATCTAACTTCATTTTCTATCATTAAAGTTACTGTGTAAATTTAAGGCGAATCTCACTAGCATGAATGAATATCTACGAAGACAATAAAATGTTTATACTATGTTCCTAATTTAAGAGACGATAATATGTAAATCAAATATAAAAGGCCACATAAATTCATTGGTCGACATAAAAGTTGCATAATTAATATCTGTCGAATTTTGAGAATTAATTAGGGGTGGGAAATTATACCGAAATACCGGACTTACCGTACCGGAAAAATAGCGAAAATACCGATTTTTCGGTATACCGTAGTTCCCGGTACGGTAATTGTTTCGGCACGGTAACGGTATCAATTTTTCTATACCGCGGTATACCGTGGATTCGTTATACCGTGGATTCGGTATACCGGTATACCGATACATTTAAATCCAGTTCTGCGTTTCTGCGTTTATTGTTTCGGCACGCTTCGGTATACAGTTCGGTATACCGGTATACCGATACATTTAAATCCAGAACTGGATTTAAATACAGAAACGCATAGAAGCATGCTTTAAATACAGCATACCGAATCCACGGTATAACGAATCCACGGTATACCGCGGTATAGAAAAATGCGTTTCTGTATTTAAATCCAGTTCTGCGTTTCTGTATTTAAATCCAGTTTCTGTATTTAAATCCAGTTTTAGAAGAGTCCATGCATGCTTTATTTTTTCACTTCTCTGCATTCACCCATTAATAATAGTTTTGGTTGTACTGGGAAGTTGCTGTGCAAATCAACACCATTGGATTAAAAGATCTAACGACCTCCGTTTGACATTTGTTCTACGTTTAAGAATGGTTCTACGTTTAAGAATGGTTCTATCTTGATCACAATATATATATATATATATAGAGGTGTGATCAAATACAAACTCTCTAAAATATAAACTATACAAACTATGTCACCGGAGTGTACAAATTCTGTCACCGGAGTGTACAAATTATGTCAACGGACTGTACAAATTCTGTCACCGGGGGTCGATGTCAACGGAATGTACAAATTATGTCACCGGGGGGGATGTACGGAGTGTACAAATTCTGTCGACGGGGGTGTCCAAATTCTGATTTTTCGATGTCAAAATGTTGACATTAGAAAAATCTCTTATATTAACCGTTGATTAATTGTATTAAGTGAGTATGATTAAAGTTTGTATAGTTTGTATTTTAGAGAGTTTGTATTTTATCACACACCCATATATATATATATATATATATATATATATATATATATATGTATATATATATATAGTGTTGTATTATATACCAAACTAGTTTAAAACACTAAACGTCAAACACATCATTATATAATAACGCGGAGTTCATTACAACTTTATTTGTAGTTCATTATAGGGAATTCTGAGATTTAAAAACAATGACATCATCATGTATAGTTTAGAAATCTGAAGTTCATTATAAGTTTGTTATTAGTTCATTATAATGAACTCCAGGTTATCATATAATGATGTTGTGCGGCGTTTAAGGTTTAAGAGTGGTTTGGTATTGATCACGGTCCTATATATATATATATATATATATATATATATATATATATATATATATATATATATATATATATATATATATATATGGGGTGCATTATAATGATAACCCCAATTTCCGTAATAACCCTATAACTAAATCTGGACCACACATTTTTAAAATCACGTTGTCTAGATTCAAACTTAGCTTTCCTTCATAAAAAAGGCGCAGAGGGTAAATATGTCATTTCGCTTATTTAATTTCTTAATTTCGCTCATGATAAAATTTACGTATCCAAATTTCGCTCATTTAAATACGTAAAATCTTATTTCCCATGATATACATATCTATGAGGTTCAGTTACACGTATGTATGAGGTTCAGTTATACGTAAAATCTTATTTCCCATGATATACAAATTTCGCTCATTTAAATACGTAAAATCTTATTTAAGTATCATTTTATCATTTTATCAGTCAAAAGTATCATTTTATCAACTCAGAGTATCATTCTATCCGACAAAACTATCATTCTATGCAATAAACCTAACATATATCATTTTATCATTTTATCAGTCAGTCAAAAGTATCATTTTATCAACTCAGAGTATAATTCTATACGGCAAAACTATCATTCTATGCAATAAACCTAACATATATCATTTTATCATTTTATCAGTCAGTCAAAAGTATCATTTTATCAACTCAGAGTATCATTCTATCCGGCAAAACTATCATTCTATGCAATAAACCTAACATATATCATTTTATCATTTTATCAGTCAGTCAAAAGTATCATTTTATCAACTCAGAGTATCATTCTATCCTGGAAAACTATCATTCTATGCAATAAACCTAACATATATCATTTTATCATTTTATCAGTTAGTCAAAAGTATCATTTTATCAACTGAGAGTATCATTCTATCCGGCAAAACTATCATTCTATGCAATAAACCTAACATATATCATTTTATCATTTTATCAGTCAGTCAAAAGTATCATTTTATCAACTCAGAGTATCATTCTATCCGGCAAAAATATCATTCTATGCAATAAACCTAACATATATCATTTTATCAGTCAGTCTTAAGTATAATTTTATCAACTCAGAGTATCATTCTATCCGGCAAAACTATCATTCTATGCAATAAACCTAACATATATCATTTTATCATTTTATCAGTCAAAAGTATCATTTTATCAACTCAGAGTATCATTCTATCCGGCAAAACTATCATTCTATGCAATAAACCTAACATATATGATTTTATCATTTTATTAGTTAGTCAAAAGTATCATTTTATCAACTCAGAGTATCATTCTATCCGGCAAAACTATCATTCTATGCAATAAACCTAACATATATCATTTTATCATTTTACGTGATATTTGGCGAAATTCAGAAATTAAATGAGGGAAATGACATATTTACCCCCGCGCTTTTTTTATGAAGTAAATCTAAGTTTGAATCTCAACCACAAGATTAGAAAATATGTGTGGTTCAGATTTGGTTATAGGGTTATTACGTGATTTAGAGGTTATCATATGATCACAACTCTCTCTCTCTCTCTCTCTATATATATATATATATATATATATATATATATATATAGTTGTATATATATATATATATATAGTTGTATTCAAATCCTTTTCCCATAATTTCTCCTTCTAAATCTCATGCGTTGATTTATGGTAATCCTATGGACTAACTTATTTGCTGAAATCATTAAATTTAATCCATATTAAATACGTAAAGGGCAATAGAGAGAATCAACAATATGGTTGTTAAGGAAATATCCATGATTTACTCCCTCAAAAATCTTTGCGGTTTTTTTCCAATCTCACGCTCCAGAATTCTCTCTCTCCCTACTCCTTCTCTTCACGCTTTACTCCCTCAAAAATATTTACCGGCGTTGCTGTGGTCGACGCATGCTCAGTATTATAAATGTCTGCTGTAGGCGTTGTGGCAGTCATCGTTCTCTCGATAATGGAAGAAGGTAATTTTTCTCTTTCCGTTCTTGTTTACGTATCGGAGATGTTAAATTCAATCAACATTAGTTACAGTTTTCGTTCGTTGTAGAGCAGAAAATTCGTGTTTTGTGTCGTCGTGTCTCACTATGTTTATTTTGAAACATGATTTCCATGTTTTGATAAGGTGGAGTTTAGGTTTTCTTCATTCCTCTAGGGTTGCCCCAATTATGGGGGCTAGGATTGTAGTATATTGTGTGAAACACAAACTCTACGAAGGACCGCGAGTATGATGAAGGTCTTAGTTTTCGTCGTGGCTAGGTTAGTAGTTTAAATCGCTTCGAATAATGCACCAAATATGAATATGCAATGGATGTTATTGCCTATATAATGCATGATATGTAAACGACAATGATTAGGTTTAATGAGCCGGTCGTCGTAGCTCACTATGTTTATATGGAAACATGATTTCCAGGTTTTGATATGGTGGGGTTTAGGTTTTCTTCATTCCCCTAGGGTTGCCCAATGCACAAGAACCTACGTTGCCCAATGCCCAATGCCCAGATGCAGTTGATTTGAAAGAAATGACATGGAAGCAGACAAGAGGATTAAGTTGGGTGGTGATGAACAAGACCAGTACATATACAATCAACGTGCTCGTGTGTATTGTCTGCTGTTACTTGGTGGTCTGTTGATCCCGAACGCCTCCGGTAATAAAATTCCATTCTTCTACCTTCAATTTTTGTTGGATGTAGAACAATGTGGTAGATATAGCTGGGGTGGTGCGACTGTTGCATGCTTGTACCACAATCTATGTGAAGCTGCACTTGGTAAGAGGACCGATGTAGGGGGAGCTCTTACTTTGTTACAGCTGTGGGCTTGGGAGAGAATCCCAATTATTAGACCGAAGAAGCTAAATCCCATGCCCATAGACTACATACCACGTGCAGTCGCGTAAGTTGTTCACTAATTACTTTTTAAGCATATTTTTTATTAATTTCCGTGTTATTCGCTCATAATTTAATTTTTGTAGATGGACTGGTCCGGCCTCTTATGTAAGAGCACCCGGACATTGCATTGAAACTTTTAGAGAT
Organism: Salvia splendens; assembly: GCF_004379255.2. Classification (NCBI taxonomy): domain Eukaryota; kingdom Viridiplantae; phylum Streptophyta; class Magnoliopsida; order Lamiales; family Lamiaceae; genus Salvia; species Salvia splendens. Next base: position 25,140,089 of record NC_056044.1, read on the forward strand.
CAGTTCTCCAGAATGCACGCCAATCAAGTAATTTACATAACCTAAATTATTGTTTGTTTGATGTTTTGATTGAACTTGTTTTGACTAAATTTGTTTCATATGTAGTTTATTTGGATGCCGTATGACACACGAAATCTGCCGGATGTTTGTGTTGCCGGTCGTCCTATATGGACGTCGATCACAACACTTATTTGCTGGAATATGATTGAGCCACATTGTCCACAGCGAGTGTTGTGATAATTTGGGATTGTCCAACCGTATATCCCTCTTGTCGACCGGTTCCATGGAACTGATTTTGCGAAACAGGATCGACGTGGTAAATCTAGCCGGAATTGGGCAGAGTGGCACGCCAATCATATACAGGCTTGGGATAATAGGGAGAACATGTTGTGGAGTGATTTGGAGCCTACTGCAACCGATGAATATATGAATTGGTTTCGCCAAATAACTGTGGTGTATTTAACCTAACCTGGCGTGCATGCTGAAGAGGGCTTCCACGAAACGGCATCTTCTCATAACTTCGCGGTAAGTTGCAAAACTATTAATTATTTCAATTCATATTATGATATGTAATTAACTTTGAAAATTGTAGGTGGAGACGCTTCACAACATACGCCACTTTCTAAGTGGCCAAGATATGTCAGAACATCCGGCTTTGAAAACCATTTCGAGGATGGTTGAAGATGGACTGCAGATATCCGGTGAGGCTGAGCTGATGGACTACTGTCATTCACAGCGCTCTGCAATGGACATGGGCGTCCCCGTAAGGCAAAAGGGAAAACGACGAACCAAGAAGAAAACTGTCTGCGGAGTGTCGTCATCTCAGTTAGTACATGACTCCGATGACGATTTTGTGGATCCACCTCCACCTAGATCTGCAGTTCGAGGCCGGCATTCTGTCAGCCATACCGGTGGTACAGGAGAAGATATTGGCCTCAGTGATGTCCACGCTTCTCCACCGCGGTCGTCTGTGCGAGATGATTTTTTTGGGGTGGATCTAGAGAACGTTGTTGTTCAAGATACTCCTCCCTCTAGGATCCCAAGATCTACATCCAGAATTGGGAAGGGGATACGAGGCTTGTTTATGCGGAAAGGGCGAGATGATTAAACTAAACCACAACTATTTGTATTTGATGATGCAATTGATGTTCGTGTTTTTTCATTGAGTTGAACTCTTTATATTAGTAATTTGATACATCCTCTTTTTAAACTTATTTATGTTGATAATTTGATACATCCTCTTGTTATACTTATTTATCGGGATGAAAAATGGAAACTTGCAATTTCATTCAACCAGTCTGACCAAAGATGCCGTCAAATTTGGCGTGTTATATAGTGTGACCAAAAACGCCAATCTCAATGACGTGTATAACTTGGAGAATTCTTGTTCTTTTTTTCCATGACGGAAGGCAACATTCTGTATAGACTCGCCGACGGAGTTGGCGTTTTATGAAACACGCCAACATGGTTGGCGTTTTTAGGAAAACACGCCAATCGCAATGGCGTGTATACCTTGGGAGAATTTTTGGCCTTTTTTCCCACGACGGAATGCAACATTCTGTAAAGACTCGCCGGCGGAGTTGGCGTTTTTTAAAACACGCCTACAGGACTGGCGGTTTTATGAAGCACGCCAATCGTGTTAGCGTTTTATCACGTAATACGCTAACCTAGTTGGCGTGTTTTAACTTAACTGTATTTGGAGAAAATACGAGCAAAATACGAAGGCATTGTAAAACGCCAACTATGTTGGCGTTTTTACGTATAGACACGCCAGTACCATTGGCGTTTTCACTTATAGACACGTCAGTTTCATTGGCGTTTTTCCCATATATGGAATAGATAACAAAATGAGTACATTTTCGTTATTTTAAAGGCAAACTCTCCTAGAAACCCGATTTTCTCATCAGAATTCAAGGTAGCTTCAATTAGAGGATAAAGATCTGTAGATACAGATGTGATGGCCGTACATAAAATATCAGAGGAATGCACTCTAGAAAGAGCACTAGCTACTACATTTTTAGCCCCTTTCTTATAGGTAATTTCGAAGTCATAAGCCACTAGTTTGGAGAGTCAGCTCAACTGGCCTGGAGTAGAGAGTTTCTGCTACAGTAGGTGTGCCAGTGTTTTATGATCAGTGTGCACCTCAAAAGGGTGATTACTCAAATAATGACTCCAATAAGTCACTACAAATACAATGGCTAAGAGCTCCTTATTATACACAGATAATTGTTTGTGCCTTGAAGAAAAAGTTTTGCTAATAAAGGATAAAGGGTGACCTTCCTGCATAAGAACAACCCATATACCATAGCTTGAAGCATCAGTCTCAACCACAAAATGGAAGAGAAAATTCAGGCAGAGCCAGCACTGGAGGGCTCATCATAACAGCTTTCAATTCCAGAAAGACCAAGTCAGCAGCCTCATTCCATTGGAAAGCATCTTTCTTGAGTAGATCAGTTAATGGCTTGCATATGAAACCATAGTTTCTGATAAATTTCCTGTAGTATCCAGTGAGCCCTAAGAATCCCCTCATTTAGTAATATCAGTAGGTATGGGCCACTCTTGCATTGCTTGTAGCTTCTTAGGATCAGTTGCCACTCCTTCTCTTGATATAATGTGGCCTAAGTATTTAATTTGTTGTCTTCCAAAATCACATTTATTTCTCTTTGCATACAGTGAGTGTTCCCTCAGTTTATCAAAGACTAGTTTCAAGTGAGTCAGATGAGCTTCCACATTACTGCTGTAAACTAGTATATCATCAAAGAATACTAGAACAAACCTTCTCAAATATGACTGAAAGATATCATTCAAGAGGCTCTGAAAGGTTGCTGGTGCATTAGTCAGCCCAAATGGCATGACAGTGAACTCATAGTGACCATCATGAGTTTTAAAAGCAGTCTTAGAGATGTCATCTTTTTCCATCCTTATCTGGTGGTAACCTGCTCTTAAATCGATTTTAGAAAACACAGCAGCACCATGAAGCTCTTCCAATAGTTCATCAATCAATGGTATTGGGTATTTATCTTTCACAGTGACTTTATTCAGCCTTCTGTAATCAATACACATCCTCCAAGATCCAGCTTTCTTCTTAACTAACACCACAGGGGATGAGAATGGGCTAGTGCTAGGTTGTATAAACCTTGCTTAAGCAGATCAGAAACCATTTTCTCAATGATATTTTTCTGTACAACAGTGTGCCTATAAGGTCTTGAGTTCACTGGAGAAGCACCATTAGTGAGAACTATCTGGTGATTGTGAGATCTCAGTGGAGGTAGAGTCTTAGGTTCGTAAAAAATAGAGTTCTGGTTTTCCAGGAATTCTTGAATTTAAGAAGGAATTCCTAGCTTCAACTCATCACTTTCAGCGGACAAGAGGCCTGAGTTCTCTTCCTCCACCAATTTGATGCAGCAAAGTTGAACATGTTGACAGTTAGAGATGAGCTTACTCATTTCTTTTTCAGATACAGTTTGAACTTGTTGTTTCGGTTGCCCTCCTTTTAATACATGCTTCTTTCCCAATAGTTTGAATTCCATGATTAGGTGCTTAAAATCCCAATGGATAACACCCAATGTTTTTCAGCCACTGAATTCCAAGTACCATATCACAATTGCCTAGAGGCAGCAGCAGAACATCAGTAATGAAGGCAGTATCCTTCAACATCCATTTCAATCCTTTGCACATCGAATCACACTCCAATCTATTTCCATCTTCCACGTCCACCATGACTGGTTTGACTTGAGTTAATGTTAAGTTCAAACGTTTAGCCAAATGGAGATCCAGAAAGTTGTGTGTGCTACCAGAATCAATAAGGATATGTACAGTCCTTTTACCCACTCTTCCTAAGATTCTCACGGTTCTAAATCCTTTAGAAACTAAACCATTAATAGCATGAATAGAGATCAGAGGGTTATCCTCATCATCACATTGCTCTTCATCATTACATTCAACTTCATCAACTACACATTCTCCAGCCACAGAATCATCCACCTCTAAGATGTATAGTTGTTTCCTAGCACATCTATGACCTCTTTCAAATTTCTCATCACAGCCATAGCATAAGCCTTTAGCTCTATAATCAGCCATCTGTTCTTCAGTCAACACACGCCTATTTTTAAAAACATGCATAGTAGGTGTTGGCAACAAAGGTGGATTACCAAAGATTTTGGACTCCTGACTACCAAATTTCTTAGAGGAATTAGAAGAAAACCCCTACCGAGCAGGACTAGACATATCCTGAAGCCTAGCTAGAGCATAAGCATGGATTAAAGTTTGAGGCATAAACAATCGAACGACCTTTTGCACATAGGGTCGTAAACCATTGAAAAAATTACTAATAGCATCCGATTCAGAGAGAGATACTCGTCCCAACAATAGCTCAAATTTATCATGGCAATCAGAGAACGAATCCGTTTGCTTGAGAGAAAGTAGCTCTGTCATTGGATCGCCTAGAAGATGATCACCAAATTGTCCTTCCAGCGCTTGCAGAAACAGAGTCCACGGACTCGCCATTGGTAGATCCTGATATTTGGACCAGTTGTGGAACCATTGTAGTGCTCTACCTTCAAAATTGATCACAGCTAGGCACACTTTGGGGGTCCTCCGGTGTCAGATCCACCGTGAAGAAGTGATCGCAACGCAAAATCCAGCCAGCTAAGTCCTCGCCGGAGAAGATCGGAAAACCGACCTTGGATTAGCGTGTAGCGAAGTAAGGAGCTCGCGGTTGGCCGCCGCCATGGCCACCACCACCTCCCAGAGCCATCATTCTCGTCATCAGCTCATTCTGCTGCATTTGCAAAGCGATAAACTCTTCGCGAAGCTCTTTCATTTGCCGATCTCGCGATTGATCCAGATCCTCCCACCGATGATCAGCATCGGCGATTTTAGCTGATAGATCGGCCATAGCAGTCGTGAACATCTCTTCCAAGCGACGAGCATCACCTGATCGAGTATCAACCATAGCGGAAGCAGGATCGTGTGGATTGATACCACTTGGTACAAAATCGGGGCATCCGGTGATCAAAACAGAAACCGAGATCCTACCTATACACACTGAGCTACTAGAGGGAGAAGAGAGGGAAGAAGGAGAAGTAAATTGCATCAATTCATTCACATAATATCTGAATTGCAATCATGATCAGCTTATATAGCCTCTCATGCACACATAAGCAACAGAAATAACAACTCTAACTAACTAACTAACTCAGGTCCACGCCACATGTGCGTATGGTGATACAACTTACACGGTTCACGTGTTGCATGCCTCACGCAACACCTTATTTACTCTTCATCTCGCACTTATTCTTGTTCATTTCCTTTTCTCGCACCACATTTCCTCTTTCTTTTTGATTGAAAAAGATATTCACGAAATCTTTGTACTTTTACAGAATCATCGCAACTCAAATTAGTTATGTTACGTAGCCAAATTTTTTCGTTCAGACGTAAATACAACTATCCACAGCCCAGAATGCAATCCAGTCCAATATGTTGTAGAGCCATGGGCCCTTTTTTTATAATACTAACATTATAATCAAAATTTGTAATTTCAGTATGCTTAAAATGTCACGTTTTGCGATTATAACAATATAAAATTTTTTCCAAGTAGAGAAAATCATAATTACTCCCCCCGTCTCTTATAATTTGTCACAATTTGACCCAGCACGTATTCTAAGAAATGTAATAAAAAGTGGATTAAAAAGTTAGTGGCACGTGGATCATACTTTTATATACCCCCTCTGTCTCATGTTACTCGCACTTTTCATTTTATGCCGTAAATTTGAAATTGATTTTTAGTGTAATTAAATTAGAATTTTAAGTGTAATGAGACATCACTTAATAAGGGAGCTCTTAACTTAAACTAATATATTAATTAAATACATTAATTCTAACTTAAACTAGAAATAGTGTAAATAGTTTATGATGTGCCGAAATAGAATAGTGCAAGTAACATGGGACGAAGGGAGTATTAGTTTTGTAACAAATATGAGTATGAATGAGTTAGTGGAGTGTGTGGTCCACTATCAAAAATGGTAAAAGAAAAAGGTGATAAATTTTTAGGGATGGACGAAAAATAAGTGAAAAATTTTCAGGGACGGGGGGAGTACATGATTTGTTGCCTGATGTCATTCATTTTGGCTCACACGTGCGGGGCGTGCTAAATCTCTAAAATATGTCCCACGTCGACTTAGTGATGATCTTATATTATCTATATAAAGTGGATAACCCTCCCCTCTTATAAGTAGGGGTGGGTAGGTACGGTATATCTTACCGAAACCACCATACCGTATACCTTACCGTAAATACGGTATGCGAAAAAATCATACCTTTACCTTACCAAAGTTTTCGGTATACCGAACTTCGGTATACCTTATTTTCGGTATGACGAATTTCCTTACCAATACCGTACCTCATTTTCGGTATACCTTACCGAAGTTCGGTATACCTGACTTTCAACATCAATTAAAATAGAAAATTAGAGTTTTTAGAATATTATTTATATTTTATAATTTTAAAAATAAATTAAATATAATTTATTCATAATTATATTTATATTTCACAATAGATTTTATAATTTAAAAATATATAAAATATATTTTATATATAATTTTGCTTATATTTTTGTGGTATATACCTTAGTTTACGGTATATACCTTAATTTACGGTATATACCGAATTTCGGTATGGAGCGGTATACCGCGGTATTTGAAAATCCATACCGTTACCTTACCGAAATTTTTCGGTAAGGTATCATACCGTACCGAAAGTCACGGTATACCAAAAATTCGGTATTTTTGATATTTTTTCGGTACGATAAGGCCGGTATTTCGGTATTTCGGTATTTTTCCCCAGCCCTACTTATAAGGCCTTTTAATAGGGTGAAGAGCTCATATCTATTACTTCATCCGTCTCTGAAAATTTATCATTTATTTCTATTTTCGTCCGTTCCTAAAAAATTGTCATCTTTCACTTTTATAGGGACGGAGGGAGTATGCGTTACTCCTATAATCTTGACATTTAAACTCACGTTGGAGTATTGCAAAAAAATGGTGAAAGGTGTGTTAATTCGATAGTACAACTTTTCAAAGTAGTGAAGGAAATAAAATAAAATAAAATAAAATAAAATAAACCAGTTCACGTAATTTAATTATAAACTTTTGTAATTGATAGCGTCAGTAATTTATGCCCAGTACATGTGGGATAATTTGGTAGACATATACTAATTTGCATAGTATTGAAGAGTGTTGGTTCTACTTATTACAAGAGATAAAAGCCGGGCGTAATACAACCCAAAAGAAGGAATACAAGAAACGAAACTGAACTGAATTACAATGAAACAAATAAACCGTGAATGTTTAGCCGAGTCGAGGAGGCCTCTTCCCGCAAGACGAGATACGCCCCGGTAGTGCTCTTCGGTTTGGCGTTTCGTCCCCAAAGGTAAAACGGCTACGTCTCTATTGATGCAGCACCGCAATCAGTAGAGCTCCGGCGAACTGGATGGAGGAGAGGGCAGAGCTTCGACAGAAAGACAATGCAGAGAGAGGGAGAGAGCTTATGATGATGCAGAAGGCTTGTAATGGTGTGTCCTAATGCAGTGGTATGGCTAGCCTATTTATAGGCCAAGCCACCATGCAGGGTCAACCGAGCCATGAAGGCTCATCATGGCAGATTCGTAACCGCCGTCGGTTACGAGCGTGTGGCAGGCGTGTGCCTATCGCATGTGGAGCGTGTGGATTTCTCACGTGGCAGCCGTGACTGTGCCTCGCTTGACGACGTGTCAAGCCACTTGGATTGCTGACTCGGCGGTGGTCCAAAAAGAATAGTTTGGGCCAAGCCCCAAGCCCAAAGACCAATTGCCAAGATCCAAGCCCAAGCCCAAGATCGGGATCGGGCCCGGGCCCGGGCCGCGGGCCCGGGGCCCGCGGCCCGCGCCCACGCCCACGAGCACGGGCTCGGGCGGGGCGGGCGGCGGCGCGCGCGTGTGCGCGCGTGTGGGCTTTTTCACCCATCTTGATCCACTATAATTATTAAGTAACATAAAGTCACTTAATTTAAACACATTAAAGATGTATTAATCTTCCAATGTGGGATAATTAACACTAGTTAATTATTCCCTAAGCACATGCTCCAAGCTTTAATTAAAAGCTAATTATGCCCAACTTTAATCCACTATTTCTCACTCACCGGAAATCGGATTTGAGAAAGTGAATATACTACATTTATCTACGTAAAATGTAGATCGACGCTATATCATTTAATTTCACAAAATTAAATGTCTCGTCACATTTATTCTTTGGTCAAAACCATTGACCGGGCATATTTAATCCATGATTTTTACAATCCCCCACATGAGTGGAAATAGCCAAATGCATATGCATGCAGACATAAGCTCAACCCTCGAGAGGTATATAAGCATAAGGATAGGTAGTTGTTGACTTTGAACCCTCCATAGTCGACACCATCGGATACACAGGCGGCTTAGTAGCGCGATGCTTTGAACTAATCCCCCACGGCGTGCACCGAGACAATGGTGTTAACGCTTAAACACCTCAACCTCATCCGTTCTCACGTTTTGTGTCCATTGCGGTCTTGGACACCACTTTGGATTCATAAGTGTGTTTTATGAAGCGACCACACTTCGCACTTACATAGGTGATTCTTAGTCAAGTACCTTGCCATACTTGGTCTCTTTGAGAATTCCATCTCTTTGAGATCCTTAAGAACCATTAAAAGTCATAGACTTAGCCTTTACCACTAGGCAAGCTCTCCAACACTCTATTGCTCTCTAGGGAATAGATATAGTTGAGTGTTTCTCATGAACTCTCATAGCTTAGTTGTCCCTTTGAACCAAGTTCTTGGGATCTCCAGTCATCATGGTTGGGTTACCACTATGATAGTTCTTTAGTTTGTGGATTTCAAACTCATTCCCTCTAGCAACTTATTCATTTGATCACGGTTTAACCCTTTGGTTAGCGGATCCGCTAGATTATCTATTGACTTCACATAGTCAATTGTAATCACCCCTGTTGTGATCAAATGTCTCACGGTGTTATGTCGTCGACGTATATGTCGAGACTTACCGTTACAGAAGCCATTGTTTGCCCTTCCAATAGCTGCTTGGCTATCGCAGTGGATCAGCACTGGTGGCACTGGCTTAGACCAACATGGAATGTCTTCAAGGAAGTTCTTAAGCCACTCGGCTTCCTCACCAGCCTTATCCAAGGCAATGAACTCCGATTCCATTGTTGATCGGGCTATACAGGTCTGTTTTGTGGATTTCCACGATACAGCACCACCCCCAATAGTAAAGACATATCCACTTGTTGAAAGTGAGTCTCTATTATCGGATATCCAATTGGCATCACAGTACCCTTCAAGTACCGGGGGTATCTCGAGAAGCGTAGCCCATAATTTTGAGTATGTTTTAAATATCTCAAAACCCTTACAAGAGCTCTCCAATGCTCTTTGCTTGGATTGCTCGTGTAACGACTCAACTTGTTCACGGCACAAGCGATGTCAGGTCGAGTGCAATTAGTCAAGTACATAATGCACCCGATGACCCGTGCATACTCTTCTTGAGCAACGGGCTCGCCTTTGTTCTTGCTCAAGTGAACGTCGAGTTCAATTGGAGTCTTAACCGGCGCGCCATCATAGGATTTGAATTTATTCAATATCTTCTCAACATAATGTGATTGTGTTAAGATGATTCCATCATTCGTTCTTAGAATCTTCATTCCAAGAATTACATCGGCTAGACCCATGTCTTTCATGTCAAAGTTTCTCTTTAACATGGCCTTTGTATCGTTAATTACTTGAGTGTTGCTACCCAAGATTAACATATCATCAACGTAGAGACACACTATAACATGACCGTTATTAGTGATCTTGATGTAGACACATTTGTCGCACTCGTTGATTTTAAACTCATTTGATAACATCACATTATCAAACTTCAAGTGCCATTGCAATGGCGCTTGTTTCAATCCATATAGGGACTTTACGAGCTTGCATACCTTTTTCTCTTGTCCAGGTACTACAAACCCTTCTGGTTGTTCCATATAGATTTCATCTTCTAGTTCACCATTTAGAAACGCGGTCTTTACATCCATTTGATGAATCTCAAGATTGTGCAATGCAGCAATAGCGAGAAGCACTCGTATAGATGTAATCCTTGTTACAGGTGAATAGGTATCGAAGAAGTCATGTCCTTCCTTTTGTTTAAAACCCTTTACTACTAATCGGGCTTTGTACTTATCAACTGTTCCATCGGCCTTAAACTTTCTTTTAAGAACCCATTTGCATCCTAAAGGTTTAGCACCTTCGGGAAAATCAACCAACACCCATCTGTGGTTTAGCAAAATTGAATCAATTTCGCTTTGAACAGCTTCTCTCCAATGCAGCCCGTCTGGGCCAGCAAAGGCTACTTTTATCGATGTTGGTTCTTCATCCAACATGAAAGCAATGTAGTCAGGACCAAAAGTTTTCGGTGTTCTGACTCTATTACCACGTCTTAGTACTGTATCTTTTGGATCGGGTCTTGCACGCTTGCGCGATTCAGGTTCCGCATCTGCTGATTTAGAACTAGTGGCTTCTTCTTCCACTTGTTTAGAACTAGTGGCTTCTTCAATTCTTGTCTCAGAATTGGTTGAGACTTTTTTCTTGTCTTTGCAAGGAAATGTATTTTCGAGAAATACAGCATTCCTCGACTCAATTGTTGTTCCTACTGTGATAGTCGATATTTCAGACTTGTGAACAACAAATCGATATGCACTACTGTTAAGTGCATATCCAATGAAGATGCAATCAACCGTCTTAGGTCCGATTGTAACTTCTTTGGGCGGAGGAACCATCACCTTTGCCAAACACCCCCACACTTTGAGGTATTTGTAGGATGGCTTCCTTCCCTTCCACAACTCATAAGGAGTGACATCTTTTCCTTTGAGAGGGATCTTATTCAAGATATAGTTGTCTGTCAAAACAGCTTCCCCCCACATGTTATGTGGTAATCCTGAAGTTAGAAGCAGTGCATTCATCATCTCTTTTAGAGTTCGATTTTTGCGTTCTGCAACACCATTAGATTGTGGTGAATATGGAGCAGTTGTTTGATGAATTATACCACTTGCGTTGCATAACTCCTCAAACGGGGCTACATATTCGCCTCCTCTATCGCTTCGAATCATTTTGATTTTACAACCAAGTTGATTCTCAACCTCGTTCTTATAATTTTTGAACGCTTCTATTGCTTCATCTTTACTTCTTAAAAGATAAATGTAGCAATACCTTGTGCAATCATCTATGAAAGTGATAAAGTACTTTTTACCACCTCTTGTTTGCACCATCTTTAAATCACATACATCCGTGTGAATTAATTCAAGGGGTTTTGTGCTTCGTTCAACCGAGTGAAACGGCAACTTAGTCATTTTTGCTTCAAGACAAATTTCACATTTATCTTGGGTATCCAATTCATTAGCCTTTAGTAAATCTAAATTCACTAATCTTTTAATAGCTTTTGAATTCACATGTCCCAATCTACAATGCCACAAATTTGAAGACTCAATCAAATAAGAGGAAGTAGATGCTTTATTCTTATTAGCCAATGGCTTTGCAACACTGCTAGTTGCTACACTAAGCTTGAAAAGCCCATCGGTTACATAACCTTTTCCGAGGGATTTTCCAAACTTATACAAGATAAACCTATCAGACTCAAATACAAGTTTAAACCCCTTATTAACTAGTATTGATCCTGACACTAGGTTCTTGCGGATGTCCGGGACATGCAGCACATCCTTCAAAGTGATTGTGACGCCAGACGTCATCATGAGAATCACGTTGCCAACGCCGAGGATTTCAGACGATGCTTGATTCCCCATGTTGATTTTCCTTCCTTCAACAGCCGTGTAGGAGGCAAACTTGCTCCTGTCGGAGCAAACATGAGCAGTAGCGCCGGTGTCGATGTACCAGCCTCCCTTGTTATCAACAAGGTTAACCTCTTCAGTGACCACTGCAATGAGGTCGTTCTCATCCCAGTCCTTGAACTCCTTCTCAACGACGTGGGTTGTCGGCTTCTTCTTCTTGCTGCGGCAGTCTTTGGCAAAGTGGCCCGGTTTGCCACATTTGTAGCAGTCGCCTTCAAACTTCTTTGAAGGCTGCTTTCCCTTCCCTTTGTCGTTTGGACGGTTTGGGCGAGGGCGTTTGTTGGAGGGACCACCCCGCTCCAACAGGTTGGCTTTGGCTTCATTTGGGGTGAAGCCCTTAGCCTTTTGATCACTTTTGCGCACGTCGGCCTCAATGCGCAACTTCACGATCAAGTCTTCAAGGGTCATCTGCTTTCGCTTGTGCTTGAGATAACTCTTGAAGTCCTTCCAACTTGGAGGGAGCTTGTCAATGATCGTGCACCTTAGGAACTTATCGGGCAAGGTCATCCCTTCGGCCACTAAGGAGTGGATGATCATTTGGAGCTCTTGGACTTGCTCCATGATGGGTCGAGAGTCGACCATCTTGTATTCCATAAACTTGGATGCTACAACCTGTTCAGTCCCTGCAGCATTGTCTATGCTATATTTCTTCTCTAGGCTTTCCCACATTTGTTTAGATGTGGTTACATTGGAGTATACATTATAGAGGCTATCATCTAATGCACTTAAAATAAAGTTTTTACATAGATAATCCCCTTTTCTCCAAGCCTCATAGTCCGCCATGACTTCGAGCCTAGTCTCTTGGTCGCTTGGCGCGGGCGGCTCGTTCTCCGTGAGGAAGTTGGCGACGCCCAATGTTGTCAAGTAGAACAACATCTTTTGGTACCACCTCTTGAAGTCTGATCCTCCAAACTTGGGTGGTTTCTCGGCGGGTGGCATCATTCTTGGTGCCATAGGTGCCGCACTTGGTCCATTGAAGGAACCAATTCCGTTGCCCCCGAAGGAGCCAACAACGTGGTTGGGCATAGAGCCCCCACCATTCACGTTAGGCATAGAGCCCGCCATGGTCGTACCAGCCCCGAAGGGACTAGCACTCGCATGAGACCCGAAGGCCCCAGCATTCGTGTGAGACCCGAAGGCCCCAACACCCGTGTGAGACCCGAAGGCCCCAGCACTCGATCCATTAAAGGACCCGAAGGAACCACTCAAAGTGGAACCAACCGACCCACTCGAAGTGGATCCACCAGTGAGCCCAAGGGGGTTAACGAACTCCCAAGGGGTTGTTGAGGAAGAAGGATAGCGCCCGGGAGTGGGCATCATCGTCGGAATCGACGACGTGTTGACAGGTCCAGTGGTCGCCATGGTTGAAGGAATGGCGGCGGTGGTGGCGGCAGCGGTGGTGTTGGATTCCGTCGACATCTCCAGCAAAGGTGTATTAAGTTTCGAAATTTTAAGTTCAGTTTAGAGGTCAAAAAACCCTTCAAAAGCAAGATATCTCGTCTTGCGATTGTTGGTTCTACTGATTACAAGAGATAAAAGCCGGGCGTAATACAACCCAAAAGAAGGAATACAAGAAACGAAACTGAACTGAATTACAATGAAACAAATAAACCGTGAATGTTTAGCCGAGTCGAGGAGGCCTCTTCCCGCAAGACGAGATACGCCCCGGTAGTGCTCTTCGGTTTGGCGTTTCGTCCCCAAAGGTAAAACGGCTACGTCTCTATTGATGCAGCACCGCAATCAGTAGAGCTCCGGCGAACTGGATGGAGGAGAGGGCAGAGCTTCGACAGAAAGACAATGCAGAGAGAGGGAGAGAGCTTATGATGATGCAGAAGGCTTGTAATGGTGTGTCCTAATGCAGTGGTATGGCTAGCCTATTTATAGGCCAAGCCACCATGCAGGGTCAACCGAGCCATGAAGGCTCATCATGGCAGATTCGTAACCGCAGTCGGTTACGAGCGTGTGGCAGGCGTGTGCCTATCGCATGTGGAGCGTGTGGATTTCTCACGTGGCAGCCGTGACTGTGCCTCGCTTGACGACGTGTCAATCCACTTGGATTGCTGACTCGGCGGTGGTCCAAAAAGAATAGTTTGGGCCAAGCCCCAAGCCCAAAGACCAATTGCCAAGATCCAAGCCCAAGATCGGGATCGGGCCCGGGCCCGCGGCCCGCGCCCACGCCCACGCCCACGAGCAGGGGCTCGGGCGGGGCGGGCGGCGGCGGCGGCGCGCGCATGTGGGCTTTTTCACCCATCTTGATCCACTATAATTATTAAGTAACATAAAGTCACTTAATTTAAACACATTAAAGATGTATTAATCTTCCAATGTGGGATAATTAACACTAGTTAATTATTCCCTAAGCACATGCTCCAAGCTTTAATTAAAAGCTAATTATGCCCAACTTTAATCCACTATTTCTCACTCACCGGAAATCGGATTTGAGAAAGTGAATATACTACATTTATCTACGTAAAATGTAGATCGACGCTATATCATTTAATTTCACAAAATTAAATGTCTCGTCACATTTATTCTTTGGTCAAAACCATTGACCGGGCATATTTAATCCATGATTTTTACAAAGAGTTTGTTAAATTTGAACTTGTGATTTTTGCAATGAAGCCTGCAGTTCAATGCAACGAATAAAACTATACAATAAAAAATGTGATTCGAAATTCAATACAGAGAGCTTATCTTAGGACATGTGGATTAATCCATGATTATTAGTTATATGTTTGTCTTTGACGCTTCCAACACCCTTTAAAATGCTTCACCTTTGGGTAGCATAAACAGGAGAAATGGAGCATATAAAAAATGATGAGTTTGAATTTGTGGCCATTCATCAATTTTATATTCCAACTTTAGTACCTATTTCCAATATCCCCATTAATAACATACTCCACACCATCACTTTCATCTTTCTCTTTTCCCTATTTTTGCATTCTCATCATCTCTTTCTTTTCTTCTTTTCCATCTCCTTTTCTTTAATTCAAATGGAAAATAATTATATTCACCTGTACTTCTTAGTTTCATAGTATACATTTAAAAGGGCATCCTTTTTTCTCTCAAAATAAATATCCACTATCGTCAAACACGTGTACCAAGGAATTAGGGAAATTTATGTAATGGTTTCGTGAAATATTTTTTGCATTATAGAATATTTACTTTGTCATCATTTCACCATATAATTATGAAATAGAACAAATTATTCGCACACCACACCAAATCATCTCTACATAAGACACTTGTAAATACATAGATTAGATACAATTTTACTCATGACTATATTCAATCAATGCAAGCACACTAATTAATACTCCACTGATCAGCAATCAATCATTTCAAATTTCTTGTATATTCATCTTGGACTGCAAATTCTAGATTCATAAATAGATCCAATGGCACAGAAAGAAAAAGGAAAACACTATATAAGATAATACAGGAGCTAAACTACACAAAAAAGTGTAAACCAATCAAAAAAGAGAGCAAGAGTTGATGAAAGAGTGTTCGAGATAGTGTACTAGGTTGTTGGATTAGTGGTGAGCCTCTGCAGCTGTATCATCCGCGCATATATCCCATCGCCATAGTTTTTCAAGAGATGCGAATGCGAGCCTTGCTCAGCCACCTTTCCCTCATCAAGAACTGCGATCACATGCGCATTTCTAATAGTCGAAAGCCTATGCGCGACGACGACCGTTGTCTTCCCTGCGCAGGCGCGCCCGAGCGCCTCCTGCACACACTTCTCCGACTCAGTGTCGAGTGCACTCGTGGCCTCGTCCAGCAGGATCACCGCAGCCCTCCTGATGAAGGCTCGTGCGATGGCGATCCGCTGCTTCTGCCCGCCCGAGAGCTGGCACCCTCGTTCCCCGACGTGCGTCTTGTAGCCGTCGGGCAGCGCTGATATGAATCTGTGCGCGTTGGCCAATGTGGCCGCCTCAACAACCTCCGACTCCGTGGGAGCCGGCTCTCGGCCGTAGGCGATGTTGTCGTAGATCGTGGTGGCGAAGAGGCACGGCTCTTGCTGCACCAGGGCAATGTGGCGCCTCAGCGACTTCAGGTTGTACTTCCGGATGTCCTTCCCATCGACGAGGATGCGGCCTGAGGAAGGCTCGTAGAATCGGAGGATGAGGGCGAGGATGGAGCTTTTTCCTGAGCCGCTGGGGCCGACGAGGGCAAGCGTCTTGCCTGCCCGGACGCGGAGGTTGAGGTCCCCGAGGACAGAGACGTGGGGCCGGCTGGGGTAGTAGAAGTCCACGTGCTTCAGCTCGATCTCGCCCCGGATGGAGTCCGGGGTGGGGACGCCCTCCGGATCATCCGGCTCAATTTGAGTCCGGCGGTCGAGGAGAGCGAAGACAGACCGCATTGCACGGCCACCCTTGATGAAGTCTGGGGCAAGTGTGAGGGTCTCCGCGGCCCCGTTGGCGGAGACCATGAGCACCATGAAGACACGGATGGTGCTCGAGAAATCGGAGATGCCGTGCTTGACGAGCCATGATGCGTACCAGAGGCCGAGGGCGTACGAGGCATAGAGGGCGAACTGGGCCAGCCCGTAGCCAGTGCCAGCTATCTGGCCCTTCCAGAAGCAGCGGCGCAGAGGCGGCTCGAGGCTGCTGATGAATATGCCCACCATCTTCATCTCTGAGTTGAATGCAGCCACAGTTCTCACATTGCTCACTGCTTCCCCTGCTAGCTGTGTGGCCTTGGCATGAGCTGCCTCTAAATCTCCAGAAAATCCAGTCATAAACATTTTCTGTGACAGTATTGAAATAATGCAAACATTCAAATTTTGTCACAAATCTTGGAGAAGGCAAGTTAATATTCAAGATTGAATATAGAAAAGAAACCTGTAACACTGTGGCTGCAACCACAACGGGGAAGACGGCAATGAGGACGAGGGCAAGGCGCCATTGCAGCACAAAGCCGGCAGTGCAGGCCACAAGCATAAGGGCAGAGTTCTGCATGATCACAGAGATCCTGTCACCAATGGCTGATCTAACATTGTTGGCGTCTAGAGCCAGCCGTGCTGCAACTCTAGAGCTCTCATTCTCTTCCTCATCAAACCACGCAATCTCATTCTTTAGCACGGCAGCCAGCATCTTCTCCCTAACGCGTTTGGTCAAGTTCTCCCCCACCACGTCCCAGAAAAGATGCTGCAATGTGTTGAATATCAGTGCTGCAGATGACACCCCTATCAGAAGGTAGCAATATTTTCCAATCTGCCTTATCATGTAGGCATGATCCGGATTGTAGTAGACGCTAAGCACGGCGCTCAGCACGTATGCGAACAGTGCGCTAAGAGAGCCACAGACCACAGACCCAATCGAGCCAACCAAGGCGTAGCCCCACTCGGGTGAATTCATCTTTGCTAGCCTCAAGAATGAGCTTGCTTGCTCTTTGAATGCAAGCTTCTCCACCCTGTAGCTGGGATATGCTGCGTCTATCGACATGCTTAAGTCCGAGGTGGAGAAGTCCGACAATCTTCGGGAGTAAGGCGATCTGCCATATGACGAATTCCTAGTGATGATAGGTGAGCTCACAGAGTTTCTTGCACTAGAAGGCCTAACAAGGAAACCCACAAATTCCAAATGAAGTTATTTAGCATTACTAATATCAAGATTTTTTTGACAAAATATATGGGATAAAGCAAAGAACCTTGCACTACTCTTCCTGGCACTGTTGACAGCAGCTTCATGAGCTGCTTCTTGCATTCTGATGAGCTTTGCATAGAGACCATTTTCGCCTTTGGCAATGAGCTCGTCATGTGGCCCGATTTCAGACACGCTACCCTGCTGCAGCACAGCCACGAGGTCAGCTTTCCGGATGGTGGAGAGGCGATGAGCGATCACTAGTGTAGTCCTCCCAATCATGAAACGATCTAGCGCTTCTTGTACCAGCTTCTCCGATTCAGAATCTAATGCACTAGTTGCCTCATCCAGGAGAAGGATGGCTGGATTCTTGAGCATTGCCCTTGCTATAGCTATTCTCTGCTTCTGTCCACCAGAAAGCTGCAGTCCCCTCTCCCCTACCTGTCATCATCACAACACACATGCACACTCAAACATCAAGAAGCTTACAGGAAGGAACAACTTGCCACCCTAACCGATTGTTTTCTCTTTGGCTTTAACTATGTCTAGTTACTGCCTAGACTAAACCCCCCCCCCCCCATCAACTTTTTATTTAATGGGAGCCATCGTTATTAAATTACCCACACTCTTGTCTTGTGCATAATTAGCTAGAGAAATGCTCTTTTGTTTTGACATGAATGGAAGAAATTGGGTTAATAACTGTTTTGACTTGATTAAAGAAAAGGTTTATAACTGTTTTGTTGACCAACTAATTTCATTCAAACATTGGGTTAATAAAAATATAAAAGATAGGACATATGGGATCCTTGACCACATTCACCTCCCATGAATTGAATAATATGGTAGACCAGAAAACACACAGGATTGAGGCTTCCGTGCCCACTGCTTCAGGGCACCCTCTTTTACTGACAGTTTTATTTTTACAATACATGTGATGATAAGCATGTGATGCAGAGTTGCTAAAAAAATACACAGTGGTTGATACTGACCTGAGTGTCGTAGCCATCTGGAAGCTTGACGATGAATGAATGTGCGTTAGCGACTCTAGACGCTTCTTCTACTTCGACTAAACTAGCGTCTGGCCTTCCCAACAGTATGTTTTCTTTGATTGTGGTGGCAAAGAGTGCCGGTTCTTGGCTCACCAGCCCAATTTGCTGCCTCAACCATCTCAACTTTAATGTCTTTATATCATGCCCATCAATCACAACTTGGCCTAATTAAGTAGTTCAAACCAAATATTCAGTTAAACAAACATAAATATGTCCAAAATGTAATGTAACTATAGTTTACGATCATCACCGGAGGCAGGGTCATAAAATCTCTCAATGAGTGACACCACCGTGCTCTTCCCAGAACCACTGCTGCCAACCAAGGCGATAGTCTTCCCGGCCGGAACAGTAAGAGAGAAGTTGTTAAGGACTAGATTCTCCGGCCGTGAAGGGTAGGCAAAATCGACATTTCTAAGCTCCATCTGCCCTGTTATAGACTCCAACTCGACCCCGGATTCGTTGTTTCTTTCAACAGCCGGTTTATGGTCGATCATACGGAAGATTTTAGCAGCTGCAACTCTTGCCTTGGCAAATGCAGCCATGCTTGGAGCAGACTGGCCTAAAGCCCTGCACATCAATTCACCCAAAATCAAGATTCATCCAACACGCGATCATATCTTGCAAAGTGGGGTTCTAAAAAGAATAAACCAAATTCAAGATCGATCTATACATACAGCCCACCAATCATGACAGCAAACATTGTCGCAATTGCTAGACCTCCATTTGTGTAATGGTGCCTAACCAAATAGCCTCCGTACCACAGGAGAAGAGCATAGCAGCAAAACACAGTGAAATAAGTAGCTCCTAATCCCATCCCCTTTGAAAATCCACTCTTGTAACCGATCCTTTGGGACACCTTGAGGGCAGCTGAGTAGTCCTGCAACGCCCTCGATTCACCCACGAATGCCAATACCGTCCGAATTTGGACAAGTGTCTGCAACCAGAATCAGGCATTATAGCTACAAACACAAGGAAAACAAGATCATTGTAGAATGTGATGTTCTCCAATACCTGCTCAGCAATGTTTCCAGCTTGTGACAGAGCTTCTTGGCTTTTGCCAGAGAGCTTAGCCAGTGTGATTGTGTGAATGGCTCCAATCACAGCTATGAGAGGAACTACAGCAAGAGTGACCAGAGCTAGCTGCCACACTGCAGAGAATCCCACCACAAATCCAGACACAAAGGTTGCCATGTAATGCAAGAAATTTCCCAACTGACAATCAACTCAAAGTCAATCAGAAAAAAACACAAGAATTTTGATAAATTCCGAGATAGGATCTCCCACCTTCTCACTAATAGCATCTTGAACCATCACAGCATCAGTGTTGATGGCGAAAACGACGTCGGACGTCCGAATCTCGGTGTCGAAGAACTGAATGTCTTGGTTAAGAGCAGCCTCCAAGTATCTGATCCTCATCTTTGTTGATTGCCTCTCTCCACTCCACATCCAACATGATATCTCTGCAACAAAATCCAATTTACCCTTAATTTTCATTTTATAACATAGAAATTGTTGCAGTAATATTGTTTACCTGCCCATGAAGATGCCCAAATAGCAGCTCCAACTACAAGAAAGTAAAATGCATACTGCAAATAACCATCAACACACAACAACAAAACTGTAACTCCACCTAGAAAACAAAAAAAATAACAAGCTTAATCCATAAAATTAGTGGAATCAACTCACCTTGAGCACCTCCTGCGACATCTTATCGACATTATTGGCATTGGAGCCGAAGGAATTAACAAGATCGGCGAAGAATCTGAGAAACAGAGGCAGGGAGCTGCCGTGGACAATCGCGCCAATTGTGCCAATCGTCATCAGCGTGTAATCGAGCCGGTCGGCGAACCGGAAGAGCTCGCGGAACGCGACGGAGGGCGGCGGAGGACCGGGTTTTTCCGGCTCCATTGAGGGCAGCGGCGGTATCTGTGGAGCTGACGATGAGGCGTGGGAGTTGGTGTTGAGGTTGGGCGGCGGAGAGGTGGAAACGACGAGCTCGACGCCTTGAAGGTCGGACCATCTCCATTGCTCCTGCATCTTTATCTCCCCGCCATCTTCTTGTCTCATTTTTTTCTGTTTGGCTTCACGCTTACACTTTGCATATGATATGATCACCCAAACTCTGTTTTTTTTGCTCTCTCTCTCTCACACACACACGCACTCACTCGATTGCGATTATGGGAATAATAGTGTTTCCTGCCTCACTCATTTCTTTTTCAAATGTCCACACTTTCATCTCTCACTGGATTAGTTTTTAACTTTCCTTTTGTTTATTTACAGTTGAAGGTGGTAGAAGTGGATTTGGTTACAGTAATTTGTACTAATAGAAAAGGAATTTTGATCAATAGCAGCATCAATCTAATTTCTTCAAATTAAAACAGTTTAATCTTCACGTGTTCACAAAAGGAAAAAGGAAAAAAAAAAGGAAAAGAGGAAGAAAGTGGTTTATGAGAGGAAAAGGAATAACTAAGTGGAGTAAGAGATGAGTGATGAGTGAGAGGGGCATGACGTGATGTGAATGTGATGATGAGAGGGGTGACGGTGGAATTAATTCAAAGTTTAGCACCCGACAAATAATACTGTTTCAACACTCACTTTTACCTGTCCTCACATTCAATCTCATTTCTCTACTTACGCTTTTTTTTGTTTTCCATTTTCTTTTACATATAGAGATTAAAATATTAAATATAGTCAATTAAGTGAGGAAAAGGAATAACTCAACGAGTAAGGAAAGAAAATAAAGTAACCAAAAAATTTGTACGAATTTACTTAGATATAATCCAAGTGCAAAGAAAAGGGGTGGTAATTTGATTGGCTAAGGGCACCCCTAATGGGGCGCACGATGGCACGCCCTATGGCGCCCATCGTCCTCGGGCGCGGACGATGCCCCCATTGTGGGTGTCCGCCATCGTCCGACCCCTTCGTCCACGGCGATCCATAGAGTGCGCCCTATGGCGTGGACGATGGCCTATCGTCCGCGCCATTGTGGGATCGGCGGCGACCCATTGCGGGATCGGCGGACGATGGCACGCATTTTTTATGGCTATTTAAACCTCGTTTCTCATTCACTTGTTCGTACGAACATCTCACCTCTCTTATTTCGCTCATCTCTCACATTTCTACCTCTCTCAAATACCAAAATGAACAACGACGATGACGCCACTAGTTCTAGCTCCTCGGAGTCGGGTAGTTCGACCTCGTCCACCTCGGAACAACATGATTGAAGAAGACCATGTTCAGCTCATGAACGACATGATTGAAGAAGTGTGGGCACGTAACCGTCGTCGCTGAGTTTGCGTATTTTTTTAATTCATATTGTAATGTATTAATTTCTATAAATGAAATGAAGTTTTTTCCCAATTTTGTGTGTTATTTAAATTTTTTATAAATGAAATGAAATGAAAATTCATAGGGCGCGCCTTAGGGCGCCCCATTGCAGGTGGGGGGTAGGAGGATAAAACTGATGACGTAGCGCATTATAGGGCGCCCCATTGCTAATGGCCTAGCTGAATTTAGAGTCATACTATTGAGGGAACTGGAACTGAACCAGGACTGAACCGATTAGTGTCTCGGGTCTCTAACTTGTTAGGTGTGATGCCTTACTGTTAGGTCATTCCATTTGGTGTAATAATATTTCATCTGATACTAATATTTATAAATAATTAATTGAGTTTATTGAGCATTCAAAGTTTGTAAATTTTAATATTTATTGACATGTAAAACGAAAAATGAAAGTGAACAGATTTCATTTTATGTATATTTTCAAAATCCAAACAATATCATGGCTTCAAAATATCTAAATCCATCAATCCAATCGTAGCTCCTAATTTTCAACAAAATTCAAACAATAAATATACTATTATGCGCAATCCATGGGCGGACGCAGTAAAGGGAAGGGGAGGGCTTAAGGGCATGAATAACCCCGTCCACATTTCCGGCCCTAAGTCCCCTCCACATCATCATTCCTCTACAGTTGCAGCCCAGGCCCCAACTGCTCTAATTCTGCAGGCCACAACCCGGGCCGCAACTAATAAATGACACTATTCACAACTTCAACATATTTTACACGTAAAATAAAAAACGCCGGAAATTTATAACACGAAAATTTTCATTTATAACGCGAGAATTTCATTTTTAATACAAAAACAATAAATTATAACCTAAAAAATATAAAAAAAATTAGAATATTAAAAAAATGCAAAAAAAAAATAAAAAATGCAAATCTGCCCACGTAGCCCCTCTCCCTCTCTTCCTCCTTCTTCTTCTTCTTCCTCCTTCTTCCTCTCCCCCTCCCTCTTCTTCCTCTTCCAAAATGTAAAAATTCAGATATTGCGGCCCGAACCCCCTCGCCCCGGAAGCTCCAACGCCGGCCCAGGCCGGTACGCGGGACCGTCACCGAGCCGCAAATGCGGCCCCGGGACCGGCCTGGGCCGTGACTCCACCTCCTCCAACGCTTGGGACGGGCCGGGACTCGCGAGATGCGGCCCGGCCCCTTGTGTTATTCATGCTCTAAGCCCTTCCCCAAATTCTTATTTTTATGTTTTCTCTACTTCTAAAATTTGTAATTATTTTTAAAACGGTCATTAGCCCTCACCAAATTTAGGTTATTGAAAAGTAAATCATCAGAAATTGAGTAAGAAGAGGGGCTGAACTGAATATTTGCAGCGGTAGAAAGAAAGAACAATGGCAGTTGTTTCTTGTTGAAGAAGAGACTTAATTTTAAAAAATTAAAATATAATATTATTTTATTAATAAAACACCGGCTGCATTAAATGATTTCACTTATTAGCTTATTATTTTAAATTAAAAGTCCAACCGAAAATTCAAATGTATTTTTAATAAAACTGATGCTTTAAAAAGTTCATCGTATTAAGAGCATCCACAACCGTGCTCTTGCCAGCGGCACGGTTGTGGGCCTGGGCCCACTTTTTTGCCTGCTCTCTGGCAAGAGCACAACACCCACAGTTGTGCTCTTCCGCAAGGACGAGCACAATTAATTTAAAATTCAATTAAACAAAAACATCTCCATAATACTAAAATTCATTAAAAAAACCTAAATAATATTACAAATGACAAATAAAATAAAAAAGACATAATTAAAATCCTAAAATTTAAAAATTACATAATTAAAATACTAAAAATTAAAAAAATCACTACTCGTTGCCAAATTTCGCCCACATGTGTTTGATTAGGTCTTCTTGTAGCTGAATGTGGGTTCGGGTATCGCGCATTGTGTGCCTTGTCTCGATCCTCTGGCCAACCGTCGTATGCTCACCTCGGCGTGGGGGAGACCTCGTTGTTGAGCTTTCGGCTTCATCCTCGTCGTAGAAGCTAGCCGCCCTCGACCCTTCGTCGGCTATAATCATGTTGTGTAAGATAATACACGTGAACATGATGTCGGCTATATTATTCACGTACCACAGCCGAGCCGGGGCCTTACAATGTTGAATCGGGCTTGAAGGACCCTGAAGGCTCTTTCGACGTCTTTCCGCGCGGACTCTTGAAGCTGTGCAAAAAGAACCCGTCTCGGGTCGTGCGGGTTGCTGAGCGTCTTCACGAAAGTCGACCACCTTGGGCAGATACCATCGGCGAGATAGTAACCCATGTGGTATGTAGTTCCGTTGACGGTGAAGTCGATCGCCGGTGCTACACCATTCATCACATCATTGAAGAGGGGTGACGAATAGAGCACGTTCAAGTCGTTGTTGGATCCGGCAGCGCCGAAATATGCATGTCAAATCCATAGGCGGTAGTCGGCGATCGCCTCAAGGATAAGTGTTGGGCAGCCGCCTTTGTGACCGCTTAAGTGTTGCCCCCTCCAAGCAGTCGGGCAATTCTTCCACCTCCAATGTATGCAGTCAATGCTGCCAAGCATTCCGGGAAAGCCATGGACTGATTCGTGAAGACGAAGCAACCGTTGGCAATCATCGGTGGTGGGTACCCGAAGGAATTCATCCTCGAAAGCTGAACGAACGCCCTCGTAAAAATTCTTTAGAAAAAGGATTCCAGTGGACTCACCGATATGCAAATACTCGTCGAAGATATCGGTCGTTTGCCCAGTAGCGAGTTGTCGGATGGCACACGTACACTTCTGCAACGGTGTGATACTTTGCCGGCCGGCTGCATCTGGACCTGTTTGGAAGAATTCAACACATGCGGACAATGTGTTGACAATTCGCATAAACAAGCACTTTGACATGCGAAAACGGCGCCTGAAGTAATCTGCCGGAAACCGCGGCTGGTCGGCAATGTAGTCGGTAACAAGCCTTCGTGGGCTCCCTCCCGGTCACGATGGATGTAGCGGCGAGTTGATCTAGTTTGTTGAGGAGGAGGAGTGGGGGTATTCGCCTCGACATATGCTTCGTAAGCGGCACGATGTTGTTCGTAGTATTCTTGTTCTTCGCGCTCCGCTTCGGCCATAAGATGGGTGAAATCCATTTGAGGTTTTGAGTGAGAGATGAATGTGTTGATAGTTTGTATGAGAATTATGAATGAGAGATGAATGAGAGATGATTTGATGTGATAAATGGATGATGAATGGGTGTATTTATAGATGATTATGGGGAAAAAAAATTCAAAAAAATTCAGAAAAAACGGGCAAAAACGGCCATATTTTTGGGATTTGGAAAATATTTTTTTTTATCATTATTTAAAATTAAATAAAGAATTTTAAATAAAAAATATATATATTCAAAGGCAACGGCTATGTCGTTGCCCAATCGCGTGCCGCCACGTCGCCTACTCGCTGGCACAGCGCTGCTTGATGCGTCGAGCAGCGCCGTGCCAGCGGCGGCGAGCCTCGTCCTTGCCGTTGGCACGGACGGACACGGGGGTCGGCATCCACCGTTGTGCATGCTCTAAATTTATCCTTTTATTTAGGAGTGCACACTAATTTAAGGAACATTTTCTATTTCACTCTTACTTTTATAATTTATGAGTTCTATTATTTATTACTCTCTTCATCCAATTTTATGAGTTTCAGTCACTTTTACGCACTCGTTTTACAAAAATGATAATCCTCTCAACATTATTTTCTCTCGTACTTTACCATTTCTCCACTTTAATTATTTATTGTCGTTTTTTATAAAAATGGGTGCGCAAAAGTGACCGGAAACGGAGGGAGTATATTATTTTATATTTTTTCTCATTCTCTTACTTTATTAATTATGTATTAAAATTTATGCCGTTCTCAAATTGCCTATTTTATTGTGGATGGAGAGAATATAGTATAGCCCCTACTATCGAAAATTTCTGCGTCCGCCCCTAGCCCAATCACAAAGTCTTAACCTGGTACTCTGGATCATTAGATCATCCCAATACTTCAATTTTATCGATATGACTCGTTATTTCGAGGACATGAGCCCTTACAAATGTGTAATCTTTCTTAGCCTTACTCATTATACCCTGAATATCCAATTACTTGGCAACTCAGTTCTGAGTATCAAAGAGGTTCTTAAAGTTGTCTATAGTGTCAGCAATTATCAGCGTAGCTTAATGCGGATGTTGAAGCACATTTGGCATAATGCTAGTAGCACTTTGTCACATCATTACTGTAGACTTCCTTCACCGCACGGGAACTGGAGGACAAGGTGTGAGAACTGAGAACTATATTCAGTTTTTGTTTCCAATCTACATATTCGAGTTTGTTTTCAATTAAAATGGCACAAAGAGGATTGAAAAATATTTTGATATTTCAGCTGAGAAAAATATGATGTGAGTCACAGACTATGTTCGAGACATAAATTTTAAAGCCTTAAAATTATAGTACTACACAATAGTTAAAACCAAAACAAGCAATGTTTCTAGATATGAAAATCAATTTTGATTATTTCAAATATTTTCTGACAGCATTATTTAACATAGACTACACAACCACTAAAATTGCATGATTGCCAAATTTTGCCTAAATATTTAATGCAATAAATTTTAGCACTAAAGAATGTTAATTTTAATACATATAAAATGAAACGCATTTTTGAAATATTCGAATCATTCATATTGGGATCCAATAATAAATATGTATGTTAATCTTAATTCTGCATCAGTTTCATCACAACACACCCACCACTATGTATAATAGCATTATCTTTAATTCAAATACTCTTGTAGATTTATTAACATGCCGAGTCATGAAATTAATAATTACTACTTACTATATAACAACCAAATTTCAATTTATTTATTTTTTAGGAAAAAGCAAACCCCAAAACCTATTTCTTTGTCTTTATTTAATTGATTAGAAGTTTCTTTTACAAGATGTGTGGAAAATACATGTATCCATATGCTGAACTCCACTAGTTAATGTGCAAAAGAATAAAAACAACTAAGATTCAATCAATATCGATCCCACTAAATATTTGTCCATAGCGTACCCTTCATCTTTAAGCTTTAACTAATTAATTAGCTAATTATGTCAGATATTAACACCACATACTTCCACCATAAATAAAGTTTAAATCAAACAGCACACCTACATCTAATTCAATACTAATATATTTATTTTTGTTGTCAGAAAATCATCGCAAAATCTGTATATTCTTCACAATTTGCCCCTAATTTCTAACTGTCAATTACTCCTAGTATTTAGAAGTTCCTATGATGGAAGACTAACTCTTGTAGTACTAAAAACGCTAATACTAAGCTACATATAAATATACTATCTCATGCTAGCATCTTATAATGACGTTATAAAATATTATATTATCGAAATCTCAGACTGTTTTGAATTTTATAAACAATGCCATGCACAATATTTTATCATTATTATTCATGATTCTAATTAATACTCTATTCCAGATTCGATAAAAACGAACAATTAGGATATAAAATAATATGGAGCATTTCTTTTAAAGATAACAGAATCACATTAAGTTTTAGTGCAAATATTATGAGGTTTTTTTTATTTCTTTTTCAATGTATTTTTACTGAACTACAGGGATATTAATGTAAGTTTGTGAAGTTTATATAAAAATTAAAAATACTATAGCAGCTTTTTCACTTAAATTCGAGGTGTCACGCTGCTTTAATCAGGTGCTTTTTAATTGTAAAGTGAAAAACCTCAAGGAGTGAACAGTTTATAGCTAAAGATCAGTATACTAATTAATTGTTAATTACTTGACCTGTGTTGTCAGCGCAGATGGCAGTATTTAATTTTAATTAATCAGACTGAAAGTTATTATTCGAATGTGTTACACCAGCTTTTTCTTTTCTTGTATAGAAGTATAGAATTCCCAAATTTTTTAACAAGAGATTTAATACAGATAATTTGTTTTTGTATTAATTTTTTACCATGAAAATTGACAACTGGTCCATATAAATCGAAAACCGAACTTAATGATACGATCACAAAATTACAATACGACTTTAGTCTATATATTATGATTGTCTACCAACTTTAGTTAATTTTCTTTTCTTATAATCTGTTTTGCTTGTCAAA
The DNA here is from genome assembly GCF_004379255.2 of Salvia splendens. NCBI lineage: Eukaryota > Viridiplantae > Streptophyta > Magnoliopsida > Lamiales > Lamiaceae > Salvia > Salvia splendens. The sequence goes on from NC_056044.1 coordinate 25,168,065, forward strand.
TTCAATCGATATACAGTAGTTTAGAACTTTCGAGGTTAGATGTCAAATCTTAGTAACAATAAATTAATTACTCCATACAATTTTATTTGTCGATCTAATACAAATACACACTAAATCTTGATTAAGCATTCACTCTTATAAGCGAATTGTGAAATATTTTTTGGAATAAATGATGATTTAAAATTCTGATATGCATAAATATGAGTTTAATACTATCAAATTAAAGTGCGACGTTTTGAATATAAAAGCCAAGTTTTACTATTATCCACAGTCCGCAGACTAGATTTCATACCTTGCCGTGAAGATGTTTTTGGGAGAATCTCTTTAAATTAAATTCTTTGAAGAGAGATATAGATTCGGATGTGTGACGTTTTAAATAGATATGTAAGTTACTTCTAAATAGGGAAAGAAATTAATAATGAAAGCGAAAGCAATTTCTGACTCCCCAATTTTGTGATCCATTGTTATCATCTGTGTCACTTTGCATCTACATTCTTAACATTTACTTCATCACATTCACATCCTTCCAAAATCCCCACCTAAGTTGTGGAAATCACACTCCATTCCCACAACCAATAATACTCAATAATTTATACCCCTACTATTCAAACTACAAAACAGTCTTGGTAATAAATGACATGAGTTTTTCATTAAAGAGAAAAACTTATTAAAAGGAGTCATTCAGTTCAGTTGCCTTGATTACTTGTAATTAACTAGATAAATGAAATCCTGTTAACCAGAACAAATAATATGTTAAATAAAGGTAGAATTTGCATCTGGAATGTCAAAAAAAATAATTTATAAGATTTTTGAAAAGACAAAATGTAGTATTAATTAATTAAAGCATGAAGGAGAGAATAAGCAAGCACCTTGATGCATTTGGTACACATTAGCTTATGCAGTTATGCTTTATGATTACCTATATACGAATTTGATTCCTATAGGGGAATATTTCTTTGTCATTATCGTAATATCAGTATGATATTCAACCAATTGCATTAACACTCAATCACCACAACTTGATTTGAAATAACAATTGGGAATCGAGATTGTTTAACTAATTACTTTTTGGGCAGTGCATGATGAATGAAATATAAATTCTACAAATCAAATTATAATAATAGCCAATAAATAAACTATACAGGATACATGAAGGTTAGGTGCCAAGGAAAGAGAGCTAGTGGTCCAGTCCAACTTATTCAAGGTGAATTGATTAGCACTTAATCATCATTTGACATTAAAATTAGTTTATATAGTAGTATTAGCTTAGGTTATGGGGATATGGAGGAAACCTTGTGATAGTTCTCTCTCTCTCTCACACACATACACAGGGTAATAATTAGTGGTTATTGAAAAGCAGCTCTATTCTGACCTTGAATGTGGAGGGAAATTAATTTAAAACAAAGCCCACACATTTTAACAGATAAAAATACTAATAAAATTATTGCTAAAGAGAGATTAGCATGTGCTATTCATATGCTAATTCATTGTCTTGACTATGGTCAACTCTGCTTTATTAATGACTTAGATTCATCACTTTGACTGAGAATTATTGCATCAATCCACACACGGTGATATCATATTGTGTATGTGTCTGAAAATAGAATATCTTTATTATAAGTAAAGAATAGTTAAGAATGAAATATTAGAAGAATTAGAGAATCACAATTGTATATTTATATGGAAAATTACTTTATATATTTTTTTAAGTTTACATCAACATTTTCAAGGTCTTAGAAATACGCGTTTACACAAAAAAAAAATCTCTACCTTAGCACAAAAATACTTGGCCAAATTGTCTGTAACGTCATTAACTTTTAAAATAGTTTGGTTTTTCCTGTAAATTTTAAATGTTGCATGAAAAGTCACGAACTTTACCGGACTGTGTAAATTTCTCATCCGACCTTACTCGTAAGATTTCAAACACACACTTATCCTACGTGGCGTGTAGGAGGCGTGACTTGACAAAACTCCACTAATTCTTATTGTTTCTCTTTTATCTTTGCAATCTCTAATCTTGGACTTATCACAAACATACAAGTAGCACAAATAAAAATATACAAATCGAATTCCACAAAATCGAATTCAGCATACAAATCGACATAAACATACAAATCAATTCCACAAACCGAATTCAACATAAAAGTAGCATTAATTCCACAATTCGAATTGAACCCTAAATTTGTCATTTGCAAGTCACGCCTCCGGCACGCCAGGTACAATAAATTTGTCTCAGAAATCTATTGGGTCGGGTTGGATCGAAAATTTACACAGTCTGATAAAGTTCATGACTTTTCATGCAACATTTAAAATTCATAGAAAAAATTAAACTATTTTAAAAGTTCATGACTTTACAATAAATTTTCCCAAAATACTTTAGTGAACTCTTTCTCCTTTTTTGTAAAATTTCTCTACCATAATTATATTTGACTCTTTAATGAAAAATAATGTTGTGGTTGCCAAGTTTCAAATTTCATGTCAAAATTATAAAGTTTGTAAGGGCACCCGCAACGCTGTGCCGTTGCGGTTCCTATGCCGTTCTGGCGGAACGGTTCCGCGGCGGCACGCGTTGCAGGCTGCGTTCCGTCGCCATTCCGTGCTCATGCCGTTCCTATGCCGTGTCGCGTTCCGTTCCGGAGAAACGCGGAACGAAACGTTCCGCCACGCGCCGAGGCGACGTGGCGGCCTCCCATTCGACGCGTGAAGCCCACTCGCTGCCCCGCGAGTGGGCTTCGTCCCGGTGATGCAATAATTCAATTTTTTATTAATTCGAATTTAAAAAAAAAAATTTGCAACGGTAATGTGACCGTTTTTTTATATCCGTTTTGTATATTTTTTTTATTTTTTATTTATTTATTTACTCTATAAATACTCCTATTTCATACTCATTTCAATCACAAACACACATCTATTCCTCTCTATTTCCACCCCAATTTTCATCTCAAATCAACTCTGCTTTCCTTCTCCCAAATTTAATCAACTCTGCTTTCCTTCACCGACGAATTTCTCCGGAGGCCAAGCACGACCGATTGCCAGTTCCTGCTCGACCTTCACGAAACAGTGCACGGATTCCCCAGGATGCTCGGCAGCGTCGATTACATGCACTGGCAATGGAAGAATTGTCCGGTGGCGTGGAAGGGGTCCTACACGAGCGGCCACAAAGGCACCCACCCAACCGTTATACTTGAGGCCGTTGCCGACTACCGAGGCGGGAAATTGGTTCGACGACGAATCCCCCGGAAGCTCAACCGCAAGTAGTCTGCCTCGAAGTGGAGCGCATCCGTCTATACAAGAACGGTTATCTATTCGTGCAAGGACACGCGACTCTAGTGCTCACACCCAACTCCAACAGGATCTAATTGAGCACATTTGGGCAAATTTTGGCAGATGAAATTATTAAAATTGTGTACTTTTATTTTTTTAGGATTTTAATTGTGTGCTTTTTATTTTTTTAGGATTTTAATTGTGTGCTTTTTATTTTTTTAAGTTTAAGTTGTAATTTTTTTTAATGTTGTGTGTTTTTTAATAAAGTGTGTTTGTTTTTTAATAAAGTGTGTTTGTTTTTTAATAAAGTGTGTTTTTTTAATTGAATTTAGTTGGAAATAAAAAAAATGAAATTGAATGAATAGTAATTTAAGGAACGGTTAAGAAACGGTTAAGGAACGGAGGGTTGCAGGTTCCGTTCCTTAGTTAAGGAATGGAGTAAAAAAGTACAGTGGGGCCCTCAAATAGTGGTTTAAGGAACGGTATAGGAACAGCGTTGTGGATGGCCTAAACCTTATGCTATTTGGAAAAAAAACAACCTATAAATTATTGACTACTTGTACACATACATGCGTTTAATTGGCTAAATTGGTGCACTAAAATTTTATAGTGTTGTTAATTGGTATAGATGATGTGTGGGGTATTATCACATTTACGATACTTATAGTTTTCCTAGCTCAAAGAAATTTAACCCTACTTGTTTAGCATTGTAGGTACAAATCTTTATTGTGATGGTCTTCTCAATGATTATGTATATTATAGATTTAGAAATTGAGCACTATGATATATGAACTTTATTTTGCTGTCTGCCAAATAGGTATAATCCTAATCAATATATTGGGGAAATGCAGAAAGCTTGTCCTCATAATATATAGCAACCTTTCTACAATACTAAGGTAATGAATCAACATTTTAAATATATAAATGCAAAATAAGTGCGTCCAAATATTTTACTCTATATACATAACCTAACTATTAAGTTTCAAATACCTTGAAACTGAATTTACACTCAAAACTGAGTAGTAAATTTTAAAATCATTAAATCAAGGGACATTATCATTTTCTAAACCCAATTATGCCGATTTTTTGAACTTGGAGTTTTCGTAATAAATTAGTAATCCCCCATCCATTATAATTGAGCCATTATTTTGCTACGATTAATTGGAGAGTGAAATAAAGTGGATAGATGTAGAAAGAACAAATAATAAAGTTTATATAGAGAAAATGACTTAATTATAGTGGCACAATAAAAAATGAATAAGCCTCAATTACAATAGACGAGTGAATACGCAAAATTGTGGTCTTAATATAAATGGTGTAAATTTGGTCTAGAAACATAAAATTATCCCTTACATCAATCACATCAACCCTTTAAATAGTTTGTGATGGTTTAGATTTTAACTCTACGAACAATAACTAATGTGAGAGCTACTATAGTCAACAAAAAGGGGGTTATTAACATGTAACTCAAAATCTACCCATGTACTTAGCGTCCGTTCGATACACGGAATTGGAATTGGAATTGGAATTGGAATTGGAATTGGAATTGAATTAGAAGGAATTATAATTCAATTCCAAATCCTATATTTGGTTAAATGAAGAATTGATATGAAATTGAATTGACATGTTTGATAAATATACACACAGTGCACACACTACACACATACAATACACACATTTCACACACTACACACATTTCAGACACTACACACTACACATTCACACAGTATACATTTTTCACAAATTTCACACACTACACACACTTCACACACTACACACTTTTCAAATATTTCACACACTTCACACACACTTTCCCATTCTAATTATAAGCTCTCAATTTTCTATGGTACCGAACGCATCCTTAAAGTCATGAATTCAAATCCAACTAATGTTCTATAAATTTAGCTCCTCAAATAGTACTAATAAGTTCACATTTTGTATGGTTCATACACTATTTGCATAAATCAAGATTACCCGTGGCGTAACAATCATGATTTTTCCTTAAATAAGAAAATAATAATGATTGGCAATTTTGGATTATGATATCGACTCTTATTAAACGAGGTGCCCATTTCCTCGGCTCCTCCGAATGCATATACTATAAATAATTTCTATAAATAGGAGTATGCAATAATTATTATATTTGGTATCCTTAAAAAAATGAAAAAGTTATTTTAGCACATGATCCAATAGTACGTTATTTTATATTTCCGCCTCATAAATACTTTATATATTAAAAATCTCATTATTTTATGTAGTGAAACTCAAAATAAATGTTCTAGTAATTAAATACTACTTTTTAAATATCTGTTCCCATAAAATATTGCGTACTAGGATTAATGTTCACTAATTATCAGCCATGGTGGGACGTGTGGGCATTTTAAATTTATGAAATTTCGGATATTAGAACGAGGTGACAAAACAGTGTCTCATTAGTATTTGAAAATTAATGATGAATAAGACTTTTCTTTGTTATTTAATTATAAATCCATTTAAATTTGGAGACATAGTGGGGAAGTTGGTATCCATGCGTGAAATTTGGAGTTAGGTTCATCATATATATGCCTCTGTTTATCCGTCTTTTTGTGCGTGTGACCACTTTTTGGCCCATCCCCTTTTCTCCTTTTTTTATTTTCTTTGATTTAAAATCAAAGATTATTCCGAATGTATTGTGTAATGCACATTATATTTTTCTTTTTCATTTGACCTCATAAACTTGAATAAGAAGTAAAATTCTAGAGTTTCATATCGAGGTTAATTGATCAATTTGATAATTGTAGTCATAATCAAAGATGTATAAGAGAAAAAACAAATGAAATAGAAAATTAACCCTACTAATCGAATGCTGTTTTGTTTTTCTTACAAAACTGAGAGAGAGAATGGGCCACCTTTTCTTTTTGTCAAAGTCTCTCAGACAGGCCCCACTTGGGCCAGCTTATTTCTAAACAAGAATAAATAAAAGTTTTCTTGCAAAAAGTACTAGTACATTGTACATATTATAATTTCTTTTTGGCTCTCAAGAGAATAAAAGAATTGTAACTTTTTGTAGTATAATTGTAAATATACTGGTTAATATATTTTCTCTAAACCTGCCCTTTGATATAAACATAAATTTGGTAATTTTGGTATCTTTGACATCAGAATCATTCCTAATATTGGACTTGTATTTTTTTTATAAAAACTTGTCTGAGAGCCCCTCGTCATGAGTACTAATTTTCTAAATATTTTGTGTGCTAAAAATTATTGTTTTTATAATTTAAAATGATTATTGTTATGAATCAAAGTATTTGGCATTACGAAAAAAGTATGTTCCCATGAACAGTTAATAAAAAGTAACACTTGCGAAAAATGTAACTATTGCAAAAGTGGGAATGGTTCTTAATAAAATTATTTTTTTTGAGAAACAAGGTAATTTTATAAATTTAAGATGTTTCTTTAGATACAATTGACAAAATATTTTTTGGAATAAAGTTTACCCCTACAAAGTTTGGAGTGGGCAACACGATTACAAGTTCTAGAAATGAATTGAAAATCGATGACGTCAACCCTTCTTGCAATAGCCAAGATGTCATCTTTCACAACCTCACTGTAAGGATCAAGATCCACATCACCATGTAGTCCCCTAATCAAATTTTGGTTATCACATTGCACATATACCTTAGAGATATTATGCAAAAGGGCAATATTCAAACCATACCGAATTGCGATGCCTTCCATCAATGTCGTTGACCCAGTCACTCTAAGTTCAGTCTTACAAGCGAAGACAACCACCCCCTTTCCATCTCTAAAATAAAATTATTATTAATAAATAAAAGTTACTACAAGTACTATTTTAGAAAACAGTTGCACCGAATTTGATCTACATGTAACCCTATGTTTAGACGAAGTTAATTCAAATATTCTCATCACACCAGCCCAATCTGAAATGGGCTCTCTCTTTTGTTTTTTCTGGTTGGGCCATGATCCAATTCTGTATGTGCATATGCCATATAGTGTATTTTTTTCAAGCATTATATGGATAAAATGCTACATTAATTTCGTTAACTTTTAAGAAGGGTGTCTGATGAAAAAAATTTAGTTCTGTTTAGAATCACTCTTTAAGTAGTTGTAATTTTGAATCTTTGATTATGATAATACTATCAAATGGTCAACAGACCTGGCCAAGTCTATTGGATGATATTCATACCTGGATCAATTTCATTCAGTTACATATTTTTAATTTTCCTACTTAATGAGATTACGAGGATGTGACCTACTGATATCAAAATTATTTAACTAAATTATGACATTTAGTTTTCTGACAAGCAAACCTGTGTATAACAGCTCAATAATCTTTGGATAAGAAGTCTATCGAGATTCAAACTTATCACCTAACCTATATTGAAAATATTTCAGATTTTTTCAAATTATTTCTAATGCTTCTTTCATTATATGCACGACTTTTTCACAATGTTGAAAATGTCCCATGTACTCGTGACTTTTATCTACATCTCATTTTTAATCGACCACGTTTAGTAATACGATTTTTTGCATAATTTCATTATTTCTAAAACTCTAAAACAAGATAATGTTAGTCAATCAATTATATTTTCATAAAAAAATTAGTTGGGCGAACCTTGAAGAAGACTAGCAGCGTTTAAGAATGCAAAACTGTTGGAATTAAGTCAGAGGTGGCAAGCAGATTCCATCATGAACTGTGATTTAAACAACAACAAAATTAACAAGACAAGAAGTGTTTTGTTGTATGTTTGTGAGTATTGTTTGGAATTTCTAATTTGGCTTGGAGCTTCTATGAGACTGTTCCTTTTGGTGGATGAGATTGATAACGTCAGAATATGTGTTGTCTATTGCTATTGTGTTCGTACGTTGTTTTATTTTGTTCGTCCAACCAATGCCCACTCGGGGAAACTTGAAGACGGCTAGCAACTGAAAATGCACGTAATCTTTGTTAATCGGATAGATACTTTTACCCAAAAGATTAAATGGAAAGTGGGATTATTTTCCAAAAGGTTGGAGTACTTTAAAGGGGAAAAAGGAAGCCAAGAAATTAATTATCTAGTGAGGTTCTTTATGCCTTTGGGAAAGCTTGATTAATTCAACGACTGCTTTACCACTTCCATTTCCCAAAGTTGAATTTTTGGCCTACTTCTAATTTATACGACTCTCATTTCACATTATACCACATAATATGGATATGTCACACACTAATAATTATAGAAAAATAAAATAAATAAAGAATTCCATCATTTCTTGTTTCAGAAATTGTTACAGTCCTTTCCTTGATCATATGCATCATACCAAAACAGACATTCCCGGACCACATTCCTCCACAAAATATGAAAAACTATAAATAAAATTAATTAAATTTTTTTTTGTTTTTGCAACAGCTGTCACTAAAGATAATTTATTAATATGAGATATTTACAAAAAAAATCCATGAGCGGGCAAATGGCGAAGAGGTCAATGGGTTAATTTGTTTTCTATAGATTAATTAATTTTATAAACCATCAATTTAAGGAAGTAAATAATTGGTTGTTTTGTCCTATCATTGCAGAAAGCACATTTAAAAAATTCTTGATTTTCTGTAGGCTTTGGACTTGTTCTTGTTGATGCAAGAATCTTCATCATATTGTAGTATTTCATTAATTATTTGAGACGACTTCATAATTTTCGCTTTTTAAAATTTTCTACGAGTGGGGAATTTTATATTTGACTGTTGCAATTAACAGTCAAGCTTGTTCCCACTTTGTATAAATGAAGTACTCTTTAGCAATGGGTCATTTCTGACGGCTTAGTCATGGTACGTCTACACGACTACACTTATTAGACCATAAATATATATCTTTTTTTGCCAGAAAATATTTAGAGCGTGTTTGATAAGTTCGTAATATCAAGATAGAGAATTATATATGGACATTTCTAATTGTTTGATATCATAGTTAAGCTTAACTCAAAGTCCAATATAAGATAAGGGCACTACCCAATCTTACCAAAATTATAACTTTAACCATGTTTATGTAACCCACCAATTTGTCAAGTTAAGTTATGTTATTTAATATACTATACAAATTTAGATAATTTCTTTTCTATCAAATAACAACGAAAAAAATCATATCTTTGCATATCTTGACATGAAGCCCATATTTCTTATCTTGTTTTACATATCTTCTCATATCCCATTTTTTTATCAAACGAGTCCTTAATAGAAATAAAACATATACACATTAATATTTTGCTGAATTGTTAAGTTGGGAAAAAATTAAAAACAAATATAATAATGTCATATATTTGGAGAAATTAGAAGCTCGTGTGCAAAAGTTAAACTAAACATTTTTTACAGTAACCCGATTAACAATAATCGATATTTGATTAGAGATTGATTAATAGAAAGTTTGTTTGAACTCAAATATGTTTCTCATACAAAACTGTACATTACTATAAAATAACTAAATTGAAATCCCAATTTTACGATCTCAATTTGATTAGTATCTCAACATATATGAATGATTACATTAATAATGATTGATCGCCATTAAATCTTGTTTCATTGCAAAATTGAATTTGGTCGGTAAAAAAATATTTAATTAATTAAATGTCGTAATCAAATGCAGCTATCCAAGCCTTGCTGGCCAGAAAATTTATCTTGCGTGCGAAAAAACTCTTTTCTTTTCTTATTTGCATTTTTTTGTTTAGTAAGAAAATCTGCTTTGATCTTTGGACAAGGACAGTTTATCAATTATAGTACCATGCCATCTCAATCACATAAATATAGTGGTGTTAAATTATAGAAAAACATTTGTCAGGAAAAAAAAACTGACTAAGATTAGGATTAAGATGCCCATATTCATAAATGTTCAAAAACAACAAAAAATTTTAAAACTCCTAAAGCAGAAAAAAGAAAAATCACAACCCCTGTTGGGAAATTCTGGACATAAATTAATGTTCAAAAATTACATAGTTTCTAGTTAAGTAAAATTCTGGGCATTTCTTCCAAATCAATAATTATTAATTAATCCACCGTTACCGTAGATTTAGTAGCTGTGTTTGTCAATTTGCATTACTTAATTTAGGCTGTGTTACACAATTTAACTCATGTCTTAATTTGTAAGCAAACTTCCGAAACGACACTAAATAAACTTGAAAATAATTGAATTTTTCTTGATTTCACAGAGAAGTGGTACTCCAATTTCCATAAAAACATGCATCTGAAAATTGCAGGTAAATTAATTAATAAGACAGTAATTCAAAGCACATCAATTTCCCAAAAAAAATTGCAGAAATCAAATTACTCACTGTCGAAGAAGCAGGTATCAAATCAAATATTATTGATAATAAAAACTCCCATCAAAATAGCAAAAGAACACAAAAATAAATTTAGGCCTAATTAATTACCCTAATTTGTGAAATCTGGAGATCAATCACTGAAAACGTTGAGATCATTGCACCAAACCTTGTCTTCCGTCTTGATTTCATCCATGAGGAAGCTCAGATTGTCGCTAGCGTCGTTAATCGTGATGAGCTCCTTGATCTCCTCGATGCTGCTGTAGTAATCCTGCGGATTATCGTTGAAGCAGCCGTAATTCGAGGAGGAAGCGGAGGTGCCGACGTCGTTGAAGAAGAGGTTTTGGTGGTGATTATCCTCATATCCTTGGAAGGCGAAGCTCTGGTGGCTGATCTGGCTGCCGTCGGAGGAGCTGCAGCTGCCTTGATCAAACGCCAACACATTATTATTATTATTATTGCGATTGGTGTAGGCGTCACACAGTGGGGGTGTTTGTGCATGGAACGGTGAGTAGTATTGCTGCGAAAATGGAGGGTTTGGCGATGGGATTGGGAGCGGGTGGAGGAGTTGGCGGTGGTGATTGTTAGCCATGTTGATCAGCTTCTTCTTCAGCTTCGTGTTCCAGTAGTTTTTGATGTCGTTGTCTGTTCTTCCCGGTAATTGAGCCGCAATTATCGACCACCTGAATTTGCATATTCACAAAATCAATTTACACAAATATGTACGTGTGAGTGTGTGAGAGAGAGAAGATGTGATAAATACCGGCTTCCGATGGTGGAGAAGAGAGTGCAGATGATTCTATCTTCGTCATCGGAGAATTCACCGTGTTTGATATTTGGTCTCAGGTAGTTTAGCCATCTCAGTCTGCAGCTTTTTCCACATCTTCTCAGCCCTATGATTTTGAAGCCAGCAATTTAGTAATTTTAGAGAGAGAGAGAGAGAGAGGAGAGAGAGGGAGATGCATACCAACTTTGTGAGGGAGAGCAATCCAGTTACCGCCAGTGCCATTTTTGTCGATGTATTCTTTGAGCTTTGCATCTTCTTCAGGAGACCATGGCCCTTTCTTGACATTTGCCTTGTCACAGCAAGGAGCTCTTCCCATCTCTCTCTCTCTTCAGCTTGTTAGAGTTGGGATATTGTTTCTTTACAAGAATTTTGTCTTCTAAACTGTGACATGTATATATAAGTGTTGTAGTGGTGGAAAGCACACAAGTCAAAGTTGGATGCACTCAAATTTTGTATCAAGCATACCTAAGCATTTGATTAAATTAATATTTGCCATCATCACCAAACGGGAACTCACTGTCTAACTGTACAGTCTTAGCTGTTTTGGGCAACAATAATCCATTATACTATATGAAAATGATTGATTATATAATTGTCCATCCAATTACACATGTATGTATGCCAAATCAAACTTCAAACAAATCGTACGTGATGTGGCCATCATGTTGGCGGGGTGGGATACTAAACAAACACTCTAATTCAAATCTGAACCATCGGTGAAATATTTAGAAACAAAAAACAATGTTCCTAATAGGATAGGATTTCAAGTCATTAGGACAACTGGAAAATAGGAAGATATTATACTGGTTTATTTGATATTGTCAAGCTTAGTCGTCAAAGAAGAGTGTCACATATAGTAGATATGACAACGCTATAGTTGTTTTCCTACACTTCTAGTTCTTTCAATGCAAGTGCTACTTCTAATTAACTACCATCATCATATCTATATCTATTTTGTAACACTCGACCTCTAATTCCTTCTCTCTAGTCATCTTTTTATTTCGGAGCTCCCTATCGTCCATGTTGGAGCTACTTCTAGTAAAGCCGACTCCAAAAAAATACCCACAACTGTTAAGAGTGGTTCGAGTCCCTTAGCATCCAAATCCTGGCTAGAACAGGACTGTCTTATTTTCTGTTCTGGTCGTGGTTCAAAAGTGTTTAATCAACCAGTCTGAACCATTGTTCCTATTAAAATTGACATGTCTAGCATAACTGTTAGAAATGATTAAAAGTTGTCCAATCTTATACTGATTATGATTATTCCTTTAAACAACCTAATATTGCACATGTATCTCTCTTATCCAACATTGATCTGCTTATATATCCGTCTATACGTTTATTTAGAATAAGTTAAGGTCGATGCTACATTTGGAGGAATCTATATTGTGTACTCCTATAACATAAAGTTAACAACTATGAAATTGGATGTGAACTTTTGGGGTAATAAAATGTGTAATTTTGTAATTTGATGAAGTGAATGGATTGTGTAATGATATCATATTTGGCTTAATGTATAAAAAGTGTATTAAACATAAGTTTGTGCGTTCAATTTAAGCAAAGTTGGTTGAGAATTTTATTTACTTTTGCTATAAACTAATAATGTGAAAGGGTCAAAGTAATGTACATGTGTACTCAGTAATAGTACTAAAAAAGTAGAAAACCATGTATTTGACCAGGCCAATTAGTACTTCTGGCAAGTTTAATTTAGTATATATGCATGTATATTATAGTGAAAAAAAATGAAAGGAGCAAAGTGAAAATTGCATGAACGCAAATGAGAAAAAAAAAATCTGAAGTTAATTTGAATGAAGTAGTGAAGCACGGTGGACTATGTCCAAAAAGAAAAAGTAAACAAGATCATTGATGATGCATGCAGATCATCTATTTTTGCCTCAACACACTTGTTTCATGCATCTGTGGGGCGTCTGTTATGTGACAGAGTGGTCTATTCTATATATTATAATTAATATATATATATATATATATATAATTTTTAATTATGACTTACATGTTCATACATATATTATATAAACACATACATTTTTTAGCGTAATACATATACACCTATAAGGTGAAATTACCACATTGGCCTTTCGCATCTACTAGTAATTTGAGAGAAATTACTATGCATGATATGTCAACAAAACGGTGTCATTATATTTTGAGTGTTAATTCAAAGACGTGATATATACGAAAAAACGAATCGTCATTTCATATTTGAATTTCCAAATTAGTTTCAATTTTTTACTATTGTGAGACAATTGAAAAAAAATTTAAACAGTTATGATTTTATATTTTAGTTTCAAAAATCATGCAGAATAGATCATTAGTCAACAAAAAAAATTATGAATGGCAATCAATTCATCCCTTTGATAAATGTACTAGGGTGACTTCTTCTTTAATGGAGTAATTTTAATCTTTTTAGACGGTTTTGGGCATGTCATCATAAAGATTAATTGACATAAATAAATCCCATTATCATATAATTTGTATGTTGAATCGTTGATGTTGCATATGTTGAGAAAAAAAAGTTACTAGTATATAAAGTAAAGTAAAAGGTTGATTCTTGCGCTAAGGCACGCTACAGAATATTTAAGTTTAGCCAAGTCAAACGAAATAAAGAGAAGAGTGCTCAAATAGTTTAATTTCTACTCCAAAATGTTCCTTCATGTACCAAATATAAATAAGATATCAAATAAAGTAGTACAAAGTAGTAATTTCCAAAGTAACCAAGACACAAAGAAATTCAAAGAATATAATGAATTTGAACATAATTATCTTAGCTAAGAACATTGTTGTAACTTAATATAAAGTTGTACGGAATAAAGATATTGAAGTTTTCAACTATATTTGACAACGTTTATTTTTAATTTCTCTAATATTGGAATTTGTTGTACAGTTTGAATCTTAGACCTCTAAATTACATATATGAGGTCGCACCATTTGATGTCTTCGAATAAATTGATTGACAAGATTAATGAGAAGCAACTGAAATCTTTTAGATATTTTACTTTTTTTGGGACAGATAGATGGAGTGTTTTATAAATTAAAGTATGTGTAATAATTTTCAAAAACGTCTTAGGAATATTTTTATCAATGGTACGTAAGATTAGGTTATAGTAATGGATAAGTGATGTTAGAATAAGCTATTTGAACTCACTTTCATTTGCTAATTAATGAGACATTGCAATACTCACCGTTGGAATCATGGAATGTACTGATCGTTTTGTTCATAGTTGAAGTCAAATTTTGGAAGAAAATTATGCCTGACTTCTTATAAATGGGGAGGTAGTTAAATTGAGCTTCACTACAATTTCTTCGTGGGAAATGGTCCAAGTGTAACCATATGATGAACTGGTTGATTAATAAAATCTAGATTAATTATAAGTGACTCTAGCTTCTTAACTCTTAAGTGATATATACAAAGTTCTTTTATTACAAGTCAACCTATGTTTTATGATGGAGATTTTATTATAAATAATATAATCTACTAGTGGATATATTGTGTATTAAATATGACTTATACTTAGTAAACTGTAGAAAGAAAATGTCGCCAAAAAACACATGCATTGTATGAAAGTTTCAACAGAGTTGGCACAAAATTAGGTTCCATTTAATAAACGTAGGTGGCGTATAAATGACTGACAAAATTACTAACAAAATAAACACGAAATTGAATAGCAAAGTGCTAGGAATTCTTATAGTGAGAATCCTAATGAGTACTACTCCATATACTTATCCAATTACAAGATTATTATACTGTATTATTTGGGCTGAAGTTTTATTATATAAATTTTAAAATAATAGTTGGACTGAAGTTTTATTATTTAAATTTTAAAATAATAGTACTGCTACTATTAAAGTCGGACATATTCAACTAACTATCATCAGTCTGATTTTTTATGGGCATGCATATTTATATCTGCCTGCAAGATAATTACAATTTAATACATGACTATTGTTAATAGGTTAGACAAAAACGTCATAACTCAAATATTATGTCGGGCATAACAGAATAGATTCTCCAATTTTAATTAGAAAAAGAAAATGTAGCTAGGAATTAAAAATACGATCCAATAGAAGTATAGAACGATGCAATTGGCGTTATATATAAAATCACAACGTGGAAGTTTAATAATAGAGACGATATGAATAATAATGCAATGCCTCTTGACTTTGAAATTTAGTAAATTTGTTTCCTTAAGATATTTGAGTATCTCTTATCCACAACATATAAAATTGAAGGTGGTGAATCAGCATGTATAATTTTGAGGCATTTTGTTATTTCAAATGAGCATTCACCTAAAAGATTGAAATAAGTAACGACAATAGTCTTTGTTTGCATTGACTTGCATCATAACCAAATTATCAAGGTTATAATAATGCAAGCGTTTGAAAATATTAGAGGGTCGGTTGCGAGTTGACATTTTTCGATCCAGCTAATCTTAGTATTTTAATTTTATTCAAATACTTTACGACCACATAACATAACCGATCCTAATTATAAATCTTAATTGTGAATTATTAAAATCTAATTGTGAATTAAAAGTCCTAATTAATCACTCTATGTAATTACTACTCCTAGTATCAAATTAGGATAGTAATTAATTTAGTGGAGTACTAGTCTGCACTGAAAGAGCTGCTGCAACCCTTCCCCTGCAAGAAAGCTTCGGAAGAGTCACAATTTCTGGGTTGGTTTCTGCAACACTCCATTTTTCAATAATTGAGTTTGAAATTTTTTTGTAGTCAGCACTCAAATATTGTGGATGTAACTAATTTCATTAGATACGTAAAAGAGAAAAAATAGAGGGTGTAATTATTAAAAAGGACATACGACAAAATATTATGTTAGCTTACTAGTTAATAGACTAATAACTAACCAATCAATTGTAGCAGATTGATTCCAATTCCCAATTTGGAAGGATATATTAGTCAATTAACTGAATAATCGATTTAGATATTAATCGAAACAATCAAATAAATCAGTCCTAAGTGCATCAACATTGAATTAAATCTAGGAGTGGTAATTAATAAAATCTTAGCAAGAAATTGATAAATTCTACTTCTCAGATGGGACAAGCTTCCCAATATATATAATTTTGAATTGTATCGAGATATCTGTTAAATTTTTATAAATAAAGTTAATTTTTATTTGAGTTCAAAAGAAACATGGTTGAAAGGCCACTGCTCAATTGCTCAAAATGGATATTTGAATATACACTCACAGGGTATACCATAATTTATAGACGTGGAATTAATTGATAAAGTCGTGTTTTGTTCACATAAAGCATTTCAGCGTTTACATTTGGTAGGCAGCTTTGGGCCTGTAATGTCTCTCTGATACGCCCTGTTTGCACCGCTCCATAGACTGGATTGGCCCATTTTCAGATAGACTGAAAAGAAGACCATTCTACCCACCCACATCCACCGATATTGTTAAATTAAAAGATATTCAATTAAATAAATACTAGTACTTCATAAACTAAAAATATGTGGTCTGCGTGAGATCCCATGTCAATTGTCATGGTATGGTAAATATTAGTATATCGTAATTTGAAAGGAATGGCGAAAGAATATAACATGTGCGACTACAAAGTTTAAGATCTGTAAATATTTCTTCACATGGATCTTTTAATTGGTCTATCACATCACATTAATTTCTACTCCTACTAGATCAAATCTAACACTAAAAACTTATGTAAGACAATGTGCTGATCTACTCAATAATGTTGGTACATCAAATACTTTGATTTAACATTATATTTAGAGATATAGGTTAGGTTTAAAATAAATCTTAATTTTATACTATCAAAACTGATGCTAAATATGAATTCTTAAATTTTTTAAAAAATGGATGGTGGTGATTTAGGGTTTTTAGTCTGCATTAGTATTATGTAAATATGGCATTAAGAGGTAAAATAATTTCATTGATAATTTTATTATATTTACATATGATTCGAAAACATCCACATCATATTGATATATTATATATACTGCACTTAGAGCATTAAACCGTGCAACATACTTTATTAAATCACAACTACTTACGAATTCAAAAACTTATTTCAACAGTATTACAATCATTTCGATATTATATACATTGAACTAGGACATTATGTCCATTGACTTAGACATTATTATGCAAGTTATTATAGAAATATATAGATTACTATATTTTTGTTCAATTGAGAATGAGTTTAAGTAGTACTGTAATTAGGAAAATGAGATATTTGTAATTATATTAACATGTTACAGAATTCGTATCGAAGTCATTGATTGGTCGAATAAATCTCAACTAATTTTCCATATATATTTATCAGAACGAATTGGTGGTTGAATGTTGCTTCAAATTGCAATACTCGTACCAATTTTGTATCGTTTTTTTTATTATTATTTTTACGTCTTAATATAGAATCTTTACGTAAGAAATATTTTACCTACTCCAATATAGTGTAAAATTGGAGTGAGCCGAAATCAGTAATCACACACCGTCGATCAACTTGGCATATCGCCAGCTGGCGTACCCGATGAAATACAACTGGGTCGAGTCGGTAGGTGGGCCCCACATTGGAGTTAGAGAGAGAGAGAGAGAGAGTCATCCGGATCTGCCTATATATTCGCTGCACTTGCGCCTGCGCCTCCCTCCATAATCCTTCATTCTGCTCTTGCTCGACTTCTCTGCGCTCTCCAAATCAGGTAAGCACGCTGAATTGATGCGCAATTACATCTGTTGAATGTTGCATTCATTCTCCTTTTTAGATCTGTACCATTTCCTACCTAAGATGATACTGTTTTGTTGTGTGCCAATCGTGAATCTACTATTTTGAACTAAATCGGAGTCTGTTGAATAGGAAGAAATGTGGTGGTGGTGGTGGTTCTAGATTAAATTCGTTAGTTTGAGGAGTATATCCAGATCTTTTTCAACATTCTGTATTACGATTCAATCTTCTGGTTTTCAGTTGATTATCTCAGCATTTTCTATTGGATTTTGCGGGTTGATAGCTGATCTCAGTGTACGAGATTGTGATCTTAGTGTGACCTTGACGAACTATAGATCTATACTGCATCTAGCCCTACAAGTAGTCATCACTTGGATAGATGTTTCTCCGTTCTAGTATAAGTTTACCAGAATTTGTGCATATGCTTATTCTTTTCCAATGGAAATTAAATGAAGTTGTTTTGTGTTGCCTACAAACTTGTTTCCCTTGCTCACTAGAATAAGGAGCTTCCACATTCTATCTATATGCTAATAGGAATAAAATAGCATAGAAAAATCAGAAATAAATTTGTTATCCGAAATGCAAGATTTTATTGAATACATATGAACTGAGATATACCACCAAATGCTTCTTTCAGGTAGAACATGGACACCTTTCTCTTCACCTCAGAATCTGTGAACGAAGGGCACCCCGATAAGCTCTGCGACCAAGTCTCCGATGCCATCCTGGATGCTTGCCTGGAGCAGGATCCAGAGAGCAAAGTAGCATGTGAAACCTGCACAAAGACGAACATGGTGATGGTCTTTGGCGAGATCACAACTAAGGCCAATGTAGACTACGAGAAGATCGTCCGCGACACTTGCAGAGGCATCGGTTTCACCTCACCGGATGTTGGCCTCGACGCTGACAACTGCAAGGTGCTGGTGAACATTGAGCAGCAGAGCCCCGACATTGCTCAGGGCGTCCATGGCCACCTTACCAAGAAGCCCGAGGAGATCGGAGCTGGTGATCAGGGTCACATGTTTGGCTACGCCACTGATGAGACTCCTGAGCTCATGCCCCTCACTCATGTCCTTGCAACCAAGCTCGGAGCCAAGCTCACTGAGGTGAGGAAGAACAAGACCTGCCCCTGGCTGAGACCCGATGGCAAGACACAAGTCACCGTTGAGTACAGGAATGAGGGTGGCGCCATGGTTCCCATTAGAGTCCACACCGTCCTCATCTCAACTCAGCACGACGAGACTGTTACCAATGAGCAGATCGCAGAGGACTTGAAGGAGCATGTCATCAAGCCGGTGATCCCTGCGAAGTACCTCGACGACAAAACCATCTTCCATCTGAATCCGTCTGGCCGGTTTGTGATCGGTGGCCCACATGGGGATGCTGGGCTGACTGGCAGGAAGATCATCATCGACACGTATGGTGGCTGGGGGGCTCATGGGGGAGGCGCTTTCTCCGGGAAGGACCCGACCAAGGTGGACAGGAGTGGCGCTTACATTGTTAGGCAGGCAGCGAAGAGCGTGGTGGCTTCAGGGTTGGCTCGTCGTTGCATTGTGCAGGTGTCGTATGCTATTGGTGTTGCGGAGCCACTGTCGGTGTTCGTTGATACGTACAAGACGGGGACGATTCCAGATGTGGAGATCCTTGGGCTGATCAAGGAGAGCTTCGACTTCAGGCCGGGGATGATGGCGATCAACCTCGACTTGAAGAGAGGAGGCAACCAGAGGTATCAGAAGACGGCTGCTTATGGTCATTTTGGGCGTGATGATGCTGATTTTACGTGGGAGACTGTCAAGACACTCAAGCCTAAAGCTTGAGTGTTTTTTTTTAGGCGGATTGAATAATTATAGATACAAGTATGAGTGAGGGAAATTGGAGGTGGTTGTTTCAATATTTATTTTTTCTTCACACGTTATCTGTTGTCGTCAAAATTTCATGTCTGAGTTTAATTATAAGTAAAATAGCGTGGTGATAAATGGATTACTATAATGTAAGTTTTTTATACGCACAAAAAAAAAGAAGCTAATGATCAGATCACCACAAGTATGTGTGTTGCGCATTGTCTAATTTCAAAATATACAGAATACCAGCGTACATGGAATTGGGCTTTGATTAGAGACGTAAGAAACTTGATTAAATTACAATAAGTATGGGTGTTGAAACAGCAACTGTATACAGTAGTCCAAGTATTAGATATGAAAAGCAAATCCTTAGTTGCCAAGCTCAACATAGTACATCCAGCAAATGTGAAATGTGGGATTTCGATAAATTCCAGGGGAGCAAAGTGTAATCACTTTTGGTAGTCACTCAATTTCCTTACAACCAAACTTGTTGCATAATGCATCGGCAGCTGTTGAAATTCTTGATTTATCCTGAAAACCAAAGTCCATCAATTTCACTTGCCCATCTCCATCCCCACTTCAATTGGGAAAACACACACAAAGAATTGTCGAGATATAAAGAGTTTGATATACATACCTTGCCTTTTACTGTTATGATCAAAGAGCCTCCTCTTGATTCACGATACGCCCCTTCACGCCCCAAGAAAATCGGATTAGGAAACTACGAACCATAAAAAGAACGATGAATATATAGTTTGTGATGAGAGAATTCTTACCAATGTAGAGATCAGGGAATTTACAACACATTTCAGACAGAGGCTGAGCTGCATCAACCTGCATTATAGATTATTGAAGCTCACATTTCTAAGAAAGACTATAAACACTATGTAAATGAGGATATATGCACAGCGGATGGGCAAGACTCACATCGGAAAGTGTTGTTGCCAGTCTCTTTGAAATAAATGGTTCGGAGATTACTAGAAGTCCGTTGGTCGGCATCAGATCGATCAAGCAATCCCACTCATTTTCCAGCTCAGAAGCATTTGTTGCAGTAAGAATGATGACATTTTGGCACTTGATCTACGAGGCGTAAATGGAAAAGTTTAACAACCATACTGCATTAGATGAGACAGAAATGGTGAATCCAAAAATTACATTTTAAACTTACCAAAGGAACTCTCAGTTTTTCATGATGCAGCAGCTCGGTGATGCCTTCGGGCAACTGTGCCATCTGAAAGGGAAAATCAGGAAAAAGTTTTTTCATAAAGAATTACCCCTTTCTCAACACCAACTGCCACAACTTTTACCAAATTTGATTCTCACAAACGATTATATGTACTCCATATACTATATGATAATCTCATAAAATCGTAGTTGCAAACCAAAGAATACTAGGCCTTCGTCCAATTCATTGCATAAGATTTTTGTTGATCACTTCTCGCGTGTTTCAAGATGCAGCTTCAGTAGACTATAACAAAGCAGTAAAGAAAGTATACAACATGTTACCTCATTCCTATCTCCTGTGCACCTTTCACCTAGTATATGCCTCAAATATTCTTCAAATTCTTCGTCAGGGGCCTTCAGGGAAAAAAGTAAAACAGTGTAAGTAAATACAGTAACACTGGATATACAGCTAGCTCAATATATATGCAACACCAGCAAAAGAGTCACAAAATTTCTTTGTTCCTAGCTAGAGCATAAGATAGACCCTAATTTAATAAGGCCGACCACGGCAACAGCCGACACTTAGTGCCCCAACTATCAAATCACACGTAAAACTAGAGATTAATTATAGTTAGAATAATAATAATATACCATTCGAACGCCAAAAGCTTTAGCAACACCAGCTACAGTGAGATCTGAGGGCAGTGGGCCGACCCCTCCATATATGAAAACCTACATCAACAGTTTCGAGTATCAATGCCACATCGAGGTGAAATTACATCATATAATCCTCCCATACCAAAAGTTGGTGACAGCTGTCTCTCATACTTCCCCACACACAACAAAAACTATAAAAGCTGACTCATACTGCAGAAGGTTTACCATATCACAAGTGGACTCTAGTCGCTCGACTTCATCTGCTACAGAGTCAATCTGGAAAGATAATATTGATGAGTAGAATACTTAAAACAGGAAGTCAACGAAAGGGAGTATTCAGACATATCATATAAGCAAAAACTAAAAACTGCACTACATAAAAATTCACAAACCAAGCTGCCAATTTAGTCGATATAAAGAAAAGTATGGATACTGAGTCGAGGTGCATAGAGTAGCCATCTGAACATATAATTATGACTGCCAGGTCCATGTTAAGTTTGCTAACAATGTACATTATAATAATATACAAAAATAATAGTGAGAAACAGCATTAAGGATATGTGTGAAAATTCAGTACATCCTGAAAAACTCACATCATTTCGGCTAACAGCAATATGTGAAACAGCCCACCCTACAGAGTGGAGCTTTCTACACAGTATGGGCATCATCCGATCCTCGACAGTGCCGAACCTGAGCTATGGATCCAACACAAAATTCTCACTTAGCAAGAAGTCTTCGTGGGAGCTGCAATAGAAATATACGCTACATTTATGCAGACCACTATTTCCGGATAGGTTATCCTTTTCCTTTAGATGCAAAGTTTGTCATGACAAGATGCAAATAGGTCATTTCTAATTATCAAAAATCTGATACCTCTATCAGAAACGACCAAACAAGATAACTGAGACACTGAAATAGTGAAATGAGAGAGATAGAATTCCAAACACAGCAATGCTTGACAGCCAACCTCATTTATAAATACCACATAATAGGGGCATCAAGGAACATGGAGAAAAGGTCAATATATTTTTGCAATAGAACAATCACAAACAAAAAACTTACAGAATTTCGTCTCCCACAGCAATGATCGAGGCCGTAAAATTTCTTTTCAAATGTGAGTCATCCTGCTTAAAGCCATTGCTAGTAGCAGTTGATGGCTGAGATGTGCCCTTTTTAACTCTTCCTGCTCTTTCCAATCTTCCGTCCGGAAGCAGATACGCAGGTTTGTAATTATGTTCATTGCTGTTTGTCTTGCTATGGCACAATAGTGCATTAGGAACTGTATCGTGAATGCTACCAATTGAAGTGTAACTGCAGAAACAAATTACAATAGTAGAATGGCTGAGTACCAAACTGAAAATAAAATCCATAAAGGAAATGAAAGAACGAGGCCCAACAAATTTATTGCCTGAATGTATGTACAGGTAACAGGAAACATAAAAATGTTCCCTGCATAAATATAAGCAAAATGGCATTAAGTAAATGCTACTATAAGTTTTTACATTTTTATCTGAAGAAATTTTGGAGCATGGAGTAAAGATTTACCCTTGATCATAAAGGCTGCAGTATGGAACTTTGCAAGTCAAGAGAAAGGCCCAAACATCTCTGCCATGAAACACTAAAAGGTGAGACCTCATATTAATGCAGAAAGACATAAACAATCTTATATACGTGATAACATAAGGAATACAATTTTGATATAACATGCCATGAATATGAAAAAAAAAACATAACACAAGAATGTGGAAGTGCAATTATTCAGGAAAGAGATGTATTTGAGAATTTGGAAAAGAAATGCACACACAACTTTGATCTACCGAACTTACCTGTATGACCAATCCAAGATGGGATTCACTCTCATGAAAGCTGGCCATCCAGGTGAACTCGGTGAGAACTGCTCTTGCCCAACCTGAAGATTAAGACATTTTCTCAGCCGTACTAACTTATTATGCTCAAAAACCTAAGAGCAAGTTGTTAACATACAGCAGTTGGATCACCAATTCGAACACCGAGAAAAATAGCTCTAATAGGATGTGCTTTTAAAAGGGCCTCCAAGCCAGACTTGAAATCTAGGCGAATGATGTCCATCTGCAATTTATAGCTGCCAAATTGTAAACAACATATCAATAGTCAATCATAAATAACTTTAAATTTAAAAGATTAGAGAAAAGGGTATAAAAGTTGTATGGGGGTAGAGGAAGTTATATTGACATACATAGATGCTGTGTCATAAGTGAATGAGTTGATTTCAGGGAAAACTGAAGAACTCTCGAAATAAATGGTCCGTATTGGAAATGTTATTTCAGTACCGTCGCCTGACAGATTCTTTCCAACCTCATGCAAATAATGGCCTGCCCTAAGAAGGTGCAACAAAACCTGTCGGAACAGAATCGTGTATACCATTATCAGATTCTTCAAAATGGGAAAGGCATGATGAGTTTGGCATGGGAGACCGACCATGTGCATCTATGTAAGAACTTACAGTTGAATCTTTTCCACCATTGAAGCTGAAGGCGACCTCTTCAACACTGTTGATACAATCACTTTAGTGTTTAATCTAATTTTTCTCTGCGGCATTAATAACATTTCTAAACAACCATTGCTATATACTCGCATCAATGACTAAAATCATATAAAAAGCCAATATATATTGCTTTCCTTCAAGTGAAACATGCCTCAATAAAAGCTCGCAAGTTTCTACATCATTTTTACCTCAAAACAACAAATTGCATACCTAGATCTCATATTTCAACCAGTTCACCACAATCAAGCATTTAAAATCATCATTTATACTAAGATTAAAAAACCCAAAGCTGAGGGCAAACACAAAAGAAAGGCACGTACGAGTAAAGAGCAAGAGCTCTTTGGATTACGTAGACGGCATTGTTGTACTTTGTCTTCAACCTTGTATCATCACTTTCTCTTATGGCCTTATCGATCTCCATTTTGACTTTATATCAAACAATCCTTCTGCACGGTTCCAAAAGGACATAAAATTTTCACAATTCACACAAAAAAGAAAATCAAACAAAATCATCTTCGAATTCATGAAACTGACATAAAAGAGTAGTTTTCTAGAAATACAAGAGCTGAAACATACCACAACAAATGCCCACTTCCAATCAATCCTCTTTCTGAAAATCAAATTATCAATTTTTCAGTAAACTCGAGAAATATTTCATGGTCAAGAACCACAAATCGATTACTTAGATGAAAAACTTAATTGGGTTTTCCATAGATTCAAGACATTCAAATTTAACGATTTACATTATAAAAAAAACTAAATCTTCACAACCAATTAGCGTCTAACGATAATATACTGCTGAATGAATCAACACGGAAATAAAGGTATACTATTAAATACGCAAATTCAGATATTTACTTGGAGATTTAAGCTGGAAAAACGCAGGAAACGTTACCTTGTTTCAAGACTCGTGGAGAGTAGGATTTAAGGAGGTTCGCATATTTATAAGAATCCTTTTCAGAAATAATTCTGCGTCGCATTTTATTTATTTATTTATTTATTTATTTATTTATTTATTCTTATTCGGACTAATTTTCGGTTTGCTCAGCAATAAAATTAAAAAATTTGTCTCCATTGATAACCGAACAATAAATTATCAATTTTTTTAAGAATTTTTCTTAAACGAATCAATACTTTATTAAATATATCCTTCTCCCAAATGCAACTCCCATCCCATTGTTTTTATTTTTATATTTACACCATTAATTTTCCAATATATAAATATTACATGTGAAATTGATTCAAAGGAAATCAAAATACTCCATATAACATTGAATTCAAATATTGAATGAAAAGGATTGCTTTCTTTTCAACGTTCGTGTTTCTCATCCTATCTTGTTTAGATTTTAGATAAATTTTACCTTTAGCTGAATATTCTAAAATGATTGGTTTGTAACAGTATAAAGCTTTGCAGTCTTCTCTTTTGTTGATACCTAACTTTACTGCTTATCTTTTTAGATACATAGTAAACTAAATGAAAAAGATTTTGATGTAAATGAGTCTTTTTTTCCTTTATTTTTCATTAGGAAAACTGTGAGGTGTGGAGAACTAAAAATGTATATTAATTTTAGGTATTACAGTATATGTCTGGTTAAATAACTTTTTAGCAAAATGTGGTATCAAATTCTTTTGATGGTGAATTTGTGATATTTAGTAGTCATTATCAAACATCTTGATATATTATGCTTTTTTAATTTCTTTTGGTTAGATATATGCACTTGGCTTTGTACTATGACTTATAGAAGTCATTTTCAAATACAAATATATGTAGTATCAATCTAATTTTGGGGGTGTTTGGTCCTTTTCGAATACGCACCTAATTAATGTATGTGGAGTATATATTTAAACCACATATTATCTAAAAGTTTATCATACAAACGAACTTTGTGTCTCATTTCGTAAAGGTGGGATTTTAGATGGGGAACCACCTAGGGAATAGATAAAAATAATACTATGTCTTTATAATTATTTAAGGACCAAGTCAAATAATTAATTCTGAAAAGTCAATGTAATAATTCCAACAAAAATTGCGAAGTTTCTGAGGAAAATCCACCACGAATCCAATTATTCAACAGATAAAATTTCAATAAGAAATTGCATAGGAAATTCAAGCAGACACAAAAAAATTCAAGTTGCAGTTGTCTTTGACCACCATTTCAAATTGATAATTAAAATATAAAAATAGAACACAAAAATTTTTAGTACATGGAAATTTCACCACATGTATATTAGCAGTACTATAAATTTATAATTCAAGTAATACAGTAGCATCTACGAAGCCAGTAAAGTGAAAGAAGCATTCCACAAATTTAAACGCAATCTTGAAAACACAAGACAAGCAATACCTCCAATTTTGAAACTCTTACACCAACAACTGCGATTCAGCAGTTCCATGATCATCCGCGCGCAACATTCATTTTTCTCGATTTAGTCTTCTTCCCATGCTTCAACCAACAATTCGACCATCTTCTGCTCGTGTAGAATGCAGCTGTCAAAAACGCGTCAAACTCAAAAGACTCGTGAAAATTTTGGTTGAAGAGCTTACAGATAAAGGAACTGGTCCATCAAAAGGCACCTCCTTGAACGTGCTCGAGCTAATTATCAAAACATTACAGAAATATGAACTTTTAAAAAAATTGTTTTGATCGTTCCCATTTTGTTGATTAGGATAAAAGAAGAGATATGAGTGCGAACATACCAGTGTATCGTTGGCTCCCTAGGCTTTCTTTGGGAAGCACTAGATCGATCACCTCTCCAAGCTCTTCTCATTTCATGCCAGGCTATTGCGGCTGCAGGAGTAGACCCAAATAGATTCTAAGATACTCCGCTCAAAAAAACAAAAAGGACGAGATCAGTATCATCCATCATTTAAAGATTCAAGATGAAATGGAGAGTACTTCTAAGGAACACAACACTAATTATACTACAAGAAACATAGAGGGTTGCAAGGGAATAACCATAGTTGACAAAGAGAGTGTTGCAGTTATCTTCATTAGCAGCCCTCTTTTCTACATTCACAACACCCGAACCTCCCATGCAGTGGTCTGTGTATAGGCAAAAATTGATGGCATTGGAGTCCATCTCCAGAAAGAAGAATGGCCACTAGCTTTCCAGATGCTGAAAAAACACCGATGTAATTAGGAAAAAGGTTCAACACATTACACTCAGAAAAAAAACTTCACTGTCAAGCACAAGCAACACAGATCCAGTGAGGTAGAAAGAAATGGGAAACAAGAGAGAAAGTAAACATTTCCAAAACGAATGGATTTCATTTCTTTGATGCCGAAAAGTAACTGATACTAAAAGTCAGTTGAGCTACTTACCATCAAAAATTATCAGAACAAATTTAAACAAGGGCAAGTTAAAGTGTTTTGAGATTTGAACTATTCTAGGAATGTGAAGATGCTAGTTGCTACAATCACTACTATCCTGTTCGAATGCATTGCTACTATAACTTTTAATTTCCTCACACCCTTAAATCAAGATGCACGACTATCAACTTGATATCTTTGAATCCAAAAAAGCTTCTTAGCAGCTACAGCACCCAAACATGTTAATATACAAAACAAGCTCCACATAATCATTTATAGTTATAATGCATGACAAGGGTTCCTGATCTCCACAAAACAACAGAGTCATTGTAGAAAAATGAGTAAGCAACTGTCCAACAAAACTTATGCTTGATTGTTTATCCACTTTCAAGTTTCAACTATAACAAAGCCTTCATCCTATTACTCGGTTTCTACACCCAGAAGCAATGTGAATCCTCAGTGTACTGTTTCATAAATCTGCAAACCAAAATCAATAGGCCATAGTCATTTATACTCTCCAGCACTCATTTTCTACATCTGCAATGCTCAATGGCACTCAATTCAATAGCCAAATTTGAATTCAAAAACAACACTTACAGAAGCCCACAACAGCATAGCTTTGAAATTTTTAAAAAACCACCAACTCCACATAAAATCCAACAGCAATCAAAGCTAAAGTTGGCAACAAGATTCGATGCTAAGAGTTGTAGATAACATGGATGATTCTTCCAAGTTCAAAACAACAAGCATTTCACCCAATCATTAACAGCGAGTTTCGAGAAATAAGAAAAGAAAAAGGCCTAACCTTCAAAAAAAAAAAAGAGATGGGATTTCGGTTTAAGTTCAAACTGCAGGAGTTGCCATTGAAAACGTTAGCAAACTATTTTTAGATGTTTATCCGGAAAGAATATGAATAGTTTCAACTTTCAACAACAAAAAATTGTACTATATGTTCTTCATTATTGACCTAGAAATACCCATCAGAGTTTGAGCTGGATTGCGAGATTGAGGTCCACTGAAAATGTGATCGGATTGCCAATGGTTTTCCCAATTAGAAGAATAAAAGCATTTTTATATTTCTCATAATTGATCTCTAAAGTAATTTCTTTTGATTGGACAATTAAAATCCAATGCCCTGGGATGAAATAAGTATGAAATTGGAAATAGAGTAAAGATTCTAATTTTGCATACTAATTACTCCCTCCGTCAAAAAATATACATTTTAGATTCGGCACGGGTTTAATGCAAAATTGATATAGTTAGAGAGAGGCATAGAGAAAAAGTAATTAAAGTATTGTTAGTGGAGAATGAGTCTCACGAGAAAAGAGTTTCCAAAATTGGAAAATGCATATTCTTATGGAACAGGACTAAAAAGAAAAAAGAGTGCATATTCTTGTGGGACAGAGAGAGTATAAATTATGACGGTAGATTATTGATTTATTCAAATTTTGCAATGAATTAAAATTTTGGTGCTAACATAATTTGATAACTTACATACGTGATATTTTCTGACGTCAACCAAAATCGTATTATACTAAATTAAATAAATTCATTTATTAAAGGGATATTGGTCTCTAAAACCATGAACTTTGAGCAAATTTTGGTATTTCCCACGAACTTTAAAATTGGTCTAATAAATCACAAACTTTACATTTTGTTTGTTATTTCCCATGGCTTGTCAATCACCAAATCTAACCAACTTTCGTGCAATTTTTATCCTACTCAGCACTACTAAATCAACGTGATTTTCTACGTAACATTTTATCCTACTTATCACGAACTTAAAAAGTAATCTAAAATATCATAAACATTTCCCGGTTGCTCGCGTATAATAAGATTTTTGCCAAAGATATCTTATTTGGGCTGCCATGGGAAATAATAAACAAAATGTAAAGTTTGTAATTTTTGACCAATTTTAAAGTTCATGGGAAATACCAAAATTTGGCCAAATTCATGGTTTTAGGGACCAATATCCCTTTATTAAATTAGAATTTTGATTAAGCTATATAAGTATCACAATTTTGATGGGATGTGATCAATGGCTAACTTTCTTAAGTTGCTAACTTTGTTGATTCATCAACGCAGTATATTAAAAATGTCAATACATAATTTTGTTGACACTTCAATATATTGTGTTGCTATTGTGTGTTGACATCTTAATGTCTTCGTGTTGACATTTTTAATACAATGCGTTGAAGAGTTAGCAACTTAAAAACTTAGCAATACAACGCACCCCCAATTTTGATTGTTTGTAAAATCAAAATAAATAAATAGTTTAATAATTTATGGAAATATTTGAAGACTTCAAATTGAAGTTGATATACAAATAAGAATTGAAACAAATTTAGAATAATTTCAAATTTAACAAATCTAAGGGATATGAGAAAAATGTTAATGTGATGATGGGGTTAGATTTCCTAGATAAAATAACATTAAGATATAATCTAGAATTAAGTTATGAGATTATTTTAGTCATAGGGGTTAATTATGACTAATTATCCAATGATTATGCATCTAGAATTGAGTTGTGAGATTAAATCTCATGAGCCAAACACACTGCATATTTAATCTCGGGATACAATCTTGCAAGCCGAACTGCCCCAATATGTATTGCTACATTGAAAAGGAAAAGAAAGTGTTGATTAAACATGCTCTTTATTTTATACCTTCACTGATATACGTCCTTTAATTTTCTTATACTGGCATGAATATAGATATTAAAATTGAGACGATAACGCATCCGACCTTAGCTCAGTTGGTAGAGCGGAGGACTGTAGTATGTTTGCGGAGGACTGTAGTATGTTTGCCGAAATCCTTAGGTCGCTGGTTCGAATCCGGCAGGTCGGACTTTTTGAGATTATTATTTTAATTTGTTGTTTTCCCTTTCCGCATGCTATAAAGGCCCAATTTGCGGCCAAAGAGAAAAATAAAAAAACGATGAGTGGGGAAGACGAGACTGCGGCATCAGAAGCAGCAGCGGAGGAGATGGCGCGTAGCATCACGTACATCACCGGCTCTCAGCTTCTCCCTCTCATCCGCCGCCCTAACATCGCCATCATCGACGTCAGGTGAGCTTCCGACTCAACGCTGTTTTACTCATCATCATATTTATGTACTAGCTGAATCAATTACTCATTACGACTATTTGATTGGAGTCAAAACTTGTTTCTTTCTCAAAATCTAATATTAGGGATGACGAGAGGAGCTACGACGGCCATATAGCGGGATCCTTACACTATGCGAGCGATACGTTTATGGACAAATTACCGAATCTCGTTGAAGCTACCAAAGGCAAGGATACTCTCGTTTTCCACTGCGCTCTAAGCCAGGTATGCTATTCATTTCTTCCAATTTTTTCTGTATTTATAGGTCAACATTTTATCGATGTTTGGCGATCATACTTGATCTTTTTCTCCTGCGGTTTGCCATAGTAGATTTAGGGTTATTGGCATAAGTTTTCTTCAATCATAAATAACTATTGGATTACGTGGTTATATGTTGTTTTACTGAGATTCTGCCCTATATCGGTTCTGGGTAGAAGATTAGAACTTAGAGACCTCACAATCATATTCTGTTCCTAAGTTTACTTTGGAGAATTGAGAATTTTGCAAAGCATTTTAACAATTTTCATGGTGATAGTTGGTTCAATTTGGGAGTGCTTTAGTTCAAGAGTATAGTTGAATTCAGCTGGCCAAAACTGTTAACGTATTGTTTTGCTCCTAACCTTATGTTTGGGTGATTTTTAATGCACCATGATGCGTTTTCTATTGTTCTGGGGGTGGCTTGGCCAATTTTTTCTCCTGCTGCTACTTTTTTCTTTTCTTCTATTGTACTCCCTCTGGCCCATTACAAATGAAATGTTTTCTTTTTTAGTTTGTCCCATTAAAAATGAAACGTTTCCTAAAATGGAAACATTTGCATCTCTCTTACTTTACTCTCTCTTCATTAACTCATAAAACAACACTACATAAAAACCCGTGTTGATTCCCAAATGTTGCATATTTAATGGGACAGAGGGAGTACATATTATCTCTCAAGCCAGAATCATGGAATGACTAGATTACTCGTATTGAATTGCTTCAATTGATCTTTGATGCCTTCTGAACAACCTCGGTTCTATTGGAATAAGCCTGTGAGTGATTTTTTGGTATGATAAGGCATGTTGAGTCTTATAGAGTAAAGAGCATATCAGATGGCACAGCTTCTAATTTCTATTAGTAATATATCTACCTTCCTCTGCTTTAGTAATCGATGTAGGTTGTTTTGTTTCAGTAACTGCAGTTTTGAAATTGCTTGGCTTCTTTTGGTACTGTTATTATCCCAGGCTCCCAGCTAAATAACTGAAAGAGGAAACCTTGATAGTGACACTTGGATCTAATAGTGGGTTGTGTAGTGGTTCTGGTGCTGGTTGTTTTTAGTCATTAGTTCTAAGTGTAGCTAATGTGGTTCGAGTAATAATGGTATAGCGATTGCAGAGAGTTGGAAATCCCACACTTGACAGGAGTTACAAGCTTACAACTGTTGTGGCAGGAATTTTTTTGTTGTCGAACATTGGAGTATAAATGAGAAGGGAAACCACAAAATTCAGATATACTATTAAATTTCAAACAGAAAAACTTAGGGTCACAAAAATGAAATGATTGAGAACAGAGAACTCAAAGTAGTATTGTACTGCCACAACACATATTCTGCTATTGTATTCCTTTTCTTGGTAGCTTTTACTCCTTAATACACACATTATGTGATACTTTATCAGCCATGATTTAGAGATAACCTCTGCCACCAACACACTATAATCACTGCTTTTCTTTTTTGAAACATTAGAACTTGAGACAATCATGTTTGCTTGATGCCTTGCTCCTGCATCTGTTTCAATAACAGCTTGAGATTGCATCTTCTCCAGCTTTGAGTACTGGGTGCCAAATTTTTGCAGGTTCGAGGACCCAAATGTGCTCGAAGGTTTGCTGAGTATGTTGCTGATGCAAAAGATTTGGGAGTGAAAGATATAGTAGTTCTCGAGCGTGGATTTAATGGTTGGGAATCTTCGGGTAGGCCTGTTTGCCGCTGCAACAACATTCCCTGCAAGGGTGGTGAGTCAAAACCCTAATGCTTCCGTGAAGATAGGTGGCTGCAAGAAAATAATTTTTGCTATAGCCCTGATGATGGGACAATTGCATTGATATTAATTTACAAGTAATATTGTGAGGAATTATGTGCACTACTTAATTAATTCGTTATGTTTAATGGTATATTTTCTTGTTGCATGTTACTATGTATATTGACCAGACTTCAAAGAACGGAACGTGAATAATAAACTTGTGGGATAGATTGCTGGATTTATCAAAATCTGCACCCTGTACATCATTTATCTATCATTGCAGCAGTTAAAACACTAATTTTCAGTTTTGTACTTTTTCAAGATAGCAGATGATCATCCAAGATTCAAGGTTTGTGAGCTTGTTTGAATCGAAAGATTGGACTTACCGAGAAGAGTTGAGGGTTTTCATTTTCAGATTATTGTAGAAAAGAACCCCCAACAGTTTGAGTCTTGTTGTAATACCACATTTCTAATCAATTCGAGCGCTTCATTGTTTATTTTTCTCCACAGCTTTCTACCTTCTATCTTCACTACTCTAAAATTCCTTAGTTCCCTCATTCTCGTTCTTCATTTAACTTCACACTTCTCTCCACACTGCGCCACAGCCACCCGCCGCTCTCCACCAGGACCACCGTATCCTCGGATCTATAGTGATTAGCGCACACTTCTATGCTTTTTGCACAATAGCAGCGACTATTAGCGAGTTCATATTTATTCGAAAAAGTAGATGCATAGGAGAGTGGATGATTTTGAAAATTCTGATTAAAAGTTATATTATGAAGTTTTAATCACTTTAATATAAATGATCTACCCCTTATTTTTGTTTTAAAAGTTATTGAAGTGGAGTACTAATTTTAAATATACTTGCAATGGCTCGGGCATGGATCCTCTGTGCAGCGGGGGGTGATGTGCTCATCTATACCACACATAATGTAAATAAATGAAAATAATTTAAGTGTACAAAAATTAATGAAGGCGTAGATAAGCACATCATACTCTGCTTTGCATTTTGCCACAGCATGGGATCCTTGCCCGCAATGACTCCTCTAAAATATGTCCACACTAATAAGCTAATAATAATGTACTAGTAAGTTTTTTGGTACTACATTAATTAAAATTTTTAAATTACAAAAAAGAGTTGAAAACAGTGATTTATTTTATTCCTTATAGGCAAAATATAAAATAAAAAACAATAATTGGTTAGCACTTAGCATAAGAGAGTTGTATACAAGAAAAACGCTGCAATCCGTTCCGCTCCGCCAAAAAAACTAGTCCAAATTCACTCGCAAATAAGCGCGCATTCCGACAGTCAATCCGGACATGGTAATCCTCGATTTTTCTCAGTTGCTCCCGATATTATCTTAGCACACCATCTTATGATGGTAAGTAATCCTGTTGTGCAGGTTTGCTTGGCGTTACAGGCGAAGGTTTACGGATTGTTTGGATGGGAGTATCGGAAGCCGGTGAGAGCGCCTCCGGCTTGCCCTATTAAACCTTCAGTAAGTAGACTGTTTTGTCAATTATTGATTTCTCATGGCTTTTGTTAGGGTTGGGACGTATTTATTCGAGAGTAAAATTTTAATGCTTCTTTCTCTTAAATTTAGGCGAAGTTTGGAAATTGGGTTATGTTAGTAAGAGAGATGATAATAACAGGAGGAGCCCTTTGTATTCATGTAGCCTCTGCTTTCTCCTCTTGTACAAATGAGTTGTTTCGTTTGTATCATGCTGCTGAATTGAAACTGTCTTGCTTCCATATACTATCTTACAACAGGGGTGGGTGTGTTTATTGCTGTCAAAATCTGAATTTTAGTTGCTTGAGGTCACTCTTTATACAGGCTTAGTAATAGTACAACTCTGAAATTTTTAGTTCTGATTGTTTAAGAAGATTTGGTAAGTCTACTCTTTAGGTTACATTGTTTAACTGGTACCATTGCCAAACTGCATCACCACTTTAGATTGTACTATCTATATTTCATGTTTATTGAATTGGTCAATAAAGTAGGAGGACATCTTGTGTAAAAAGATTTCAGGTAAGGAGGACCTTGCTGCTGATGCTCCAAAACCAGTTGGGGTTGATGATGTAAAGCAAGATTAAAGATGGTCTATATCCTGTCTGGAGTGGCAAAGTGCTCTTAAATGTTGAAATCTAAATGTTTATCGCCATTGTCCTACAGCAATGTATCATGAATTCTTTTTGCCTAATCTGTATGAATATACTAAATGATAGTAGTAGTACTTAATCTTTTGTTCTAATTTCTGAAAAAAAAAGAAGATGACGAGCTCTAACCAGCAGACATACATGAGAATCTACCACCATCACCATGACGCCTTTCCCGGATTTTACTTAACCGCCAATGCTCCTTTAGCAGACGACTACGCCTCCATGTTAGAAAAGGGAGAGCCACTGGCGGTGCAGATGGCCAAGAAGGATCTGTTTATCATAAAATGACTCCATGAACTTCAGTTTGCATTTTTTTAGAAAGAGGAGAAGAAGAAAGCAAGAGAACAATAATTGAAAAAATTAAAGATGATAATCTTTAGGACTAAATGACCGCGAATGATATTATAGTAAGGTATAGAAACAAAAAATATGGTCATGATTTACTTCCATTTTATATTTCTTCTGTCCACAAAAAATAGTCACATTCTTGGACGACATGAGTTTCAATAAAAATTTGGTAAAGTAAGAGAGAATGAGAAAAAATAGTTAAAGTAGTAGATATGTGGAGTAAAAGTAAGTAAGGAAAGATGTGAAGAAAAATTAGGTAAACTAAAAGAGAAGAAAAAGTAGATAAAGTATGAAAGAGACTTAACATTTATAGAAATGAGATTATTTTTTGTTGACATACCAAAATGAGAAAGTGGATTATTTTTGGTGGACAAGGGAGTAGAATTTAGGTAAATACTCTAAGTGTAAGAGCATCCACATCCGTGATCTTGCCAACGAGCACGGATGTGGGCCCAGACCCACTTTTTCTGCATGCTCTTAGGCAAGAGCACAAAACCAACATCCGTGCTCTTCCGCAAGGGCGAGCACAAGGGTCCCACCAATCCATTATTCAATTTAAATAAAAACATTTCCACAAATTTAAAATACATTAAAAATACCCGGAATAATATTATAAAATACATTAAAAATTAAAAATTACATAATTAAAATCATAAAAAATAAAAATTACATAATTAAAATCATAAAAAATAAAAATTACATAATTAAACTCCTAATCAATAAAAAATACATAATCCAACTTCTAAAATAAAAAAAACCACTACTCGTGGCCAAATTTCGCCCAAATGTGTTTGATTAGGTCTTCTTGTAGCTCAACGTGGGTTCGGGTATCGCGCATTATGTGCCTTGTTTCGATCCTCTCACCCACCGTCGTATGCACACCTCGGCGTGGGGGAGACCTCGCGCTTGAGCTTCCGACTTCATCCTCGTCGTAAAAGCTAGCCGCCCTCGGTCCTTCGTCGGCTATAATCATGTTGTGTAAGATAATACACGTGTACATGATGTCGGCGATATTTTTCACGTACCACAGCCGAGACGGGGCCTTCACAATGTTGAATCGGGCTTGAAGGACCCCAAAGGCTCTTTCGACGTCTTTCCGCGCGGACTCTTGACGCTGCGCAAAAAGAACCCGTCTCGGGTCTTGCGGGTTGTTGAGCGTCTTCACGAAAGTCGACCACCTTGGGTAGATACCATCGGCGAGATAGTAACTCATGTGGTATACATTTCCGTTGACGGTGAAGTCGATCGCCGGTGCTACACCATTCAACACATCATTGAAGAGGGGTGAAGAATAAAGCACGTTCAAGTCGTTGTTGGATCCGGCAACACCGAAATATGCATGCCAAATCCATAGGCGGTAGTCGGCGACCGCTTCAAGGATAAGTGTTGGGCCGCAGCCTTTGTGGCCGCTTAAGTGTTGCCACCTCCAAGTAGTCGGGCAATTCTTCCACCTCCAATGCATGCAGTCAATGCTGCCAAGCATACCGGGAAAGCCATGGACTGTTTCGTGAAGACGAAGCAATCGTTGGCAATCATCGGTGGTGGGTGCCCGAAGGAATTCATCACCGAAAGTTGAACGAAAGCCCTCGCAAAAATTTTTAAGACAAAGGATTCCAATGGACTCACCGACATGCAAATACTCGTCGAAGACGTCGGCCGTTTGCCCAGTAGCAAGTTGTCGGATGGCACACGTACACTTCTGTAACGCCGAGAGACTTTGCCGACCGGCTGCATCTGGACCTGTTTGCAAGTATTCAACATGGGCGGACAATGTGTTGACAATACGCATAAACAAGCGCTTTTACATGCGAAAACGGAGCCTAATCTTCCGGAAACCGCGCCTGGTCGGAAAAATAGTCTGCAACGAGCCTTTCGTGGGCTCCCTCCCGGTCACGATGAATTTAGCGGCGAGTTGATCTAGTTGGTTGAGGAAGAGGGGCGGGGGTATTCACTGCGACATATGCTTCATAAGCGGCACGATGTTGTTCGTAGTATTCTTGTTTTTCGCGTTCCGCTTCCGCAATGAGATGGGTGAAATCCATTTGAGGTTTTGAGTGAGAGATGAAGGTGTAGATAAGTTGTAAGAAAAATATGAATGAGAGATGAATGAGATATGATTTGATGTGAAAAATGGATGATGAATGTGTGTATTTATAGATGATTTGGGGGAGAAAAAAATTAAAAAAAATATAGAAAAACGGGCAAAAAAATGGCCATTTTTTTGGGATTGTGAAAATATTTTTTTTGGGTATTATTTTTTTTAAAATTAATTTTCCAACGGATATGCCGTTGGCCAATCAGAACGCGCCACGTCGCCTGCTCGCTGGCACGGACGTGCTCAATGCATCGAGCAGCGCCGTGCCAGCGGCGTGAGCGCAACGGCGGCCAGCGTCTCCGTGCCGCTGGCATGGATGGACGGACGGACGCGTCCCTGCTCGCCGATGTGGATTCTCTAACACATTTTATTTTAACAAAACTAAAAATGTACTCCTATATTGCACTAACTTGACTTGATGAGAGTATTAAGAAACTTTTTGTTTTTTCTGAAAAATCTTGAAAGTAAGTGTGTGTCGGCTTTAGCACTAACACAATTATTTAAATATTTGAGGCTAAAATATTTGAGTTCGTGTTTTTCACTGTGTTACTCCCCCGTCCCAGTTTAAGAGTAAGAATTAGTTATGACACGAGTTTTAAGAAATTGGTGGAGTGTGTAATAAATGAAGTGAGTTGGTGGAAAGTGGTCCCTTTTGACTTTTTGAATTTAAAAGATGTTTCTTTTTGAATTGTAAGTCAAATTCATTAAGTTATTTAAACTTATGGTTTTTAATCTTTCAGTTTGATTAATTTTTCTTCCCTAAATTTATTAAACCTGCTGCCAACAGTAAAAAAAATTTGACTAACACATGTAAAGTGAGTGCATTTGGCCATCACATCTCAAACAAATTTAAAGAGGGAAACCAACAACTTTTTCACTAACTCAAACTCCAAAATAAGGAGGGAAACATTACAATCCCATGGAGGGAAAAATCCAAAATCATTCAAAAGCTAAACTACACCTATAAATACATTGACTCCACCATTACTATCAAACACTTCAATTCCACCTACCAAAAACAAAACAAACATATTTATAGCTGAAATACCCTCAAAAAATTCTCATCATAGGGTAAGGGAGATGGAGCAAGAGATTGGAGCAGGAGCAAGAGTTGGAGCAGGAGCAGAATCAAGAGGCAGAGCTAGAGAAAGGGCCAGGGCCTCTCTGAGTTTGAGCAGCCAAGAGAAGAACCTTATTGTGCAGTTCCTTCAACAGCAATGCCGTGATGGAGCACTTCCACATGGTTCATTTGAAGAGGCAGCCAAAAAATTCAAAGTGCATGCAATGACAGCCAGCCGCTTATGGACGATAGCCAAGCAGCAAATGGAAAATGGGGAACATGTTGTCATAACGGGCAAAGCATCAGGATATAGCAAGCAAAAAAGGTAAACTAATTCTAGATGAAGATAAGTTTAGAAACTTATTTGTGCTTGAGAGATCATCAATCAAAAAACTTGCTATTAAGATGGAAGTTAGCAAGTCCACGGTTGGTAGATGAGTGAAGGATAATCAGGTGAGACCACATACAAGTGCCATAAAGCCAGCACTCACTGAAGCAAACAAAATTGCTAGGATGAGATGGTGTCTTACCCATATTCAGCCAACTATAGCTGAAGGTAAACTTCTTTATCATGCAATGCATAACACAGTTCATATCGACGAGAAATAGTTCTACATGACAAAGGCTACAAACCGGTACTACCTGTTGCCGGATGAGGATGAGCCTTACAGGTCTTGTAAGTAAAAAAGATTCATCACTAAAGTGATGTTCATGTGTGTTGTAAGTAGGCCACAATTTGGCAGTGATGGGTAGACCATCATTGATGGTAAAATAAACATATTTACTTTCACACTGCAAGTTCCAGCCAAAAGGAAGTCAAAGAATAGGTCAAGAGGGATACTAGAGACAAAGCCTATTCCATCAGTTAATAAGGAAGCCATGAGAGAATGTCTCTTCAATCAGGTATGTACATTTTTGGATTTCACATTACTATCAAACATTGGTAATGTCATCACTTAGTCATTCATTCATTCATACATCATGCACAGATAATTCCAACCATCAAGGCTAAGTGGTCAGTCAATGCAAGCAAGGATATATACATCTAACAAGATAATGCCAAACCCCACCTGAAATCCTCTGACCTAGAATTTGAGGCACTTGCAAGTTCTGATGGTTTTCAATTCCATCTAATTAGCCAACCACACAACTCCCCAGACACCGATGTATTGGACCTTGGCTTTTTTAGAGCCATACAATCACTCCAAGATGACAAACTAGCCACCAATATATATGAATTGTTGGGTAATGTTTGAACTTCTTTTGAGGAACTCTCACCACAAACTTTGAAAAATGTTTTCTTAACATTGCAAAGCTGTTTCACCAAGATACTAGAACTCCATGGAGGCAACAACTACAAAATCCCCCACTTGAACAAAGAGAGGTTGTGTAGGGCAGTGGGGTTTTCTACCTCACTTGAAGTTGAAGAGACTATGGTAAGGGAAAGCTTGGAGTATCTACAACTCCCTAAGAATAATGGGGGTGTCTCATATGACATAGGGCCTCTAAGCAATATTTTAGGTTTCTAGATAGGCCACTTAGGTCATGGGGTTTACAGTATAAGCATCAATATAGGTTGGTGTTTAGGATGTAACCTTTTTTTGGGTTGTAGTTTTGGGTTAGGGAAACTAGGTGGCATTACACATACAGTTCTATAAACTGCATTTTGTATGAACATCAGGTGTAAGTGATGTATGTGTGTGTTTTTGTATAAAAACCATCTGAAAAGCTTCATCATATGGCTTAAGCCTCCAAACCTACTATAGGGGTGGCTTTCCATGCAATTCCCTCGGAAAAAATTCATCACATAGGAGTATAACACAAATTCAGAGCCAACAAACATCATAGGGGTGGACAATTGCAACTCAAAGCCTCCAAACCATCACATATGTGGCAAAGTTCACAAAAATCCAATCAATGCAGAGAAAACACACAGTATCATGCAATTCCCTCAGAAAAATTCATCACATAGGAGTATAACACAAATTCAGAGCCAACAAATATCACATGGGTGGACAATTGCAAATCAGAGCCTCCAAACCATCACATGGGTGTCAAAGTTCACAAAAATCCAATCAATGCAGAGAAAACATAGTGTATCATGCAATTCCCTCATAAAACTTTCATCACAGAGGAGTATAACACAAATTCAGAGCCAACAAACATCACAGGGGTCAAAAATTGCAAATCAGAGCCTCCAAACCATCACAAGGGTGACAAAGTTCACAAAAATCTAATCAATGCAGAGAAAGCATAGTGTATCATACAATTCCCTCATAAAATTTTCATCACAGAGGAGTATAACACAAATTCAGAGCCAACAAACATTACAGGAGTCAACAATTGTAAATCAGAGCCTCCAAACCATCACATGGGTGGCAAAGTTCACAAAAATCCAATCAATGCAAAGAAAACATAGTGTATCATGCAATTCCCTCAGAAAATTTTCATCACCGAGGAGCATATAAACCAACATAGCCAAGGCAGAAATCATACTCAACCACTTCCCTAAAAACAGCCTCCAAATCCTACACAGAGGGTGGCTTGGAATTGAAAAAATACTCACAGATTAGATGAGATCCTTGAGACTATGCAACAAGATCAACAACATTGCTTTT
Organism: Salvia splendens; assembly: GCF_004379255.2. Taxonomy (NCBI): domain Eukaryota; kingdom Viridiplantae; phylum Streptophyta; class Magnoliopsida; order Lamiales; family Lamiaceae; genus Salvia; species Salvia splendens. The sequence goes on from NC_056044.1 coordinate 25,208,993, forward strand.
TCATTCTCGGTGTACTCCACTTTTGATGAGGACAGTGGTTGAGTTTCAGAGTCGTCAAAGGGGTGGGATGGTGGCTGAGTTTTAGAGTCGTCAAAGGGTTGGGACGGTGCCTGCGTTTCAAAGTCATCAAAGGGCTAGGACGGTGGCTGAGTTTCAGAGCCGTCAAAGTCGTCGCACAGCATGAGATATTCACAGCCGTGAAAACCCTCGGACGGTGGAACACATTCAGATCCGTCAAAGTCCTCGCATAGTGGAACACATTCAGATCCATCGAAGCCCTCAGACGGTGGTTTAGTTTCAGATCTGTCGAAGACCGCAGACGGTGGAGGAGTTTCAGATCTGTCGAAGCCCCCAAACGGTCGTTTCTTTTCCGATCGGTGGTACCAATCGACCGCTTGTTCGAATTCCAAGCTGTCAATGACCTCCGGTGGTGTTTCAGGGACGATAGTGTCGATAGATTGCAACGAATCAAAATCCGGCGTTGCATCCCATTTGTCGTCCATGAGAATCGAATGGTGATGGAATAATGGAGGATATAGAGAGGAGATTATAGGAGACGCCGATTAGGGTTTTGATCGGTGGTACCAGAGATGAGAGTGAGGAGAGACGAGAAGTTGGATAGAGTGAGAAAGTCAAATGAGGGGTGGCGTTTGGGGGGGGGGGTTGGGGCAGGTTATGTAATTCATTTTTTTGGTTTATTTTTATGTAAATAATAACATTTGAGTGTAAATTTGATGAATAATGTGGTTAAATTTTATATCCAAATATAGTAGATTCTAAATGTGACTCTTAAACTGAGACGAGCTTAAATGGCAAAATGTGACTCTTAAACTGGGACGGATGGAGTATTTAAATATAAAAAAAATAGTAAATAAATTTCGAAAAATAGTAAAAAAGAGTATTTATAATTTCGATAGATGTTAATGGAGTAAATAAATTCCATTGGTCCGCCAGTTTCACACGTTCAAATATAGGTGCGCGTATATAAATATAAATACGCGAACATACTTCTTCCAATACATTCTCTCCTTTCCGATCGCCGGGGCTTTCCAATCTCCAGCGATCCAGATTGCTTCTCCAACTCCCCGTATTCTCTTCCGACCCGCTTCTGCAATAGATATTTTTTTCACTCCTATTGCACAATCCCTAAATCATTTCTTAATTTCGATCCATCTCTACCTTTTGTTTTTCCGATTTGCCAAAACCTATACATCTAGAATATAGTTTTACTTGTGCAAATATACATCTTTGTATAGGTATATGCATACATTATACATACGTAACATACACGAGATGACGAAAGCCGAGATGTTTCACAAGATAATAAAGATAGGCCACCGCAAGGTGGCGAAAACTGATGACGATTTCGCCCACCCTACGCCGGTACGGCCAAATTCACCCCAGCCACCGCAAATGCCTGCTGCCGCGGCGCCGGAGCTGCCGCCTCTCAGCGCAATCGAAAATCTACCGACGTTTCGAGACGTTGTAGCTGTGGATCGCCACGATTTGTTTTCGCAGAAGGTAAAGATATGCTGCGTGCAATTTGATTTCTCTGACACTCTGAAATCGGCCAAGGAGAAGGAAATTAAGCGGCTGACTTTGATTGAGCTCGTCGAATTTATTCAATCCGGTTCTGGAAAAATTACCGAGGCGAATCAAGGGGAATTGATTCAGATGATTTCTACCAACATTTTCCGGTGCTTGCTCCCTGCCTCCCACGAAACGACAGATTCTGTGAATGCTGAAGCTGAAGATGAGAATCCCTTTTTTGATCCTTCTTGGCCACATTTGCATCTGGTTTATGAGCTGCTATTACAGTATGTGGTCTCACCGGATACAGATACAAAGACTGCCAAGCGCTACATTGATCATTTATTTGTTATGAAATTGCTTGATTTGTTTGATTCTGAAGATCCAAGGGAGAGGGAGTGTGTGAAGACTATTTTGCATAGGATATATGGGAAGTTTATGGTTCATAGGCCATTTATTAGGAAGGCGATAAACAATATATTCTATAGCTTCGTGTATGAGACAGGGAGGCAGAATGGGATGGCGGAGCTGCTGGAGATACTAGGGAGCATCATCAATGGTTTTGCATTGCCAATGAAGAAGGAGCACAAGGTGTTTCTTGCACGAGTTTTGATACCGCTCCACAAACCAAAGGCGCTAGGGATGTATCACGGCCAGCTATCATATTGTATTACACAGTTTGTGGAGAAGGATTGCAGATTGGCGGATACCATTGTTATGGGACTATTGAAGTGTTGGCCGGTCACCAATTCGCAGAAGGAGGTTCTTTTTCTTGGGGAACTTGAGGAAGTGTTGGATGTGACGAACACCGTGGAGTTTCAGCGGTGCATGGTTCCTCTGTTTAGACAGATTGCTCGTTCCATCAATAGCTCTCACTACCAGGTCTCAAAAGCTCAACTCAGTAAAGTATTTGGTTGCATTGTCGTGTTGTTACTAGCTTTATCCTTTTCTTGTGCTGCTTAAGTCAACTGATTTTTGTTTGGTATAACTGCTTATATTTCTTTATTTGATGAATTATTTGTATCTTCTCTACTTGTCTAGCAATTCAACTATCTGTAACTTATTCTTGTATATGTTTTCAAATCCATCAAGATGACCCCGAGATTTGGTACAATTTGTGCCCTTCCAATGCCACTTTAGTGACTCCGTGTAGTCGAAGATTTTTTTCGATTCTGCTGCTACCGTGTCTTACATTCTGCTAGCTTTTCAGAATTTTGATCTATATGTGCCTGATTAATGATTTGGCATATCCATGATATAGTGATTTGGTGAAGCATTCACTTTGTATTTGAATGTTTGCAATGTACAAGTGCTCTTTTGTAACTTGAGGATGATTTATTCAAGTTCTCATAGTCGTTGCTTTAAATGCACCTTGTTCATTTATGTCTTCGCTCTATAAACTTCTTTGGAAGTAGGATAATTGTCTTGTTATTCTTTAACTTTCCTCATCCCTCTCATAGAGAAATATAGTACTACTATATATTTATTGCTTGCCCTGGAATCATACATCAGTCATATTCGTGCTGTATCTTATTGGGTCGGCCAAATGAATGTTTCAGGTTGCAGAACGAGCTCTTTTCTTATTGAACAATGACCACATTGTAGAACTGATTTCCCAGAATCGGAGTGTTATCTTGCCAATCCTTTTTGATGCTTTGCAAAAGAATACACAATCTCATTGGAACCAGGTAGTACACGGCTTAAGTCTTAATGTTCAGATAACATTCATGGAGATGGATGGCGATCTATTTGAAGAGTGCCGGAAGCAGTACAAAGAGAGGGAAGGCAAGTGCAGGGAGCTGGAGGAACAACGAGAACTAACATGGCAACGGCTAGAAGCAGCTGCTGCTTCTGCAGTGTGATGAAGGGGGACGAAGGAACACGTTAATCGCCTCCTGATTTCACTGAGCCGATTGATCCTCAAGAAGATTGGATTGGATTGGATTCATTTCCTGAGTCTCAAATCTCCAAGGTACATTATTTTGTATTAACACTTTTTTGCCCTTGTTTTGTGGCAAAGGAAATGGCAGTGTAACTGTAGATGTTATATGCTGGCGGTTTGTGAGTTTTGTTTGTTTTTGTACCAAACAAATCAATTGGGAGAAATTTATCTCGCATCTTCAACTTGATTGTCCTCTTATTTTTCTCTCTGTCAAAACAAAGTGGGCTGTAACTAATCCATATTTCAAATCGTCTATCAAGGCTCCAATCACCAAACCAAATTGCATGAAAAGTTTGAACTCAAAATTTTAAAACACCGGTAAAAAAAAAACTATTGGGTGACTGTCAAAGATCAGGAAAAGTGGAGTTGACTTAGTTAAGTGGTAGTCGTCAATATTTTTTGTAGTATTTCAATTTGGGAAGTGAGCTAATAGATGATGCAATATTACATATGCTTGTGATCTATATTGAAGTTTGTAGTAGTGCATTCTAATATATAGTGGCGTTTTTATTTTTATTGAATCCGAATTGTTTTTAATTTATTAAATTTTTATTTTTATCTTTTTCTTGTATTTTTAGAGTACTTAGTTTTATTTGATCGTAATTTAAAGGACCATCATATTTTCCGTTAAACTAAATAACATGTCATCCATTTTTATTTAAAATCATTCCATGCATATTATAAATACCAACTAGTATTAAAATGTTGTGTGTGGGTTAAATTAAAAAAAATTATCTTCAAATTCTTTTTTATAGACGAAGATGATGCACCAAACGAGATATTCTCTCCATCACATAAAAATATGTGCACTTTCCATTTCTGTCCATCCCATAAAAATATGGGCATTTCTATTTATGAAAAGTTGTCTCAACTAATTATCCATGTACATCAATTTAATCAATTTATTTTACATAGAGTAAACAATATCATTGTCCCAACGTGGATCTAACTACAAGATTAAGTAATTGCAGATTTAATTGGATAGAAACTGTCACCTCTAGAACGTTAGGATAGCCCAATTGTGAGAAATATCAAAATTTGAGCAAAGTTTATGATTTTAGAGACCAATATCCCCAATAATAAAGGCATGAATTGGCTTTTAATAATAACTGATGGGCTATGAGCCCAAACTTCAAGTCCAATGGCCTTCCAGAGCTATAACTTTAGGGCCCAAACTTACAAGTACCTAGGAATTTCATTTTTTTATATACATTTTTATTTATGTATTATTTTAACGAGAATTCCTAATTTTGAAATTATTTATAGATATAGTATTAAATAATGGTCTATTATGGCAAGCCATATTCCAACTTTATAGTACGAAAATTATGTTAACTTTTCAGAGGCATCATGCCTTTGATAATCAATAAACGTTTTCATGACTTTGTCTTTAATGGATAATGTTATGTATCTTGTATTAAGAACGGAGTACTAATTTTAAAATAATTATGTCTTCTACTATATAGTTACGCCTTCTAAAATATAAAATGTTGTTTTCAGTGGTGACAAACAGATGGAAACAAGAAGCACGTCGGCGAATATTTCCATTAGAAGTTAGAACCTCTCTCAATTATTGTTGTCGTTCCAAATACCACAAAGGAAAACATTCATAGATCAGATTAGTAAGTTAATAAGTCCCATCTGGTATTTTATTATGGAATATTATGTACTAGTAGTTAATATACTGAATTATTGATTTTTTTAATAAGTACAATAGTATGCAAAATATTAGTACTAGTATTATTCAGATAATAATATATGTATTTTATTATAATTATCAAGAATAACAATAATTTTCAGACAATTCATATATATACATTATTATTATTATTGTAAATATAGAAAATTTTGTTCGATATGTAATAATTTAGTATAAGATATAAACTGGAGTAGTAATTTTCCTTTGCATAGATAATAAAATAATTATATATATGTGGTGCATATTTTTGTAATGTGCATGGCTTAATGTGCCAGCAGTACAATGCATGTTAATTGGATTATATGAAATTAATGCCAGCAAATTAAGATACTATTTCTGGATGGAGTTTTATAATTTAAGAATTAAAAAATCACTTAGTTGTTAATCCCCAACATGAAAATTGATGAATTGTGACCTGCTTTTGTTGTTTCTCTTATTATATATAGTTGTAATTGTCCCACCACAAACTTACCCAAAAAAGAAGGGGAAAAGAGGAGAAAACTAAGCATAATGAAGAGCAGGAACAAGAAGCACAACATTCTTGATCCAGTTCTGATTCTGTTGCTCATTTTGATTGCATCAGAATCAAGCACTCCTCAAGAAGTGGGTATGTAACGTAACAATATAGTAGCAGAATTTACATTCTCTTGATAGTTTTAGCATCTAATGAATCTCATTCTTAATTTGTGTTTTTGATCAGAGGATGAAAGAGAGTTTGACTATTCAGAAAATGGTGAAAAGGGTCCAGCAAAATGGGGAGAGATAAAGAAAGAATGGAGTGAGTGCAGCATTGGAAGTATGCAGTCTCCAATAGATTTGTCAAATGAGAGAGTTAGAATTATTTCAGATGAAGATAAGAAGATCAATTATAGAGCTGCTAATGCAACTGTCAAGAATAGAGGACATGACATTCAAGTAAGATTATACTATATACATCGTGTTTGTTATAATTAGTCGAACGAAACTTGAGTAACTAAGGAGGATGAATGAATGTTTGCAGATTGAATGGCTTGGTGATGGTGGATCAGTTGTGATCAATGGCAGTGACTACCCTCTCCGACAAGCCCACTGGCATTCTCCCTCCGAGCACACTATCCATGGAAGAAGGTAAACACACACACATGACTAATTAATTAAGGGGTTATATATGTATAATCACCATATATGCATAATGTTGCATCAGTTATGACATGGAGTTACACTTGGTGCACCTGAATACAGATCCCAACCTCCAGAATAAAATTTATGTCCTTGGAGTCCTATACAAGATTGGAAAACCTGACAAATTTCTCTCCAAGGTAATATTATAGTATTTCATATTTATGTAACACTTTCAATTTTCAATCTGTAATACTTTTGCTGTGTCAGTTCATTCCAAGTATAAGGTCGATGATTGATATGAAGGACGAAGAGGTAGCAGTGGGGATGATCGATGCAACGGATATCAATGTGCACAACAAAAAGTATTACAGATACATGGGTTCTCTCACTGTTCCTCCATGTACACAAGGAGTTATTTGGACTATCAATAAGAAGGTAACCTATTATATTTAGTGGTCCGGACATATTGTCGTGTTGTATGTCTAACCAATCTTATTATGTTCGTATTTTATTTTATCTTTATGTAAATTATGGCATTGAAATGTCTTGAAATGAAATACAATGGGGTTCGGTACAATAAGATGATTTTGACCCATTTTTCAGGTAAGAACTGTTTCCATGGACCAGGTGAAGTTGCTTAGAGAAGCTGTTCATGATGTAAGTTTAACCACAAACAATTTAATTACTATTATACAAGGACGAACACAGAAAAAGAGATCATTAATGGCTATATTTTCTAAAATTTTATTCAGATCATTAATGGAGTAGATTAATATTCCCTTGTCATAATTTAATATTGTAAATATGTATACTAATGGTTCTTTTTTATCTTGACAGTACGCGGAGAAAAATGCAAGGCCATTGCAACCCAAAAACAGTCGAGACATTTTCATTTGCAGCCCTGTAGATGATATTTGAATCACATTTTATAAATTTGTTCGATTTATCCTAATTTTACAGTACTAAAAGGAAGAGTCGCTTCACTTCTTCCTTGTATTTTCTCAAATTTCATGTCTTTTTGTTGTTCATATGTTAAAAACTTATAATTGTGTGTGTAAAAGAGAGAAAAAGATGTAAACTTTTGTATTGATTAGATGAGAATAAGTAAAAGTTGTACATGGAAATTATGCATCAAAGTAGAATGATTAGATAAGGAATGGTCAAGGAATGAAGGAACAAATTAAATGGATCTTCCAGCTGCAATGCAAGCTACCAACATGTTGGTTGCAATCGATAGACGGGAAGGCTGATCATCAGAGCATCTCGGATACTCCAGACGAGCAGGATGCATGGCCTCCTCTCGTCTGACTCGTGTTGTAAGACTTGCAGTTCAAGCATTTGTGAGCCAAAATGTGATAGTTCACCTCACTTGTTTCTCCACAGTCATTGCAAAGGATCCACACCTAATAAATACCAATCACATTATGTTTTCTGTTTATAGGTAAAACAAGCTTCGATTTTTAACTATCAAAATTCCTACCATTTTATTTTGGTAGATTTGAGGCATAGGTGTCAAAGCAACCTCTTCGTCAAGCTTTTCCCAGACACGGGTCATGTCACAGTATGATTTCAAGCAAACTGGGCAAGTATACCTGCAACCAAAGCTCGTAGTCAAATAGCCGATCATGGATAATAATATGTAGTTGGGGGAATCATTAACAAACGAGTGAGAATCTTACTGGAAACGAGTTTCCATCTCTTTAACACAGTCGAGATGAATTGTGTGGCCACAGGGGAGGACCGTTATGTCTTTGGTTGTATCAAAAATATACTGCATTTGGAGGCAATACAAGTTAAACTTTAGGCAAACAACTGATTATCACTCGCTAGCACCTCGTTCAAGTAACTTGTGTTTACCTCGAAGCAAATGGGGCAGTTGTGATGCATGGCTTTCTCTATGCATAAGTGTGACTCTTTCAACAAGTTTGAGTAGCAACACTCTGAAACAAGAATTAGAGTAACTTCAAATGCTTGATTTCTAAATAAAAGAAAAGTAATGAGGCTGGTTAATTCGACTTACCACATCTATCACAGTGAAAAAAGTTTTCTTCACCACCAGTTCTAACACAACAAAGGAAAGAAGCGAAATGAGGATATATATATACAGAGGGTGTGCTATGTTGTACAGAAATACGGTTGTTGTCAAACATTAATCGTCATTGTTTTGGAACATGAGATATAATGAAGGGAACAAGGACCAACAGCTAGATGAATACAGGTTATGAAACTAGACAACGAGGTGCACAATACAACGTATTTTATAACCTTGCTTTGAATTAAAAGAAGAAACAGAGAAAAGCAATCAACCTGCAGATTCCACATTTATCGCAGTGATACTGATTCTTTGAAACCTGAAATTGAGAATCATGTTGGTTTTAAGTTGATAATTTAGAAAGAAACAGGGTTTCATTTCATAAAGAATGTAATGAAGAATCTTACATCATCATCGAAGAATTTGCATTTTGAGCAATAGTACTTCCCCAAGCAAACGCCACAAGAAATACATATTTGTTGAGCCTACATGGCGAGGAAAAGCAGCAGATTTTAATCAAGAGATCTTTGAATAACTCAAATAAAACATCCCTAATTTGTAAATCTAAATGAAGAATCTTACATCTTGTTCCGTATTACACAATGAGCAGATGACCTGAAACGAGATAGGATATTAAATCAAAGTAATAATATATGATTCTTAAAACATACATATGATCTAAGTAAAACTCATACAATAACTAAAACTACACAAGTTTTGTATGAAAACAAGAGTACAGAAAAAAAAAGCATATTCAAACTATATCGCGGCCACATAAAAATAATTGAAAATCTCAACTTGGTACAATCTAATTGACCAAATAAACCACCTTCTCCTTATTCCAACCAAGAGCACTCATTATCGATCATACAAGAACTCGATTCAAGAATGAAAACACGCAATACTGACCCTTTTTACTTCATGACGCGGGATATCATGGCGTTCAAGTGTATCAACATCTATCAAATTCTGCTCAATAAATAAAAAATACTGTTAGTATAATTTTACCTAACAAATGGAATCACATAATCTTCATGAATAAACAAAGTTAGAATCGAATTGGAGCACCTTTGCTTCATTGTGACAGTGCCTGCAATCAAATACTTCATTGCAACAAGGTGCTATGATCTTGCACCTCCTCCGATAATGTGAGCAGCTGAAATTTAGAAAAAATCATTATCTACCTATAGAGAGAGGCTTCAGCTTCAATCTTCAAATCAAAAAACATAAGAAACAATCATAGGTGAATCAGCAAAACATTCAACACAACTCAAATTTGAAGCAGCAGTCAAAATGAAGTGAAATTTTGAGATATATACCCATAGTTGCCAAACCCCATCTCTGTCCTGCATTCATCACCATCTACATGTGAATGAGATTTCTCATGATTCCTCAGATCACCGTCCATTTTTCTTCCAAATTCAAAAGAAATGTTGATATAATCCTCCTGAAAATTGACAAGAAACAAGAACCAGAACATCAAAAATCAAATACTGAAAAAAAAATCCATTAACATAGATCTGTAGAAAAAAACGATGATTGGAAAATAAGCATTCAATCAATCATACCTTAATTATGAAAAAAATAACAAATATCAAATCTTGAAACGTAAGCACATTAATATCCCACCAAAGATTGCATCTTTCACACAAAACTAATCGAAATACTCCCAAAATCCCCAAAAGGGACCCCTCAAAATTTCAAAATAACACCATCCATCTCTACATTCATCACCCGTTTTCCAAAAAAAAAAAGAAAAATTAATTATTGATGTACATTACCCGTGATGGAACTCAAGGGCTCCAATTCTGCCAAAATCAACGAAGAGAATCCGAAATTTAAATTTGCAGAGGATTGGTTAGAAACGATGCAATCCCTTTCTTCACCGCGAAGAAAAACTTATAATTTAGGTTAGAGCTTCGAATATGAATGTGCGAAGTTGTTGTAGTTGGGTTTGGCCAATAATGATGCTGGTGAAGACAAACAACGCGCGTATTTGTAGGCTAAACTTGGAACTCACATCGACTAGTTTTCAACTGCAAATCATATTCTGTGCTTTTCTACAATTCTTGTTTCCTCGACAACGATGTTTACGATGTGTACTGAATCTTGCTGTTTCCCTCTTTGGAAATATCCATTGAATAATGGTTTTAAAAATTGATTAAAGCAAATTTAATAATTTCTTTTTTATATAAAAATAAAATAAAATATCTAATCATAATTATTTTATTCACTTTTTCTATTTTTATTTAACCTTTATTTAATCTAATTAACACAATTTCTTAAACACTATATTAAAAAAATGTCTCTAAGACCATCCACAATAGCACCCAGTCGACCGCCCAGCCGAGCGTCGGCGCTGAGCGATTCGCTGGGCGGTCTATTGCAGTCGCCCAGCGGACGAATGGAGAGAGAAACCGCAGCGCTGGGCGGTGCGCTGGGCGATCCGCTCGGCGCTATTGCAGTGCCCGGATCGCCCAGCGCACCGCCTAGCGCGAAATTTAAATTTTTTTTTTCCGAAACACTATATATACGCGCTTTGCTCGTCATTTTCATTCGCACCACTTGTTTTAACGAGTACTCTCTCTATCTTAATTTCTGTACAAGATCAACAACGGGAAATGGATCTCAACAACGAGCCTAGTTCCGGGAGTAGCGGGTCACAAACTCCGTCGATCCCCGTGGGAAGTGGATGGGGTCAGATGCCCGGGTACTACAACATGTACCCGTGGCAGCAGATGTTTTCTGGGATGCCAACTGGGGGGAGTCCAGCGGCGGCGGTGGCGACAGCGACGAAGGCGGCGACAGCGACGGAGGCGGCGACGACGGAGACGAGGAGTGAATTGGCACTCCTTTTTATTATTGTATTTTTTTAAAATTAATGTATTTTTTTAAATTATTGTACTTTTTAAAATTTTAATAGTATTATTAAATTTTTCCCGTATATGTCTCGTAAATTAAATTTCGTATATTGTGTGATTGTTAATTATTTCATTTTGTATATATTTGTTAATAGTGATGTGGATATTATGTGGCTAGGCTATGGCTGGGCTATTGATGGGCTATTTGCTTGTTTTGATGTTGTGGCAGGAGGATTTTTAGTGCTGATGATGTGGCAGTGGCTGGGCTATTGCTGGGCTATTCCTATTGTGGATGGCCTAACTTAGTTGGGAGGGAGGGATTATGCAATTAATTTTTTTATTACAATTCTTGTAAATTAACACAATTTCTTTAATATACTCTTTCTCCATCATTTATTAAGATTCATAACCCTTTTTAAGATATCTAAGTGAATCTTTAAAATTCGTACCCCCTTAAGAATATTTTGGGATGGGATCCCTTGCTGTGGTGGGAGAGCAGGGGCTGCTACCCTCTCACATACGAATTTTTTAATAATAAATTTGAATTATTAAAAAAAAATTAATATAAATTTTTTTTTTGTGAGGAGCAGCCGCCCCTGCTGTGCTCACCACCACAGCAGGGGATCCCATCCCGAATATTTTAGGGTGTGTTGGGTGTTTCTTAAATTGGCAGAATTGGGGATAAAACTGAGCATTAATGTCAGTTCGGTGTTCCCCATAAAAATTTGTATGGCCCTCGTTTACGCTCCCGGCCCGCACTATTCCACCAATATTTCTGCAGAATTAATTCTCCCGATGCACTTGATTTTTATATGAAAAAATTTTATTTTTGTTCTTGCATGCTAATAGAATTCCATTTTAATGAAGGACTTTAATTTTATTCCGACTCAGGGAGTGACGCATAACCGTTATGCGTCTTTATTAATGAAACGTATTACAGTTATGCGTCTTTAACCAATGACGCACAAATATTATGCGTCTTTGTGTAATGACGCACAAACGTTTGGCGTCTTTTAATGACGCACAACTCTTATGCGTCGTTATTTAATGACGCACAATTCTTATGCGTCTTTGTAGAGTGACGCATAACGGTTATGCGTCTTCTAGTCGGGTTGTAAGGGGGTAGAACGCTCACAACAACAGAAGCAGCGGAGCACGCAGCAGTCGCGATTTTCAACTGATTCCTGCCGTTTTCCGACGGATTTCAACCGTTTCCAAACATATTTCGGTAATTGTCCTTCAATTTGGCTACATTCATCATTTATTGCTTAATATGTGCAGGTTTTAGAGCATCCACAACCGTGCTCTTACCAGCGGCACGGTTGTGGGCCCGGGCGGTACTATTCATGCCTGCTCTCTGGCAAGAGCACAACACCCACAACTGTGCTCTTCCGCAAGGACGAGCACAATTAATATAAAATTCAATTACACAAAAACATTTTCATAATACTAAAATTCATTAAAAAAACCACAATAAAAATAACAAATTACAAATAAAATAAAAAGACATAATTAAAATCCTAAAAATTAAAAATTACATAATTAAAATACTAAAAATTAAAAATTACATAATTAAACTCCTAAAAATTAAAAATTACATAATTATTGGCTAATATAACCCGAGGAAGACTACGCATCCGGCGGCACCAACCCCAATTGTTTTTGGAGACCCAATATCATGGACTCGTGCGTTTGAAGTTGCGTGGGGGTCATAGTTGACCTATCGGCCATATTGAGTTGGGCCAAAAGGGCCCACAACGAGTTGTTCGGGGGTGGAGGTGGAACATAGGGTGCGGGTTCGGGAGCAGGGGCAGATGGAGTCGCGGCGCGACGTCGTTCGGCCGCCGCCTTCTTCCTACCTTGCGGTCGGCGTCGGGAACCGCTTGGTTGGGCATCGGGGCTACCCAAGTTAGCTTCGGCGAGTTGGCTAGCCACTTCTTCGCCGGCGTCGGATAGGGATGCCGACCGTGAGCGTTTGGAGGAGCCGCTAGAGGAGGATGTTATGCCTCCCTTATACTTCGGGTGCGTCCGCGTCTCCTGCCAAACGTTAAGATATTTGAACGACTTACCGTTCATGGATTGGTAGGTGCTCAGCGAGGCGGTGATGATGTCGACCTCGCTTCGGCCGCTCCCGGCATTCCGGGACTCCTGGATGAAATAGCCGTTGAACTTGCCAATTTCTTCGTTGGCTCGGCCGATGCAGTTGCGCACCATACTCTCGTTGCGCTCGATCGTTCCCGGCGGCCGGTGTGCATTGTACCGGCTAGAGACGCGCCACCAAAAGTGATCGCCGGATTGGTTCGTTCCAACCACCGCATCTTCGGAGATTTCCAAGTACGCCTTGAACAATCTTTCCATCTCCGCCGGTGAGTACGGTGTGCGGACACCGGCGCGAGATGGAGGATTCGGCATTTGGGAAGGGGCGCGAGGCCTAGGCTCCGGTGTCCACCCGTAGCGCCCATCGGAGGCACCTTGATCGTCGATTGGGTATGGCCGGTAGCCACTCGGAACGCCCGAATCTTGGGTGAGAGGAGGGGCCGAATATTCCGTTTCCGGACTATGAAACGGTTGCGAACCGAACCATTCGGGGTTCCAACCGTGAGAGCCGCTTGGGTTGTCGTCGTTACCGGACATAGTGGTGTTGTAGGGTGTGAGAGGAAGATGAAAATGGATATGAGAGATTGATGATGAGAATTGTGTAGTGAAAGTGTGAATTTTTTGGAGTGAAATTGGGGGTATTTATAGATGAAAGTGTGTATTTTTGGGGTAAAAAAAATAAAAAAAAAATTAAAAAGTGGGGAAAAACGGTTATAAACGGATATAATTTTTTGGGGAAGTGAAAAATTTTTTTTTTATTTTTTATCGATTTTTTTAATAAAAATCCGATTTTTTAAAAAATAAAAATAAAAAAATGTTTGAAACCAACGGCTATGCCGTTGGCGAATCAGAGACCGCCATGTGTGCGTCCGCTGGCACGGACGTGCTCGATACATCGAGCAGCGCCGTGCCAGCGGCGCGGTTGCAGCGGTGGCGGCCCTTCGCCTTGCCGCTGGCACGGACGGCGGTGGCGCCAACCGCCACCGCTGCGGATGCTCTTAGTTTCTCTCTATTTAACTAACTAGTAGGATATCTTTTTTTAAAAATCTAATGCTGAAAAAATTTTCACATGATAAAGGACTAAAGTATAGTTAGTAGTAGTAATAATTTATAGTAAAACATATTTTAAATTGGGTGACCATTAAAAAAATTTAGACTAGTAAATTTGTTAAAACAAGCGAAACTGGAAATCAGATTCTATGGGTTGGTTTTCTTCAAACATATGGATAATTTTGTCAGATTTCGTGACAATAAATGGGTCCACCTATCATATGGTATGTTCCTCAGCTTAAGTATGATCTCACGCGCAACCTACAGTGCGCGTGAACAAAGTTGATAGCAAAAGTTTAATACTCTCTTCATCCCGGGTGGGGATCCAAGCACAGCCGCGCCTGCTGCTCCACACAAAGAAATAAAATAATTAAAGAAATAAAATAAAATAAATATATATTATTTTAATTATTTGTATGGAGCAGCAGGGGCTGCTGCTGTGCTGAAATGCACAGCAGAGGATCCCACCCCCTTCATCCCACAATAGATGGCGTACTTGGATAATGACACGAGATTTTAGAAGATATTATTTTGTATGCTAGTTAAAGAGAAAAAATAGTATATTTATATTAATGTGAGAGAGAGTTTTTTCCATAAAATTAAATTTAACATCTTTTGTGGAACAAACTAAAAAGCACGAAAGGAGTAAAAATAGTGCTTCAATTTTTTTTTCTATCTTTCTTACTGTATCAATTATTATAAAAAAAACTCATGTCCAACCAACAATTCATACTCTTATGGTACGGAGATAATTATAATTATTACTTCTAACCTTTTGTATGATTATAATAATTAGAATAAATAAAATATGAGAATGAGAGTAAGTAGAATATAATAATTATTACTTTCAATTACGAACGCAGAAATGAAAGTAAGTAGAGACTAAATTTTCAAAATTTTACTTAAATATAAACTTTTAGGTAATTTAGATTATTAATAAGGGCCTTTATATAATGATATGTGAAAAACATTAATAAATTTTAGTACTTTATAATAGAAAAAAGTTAAAAATATGAATTCATTAGCCCCTCCTCAAGTATATGTAGTTTCACCTATGCTCACTGAGAAAAAGACTATTCAAAATTTAAAAGTTATTCATATTTTTATAGAATGGACAGAAATGGAAAGAATGCGTACTCTATGAAACTGAGTATTTTTTTCAAAATGTTTCTATGACCTACATCATACTTGACATTATCTTTCACTCCATAAAAGAAATGCGGCGGGACAAACAATGGACAGATGCTGTGGTTTTTTAGGAGAAAATTTCTTAGTGAAGTACTCTCTCCCTCTATTCCAGTTTAAGAGTCACATTTTGCCATTTAAGTCCGTCCCAGTTTAAGAGTCACATTTAGAATTTATCATATTTGGGCATAAAATTTAACCTCCTTGTTCATCAAATTTATACTCAAATGTCATTACTTTCATAAAAATAAAACAAAACAAAATCATAAACATACAAAAAGTTAAAAAGATCCCACTTTCCACTACCACACTTCAATTATTACACACTCCAACAACTACTACCTCACTTCAATTATTACACACTCCAACAATTTCTTAAAATTCGTGTCATAACTAAATCTTACTCTCTTAAACTAGGACGGGGGAGTACTAACTAAGATAAATGAATTTCCAAATATAATGAAATTAGGAAAAGGAATAATTGACGTTTTATATTGACTACACTCTCTAGAAAGAGGGCGGCATCTACTAAATGTGGTCATATTTGCAGCAAGCAAGATGCGAAGTTATCGTAGAATAATTATGAGAAATTTCAAGTAAATCTTGGCACGAAAAGGGAAATGGGAAGAGCCTAAAAAGATGAATTGGAAGAAAGCTTTATTCATTTTGGACCAACTTTTTGATCAACTTGCCGTGTAATCCACTAATGCCGTGTAGATGAGATTCTTCCAAGCATCCTTGTTTTCCATATAGCTACACACGAATTATCACTACAAAATCTGAACTCAATCTCCATAACTTTGTTTGACATTAAACATTTCCAGCTTTAGAAACACAACATTTTGTCAAAAAGTTGCATATACAAATATGGCACGTGTCCAAATTTATTTGTTTCCGAGTCATCCTATATTTTGCAATTTTTTTGAAACAATATTCTTTTTGTGGTATTTTAAAGGTCGTGTAACTATTGCAAACTAACCCTACACTATATAATCAACCAAAGGCTTTTCACCAATCAAATCTGGGAGCACTGTCTTTGTCGAGTAATAGGATAACTGGATAAATTTGAAAGAAGAAGGTTAGAAAGATCATAGGATCATACCAATAAAAGACTACCAAGATGAAGGGAATTGGACAATTTTAACTCCAGATCTTTGTTGCCTCACCAAAACTACAGAAAGCATTCACTAACCAGTTGTTAACCAACAAAACAATTGGATCCATAAAGTTCTGCAATTTATTTAAAGCTTTTCTGATAGTATAAACAAAATACAAATTGTTTTTTCAAATTCTCAATCTTATCAGTTGGCAAAGAAGGTCTTTACATAAAATAATAGTTGCAGTGAATGATCTTGCATATTTTCCTTAGGAAAAGGAAAGAAATCAGACTACGCAAGTTGGTATTAGGCAAACACAAACAACTCAGTAGTTAAGGCACATGAGAAGTCCAAGTTTCAGAACATGTTCATTGAAATCTTTGGTGTGGCCTATCAAAATCAAATACCATGAATTTTTCTTATTTATTATTTGTACAACTATGAAATTTCTAAAATCACACCAAATACTAAGAGTTGCTTTATTTTTTTTTCACCGTAAGAACATCCACTATAGCTCTGGTCTAGCAATAGCTCTGCCACAACTCCTCCGGTCACATCATTATGGAGTAACAACAGCCTAGCCAATGCCCTAGCCCATCAATTAAACGACAAATACGAAATTATATTGGAGAACAAAAACATAGTTTATAGTACTAATTCGAAAACCTTGGTTGTATTACAATATAGCCAATGCATCCACTTTCTCTCTTTTTCTTTTTTTTTTCTCTTATTTCTCTCTCTCTTCGTTCTTATTTATTTTGAGAAATAAGATTTTGCTACGAAATCAGACCGTTTGATAACTCTTCTCAACTTTTGATATAAGTACTTACTATTTTGTCTGTATAATAGTACTACTATACATTATCGTATGTGATGGTAAAATAAACTGTTATCATCATTTGTAGTGGACATGTTATATTCTCTCACGAACAAAGTCTCTGAATTCAATTAAACAGACCTTAAATTAGATAATATCATGGCCATTTACTATGATTGATAAAAACAAAGTCAATATCATACCACCCAAATCACACTAAAAAGTAAAAGTAACCAGTTTTAACTGTGAAATGCCCAAAACAAAACCCACATAAAATATATCACAAATCAATGGGCTCATGCATGTGAGGTTCAAAACGTAAATAAATCAAATATTCGAGTCTATCACAGTTGCGATGTAGATAGAGTCTTTAGACAAGAAACCAAGGATTTAGGGTAGACATGAAACCAACATCTATCCTCTTTAAAAATCATGAATTTAAATGCTACAAAAAAAGATTATACTGTAAATGGCAGACCTAGTAACTTAACACTGCAAATCTACCCCACTGGTCTGGCTAATAAACTCAGTGAACAATCGGCATGAGTTGTGGATAAACACGATATTTCGATTCTTTTTTAATAATAATAAAAGCTCGAGCCCAGGCGAGCAAGGGTCAGCAACAAGCTCATGGCCCCACACCGATTAACAACATTTCAATTTTAACAAAATTGCCTTAGAATACTTCTTAATGATGTGGCAAAGCACGGCATGATTGTGTCCGAAACATAAGACTATCAGTAGCTCACACCATCACCGCTAACAACCTCACCAATCCGATACACCGAGTTCTTGCCATGATCGACTTGAAGTAATGCGAGAGCCGCCTCCTCCTTCATCACGAGCACCATCCCGATCCCCATGTTAAAAGTCCGGCTCATCTCCGCATCTTCTATTCTTCCAGCCTTGAAATTCATTAAAGGTTAAAGTGAGTGGTGTTAACAGAAGAGAGAGGGAGAGATAATAAGGCCAACACAAATAGATGCTGACCTCTTGAATCCACTTGAAAACAGGAGGAACATCCCACGAGTTCTCGTATATGAGAGCACCAAGGCCCTTTGGGAAAACACGGGGTATGTTGTCAGTGAAACCACCGCCCGTGATGTGGGCAATCCCTTTGACACCACCTCTGCTAATGATGTCAAGAACCTGCTTCACACATTGCAAAAAGGTTAACGAAGTGGATAACAAGTAGCATGTGTTATTATGTCGTACATTAAGCACCTTGAAACAAGAACGTTAAAGGCGTTACCTGCTTTACGTATATAACAGTCGGGGCCATCAGAGCTTCGCCCAGACTAAGAGACGAGCCAGGAAGATTGTCTTTCAAAGCAAGGCCACTTCTTTCTAAAACCCTGGATTAGTGCAATCGGGATAGGCTATTAGCTGATTTTTGTTTCGAGAAAATATGAAAATAACTAAAAAATGAGCAATCTCAGAGGAAAAAATGCAAACCTTCTGACAAGAGAGAAGCCATTTGAGTGCACTCCACTGGACGGAAGACCAATGAGGACATCACCAACCTCGATGTTTTTTCCATCAATAACAGAGTCCTTCTTTACGATGCCAACAGCAAAGCCGCTCAGATCATACTCACCATCAGCATAAAAATCAGGCATCTCTGCAGTCTGAAAGATATCAAGGACAGTGGAGTCAAGTCTACAACAATGTTCAGATATTGGTTTCCAGTTCCAAAAGCACAATTTACTTAAGCATGAAGGGACAGAATTATAAGGACAAGACTTTATAATTGAATGGGGCAAATGAGAAATAGTAACTTGCTTTCCATCATCCATATAGAAATTGCTCAATAAACACTATCAGCTGACAAAAAAAGTAGTAGCAATTTAACATAGATACCAGCTAATTTTTGGAATACGAAAAAAAATATACATTTAAGAGCTTCAGAGAATGAATAGTTAATTACATTTGGAGCTAGATGGTAGCGAAAACACCTCACATTTTACCAGCATATTTTTCTAAGAACTAAAGAGATTGAAATAGAAGGCCAAAAGTACCTCTCCCCCAAGAAGGGCACAATCAGATTGTTGGCAACCATCTACAATGCCTTTGATGACCTGTATTCGTATATATATAACAAAATTACATTTTATTCAGATGATAAATGAAATCAACTGGTAACAACCGATACCTTCTCCGCAAGGTCAACATCCAGACGGCTTGTGGCAAAGTAATCAAGGAAAAACAAAGGCTTAGCTCCTGATGTGATAATGTCATTAACACTCATCGCAACCTGAATTTTAAAAAAAACACACATTACCATCAGCATGACTAACAAATAACATCCATGGACTATTTTTTGTTTTTATACCAAATCAATGCCGATGGTATCATGGATTCCAGTCTCGAAAGCAAGCTTAAGTTTTGTTCCCACTCCATCCGTGCCAGCAACCAAATAGGAATCCCCTAATACATGAGCCAAAGATAAATATCCGCGAATTCATGCTAATTAAATTCTAATACGAGTAAACAAAATCTCAGCATCGACTATTGAATGTAACGATAGAGTAATACCTAATGGAAAGAGCCCCCCAAAACCTCCGATTCCCGGAGCCATCTTGGCTATCCTCTTAACAAGCTCGGAGCCAGCATCGATGTCAACACCGGCATCCTTGTACGTGAGTCCATCACTCTTCTCTGCGGCCTCGGTTCTCGACATAGAAACCACAGCTCTTACTTTCCTAGTTCCTCTTCTAATTCTAATTTCATTCTTGGAAGAGAAAGGCAAGAGTCCTCTTGCTAAATCACCTTTACCAATAGGCCTAGTGGAATTCCAGATACAGCGGGAGAGCTCTGCGTTTGGTTTGCAGGAAGTATTCATGTTTTTCTGATTAACAAATAACAAATCCCTTCAAAAACAAAGAAGATAACAATCTGTAAAATTCAGTAAATTGCATACAGGTTTTAAGTGACTAGCAAAGAAACTAACTTTATCCAATAATCAACCAAAATAACGCCGGCGAGACAAGGCGGTGGTGCAACGTGTGAGGAGGCTGGGCAGTGGGGCAGGTGGCGCGACGGCGTTGGGCAGCGGCGCGGCGAGGTAAGGCGGTCGCAGGCGGCGCGTACTGGAAGCAGCGGCGGCGGCTGTTGAGAGAAAGATGTCAGGGTGTCCACTATAAGGTGGACACGCCCAATAGCCCTGCCCCTGTTTTGTGTCCATAGCCCCGGATTTTTGTCCATAGCCCCAAAATTCTATTTCCGCCACTATAGTGGACACCTCCAATAGCCCCCAAATTTTATAATCAACTTTCATTTTATTAATGTTTCAAGTAATTACGAAAAAATTTATCGGGATATACGTACGTAGACGAAGTCGACTATACGAATTAAGAATAAAAATAAAATTTAACTTTAAATTAAAATACAAATTAAAATAAAAATTAAAATTAAACACACTAATTTAAAATTAAAATTAAAAATACACACTACATTGAATCTAGTACAAATCACTACCAAGTTTACGCAATGCCACCACCTCCCCTACGTGCCCACACTTCTTCAATCAAATCCGCCTGCAGTATGTTATGTGATGTGGTCCTGCGCATATCCGCGAAGCGTTGGATCAAATATTGTTCATTTCCGACCCAAAATTGTAGTGAGAGAAATTTGTATAGATGTTGTATTGGAATGGTGTGAAAATAATGAATGGAGTGGGGTGTATTTATAGGTGAATTGAAGTGTAAAAAAAAAAAAAAAAAAAATCGGAAAATCGCCAGCCGCGGCGGTTGTCCTCCGCTATAGGAGGCGCGCCTATAGGCGCGGCTATAGGGACGCACGCCGCGTCCTCGCCCCGCACGCGGCTATCCCGCATCCGCCGCCTCCCTCCCCCCTCGCCGCGTCCACCTCCGAGGCGGACACCCCCCTCACTATGATAGCCGCGCCATTCTCCCCCCTCCGCCCCCAATCGCGGCGACCGCCGCGGCGTGTCCATAGTGGACACTCTGAGGAAGAAGCGGCGACAGAAAGAGTGAGAGAATGGGGGCGCTTACGCCATCATTAACCCCGTCGCAGATTCGAGCCCCTTCCACATCATCATTCTCCTAAATTTGAATCCCGGACCACAACTGCTCTAACCCTGCGGCCCGCAACTAATAAGGCCATCCAGAATAGGAATAGCCCAGCAATAGCCCAGCCATAGCCTAGCCAATGCCATATCATCAGCACTAAAAATCCTCCTGCCACATCATCAAAACAAGCAAATAGCCCAGCAATAGCCCAGCCATAGCCCAGCCACATAATATCCACATCACTATTAACAAATATATACAAAATGAAATAATTAACAATCACACAATATACGAAATTTAAATTACGAGACATATACGGGAAAAATTTAATAATACTATTAAAATTTTAAAAAGTACAATAATTTAAAAAAATACATTAATTAAAAAAAATACAATAATAAAAAAATACAATAATAAGATAGAGAGAGTACTCGTTAAAACAAGTTGTGCGAATGAAAATGACGAGCAAAGCGCGTATATATAGTGTTTCGGAAAAAAAAATTTAATTTCGCGCTAGGCGGTGCGCTGGGCGATCCGGGCGCTGCAATAGCGCCAAGCGGATCGCCCAGCGCACCGCCCAGCGCCACGAAACCGCCCAGCGCTGCGCGGTTTCTCTCTCCATTCGTCCGCTGGGCGACTGCAATAGACCGCCCAGCGAACCGCCCAGCGTCGGCGCTCGGCTGGGCGGTCGGCTGGGCGCTATTGTGGATGGTCTAAATGACATTATTCACCACTCCAATTTATTTTACTCGTTAAATAGAATACGTTGAGCAATTATAACACGAGAAATTCATTTTTAATAAAAAATAATAAATATAAACTAAAAAAATATAAAAAAAAATTAGAATATTAAAAAAAAGTGCAAAATTTTTTTTTAAATTTTTTAAAAAAAAGTGCAAAAAAATCTCGTCACTCTCCCTCTCCATCTTCTCCCTCTTCCTCCTTCTTCTTCCTCTCCCCATCCCTCTTCTTCCTCTTCCAAATGCATAAAAATTCAGATATTGGTGAACAGTAGCAGCCCGAACCCTCTCCAACCGGAAGCTCCATCGCCCGCCAGGCCGGACCCCGGGACCGTCCCCAGGCTGCAACTGCGGCCCCGGAACCGGCCTGGGCCGGAACTTCCTCCCGTCCAACGCGCGTCTCGGGCCGGGACTTGCGATTTGCCGCCCGGCCTGTTGCGTTAATGATGCTATTAGGGTTGAAGCTGTGTAATTATTGGATTCTAATTTAGGCTTATAATGTATAGTAGTAAAACTATAACTATATAGTTTTTATTTAAGACTTTTAATAGTTTATTTATAGATTTTTCGAAATATCGAAATATACGAATATATACTAATTTATAACTGTATATTTATTTTTAGAGTTTTTTATTAAATAAATGAAATTATATTAAGTTATTTAATATTTCTTTATTTCTCTTGATATATTGGAAATATTTTTAGATTTATATTTATATATAATTTTTTATTTATATTTAATATTCAAGCTATTTAATTTATAAATATATACATATTTAAATTACTTAAGGTAATATAGGAGTACATAGTTAGAATAGAGTAACACTACGATTTATCCTATTAGACAATATGGTAATTAAATAATATTATATAAGCTAATCTAAGCTTTTAATTTATTGAACTCTGTATATTATATACTAAAATTAATATCTTTTAATTAAATAAATTAAATTTATATATTAATTTATTGAAGATTTTTTCTTGCTCTTTCATATATTTCCACTATTTTTGGATTTATATTTATATATAAATTTTTATTTATATTTAATATTCAAGCTATATAATTTACAAATAAATAAATATATATCTATATATATATAGGGGTGCGTTATGATGCTAACTTTTCTTAAATTGTTAACTCATCGATATATGAGGCGTTAGATTGGAGGGATGAAATCTCAGGATTTAATCTATATCATGTTCACTATATTAGAACATCCATATCCGTGCTCTTGCCAACGAACACGGATGTGGGCCCGGACCCACTTTTACTCCATGCTCTTAGGCAAGAGCACAACACTCACATCCGTGCTCTTTCACAAGGACAAGCTCAATGGTCCCACCATTCTATTATTCAATTTAAATAAAAACATTTCCACAAAATTAAAATGCATTAAAAATATCCAAAATACTATTACAAATTACAAAAAAATTAAAAATTACATAATTAAAATCCTAAAAATTTAAAAGTATATAATTAAAATCATAAAAATTAAAAATTACATAATTAAATTCATAAAATTAAAAAATCCCACTACTCGTGGCCGAATTTCGCCCAGATGTGTTTGACTAGGCCTTCTTGTAGCTCAATGTAGGCTCGGGTATCACGCATTGTGTTCCTTGTTTCGATCCTCTCGCCCACCGTCGTATGTACACCTCGGCGTGGGGGAGACCTCGCGGTTGAGCTTCCGACTTCATCCTCGTCGTAAAAGCTATCCGCCATCGCTCCTTCGTCAGCTATAATCATGTTGTGCAAGATAATACACGTGTATATGATGTCGGCGATATTTTTCACGTACCACAGCCGAGACGGGGCCTTCACAATGTTGAATCGGACTCTTGACGCTGCGCAAAAAGAACTCGTCTTGGGTCTTGCGCGTTGCTGAGCGTCTTCACGAAAGTCGACCACCTTGAGTAGATACCATCGGCGAGATAGTAACTCATGTGGTATGCATTTCCGTTGACGGTGAATTCGATCGTCGGTGCTACACCATTCAAAACATCATTGAAGAGTGGTGAAAAATAGAGTACGTTCAAGTCGTTGTTGGATCCGGCAATACCAAAATATGCATGTCAAATCCATAGACGGTAGTCGGCGACCGCTTCAAGGATAAGTGTTGGGTTGCCGCCTTTGTGGCCGCTTAAGTGTTGCCCCCTCCAAGCAGACGGGCAATTCTTCCACCTCCAATGCATGCAGTCAATGCTGCCAAGCATACCGGGAAAACCATGTACTGTTTTGTGAAGACGAAGCAACCGTTGGCAATCATCGGTGGTGGGTGCCCGAATGAATTCCTCACCGAAAGCTGAACGAACGCCGTTGCAAAAAAATTTAAGGCAAAGGATTCCAGTTGACTCACCGACATGAAAATACTCGTCGAAGAGGTCAGCCGTTTGCCCAGTAGCAAGTTGTCAGATGGCACGCGTACACTTCTGCAACGCCGAGAGACTTTGCCGACCGGTTGCGTCTGTACTTGTTTGAAAGTATTCAACACGGGCGGATAACGTGTTGACAATACACATAAACAAGCGTTTTGACATGCGAAAACGACGCCGTAAGTAATCTTCCGGAAACCGCGGCTGGTCGGAAAAATAGTCGGCAACGAGCCTTTCGTTGGCTCCCTCCCGGTCACGATGGATGTAGCGGCGAGTTGATCTAGTTGGTCAAGGAGGAGGGGCGGGGGTATTCGCGGTGACATAGGCTTCATAGGCGGCACGATATTGTTCATAGTATTCTTGTTCTTCGCGCTCCGTTTCCGCAATGAGATTGATGAAATCCATTTGAGAGGGTTTGAGTGATGGAGGAAGATGTAGATAAGTTGTATGAAAAAATATGAATGAGAGATGATTTGATGTGAAAAATGGATGATAAATGTGTGTATTTATAGATGATTTTGGGAATAAAAAAAATTAAAAAAATCAAAAAATTTCCAGAAAAAACGGTGAAAAAAGGCTATATTTTTGGGAATCTGATTTTTTTTTTTTAAATTTTAGTATTATTTTCGACTTTTTAAAAAAAATGAATTTCCAATGAATTTCCAACGGAAATACCGTTGGTCAATCAGAACGCGCCACGTCAGCTGCTCGCTGGCACGGACGTGCTCGATGCATTGAGCAGCGCCGCGCCAGCGGCAAGAGCGCAGCGGCGAGCAGGCGGTGCCGCGCTGCTGGCACGGACAGACGGGTGTCCACTCACCGCTGCGGATGCTCTTAGACTTCGCTGCAGATGCTCTTGGACTCAATCTCAAAATCGTGCCGTAGATGGATAATCCCAAGATAGAAGTCAGAGCCACACCCCTCAACAGAATAATCTTGGCTTCCGATTAAGATTTTGGACATTTCTATTCTTCACTTTATTAAGAATTTGAACTCGCAGGAATTTTTTGTTATAGTTCTGATTTTGGTTTCTATGATGAAAAATGAATGCTCGGTGCACAAATTAAAACGAAGCCAACATAAAGTCAAGAATTAATAAAGAAATATAAAAAAACCTGTAAACATTCAAGATCTAAAATTTTGAGCTATCATAATTCAAGCTCTGTAAATTCTTAAATCACCCAAAACTGGATCTAATAAATAATCTCTGATTTCCATCCATGAAAGACCTCCCAACATACAGCGGCATCAACATCATCTTTGGCGAATACGAGCTTTGTAAATTGGGTGAATTTTTGGATTGATTTGAGAAATTAATCAACAAGAAACAAATGCAAAGGAAGAGCTAATTGATGTGAATTTGGGGATTGAGAATATGAGATGAGAGGAAGACGATGATAGAAAATAATTTGGTGAATTTGGACTAAAATATAATATCACTAATTTAAATAAAGTGGCTCAAGGTAAATTAGTTTTCAATAAACATGTATGATTATATCCCTCGTTGGGTCATATTAAAATTCATATACTATCTAATCAACAACTAAGGGTCTAAGACCAATCCTACACCATTAGATATTAAAATGAATGGATAAGATTAAAACTCATGAATTTCAATAAACAGTAGATAAAATATCAACAAAAGGGTAAAATAGTCAATCTGCTATAACATAAAAATTTTCATGATTTTTTATATCAACATAGTGTATTACAAATATCAATACAGGGACATAAGAATCTCAATAAAGTACCTGAAAATATCAATACAGTTTTATTGATATTGTAGTTGCATTATATTGAAATTGTTTGATGTATTTATTGATACAAAACTATTTATCAACGTACGAAAATTAAAATAAAAATTATAAAATTTCATTATCTGATCATCATAATATGTAATTGAGATCTGGTTAGAATCTTTATGAAATTATCTTTAATTTGATATATTTTTTATGAAAAAATAATTTAAATCGAGAGAGCTACGTAAATTTAAAGTTTTAAAATGATTTTGAGGAGAGAGAAGGTGATTAGTTTTAACTAATATATAGGAATTGACATTAATACCCTTTAAATTTATTTAATTAATTTTTTTAATTTAAAACATAATCCACCTTGCATAATTTCAACCACTAAATCTCATAATCTAATGGCTAATATTTAATTTAAATTTAAAATCGCAAATTAGTTAGAGCATCCACAATAAGAATAGCTTAGCCACAAACTCCTCCTGCCACATCATCAGCACTAAAACTCCTCGTGCCACATCATCAGGACAAACAACTGGACAAGCAATAGCCCAATCATAACCTAGCCACAATAAACAAAATTATAAAAAATAAATAATTAACAATCACACAAAATACGGAATTAAATTTACGACACAGATACGGGAAAACTCAATAATAATATTAAAATTTTAAAAAGTACATTAATTAAAAAAAGTACATTAATTAAATTTTTTTTACAGAAATCTAAAAAAAAACTCCTCCTCCACACACGAGCCCCCCCGCCTCACTCATCGCCGTTGTCGCCTCTATCCGGGACCCCCAAATCTGCGGCATCTGCGCCCCCCACCTGTGCCGCGGCGGGATTCAAATCGGCCCGTATACTCACGAGCATTGCGTGAAGAAAACTCTTCTCCTCGGGGTCAGTTGCATCCCTCCATTCAGCTAAGATCTTGTACATCTGAGTTCGCGCTTGTTGACGTGCGAAGAAGAGGAGCTCGGATGTCGACCCGCCAACGGGGGGGATGCCGACTGGACCTCCTGGGAGGTCTGGCGAGCCCGTTGCACCCGCCTTTGACCAACCGGGCGAGTGCGGCGAGCAAACGCGGGAGGGGACGGGGTTTCCTGTACATCCTCGGGGAGGTCGTGGGAACCGCCGCTGCTGCCGCCGCTGTAAGCACCGGAATAGTTCAGGCGCTGCTTCTTCGGCCAGCCAGCATCTACACCTGCCCGAAACTTCTCGGAGTCCATCAACACCTCATAGCAGTTCCAGTAGGTGAACTCCTTGTAAAGCCCGGGCTGGGGAAAGGCTTTCTCCGCTATCCTCCTGCAGTCCTCGTCAGTTTGGCCACTGGTCTGCATTCGGAGGGCGTTGGTGTACAAGCCAGAAAATCGGGAGCCCCCAGCCCGGATTCGGTCCCACCCCTTCCGGCACTCCTCCCCGCTGCGTGGCCTCCCCTCCGGGCAAAATGCTTTGAAGGCTGCTGCTATTTTAGCCCACAGGTTGACGATCCTCTGATTGTTTGAGGCGAGGGGATCATCGCAAACACTCACCCACGCCTTGGACAACGCGACGTTCTCCTCGTCCGTCCACTTCCTCTGTGCCGGGCTGTCGACACCAGCCGGCTGCGACGACTCGCCGACCACCATCTTCTCCTTCTTCTTCTTGGGCGCGCCCCGGCCCCGCCCTACCCCCCGTTTGAACGGGAGTGGCCGCATCCCCGAGATCTATTCCCAACTCCTCTAAGGAGAAGGTCTCAGAGCCAGTGAACTGCGTCTCCGCTGGGTCGATGTGTGCGAAGAAGCAGTAACAAAATCAAAACTAGGGCAATAGACGTTGTCCCCCTGGCGTCCCCTGCATCCCCGGGTACCCCGACATCATCTGCATCCCGGGTGCCCACCCCGGCAACATCTGCATCCCGGGTTACATGTTGTAGTACCCGGCCATCGGACCCCATCCACCTCCCACGTGTACCGTGGGAGTTTGAGACCCGCTCGTCCCTGGAGTAGGCTCGTTGTTGTGCTCCATTTCGCGTTGTTGCTCTTGTACAGAAATTAAGATAGAGAGACTACTCGTTAAAACAAGTGGTGCAAATGAAAATGACGTGCAAATCGTGTATATATAATGTTTCGAAAATTAAATAATAAAAAAAAATTCCACTTGCCGATCGGGAGCCTGCAATGGCGGCCAGCCGATCGGTGAGCGCATCGGCCGACGCTCGGGAATCGGCGTGCGCTCGCCGACTGCAATGGTTCGGCGAGCGGACCGACAAGCGCCAGGGATCGGCTAGCCGGTGGGCTCGCCGCCATTGTGGATACTCTTAGCAATTGATTATATCCCATTGTCATAGTCTTCTATTTGCCATTCCCGGCCCAACTTAAAAAAAAGATTAATGCAATTAGGAAAAAAAGATTTTTCTGTAGAAAAATACTCCTTCCGTCTCTGATTAATTATCACTCTTTTCCATTTCGGCCCGTCCCTCAATAATTGTCACACTTTATTTTTACTATAAATGGTAAGTAGGTCCCACATTCCACTAACTCACTTCACTCAATTTTATTATAAAATCAATATAAAAAGTGGGTCTCGCCGAACCATTGCAGCCGGCTAGTGCCAAATCGGTGAGAAAAACGGCGATCGCACGCCGATTCCTGGCCGCCATTACAGGCTCCATGCGATCGATCGGCGAGCGGGATTTTTTTTAATTTTCGAAACACTATATATACGCGATTTGGACGTCATTTTCATTTGCACCACTTGTTTTAACGGGTACTCTCTCTATCTTAATTTCTGTACAAGAGCAATAACGCAAAATGGAGCACAACAACGAGCCTACTCTAGGGACGAGCGGGTCTCAAACTCCGACAGTACCCGCGGGAGATGGGGTCCGATGCCCGGGTACTACTACCCTTGGCAGCAGATGATGCCCGGGGTGGCATCCAGGGGTGGTATGCCGGGATGGCAGGGGATGCCAGGGGGTCCGGCGATGCAGGGCGGGCGGGGCGGTTCCGGGCGGGCAGGGGGGACCGGGGATGCAGATGACGTCGGGGTACCCGGGGATGAAGGGGACGCCGGGGGGGACAATGTCTATCGCCCCAGTCTTGATTTTGCTACTGCCGCTTCGCACACATCGACCCCAGCGGAGACGCAGTTCACTAGGTTTGAGACCTTCTCCTTAGAGGAGTTGGGACTAGATCTCGGGGATGCGGACACTCCCGTTCAAGCGGGGGGAGTAGGGCGGGGTCGGGGTGCGCCCAAGAAGAAGAAGGGGAAGAGGGTGGTCGGCAAGTCGTCGCAGCCAGCTGGTGACGACAGCTCGGCACGGAGGAAGTGGAGGGATGCTGAGAACGTCGCGCTCTCCAAGGCGTGTGTGAGTGTTTGTGATGATCCCCTCGCCTCGAACAATCAGAGGATCGTCAACTTGTGGGCTAAGATATCAGCAGCCTACAAGGCATTTTTCGCGGAGGGGAGGCCACGTAGTGGGGATGAGTGCTGGAAGGGGTGGGACCGAATCCGGCAAGGGGTCACCCGATTTTCGGGCTTGTACACCAATGCCCTCCGAATGCAGTCTAATGGACAAACTGACGAGGACTGCAGGAGGATGGCGTAGAAAGAGTTCCCCGTGCCCGGGCTTTACAAGGAGTTCACCTACTGGAACTGCTACCTGGTGCTAATGGACTCCGAGAAGTTTCGGGCAGGAGTCGATGCTGGCTGGCCGAAGAAGCAACGCCTGAACTATATCGGTGATTACGCCGGCGGCAGCAGTGGCGGTTCCCACGACCTCCCTGAAGATGCTCAGGAGACCCCGTCCCTCCCGCGTTTACTCGCCGCACTCGCCCGGTTGGTCAAAGGCGGCGCAACGGGCTCGCCAGAGGTCCGAGGAGGTCCAGTCGCCATCCCCCACTATTGGCAGCCCGACAGCTGACCTCGTCTTCTTGGCGCGTCAACAAACGCGAGCTCAGATGTACAAGGTCATATCTGACTGGAAGAATGCCACTGACCGCGAGAAGAAGAGTTTTTTTCACGCACTACTCGTGAGTGTGCGAGCCGATTTGACTGCCACCGCGGCACAGGTGGAGGGCTCAGACGCGAGCTCAGATGCCGCAGATTTGGGGGTCCAGGATAGCGGCGACAACGGCGGGGCGTGAGGCGGAGACGGGGGGCTCGTGCGTGGAGTAGGAGTTTTTTTTTAATTAAAGTATTTTTTTGTGTTAATGTATTTTTTATAATTAATGTACTTTTTAAAATTTTAATATTATTATTGAATTTTCCCGTATATGTGTCGTAAATTTAATTCCGTATTTTATGTGATTGTTAATTATTTGTTTTTAATAATTTTGTTTATTGTGGCTGAGCTATGACTGGGCTATTGCTTATCTAGTTGCTTGTCCTGATGATGTGGCAGGAGAAGTTTTAGTGCTGATGATGTGGCAGGAGGAGTTTGTAACTGGGCTATAAGGCCATCCACAATAGGAATAGCCCAGCAATAGCCCAACCATAGCCCAGCCACTGCCACATCAGCAGCACTAAAAATCCTCCTGCCACATCATCAAAACAAGCAAATAGCCCAGCAATAGCCCAGCCATAGCCTAGCCACTAATATCCACATCACTATTAACAAATATATACAAAATGAAATAATTAACAATCACACAATATGCGAAATTTAATTTACGAGACATATACGGGAAAAGTTTAATAATACTATTAAAATTTAAAAAAGTACAATAATTTAAAAAGTACATTAATTAAAAAAATACAATAATAAAAAAAAGTACATAAATTTAAAAAAAATACAATAATAAAAAGGAGTGACAATTCACTCCTCGTCTCCGTCGTCACCGCCTCCGTCGCTGTCGCCTCCGTCGCCACCATCGCCGTCGCCACCATCGCCGCCGCCGCTGCCGCCGTCCTCCCTCCGTATCGCCTCCGAGATCCATTTACCGTTGTTGATCTTGAACAGAAATTAAGATAGAGAGAATACTCGTTAAAACAAGTGGTGCGAATGAAAATGACGAACAAAGCGCGTATATATAGTGTTTCAAAAAAAAAAAAAATTTATTTTTTCGCACTAGGCGGTGCGCTGGGCGATCCGGGCGCTGCAATAGCGCCGAACGGACCGCCCAGCGCTGCGCGGTTTCTCTCTCCAATCGCCCGCTGGGCGGCTGCAATAGATCGCCCAGCGAACCGCCCAGCGCCTGCGCTCGGCTGGGCGGTCGCTGGGTGCCTATTGTGGATGGCCTGACTGAGCTATGGCTGGACTATTTTTATTGGAGATGCTCTTTGTTTTCTGGTAATGATCTTAATGTGAATATCAAAATATAATACATTATTCTTTAAAAAAAGCAGCAGAGACAGCGCACCGTTAGGCACTAATTGTAAATTATTTACTCATTTTCTTTAATACTCCCGGCATTTTTTTTATTATTCTTCTTCGTCATTTCCTCCTCGATCTCAGTCTTCCCGGCATCCATGGCGTCTTCTAGTTCCGGCAATCATGTGCCTGCTCCCGGTATGCTCGATGACAATTCTGATTCAATTTCGACCAATTTTTGCGTGTATTTCCTGATGATAGTTTGCACTCCAAATTCTGTTGTGTGGGGGCTTCTTTCAAATTCTCAGAGGCAGTTCAAGTTCTCGTCTCGTCGTTGGCGGACGACTCTCCGGTGGTCAGAGAGGCGTCGGCCGCTACTCTCAAGGACATTGCTTCCGTGTAATTTCTTGCTCCTGCTTCTCCAATTTTGAGCCTGTTGATGTCTGTAGTGATGGAACGAATTGTTTTAGTCATGTTCAAGCTTGAATAAGTTTCTTCAATGCCTACAGGAATCCGCTTCTGGTCCTTGATTGTTGCTGGACCGTGTCGCGTGGTGGTCGAAGGGTACTGTCGCGTTTCATGCTCTTGTTTGAGCACAAATTGTGTGACTATTGAGTCTGAGTGATAGTATGATATCAGTAGTAATGAATGAGCATTTTACATGTATTTCAGAGATTTGGGAAAATTGCTGGATTATTTCAAGTTATGTCTGTGGCAATTCGCGCGTTGGATAAAGCTGATGTTGATCCTCAATATCTGGCAAAGTTTGCTAAAGTTGCCTCTGCCGAGATCATCTCAACCAAGGTACTATACTATACTATACTAGGTTGCACGTATCTGAGCCTGCAAGGTTAAACAAATGTGAACTTAGGCCTAATCAGCTCTTCTGATTTTAATTGATCTTATTGACAGAGCCATGGAGATGCTGTTCATCTCATACCTCATTTTTTCGTTTCTGCTACATCTATTTTTTTAGCTCTGAACCAGCACAAGATTTTAACAGCCCTGAACTTAGTCTAATCTAATCAACTCTTGAGATTCATCGAGCTTCTTTTGAGAGTAATGGAGATGCTTTTCTTGTGAGCTTCACTAGTTCTTTTTTTAGTTGCCTGAGTACTTGAAATGATTTAGTCCATGTCTTAACGCAACAAACTGATAAGACAATCTTTACCACATGAATTATGACAGTTGAAGGGTCAAATTTGGTCCTGGTAAAATGCAAGGAGTTCAAAATTCTAGGAAAGCGATATTTCATTAAATATCGGCTTTATGTTTGTCTTTGTTTAAGTTTAGACTTTAGACTCTCAAGAATATTATTGAATTAAATTAGAGAAATGCCATCATAACCTCAATCATAAAATGAAAATTTTGATGAAACGCCAGGGCAAGATAGAAGTTTCTGAAGTGCATAGCCACATGGGCTACATGATTGAATATTTGAAGACACGTCGTACTCATTAGCTTGATAATGTCTTTATCCAGTTCACAACTTACAAATTCCTGGTAGAATTCATATTAACGATTCAAATGCTGTTTGGTCCAATGTTTTCATTTGTTTGTGGGTATAAACTGATAATGAAATACTATATAAATGTTTCTCTTCTTCTTCCAGGAACTTAATGCAGATTGGCAAAAGGCTGCATCAGGTGTGCTTGTTGCGTTAGGTTTACATCTCCCTGACCTGGTAAGTTCCTTGCTTAGATCAATTAAGATGAATTTATTTATTTATTTATAATTTTTTTTATTTAGAAGACTCAGCAAATGAAGCATGTTTTTTGAATTTTTACAAAATGACCAAATGAGGTTTTACAGTCACGCATAGTACTTCTCTGCACTTACATTAACATTTCCTCTGGATTACCTAAAACCTGCTTCAAGTTTTGATCCTTGACTTTTGAATGGAAAATATTTCATAACCTTAATACTAGCAGTTCATTTGGTGTTGGAGCTGAATCATCAAAGTATTCGTCATTTGAGAATAGTATACATTTAAATTTACTCTGACATGAATTATTGGTTTGCTATCAGAGTTATGTGACCATAGGAACATCAAATTGTTACAGTCTGATGGCTACTCATTGTAGCCAACTCTATTTTCATTAGCTGCGAGTCTACGACCTGCCAAGTCATTGGCCATAACTGATAATGAGTGTCAACAACTTCTCTGTTGACCTGTGATGCAGATATGCTATACATGTTGTTTATCTACTTATTTTTTCAGATGATGGAAGAAATATTTCTTCATCTCTCTGGAACAAATTCAGCTCTTCCTGCCATGGTTCAAATACTTGCAGATTTTGCTTCTTCTGATGGTATTCTCGTATCTCTAGCCTTTTTTTACTCTGACATATAGTTACATACATCATTTTAAATGGGTAGTTGATGTAATTTTCTTTTATATGTGAAGCTATTCAGTTTACTCCACGACTCAAAGGTGTACTTACAAGAGTGCTTCCTATTCTTGGAAATGTGAAAGACATACATCGACCTATTTTTGCAAATGGTATGCTAACTTTTGTTGCATCTATGATACAAGAGTATCTTGTGATTTATATTTTCTATTGCTTCAGTATTCTATTGAATGCCAATTGCCAAGAGAATAAAGCATGCTATGCCTCTAGCCTGACCATTCAGTCCATTCTATTATTCAAGACTCAAACTATAATAGCTAAGATGATGAGATTCAATGATAATGTGGGCTGTTGATGATAGTTTGATTCATACATGAACAACTCTATTTGGTTCTCAGCCCAACAGAGGTGAAATTGCATAGGGCTTGTAGAAGTGAATTGGTAGATGCCATGCTCAGCGATGAAACAATTTTCAGATGCCAGTGATACAAGAACGCACAAACTATAGATCTCTTATTTGGAAGAAGTCATAATGGTCATTTATGCCGCTGTTTCAATTAACTCTCCCTTTTCTGCCTCCACTTTAGGCTGTTTTTTTTCCCATTGATTTATTAGTATTTAGTAGAAATGGCATCACATTATGATACTCTTACAGAAACTTTACACCATACTCTACTTGAACCAAGAAACTTTTTGTCCTCTTGCAGCATTCAAGTCGTGGTGTCAAGCCTGTTGGCAGTATGGAGTTGATTTCCCGATGCATACAGCTATTGATGGTGATGTCATGTAAGGCTTGTTTTGAGATTTTGCTCTATTCTGCATACCTGCGCACCTTTACTTTAGGCTGTGCTGAGGCATTTTGGCGCAGGTCTTTCCTGAACTCTGCATTTGAGCTTTTATTGAGAGTTTGGGCAGCTTCACGGGATCTCAAGGTTGCTACTTTTGTATTTAGTGATTGACTATCTCTGCTGAAGTTCAGTAGACAATTAGAAATGTCAGAGCTTTGTCAAAGATAGTTTGTTTTGTTTCTGCAGGTTCGTGTATCTACAGTTGAGGCCTTAGGCCAGATGGTTGGTCTAGTTACACGGACACAATTGAAGTCGGCTTTGCCAAGATTAGTGCCCACTATGTTGGAACTGTGAGCTGTTAGCTTGATCTTTTTGGTCCATGTATCTTCTCAGTTCACTAATACTATGCAATATTCCTGCTGTAGAAGCCATTGTTCAGAGTTTAAATCTGACTTGGTGGTGGTTATCTGAAGTTGGTAACTTGATAATATATTGTTTATCAGCTGAATAAATTGGCTAATATTTCCCATTTCACCCCCCCCCCCCCTTTTTCAAATATAGGTATAAGAAAGATCAAGAAGTGGCAGCATTTGTGGCAACATGTAGTCTCCACAATCTCTTGAATGCTTCGCTACTTTCAGAAAGTGGACCACCTTTGCTGGACTTTGAGGTTGAATATGGTTGTGCTTTGAATATTGTGAAAGATGAAGTTTCGGGTTTTAAGTAGTATGTTTTATTGCATGTTTGGCATCATCATAGAAGCTTTCCGGCTTTCTAATATATTTGGCCTCCCTTTTCTCATTTTGTGGTTACCTACTGAAATGTGGTTTGCTTGATTTTCTGAGTAATAGCAATGCTCTCATCAAATGAGGTCGAACCATTGTTGCTGTTTTTTAGCTTCCAACTTTTTCTTAGATCATACTGACACAATGAGAACTGCGGACAGATTACTGTTGAATAATCAGTGGAAAGTTGTGTTAAAAATACATATACTAGAAAATTACATGATGGATTTTCTAACTTGAAGCTTTTGTTTTGTTTGATTTGGTAAACCTGTCCTCTTGTTTGCAGGATCTCACTGTCATATTGTCAACCCTTCTTCCTGTGGTTTGTGTCAGTAATGACAATAAACAGCAGTCAGATTTTCCAGTGGGATTGAAGGTAGGATCTAGTGGTATTCCAATGGGTTTATAATTACAAATAATTTGATATGAAAAAGAACAAGTTACCAATGCAAAAAAGAGTTAAGTGCAGGGGTTAAAGATCCCAAAGTGGAACATAATGCAATAGATAGTATATTTATAGACATAATGTAATCTTAATATAATATGGCAGGATTACTTTCCTGGAGTGTGAATGCGTGACTAGTTGTGCATTCTCAAAATGAGTAACACCCGTTTTCAGAAGTAAAAAAGTGACTCATTTAGGTTATTTTGATTAACCCATTTTGAGAATTTTGCCCCTCTTTACTCTGAACTTATTGTACACAAGAATATAATTATCTTCGTTCCTATATGTGACCTATTTCTTTCAAACAAGATTTAGTATTTTCTGCAATGTTCATGTTACAGTTGTTTACATAATGGCTATTATTTCCTCCCTCTTTTCCCCACTTATATTCATGGGACGGATTGCAAAGGAAGTTTTTATGTTTTTATATTCAACATTTTTGTAGATTTTTTTATGAGCTTGCTAGGTGAGAACAAAAAAATTTAGACTTAAGTGAAAAAGTATAGAAACATATCAGAGAAAAGTAGTACTCCAGTTCTTTCGTTATCACTTTCTCCTTTATAATATTACAAGAGACTAAGCCTGACTAAGGATACATAACCAATGTGGGATACTTATTCTACAACATTCCCCCTCAAGCTGGAGCATGTATATCGATATTGTCCAACTTTGTACAATGTTCTGATTTTCCCTCAACAGTTTAGTGAAGACATCGACAACAATAGTAGTAGTAGTAACAAGAGTGATAACAGTATTAATAGTACTAGTTGGAAACATTTAAAATGGTAGTGCTCTCTGAATTAGGTTTGGAATTAAAATATTCAACGTTATCGACGATTTGAAGAAGCCAAAAACCTAAACAAAAGTTTTAGTAGAAATCGAGCTAAGTCGGTAGAGTAGTTAGTAGCAGCGGCAACACTTAAGAAGACTTTAGTGGCAGAGGCAGTCAGAACCGAACAAAGTCGGCAGACCAGTTGGGGAAAAGTCCCAAAGTGGATTTTTAGAATCTCTGTTCGACGTTAGAGTAGGAATTCAAAGTAGTGTTAGAAACCATGTAGAGTCTGCTATGAACAGTGTAGCAGTGGCAGAACAGGATAGGGAAGAGCGGAGATGGTCCTGGTGAATAGCCTATTCGCCAGGACCAAGTCATGACAGAGCAATCATAAGCAGACCAAGTTCCGTAGTTGGCATCTACTTGCATCCCAATATAAAGTTTATAATAGGACATATTTAAGACAGAGAGCAAACCCTAAGCAGATCAGCCACGGTCGTAGAACGGTCAAAGTATAGCAGATCAGTTGGAGTGGTAGAACTGGTGGAGTAGAGCAGCAGAACAGACAGAGCAGTAGCAGAGCGGCAGAAACAAAAACCTTAATTTCATTTTTTACAGACTAAATTAGCGACATATCTGATTGGGTGATTTATATTGCTAACTTTTTAAGCTGCTAACTCATCAACGCAACGCAATGTATTAAACATGTCAACACGATGACATTAAAATGTCAACACATAACGTCAACACAATATATTGAAGTGTCAACAAAATTATGTGTTGACATATTAATGTCATCATGTTGACATTTTTAATACATTGCGTTGATGAGTTAACAACTTAAGAAAGTTAGCAATTGATCACACCTCCATATCTGATGCCAGTAGAATAATAAATAGACATATGTGGAAAATTATAGAAAAATATTAGAGATAAGTAGTAAGTAGTTCTTTTATTATCACTTTAAAGCTCCTATAGTATATTACAAGAGACTAAGCCTGGCTACAGATAAATAACTGATGTGGGATACCTATTCTACAACACTAGGGATTTCAGGTGACCATGGTTTTGTGGTTTTATATTAGGTAATTATGAAGTTTCCTAATGGAGATCCTTTCTCTTGGAGTACCGAGCATGAAGAAGCTTAACAGTTTTAGCCCCCCCCCTCCCATGAGATATCCCGTAATGTGAATTTGCTCATGCATTATAGTGATCATGCCCTACTTCATATTCTTTTTTCTTTTTCTGTTGGCCAATACAATCTTCTACTTTAGCTTATATGATGTTTGTTATGTATATGCAGACCTACAATGAAGTTCAACATTGCTTTCTCACAGTTGGTCAGGTTTACCCTGAAGATATCTTTGCGTTCCTTCTCCATGTGGGTAACAATTATAGAATCTTGTCTTAGTGAAATTTTGTTTAGTTATTTTTCTGTAAGGCATAAGGTTCAACATGAATCACTCTCCCCCTTGAGAAAAACCCATGCCCCAAGAAATGACAGAAATAAAACAAGTTGAAAAGGTTGGATTTTAATGTCTTTTGTAGAGTATCTGAATGATGTATGTTCCAGAAATGCAGGTTAAAAGAAGATCCTCTTACTTTTGGTGCACTTTCTGTCCTAAAGCATCTTTTACCTAGGTTAGCATTCTTTCTTCTTCTTCTTTAAACTTTTGGATTTCAAGATCTTATACCAACTTATGCTCTCACTGGTTTCTTAAGATTGTCTG
Organism: Salvia splendens; assembly: GCF_004379255.2. Lineage (NCBI taxonomy): Eukaryota > Viridiplantae > Streptophyta > Magnoliopsida > Lamiales > Lamiaceae > Salvia > Salvia splendens. The sequence continues at coordinate 25,247,458 of NC_056044.1, forward strand.
AATCTTGGCATGCTAAACGGCCTTTGCTAGTGGAAGCAGTGAAAAGTTTGTTAGATGAGAGGGATTTGGCTGTGTGCAAGGCACTTTCTGAGGTAGTGTCTCCATAGCAAAGATGCAATGTCCATATACAATATAATGGCTTGCACTTACAATGGTTACCTTTGATTGCAGTTGATTGTTGTTATGGCTTCCCATTGTTACTTGGTTGGTCCAGTAGGGGAGTTATTTGTGGAATACTTGGTACGACACTGTGCTGTAACAGATTTAAATGGGTCAGATACTGAGAGTTCAAAGGATTTTATTAAGTCGACTGGCTCTTTCAATCCTTTCATGTACAAGAAATCAGAGGTTGGTTGTCTGCTTACTGTTTAGAATGTCTGGCTCTCTTGTTTGACTGCATATTGTTGGACATGATCATCTGCTGACAGAATATGATGATAATACACTGTGGAGTGACTGTCCTTTACTTATGTCATCACGGTATAGTGTGTGCATGTATATAATATGCTTCATCCTTTAGTAAGAATACGGTACTTGGATGATCAACATAAGATATTTTCTGACATCATGCTTTAATTTGCTTCTCCTACTGAAATATCTATTTAAAAATACATTAATTTGGGTTTTAAATGATAAATATGAGACTTATTGAACACCATCCACATGAATAGGTCTGCCAACTTGTAATAGTGGTAGTATTCCTGCGATATTAAGCATGGAAGAAAACAAATGGTTTTCAGGTGAAGATTGGAGGTGTATTCCTGCGATACATTATTGGACCATTTACAAGTATAAATGGTTGTCCTCGCGTAGTCTTCTCTTTATTAGTAACTCTTGGGTCATTTGCAGGTGAAGATTGGAGGTGTATCCCCAACTGAGCTACGTGACACCTGTGAAAAAGGTCTCCTTTTGATAACTGTGACCATCCCTGAAATGGAGGTATAATAATGCCTTGGGTTAATTCTTTTGTCTGTGGTACTCCTTTTCATAACCATTTTTATGCTAGTTATGTTTAAAACTCAAATAGAAGCTATTGTGTTTGAAACTTACAGCATGTGCTCTGGCCATTTTTGCTGAAAATGATCATACCACGGGTTTACACTGGAGCAGTTGCCACAGTAAGAAACACTATATCTCTAGCATTTTGGCTCAGGATTCTACTCACTTAGTTTTCTCTATCAGCTGGAATATGATCCTCATTATGTAAATTGTGTTTTTCTTCTCAGTGATTTGATGTTTTATGTAGGTTTGCAGGTGCATCTCCGAATTATGCAGGCATAAAAATACCCAAAGTGATATAATCGTTTCTGATTTTAAAGCTCGTGCAGATCTCCCGATTCCAGAGGTTTGATATCCTCTGTTAATGTCATTATAATTATAATTAGAGTGAAGGTCAATTTTGGTCCTAAACATATGACCAAAATACTAATTTGGTCCAAAACATTCACCTTTTGAAAAACAGGTCCATAGCAAATAAAAATATCGATGAAGTAGTCCTTTTTTTACGGTTCTGTCAAAAAACTAACGGTCAACGCTAATTGCACAGCGGCATGACCCTTAGATTTTTGACGGAACCGTAAAAAAAGGACTACTTCGTCGATATTTTCATTTGTTATGGACCTGTTTTTCAAAAAGTGAATGTTTTAGACCAAATTCGTATTTTGGTCATATGTTTAGGACCAAAATTGACCTTTATTGTTATAATTACTCTTCTGATAGAAAATTATCACCTAAGAAACATAAAATTCAGGATCTTTTTGCACGTCTCGTGGTACTTCTTCATAATCCACTTGCGAGAGAGCAGTTAGTGACTCATATTCTGGCTGTAAGTTTTCTTTACCACTGTCTAATATACTATATATTACAGTAATGTATTACCGAAGAGTGATTGTTTAAATCTGTAGCTTTGTAAGCTAGCAAGTATTGCCGACCATTAGATAGGGAACTTGGCATACCAAGTTTATTCACCTACTTAGAAAAATAAATGTTCTACCCAAAGAAAATATACAATTACCAAAAGTTCGTCTTCTTGATTTGATTTGACTATTTCTTTTCGTTTGTTCACATTTTTCATTCTATTTTGTTTTACTTTTATATTAGTTTCGAACAAAAGAACACAACTTCTGAGTTTTGAACATTGATCAAAACAATATAAAATCATTTGATTCATGGGAGAAGGGAGGATTATATGGTTCTATGCTTCTAGAAGAATGAATTTCAGTTTTGGCCAGTCATTGCATGTAAAAAATGTGCGCACACAAAATATTAATAACCGTGTCTTCTTGATCACCATTTTAGGTAAACCTGTACATTGTTCTTGTCTACCCATTTGTTTGTTATTTACATGATTGTATGCTGTTGTTTACACTTATGAGATTCAAATAACCTATTAAAAAGGTGTACTCTTAAGATGCAAAACAATTACATTTGCTTCTCCTGCCATCATTTAATTGGCCTTTCAATTAGAAAAGACATATTAATTTTTGTTTCAAGCTGAGCCCACAAACTGCATAGTCCTTTTAAATTTCTAATGATCATTTCAAAACAACTCCGACTTTGTTAGGTACTAGGTGGCATGCGTTGAGCATGCAAAATTTAAGGGAATACTCATTTGATGCCATTTAGCAAGAAGCACTAGCAATACACACCGTGATTTGTCTCCTTGAGAAGTGAATCATAGCACCTCATGGAAACTGGGCAGTTTTTTCTGTTATTTAGTCTTTACATCTATTTTTTTGCAGGTCCTAAATCAGTTAGCTTCTCTATTTCCGAAGAACATGATCTTATTTTGGCAAGATGAGGTATAGAAGTTTGCTGTTAGGTTTTCTATTGTTTTTACTTTTGAAACTATATTTTTGCTTTATGTGGACTGCTTTTATATGCATGCCGTGAGGTATTTTTGTTTTACTATATGCCATAGCGCCTGGTGCTTGAACATCAGCCCGAGAACCCCATCTGGCAATTGAATGCGCTTTTTAGTTCCATGAAGTCGAGGGATGAGAATAAAGAACTATCCCACTGAGTGGGTGGACAATGGTAGATTCATCCGCTGTGTATTTATAGGTAGAGTAGCATCAAAGATGAACTCCAAGCATAAATTGTGGCCTTCGTTTGCTTAGCAATAGTTTGATTTACTAATAGGTAAACCCCATGTGGTAATTAGTTGCATTTTCTAGCATCATGGAGTTGAGGGATGAAAATAAACAAACTATAGAACTGGGTGGGTGGACATAGAAGTTTGATTGTGTAACTCTAAGGTAGAGAATGATGAACTCCTTGCATAAATTATGGCCTTGTTTTTTCAGGGATATTAAATTAATGAATGCCTAACATAATTCACGCACTGGTAATGTTTATTTAGTATACTGTCTGTATGGTACAAATTTTCTTTTGTAGTTGGAATTGTATGGCTTCATATTTGAGAGTATTGTTGAATCTTTCCACTGTTTATATTCACCATCTTTTCTAAGCATGACCATTGTGAGCCAGACCACTTGCTGATGGTTAGGTGATCGATGTAAAATTGAGGATATTGCTGAATCTAACCTTTTTTTTTTCGTATCTATTGTTTATAAATTTCTACCATTATGAGCTAGATTGCATGCACATGTTTAGTTATTAGATATACAATTATAGTTCTCCTATAACCGTTTGTCTTCTTTTGCAAGCTCTAGATTCCAAAAATGAAAGCTTATGTGAGTGATCCAGAAGACCTAAAGCAAGATCCATTATATCAAGAGACTTGGGATGACATGGTTGTTAATGTAAGCTTGTTTCTCTTTCTTTCTAAATTCATGCATTTTGTTCATAGCCGTTATGGAATTTTTTTTTCGGATTTACCAAATCAAAAGCTTTCTTGACTTACCTAGCAACCCTCACTGTATTGGAGAAAAGTTTGCTGACATGTTTGCATTGCTCTATTATCTTGATGCTGAAGCATTCATAAAGGAAGGATATGTTGGTTTTGGTTAATAGTGATTAACTCCTTTAGCTGTACTTTGCATATGCTTCTCAGCTCCTGATGTCGTGGATGTTGATATGGTTTGAATATACATGACCACATTTTATTGTGGATAGGTGTATAATCTTTGTCTGTTGAAACAGTTTGTTGCGGAGTCATTGGATGTGATTCAGGATCCTGATTGGGCAATATCTCTTGGGAACTCTTTTGCTAAACAATATGAACTTTATTCTTCTGAGGATGAGCATTCTGCGCTGCTTCACAGGTATGATGTATTAGTTCATCCTTTTTCCCTATGTCTCAGGAATAGCTACTGTTTCTTCTACTTAAGTTATCTGCTGTCTTAAAATCCGCCATAACCTGAATCCAGAATCCTGAGACGGAGAGTCATTAGATATTTCAACAAATTCTTTTCCTGATGCATTGATTCCATAATTTTTTGTATAGAAAGTATTTATTTAGTTTCCCATAGAGACATGATACGGATTGGAGGAGTGGAAATAGGGAAGTAGCTGGGCCAGCTGATGTGGAGGATTTGGTGGAAGAGGCAGCAGAGCAAAAGGGGTTAGAGAAAGCAGCGGCAGAATTTGATAGAGAATGGATTGATAAGAGTAAAGGCTCGAGACTAACGAAAGAGACCTTTTACTGGGAATAAAGAAAAATAATTGAATTGAACTAACGACAGAAATACAAGAAACTAATCCTCACGACCGTCTCAATTCTGATCTCTCCAAAAGATCCGCTGCTCTCATTCTTAAGTTCTATTTATAATAATCCTATAACCCTAAAATATTAAATCAGATCCTAACTAGTGAGGTAAATAAATCTAATCAAATCCTGACTAATTAATAATTAACTAATTAATAACCTAAAATATTAAATCAGATCCTAACTAGTGAGGTAAATAAATCTAATCAAATCCTGACTAATTAATAATTAACTAATTAATAATTAAGAATAAAGCGTTAATCTCCTTCTCTATCAAATTCTGCCGCTGCTTTCTCTAACCCCTTTTGCTCTGCTGCCTCTTCCACCAAATCCTCCACATCAGCTGGCCCAGCTACTTCCCTATTTCCACTCCTCCAATCCGTATCAACTGCCTCACCCTCAAAACAGCCTTGTCCGCAAGGCTAGTCAAATTCGCAGATGAAGATCAGGTGGAGGCTCAAACTCAAGCTTGTAGATGTGAATCTGTCGGTGTGGTCGATGTACTAGTTGATTCCCTGGCTTGTGTGAAGAGGCACCGAATAGAGACCTGGAGAAACACAATTCCTTGGCACTATGCTTCATCTGCCGTTCCGACGAATCATGAGATGAGCTGATGAATTCGAGTACAGACAGTTGGGGCAGGGAAGGTGATGATGGCGCCGAAACAGGCACCATTCCCATATATGGATCTTTGAAAAACTAACGAAAGAAATACAAGAAACTAATCCTCATGAAGGAGGCCAATCCTCACGAAGGAGGCCGCGGCTTAGCCGTCTCAATTCTGATCTCTCCAAAAGATCCGCTGCTCTCATTCTTAAGTTCTATTTATAATAATCCTATAACCCTAAAACATTAAATCAGATCCTAACTAATTAGGTAAATAAATCTAATCAAATCCTAACTAATTAATAATTAAGAATAAAGCGTTAATCTCCTTCTGTATCAAATTTTGCCGCTGCTTTCTCTAACCCCTTTTGCTCTGCTGCCTCTTCCACCAAATCCTCCACATCAGCTGGCCCAACTACTTCCCTATTTCCACTCCTCCAATCCGTATCAAGACATCTTGATAATTGATACTTTCTACGTTATAATTTAATGAAAAGAACTTTAGTATATGTGTTTGATTCGTTGATCTTCTTAACAGTTGGTTTCTTTATACTTTTTACTTATATCTTTTCCTGTTAATCCCCCTCTTTTTTGCCCCTATATCTCTTTGCTTTGGGTAGTATTGGTACTGAAAAAGTAGATTTACATATGGTCAGGATCCTATTCTTTTTACTATATATTATGTATACAGTGACACGTATGTCCTTTAGTCCTAATATAGAGCTACACGCTTAAATACTTTTGCATGCATGATCTGCCAATTATTTAGATGGAGAGCTGAAATCCATTGGTTTTCCCTAATGCAGATGCTTAGGCATTTTACTGCAGAGAGTTCATGACAGATCCTATGTCCATGCTAAGATTGACTTGATGTACACACAAGCTAACATTGCTTTGCCAGTGAATAGGCTTGGTTTAGCCAAGGCCATGGGACTGGTAATCATTCTTTGTATTAAAGTGCTATGTAACATGCTTGTATCAACTCAATACTCTGAAGAAGGTTTCTATTAATAATACTATATAAATGATGCTTTTGGCTGCTGTCTTAACATAAAGGTCGCTGCATCACACTTGGACACAGTTCTGGATAAGCTAAAAGACATTCTCGATAATGTCGGTGATAGTTTCTTTAAAAGGTAAATGCAGGGAGCTTGTCTTTGTCACTTTTTATGGGATCTGAATTCTCAGATCTGAATCACATACATGTATGCGTCCATGTTTTCACTTTTGATATAAGAATTTCGACCATGGTTATCAGTCATAAGGATGGTTTGAAGTAGACAAATCATGTCTGAGTGTTGGAGGATTGACGTTTCAGAGTCACGATAGAAGGGGAAAAAAAGATGTGTTAGTGTTGAAGGATGTGATGTTCATAGTCATAATATAAAGAAAGTGCTGCAAACTTTTATTATATTTTGCATTTAGTTATATAGAGCATGGTGTATCTTGTATTTACAATATATAGATATATGGAGTATTTATTTATATTTCAGTGTTGTATGATAGCATATGTGTATCCATGCTCTCACTGCATCTTGCTATGAATGTGACAACCGCCATTGCAGGATTCTGTCATTCTTTTCTGATAGTGCTAAAATGGAAGAGTCAGATGACATTCATGCCGCTTTAGCTCTTATGTATGGCTATGCTGCTAAGTATGCTCCATCTACAGTCATTGAAGCCAGAATAGATGCGCTTGTGGTAGAGTGGAATCATTGCTTTATTATTTCATTATGTCTTCATTGTTGATAAATCTTTTTATGAACATACTCAGCATGGGTCTATTTCTATGTATGTGCTTTTCTTTAGCATAAGTGCATAACTTAAATATAAATGATTCCTTCAACTCAGCACCTGCTCAAAAACAGTTTTGAATTGAAATTGTATGTGGTGGAAGCTTAATGACATTTGGTGGCATGTGCCAATATGCATGCATATTAACTGGATTTAACCAAATCTTTTTAGTAACATGTCTTACTACTATAGGTGTCACTCAAATCATGTTTTCAACTGAGGCAGTGAAAGCTTAAGTAGATGGGAATGAACTCCATTGATTCTGCAAATACTATACAAATAAGACCAAAAGGCCAATTTTTTAATTCTTCAAAATAATACTGAGATTGCACATAGTATCAGTTTCCATTAAAATTTAATATTGCCAAGACGATAAACTCAAAATAAACTCCTTCCGTCCCTTGCTAAGAGAGGCAATTCTTTTTGGCACGAGATTTAAGAAATTGGGGTTTTGTTAGTTAAGTGGAGAGAAAATAAAATAGAGAGGAAAAGTAAGAGAGAGAATACCAAAAAGGAAATGACTCACTTAGGACGTCACAAAAAGGAATACGAATCACTTAACAAGGGACGGATGAAGTAAAATATAGTAAAAGCTTAAAGCAATATGATAATTCCTGGTCTGTTGATGCAATTTACATAGCCATCAGAAACAGTTATGCAGTTTCTTATGCAATTACATAGCCATCAGAAACAGTTATGTAGTTTCTTAGCATGTTGTCTTGATGGGCTGGGAATTGTTGCACAGTCTATAGTGTTTTGACTCCTGCCATCTGCTTATATGTGTTTGTTTTAATATTTTATTTTTGATATATCTTTCTGTTGTATGACAGGGGACCAATATGCTTTCACGTCTTCTTAATGTTCGTCATCCTACAGCAAAGCAGGCAGTTATCACAGCTATAGATTTACTAGGTTTGTGGGTTCATTTTGCTGTTGTTCGCTGTCTCGTCAATCATGATGACATACATCTTGCTTCTCTAACGTCTATTTCCAAATGTTTTTGTCTAGAAGATCAAATTTAGTAAGATAAGAAGTATTGTAAAATGGAGATCCATAATTGACTACCATAGCTCTGAAGAATCTGTATAAAGTTTATGAAAAATATTAATCTATTCCCCCATGTTGCTGGAATTAGTGCATCCTTGTCGCCTGGCTGTGGTTAATATATTCTTATACATGTTGTCCTAAGTCATAACATGTGGTGTGGGCATGATAATGCATCTTCTGTATTGTCATCCTGCTGTAAATTTATCATTCATGAAGTACCTACTCTTTGGTTGATCTATTTCATAACTTCATATTGATTATCTTATTTTGACAATGTAGGTCAGGCTGTTATTGGTGCTGCTGAAAGCGGTACATCGTTTCCATTGAAAAAGAGAGATGTGCTTCTTGATTACATATTAACTTTGATGGGCCGAGATGATGAAGATGGAATTTCTGATTCTAACCTGGACCTATTGAACACTCAGGTTTATTTTTGAGATTCTTGATCTTTGCTCACAACCTGGTAATTGTACAGAATCATTTTTTCTTGATGGTTGGAAAACCTTAACAGCGATAAGAATGTTCTGTTGGACACTGCGTGTATCTATTAGAGGAAATAATCCTTCCTGAAAATTAGCCTTATAAATAGGTGACGCAATATTATTCTATAACTGGAAACACACTTCCTCTTTAAAGTGACAACTGACAAGATAGAAGGGTTGGGTGATCGATTTGTCAAGAAAGACGTAATGTTCTGTCTTTTGCAGAACTTGTCTTGCCACCTATCTCCACCCCCACCCACATCTTTATTACTATAGCAGATATCTGGGGGCATGTGTTTTTCACTCGTGATTATCTTCCTTGACAGTATTTCCTTTCTGTTTTTCCTGAACTTAGATTCTTCTATACAGTGCCTTGCTTTGAGTGCTTGTACAACTTTGGTTTCTGTGGAGCCAAAATTAACAATTGAAACAAGGAACCATGTTCTGAAGGTGAAAGTTGCAACTAAATGCAGTTTTTCTTGCAACAATTATTTGGTTAGGGTGCTGAGTATTTTACATTCGTGACAGGCCACTTTGGGATTCTTTGGTTTACCAGATGATCCCCCTGATGTTATTAATGGTCTCATACAAAACCTTACTACTCTTCTCTGTGCGATCCTAGTTACAAGGTACTCTCCCTCAATAATGCTTGCTCTAGATTTTTGGTTTAGCTTGGGTATTTGAAAATTTGCTTTAAAGCTATCTATGTATGCTTGACACAGATTCGTTGAAGGCCTTGATTGATTTGTTGCATGTCACTGAGACATTTCTAGAACAATGTGCTTTAAGGTTTAGTTTAATTTTTTTTAAGTGTATGTGACCAGTCTGGACTCTGATCTTCTTTTCCTAATCACATGCCTTGTGAGAAACTATTGTCTTCTTTGTATTTTCGTATTCTTTCGATATATTACTGGGGATTTTGTTCAATTTATCTTTATAAGGCTGGAAAATATCCGGCAGATTCCTTTTCTTCCTAGAAAAAAAGGGCAGTAGCCTTCATGCATGTTTCAGAAAATGTTCTCCCACTTTAATGAAAATATTGATCAAGACATAAGCATTTCTACATTAGGTCATATGGATGCAGACTGCCTGGTTTACTGATTATTTTGATTAGTCATTGTTGCATGGATAAACATCTAAGCGTGTTGTCACTATGGTTGTTGGTTTAGTACTATGCCCTTAGATACAGTCATCTGTTATTTAACTTGTTATTTTTTCTCATTAGTGGGGAGGATGGAAGAAGTCGAGCAGAACAGCTACTTCATATATTGAGACAGATTGATCCATATGTTTCTTCCTCTGTGGAATATCAGAGAAAAAGAGGCTGTCTTGCGGCATATGAGATGCTTCAGAAGTTCCGAACTATATGTGTTAGTGGTTACTGTGCACTTGGTTGCCAAGGAAGTTGCACCCACAACAAACGAATTGACCGTGTTATGAATAATAACTTTTCTAATTTACCAAGTTAGTCTCTCTCTCTCGCTCTCTCGCTGTGTATATATATATATATACTATATAGATATATATATATATATATATATATTATATATATGCATAGCTCTTTATGCTATTTGACCGTTCATCTGTCATTTAAAGCTTACGATAATTTTGGCTTTTTTCAAGGTGCATTTATATCCCCGAGTCGTGATGCTTTGTGTTTAGGGGAGAGGATCATGGTTTATCTGTCACGCTGTGCAGATACAAACCCTGAAGTTAGAAAAATCTCCGTTCAGGCCAGTAATTTGTGATGCTACCCTTTTCTCCTTTATTCAAGATCAAGAACCACATTACATGATCTATGGTGTTTATCTCTTATTTCTGCTGATCTATCTCTGATTCTACATATTTTGATAATTTTCTGTACCTGCAGATTCTTGATTTAGTTTTCAGTATATCCCTTTCTTTACCGAGGTCTGCAAACTCTAGTATTGATCTTGATATTGAATTGTGTTATGGAGCTTTGTCAGCACTTGAGGATGTGGTTGCTATTTTGAGGAGAGTAAGTCAAATTATAACCTCTTCTTTGATACATCACTTTATCATACTTTCTTACGGAAAGCAGAAAGGCAGGATGGGTTTCTTGCTCTAAATTTCTGCTTCCAGTTCATGAATAGTCTTCCTCACTACTAACTTTTTGTATAAGGATGCATCACTTGATCCTTCAGAGGTGTTCAACAGGGTCGTTTCATCTGTGTGCATATTATTTACTAAGGATGAGGTAATAATTTGACTGTCCTTATCTTCTGTGTATGTATTAACTTTCTGAGATAGTTGAAAGGCTTCTAAGATGTGCACTAAACTTCATCTCATCTCATCTCAATTTTGTATAGCTTGTTGCGGCTCTATATAGTAGCTCATCTGCTATATGTGACAAGGTCAGACAGTCTGCTGAAGGTGCTATTCAAGCTGTGGTTGAGTTTATCACTAAGAGGGGTAGGGAGCTAAATGACGCTGATATCGCAAGGTGGAATGACTAATGAAACAATTTTGACAGAAGCGTAATTTGATTTATGAAATAAATTAGCAATTCTTTTGACTTATCAGATCCTTATGTGCATGTGTTATCAGGACGACACAGTCCTTGCTTTCTGCTACAAACCATGTAGTTGAGAAGTATCTACGCCAAGAAACACTTAATGCTGTATCCTCTTTTGTTATTTTTTTTTCATTTACCTGGTCATGGTGGTGAAAGATCTATTTTCTGTTGATGTTCATGATTATTTATTGGTTTATGAAAGCTGTCAAATGATGTGGATACAAATGATTTAATCTGGTCCTATGGGTAGTTTCTTTTGACTGTTAAAAGATATCTGCCCTTGCTGAGAATACGACATCAAGAATTGTTTTTGATGAAGTGTTGGCTGCTGCTGAGAAAGATATAGCTACAAAAGATGTATCTAGATTACGTGGGGGCTGGCCAGTACAGGATGTATTTCATGTAAATTCCTACTATACGCCTAGATACATATAATTGCCATTTCACAATTTTGGGGGACTTTTTTTGCATCATTCCTTTTTATATGTTTGAAATATTCATCAATACTGCTTTTATCTTTTGTCCCAAAACATGCAAACTACTGATGTATATACCACACACATAGGGGAAGGATCTGGTGAGAATGATGAAATGAGAACAATGCATAAATATGATTATATGAATTACACATTCATAAGCATGTCAAAATTCCATGCATAATAAATCCGCAAATAGCTCCTGTACTCAAATCCCATTAGTGGCTAATTATTTGCGAATATCTTATGCATCGAATATACTGTGTTTTTACTAATTCATGAAAAGTACCTATGTTCGAGTCCCATTAGTGGCGAATTATTCATGAATTTGTTTTACATGGAATATACTGCCTATGCATGAGTAATTCATATTTATGTGTTATGTGTAATCCAGTGAGAATGATAAACATTTGCTAGAACTGAGAATGACACATAAGCACGTTAAATGCGGATTACACACACATATACACATTATAAATTCTATAGATAAGAAATTCATGAAAAGCACCTGATTTCGAATCCCATTATTGGCGAACTATTCATGAATTTTGTATACATGGAATATACTCTACTTATGCATGCGTAATTCATATTTATGTGCCATTTCTCAATTCATACGTGAAATAAATTCTCACTGCATCCCACCCCTATATCTATTTTACTATGGTATTTCTTTTCAATTTTTTCTAAACATAGTTATATACTCCTTGAACGACATTCTTTTCATTTTTTCACGTACTTTTAGTTACTTATTTTAAGAGGAACCTTCTTCTAGAAAGGTTACTCAACCATTCTGTTGAAATACACAGCTATACAAGTCAAAGATATGAGCAATTGAGGCTGGTATTTCTCATCCAGCTTATGGGTTAGCAGCACTATTTTCTCATAGAATTGGGACCTTATGTTCCAAATCAGGGACGGATGTAATGTATTACTAGGTGGGGCAAATGCTCCTCCTTAAATATATTGATATATACTATTTTATTTAATAATTTTGCAAAAATTTTAAAATTTCTTTATATTTGCCCCTTCTTAAATTCTCAAATTTCCTATACATATAATTTTGCCCCCTTCCATTTACATTCCTGGATCTGTCCCTGTTCCAAATGACATGTTGCATTGGGTGGTATTCCCTTTATTGAGGCTGTTGTGCCTTATTTTCCTTTTATTTCTTGAAATTGTTAGGCATTTTCCCAGCACACAGTTCTTTCACATTCTTTCTTGGAGCATATTATCTCGATCCTGAATGACAGACCTATATTTCAAGGCGATTCAGTTAAGGGGGAGAATTCCAATAATGTTGGCGAAAGTAGTGTAGAAGATAATGTGCTGCACGCTGCTATGATAGCTCTTACTGCCTTCTTCAGGTATATCTTTAATTGCATTATTATGTTTCTCCATCAGTGTCTATGGTGGTGAATGGTATATTATTGTATATGCAGAGGTGGTGCGAGAGTTGGAAAAAAGTCTGTGGAACAAACTTATGGTGCAGTCTTTGCAACTCTTGTGCTTCACTTAGGAATTTGTCATAGTTTATCTAATTCTGGCCAACAGGAACCACTGCGGTAATACTCATGCTGCTCTTAAATGCACACTAGAAGAATCTAAGTATTGATGCTGTTGCATTCTTTTATTTAATCTTCTAAATATGACTTTCAGCGCGCTATTGGTTGCATTTAATGCATTTTGTGAATGTGTTGGTGATCTCGAGATGGGGAAGGTATTTTGGCCGCTATTTAGTGGAAATTTTACAACCTTTTGAATTTGAGAGGTAATAAAAAGAAAATCATATGCAGATTCTGGCCAGGGACAGGGAACAAAATGAAGAGGAGACATGGATTGGACTAATCGGGGACCTGGCTTGGTGTATTTCCATTAAAAGGCCTAAAGAGGTAGTTATTGCCACCAAACTCTTAACTGCTGGCTGATTTTTGATCTCATCAAAAGCATACTGTAAAACCACCAATAGGAGCCTAGAATATATTTGAATTCTGTGCATGAAAGTCTCACCTAAACAGGAACCATATCTGACAAAAACACTCTTTAGTTGTGTATTTAGTTTCAAATCTATTATGCTCGCATTTGGGAGTTGGGCAATGACTGGTCCTAATAGTTCTGGAGTTGTTGTTGCTGCAAGTTCTTTATACATGCCATGGAATTATTGAAGTGCTTCACGCGCCCTCACTAGAGTTGAATAAAACTAGAATTGAATTTTTTTTATGTTACTTTTGACACTTAAAGGTACAGTTTTGGATTCATGTGTTATGTTACTAGAACCTTTTGACTGCTGAGATATTTTTGCACAAAATGTGTTCATATGCTACTAGAAATTTTTTACACGGGATAATAACATATGAACACTACAGTTCAAAGGAAAAGAATTTTGGGAATTCAATTCTTGAAATATGCGGTCTTAGAAAGATATAATAGATTTGATCGCATTTTGAATGCCTTCCTGGTGTCTGGATCTGTTCTTGTTATTCCTATAACTTTGTGAATTTTAAATGCCTCAGGTTTCAGTTTCCTCTTTGTAAGGTTACAAATATTTCACTCAGTTTAATTGCTAATTCCTATTTGCTTCATTAATTTATGATTTCTTACATTACTTATTTATGACACAGGTCCCTATAATTTCTTTGATCCTTTGTAAATCACTGGATCAACCCTCAAGGTATTCAAGGGAAGCAGCAGCTGCTGCACTGTCAGAGTTTGTGAGGTTCAGGTATATTCAGAACCCTGCTCTTTCTCTCTCTATGAGATGCTGGACTTTGTTAAGGCTTCAGCTTGTACACACGACAATTTAATTGGTAGTAATACTTTCTGGAAGTCTTGGTTTACCCTGTATATGGCTTGGCAATGACAAGCTTCATACTATGCTAGCAACATTTCTCTCTCAAAATTGTAGTATTGAATTAGGCTCTGAAAACTTATGCAATTGCCTTCCTTTGAGAAAATTGCCTTGTCTCACTTTCAGGGATTAGGAAATAAATAAATTTAGTTATTATACCGTTTCTTTAGGTACTAATTATTTATTGATCACATGGCGGAAACTGATCTACTGAACTTGTTAGTGACTTGCTATCAACATTGATGATTCAGCATAATATTGGATGGTTCCTTGAAAGATCTGGAAAGTTTTGCCACCATCTACTATCACTTGAAAGCTAAGCACTGGATGAATCACAAATAATTTCTAGATTCCTAGTTGTGAACTGAGATTTTCTTATTTGAACACTATTATTTGGTGTGTGTCCTGCAATGGAAATAACCTGTACTCATGTTCATAAAAACCCGTCTCATTTCCTTTCTTTTTTGGTAAAAATATATATTATAGGTTCTAGCTAGTCTCATTATTACTAAGGTCACATGTTTTTCTCCCCATCTCCCGGTTTTAAAGTTAAATTATGATTTTTGGGTAGATGGGTGTTGGTCCATCTCAAGTTACGTTAAACTTTTTCATGTTCTCAAATATCAATATCTCTTGCTGAGGTTCATCATTTTGCAGTGAGAGTTTTGGTCCTTTGTTGGAGCAGCTGGTTGAAGGATTGACTCGACATGTTTCTGATGATTCTCCAAATGTTAGGCGACTTTGTCTAAGAGGACTTGTACAGGTAGCTGATTATAATAGTACCATATTAAGAATCAACAACTTTTGTCTCATGAATTTAGAAGATTTTGTGTCTACAAGGACTACATCTTTACATCCTTTATGCAACCTGTGGAAACTAGAAGTTTGACAAATTTTAATTATTGCTGCTATCTGTCGACTCAACTTTTCTTTTTGCACAACATTCACAAGGCTTCTCCACTGTGCCCCTTTCTTCTTTCCGTTTACTGGTTGTGACGGCTATGCCACGATATTGCTGACCAAGATAAAACAGAGAAGAGAAAACTTCATGTTGTTGAAATAAGCAATCGGAGAAGCTTATGGTAGCAGTAGATATGTTTCTTTTTTGTTTTTTTTTAGTTATAGAAGTGTGTTGAGGGAAGCATTGTATGGGGTGGGCGGTGTAAATGGTCTCGCACTGTGAGATGCATGTTGCTATATGGACATTATTTGAGAGCATTAGTGACTTTTATAGTTAGTCTTCTGGGATTTTTAATAAGATCACTTGCCTGCATTCCGTGCAGATGCCACCAGTCCTTGTTATCCAGTATACCATTCAGATTCTCAGTGTTATTGTTGCTTTACTGGATGACCCAGATGAATCAGTTCAGCTAACTGCTGTTTCATGCTTGCAAAAGGTGATTTATCTCATGCTTTACTCCATTAACAAGTCCTCACCACATTAAGAATCTCACTTGTCGTACTACTGTTGACCATTTAGGTCCTTGGATCTGCTTCTACTGAAGCTGTAGAACCCATTTTGTTTAATCTTTCAGTTAGGCTACGTAATCTTCAAGTAAGTTTATCAATACTCATGCATCATAGTTTTCTAGGTCTGTATTTGGTGAAAACTTTTGGTTGCCTCAAGTAAGTTTTTCAATGCTTCTCTCTTTTGGCTTGCAATAGGTATGCATGAATGCAAAGATTCGAGCTAATGCATTCGCAGCATTTGGGGCAATAAGCACGTATGGTTTTGGGCCACAACATGATTCTTTTCGTGAGCAGGTGTGTTAATTCGATTTACTTGACATTCGAAATGATTGGTTTATACCAAAGCTGACATTTCAATGATACTCATGATTATTCTCATAAAACCATAAAATAATAGACTCATTATATTTTGAGGATGATCATGTGTTCGAATTCTCAATGACTGAATGGCACAGGGACTGATTAGATGTATGCATATATAAGACCACGTTTTTCCATATTCCATATAATAGTCTAGTAGATTTAGAGTTTGCAATGTATTCCCCACTTAAGCTATCCCACTAATGTGTTAGTTGCCAATTCCAAGTTCTCCTCTGCAGTGGTAACTTTTGCTACATTATTTTTTTGCGTATGCCCAACTATTCAGATCCATTTGGTGCAAAAATGAATATTCTGCTACAGTATATGTTTCTAGGTAGATATTTGTACATTGCTATGGTTACCAAGACATTTCAATTTGGTTAAACTTGTATGATCAGGTTCTTGCTGCCTTTCCGCGCTTGGTCTTGCATCTGCATGATGATGACCTTGGTGTGCGACGCGCTTGCCGGGTATAGAAAACTTTAGAGAAGCTTCTTTACAGTCCCTTCAACAAGATTTGGATTCTAATTTTTAGATGCTAATGATTGCTGATTTTGTAATTTACATTTATGTCTGTCAGAACACATTCAAGCGCATTGCTCCTTTGATGGAACTTGATAGTATTGTTGCTCTTGCAAATACACATAGGTTTAGCTCTGATCATAGGTATGTATTAGTGAATCCCAACCTAAGGTTTATTTGATGACTTTGTTATGAACTCCCTTTTCTCCTAATGCTCTACAAATTCTGCCTCAGAGGTGACTATGAAGACTTTCTTAGAGATATTGCAAAGCTATTCACTCAACGCATGTCTTCCAGGATTGATACTTACATGGCCTCACTAATACAGGTCTGCGTTTGCTGACGAGATACTCTTTTAGATCACAGTAAAGTACTTTCATGGTTTTCATCCATGTCAGTAATCAATACATGCATATGTGATTCAATTTTGGGTATCTAAAAGGCGCGATCTTCTGAGTTAGTCGGGTTGTATATTTTCAGGCTTTTGAGGCACCTTGGCCAGTAATTCAGGCAAATGCAATTTATTTGTGTAGCAGTATAATTGCTTTGTCAAGTGTTCAGCATATCTCCACCCTTTACTTAAGTCAGGTATTCATTTACTACACTACTATTCTTCTGCTAATCACAAAATGTTGAATTTTCATATTTAGAGCTGTCTTTGATTTTAGGTCTTCGGCATGCTGATTGGGAAGATAAATAGATCTCCAGATGCAATTGTTAGAGCAACAGGTTCTTTGGCTCTCGGTTTGCTACTAAAGTCAACCAATTCCTTTTGGAAATCCACTCGTCTAGATCCACCAGACTCGCACCTTGTGGGACGCGAAACGGAATCTTCTCGGAGGTGATGAAGCACAGATGCAAGAAGGCTGCAGATTTGTTAATATCTCAACCCTGCAGTGTTCACACACGAATGTAAGATGAAGACTATCTAGTAAGAGTTGTGTTCAACAATGAAGGTGGTTCGACCAAGTGCTTTTGGGTGGCGACAAAAGAGATGGTTTTTGAAGCTCTTGAAATCGTTTAACTCAAGTATGATTGTATATATTCCAAGTGATTTCATTCATTTGTGTACATGCAAGTATTGTGTGTGTAACTTTTTGATGTATAGCAGTTGTGACTTAGTAATTATATTGTGTGCACTGGTTTGTCTGAGCTTTAAATACAAACACCTTTGACAAATCGGAAGTTTGGAATCTGACATTGTTTGACAAATCGGAAGTTTGGAATCTGACATTGTCTGAGCTTTAAATACAAACACCTTTTATGGAACCATAGATTTTAAACCTTTCTATTTTATACGGGGTACTTATAATTTAATTTACCATTTCAGCAACAAATTTTGTTCCATGTCAACATGCATTAAAATTAATGAAAATTAAAAAGTTAAGTTTCCCAATTTAGAAAGTTGAATTATAGAATTGTTGATATGAAGGTAAACTGAGAATGATGTATATACAGTGCCCAAAGAGGGGATGCACCAATTAATGCTAGCCATAGCCATAGCCATAGCCATAGCCATAGACATCGTCATCTCAATTCCTATGGTTCAAATCGATTGATGCGAGTTTAAGAGTAAAATGCACATGTAATTCGTTCTGTGATTGAGATTAACTCGTTAGTCGTCCATAAATTAGTACACAACGCTCATGTAAGCACTTATGTATAACTCTATATCTAAGGTTAACTTTACTACTAGTAGTCTAGTGTAGGGAGTACTAACTTTTGTTGTATTCCCTCCGTTCAGTAGCGGGGGCGTTTCTTTTCGACAAATGATTTAAGAAAAATTGTGTTAAGTGAGTTAAGTAAAAAAATAATAAAGTAGGAAATGAAAAAGGTAAAAAGATGAAAAGAAAATAAAACTACCAAAATGATAAAATGTCTTCACTACTATAGAACGTACCATAATAACAAAATGATTCCACTACTATGGAATGGAGGACGTATAATTTAAGATTTAAAGGCTTCTTTAGAATCAACTTAGCATTTTGGATCAGACATACTTTCCAAACATAAATTGTCAGTATAAAGTGAGTGTCACTACAATAATAAAAAAAATCGTTAAAGACATTTTTTAATGCTATTAAAGACGCTAATTTATGTTTCTTATACACTACCAACACTTTAAAAAGCGTCCTTATTATTGATGTTTCAACTAAAATTAGTTGACACAGATGAAAGCATCCAAAAAAAGTAAAAGATTAAGTTAATTTGTCCTTAATTTAGAAACACTTTCTTTTGCGTCTTAAATTGTTGTTATTTTTTAAAATTTTAGAAAGCAAGTAATTGCGTTTCGATTTTTGTGTCCTTAAAAAATAAGTTTTTTTAGTGTGTATTTGTTACACTTGTCCAACAATCAAGAACGTTAGAATCCAAACAGAAATTTTAACCAGCGCTCATGTAAGCACTTACGCTTACGCATATGAAGTAAGAAAATGAATGTATTTTTGTTCATAACTTTGTCTTTCTGTATTGACATATGTTAGAATGTAATTTTGTCATAGCCCCACAGCAAAGTTATATTTGTCTTTCTTTATTGACATATGTTAAGTTATTTGTCTTTCCTAACATTTGTCAAAGGATATGAGCAAGGATTCCACCGCTGATCATGTTTAAAATAACTTGGCTACAAGGCTGTATACTGATAGGTTAAAGGACAAATATTCAACTTTGTTAGTATTTCGTTTTAACGATTTAATGAAAATATCTCAATCGTATAATAAGTATACGAAAGTATCCAAAGAGTTTAATAGTATTTTATTTTAAAATGTCCTAAAAAATATTTGGCCATCATTTTTTAATGTATCAATAATTTATTCTCGACTTACGTGAAATTTTCCATCAATAAAAATGCTAATTAAGTTGCCCATTTTATCGTTTCCCCTTACCTCACGTATTTCCCCTCAAAAAACCTTTAGAAAATAATTCCAAAATACAAAAAGTATGAGATGAATTTCTTCACCCTCTTTTCGCAGTGCCATTATCAACAGGGGCGGATGCAGAAATAAATATCGATAGAGGCTGAAATTTCTAAATTTTAAGTTGATGTATATTTTTAAGTAATTTAAATAATTTGTAGGGGATTTTACATTAGATTTTACACTAAATTTGACTAAATTTAAAAAAAAATCAATACAAAAAGTCAAAAAAAAATATTTCATTGAGGGCTTAAGCCCCTCCCTCCTTCTCTTTGGTTCCGCCCATGATTATCAATCCAGTCTCCTCTATTCCACCATGCAACCCCCTTCGCCAAGAGTATTGACAAGAAAATGGATCATTTTTATCTTCAGTGTTTCACATTCTCAAAATGCAAAATCATGTGAAATAGTGTGATATATATATTTGCAGGAATATAAAAGATATGCTATATACTACTACTATTGTTTAGTAGATACTCCTTCCATCCCAACTTAAAAGTCATAATTAGTTAGAGCACGGGTTTTAAGAAATGTAAAGAAAAGTGAGTTGAATAAGTTAGTGAAATATGAGTCTCACTTAGAACTCTTAAGTTGGGATAGACGGAAATGGCAAAACAAGACTCTTAAGTTGGGACGGAGGGAGTATTATGGAGCAATTTTCATTTTGTGTGAAATTCACATTCCAATCAAACTAAATTTTTCCATATATTCCATTAGTTTGTCTTCTTAACTATTTTCTTCAAACTATAATACTCTCTGTCTCATGATAGATGTCACACTTTCTTTTTAAGTTTGTCTCACAATAGATGTCACATTTTATTTTTTTTAAAAAAAATTATCTCTAGCATCAATATATAAATATAGTACTATTTTATTTGTCAGCTTCACACACAAAATAAAATCTCCTAAAATCTCGTGCCATTATCCAAGTGTATCATCTATTACAGAGAGAGGGAGTATTTCCAACAAACTTTAATACAACTATTTAATTGTGGTATTATGAGTATATTTACGAAATTTGATAGCCAAATTTTAACGTGAATTGTGGGAGTTATTCGTGAATAAAGGGTCCATAAAAGTATAAATAATGTGAGTAAAAGAATAAATTAAGGAATGAGGCGTGCGTGATCATCTCAAATAGCAATTCATCAACAATCCCCACTATAAGACGGAAAAGCCTTAGTCCAAGACAAACAAAGAGCTAAAGTTGAAAGAAAAAATAGGCATAGCAAAGAAGCATGTCCATTTCCATGGAATCTCTTCACATCGTGTTGCTCCCATTAATGGCCCAGGGTCACATAATCCCAATGATCCACATGGCCAAACTCTTATCCAAACGCGGTGTCCGAGTCTCCATCTTCCTCACACCCCTCACCGCCTCCCGCTTCCACCGCGCCGCCTCAAAAATCCACCTCCTCACAGTCCGTTTCCCCTGCGAGGAAACCGGCCTCCCCCCCGGCTGCGAGAGCGCCGAGCTCCTCCCCTCCTTCTCCCTCCTCCCCAACTTCTTGAACGCCATCAACCTCCTCCAAAAACCCATCGAATCCCTCCTCCACCGCCTCTCCCCTCCTCCCTCCTCCCTCATCTGCGACAAGCACATCCTCTGGACTCTCCAAACCACCAACACCTTCCACATCCCGCGGATCGTCTTCGACGGCATGAGCTGCTTCTCTCAAGTCGTCACTCACCACATCTATGCCTCCAAAATCCACCAAACCCTCCCTCCAACACACCTCTTCACCGTCCCTAATCTCCCTAACAACATCCAGTTCTCCCAATCACAGCTCCCGGGATTGTTCAATCCCGGGCCCACCGACATCAAGGGCTACCGCGAACGCCTCAAGGAGACCGAGGCTCTATCCTACGGCCTCGTCGTCAACACCTTCCAAGAACTCGAAAACGGATACGTGGATGAGTTCCGCAAGCTCGAAAGAGGAAAGATTTGGTGTATTGGGCCCTTATCCTTATCCTTATCCGTATCCGATGATGATGATGATACTAATCCCATATCCGATCATGACTGCTTGAAATGGCTGGATGACAAGAAGCCCGGGAGCGTCGTGTACGCCTGCCTCGGCAGCCTGAGCCGCCTCTCGCGAGCTCAGTTCACTGAGCTCGCGCTAGGGTTGGAGGAAACCGGGCGTGATTTTATGTTGGTGGTGAAATTTGACACGGGGATCGAGAGATGGATGGATGAGGATGGGATTGAGGCGAGGGTTGAGGGGAGAGGGTTTTTCCTCCGAGGCTGGGCGCCTCAGGTGGCTATCCTGAGGCACCCGGCCGTGGGGGGTTTTTTGACACACTGTGGGTGGAACTCGACTCTAGAGGGGATATCGGCGGGCGTGCCAATGGTGACGTGGCCTTTGTTTGCGGAGCAGTTTTTGAATGAGAAGGTGGTGGTGGAGGTGCATGAGATTGGGGTGAGG
Source organism: Salvia splendens (assembly GCF_004379255.2). Lineage (NCBI taxonomy): Eukaryota > Viridiplantae > Streptophyta > Magnoliopsida > Lamiales > Lamiaceae > Salvia > Salvia splendens. The sequence goes on from NC_056044.1 coordinate 25,269,609, forward strand.
GTGGGGGCGAGGGGGGTGGTGCATTTGGGGGTGGAGGAGAAGGGTGAGGATAGAGTGGGGAGGGATGGGATTAGGGAGGCGGTTGAGAGGGTGATGGATGTCGGAGAGGAAGGGTGTGCGAGGAGGAAGAGAGCCAAGGAGCTGGGAGAAATGGCTAGGACGTCTGTCAGGGAAGGTGGATCTTCTTATCGAAACATTACATACCTAATTCAGGACATTGCAAATTCCATGATCGGACACAGCTCAACAAATTAGACAAGCTTCGATATGTAATCAAAATAATTTTATTATTTTGAAATCGAATAGTTTAGATTGTGTACCGAATTAAATGATCCCTTTATTCGGTTCATTTTTTATTTTTTTATTTTTGCTTGCAAATTTATAACAGAATGGCAAAACACATCGTTGAGTCCATATATACTTTTATCATTTGTTTCGTTGGATTAGTTCTTGTCTCGATCCCATTAAAAAGAAACATTTCCTAAATGTAAATAACATCATCTCTAAATGTAAATAACATTTTCTAAATGTTTGTGTCGACTGCGTTCCCGATGTGGTCTCGGTTTGAGGGGAGGTTTGTTGGGTTACAAACCTATCCCACATCGGATGAGTGAGGGAAGTTGGAAGGTGTATATAATTCCTGTCCAACCCCAATTAGTTTGAGGCCTAGTGGGAGTGACCAAAAAATAAATCCGACCCAAAGCGGACAATATCAAACTAATGTTGCAGTCGACTATCCTAACATTATTAACTCACAAAACAACACTACATTAAATTCCTTCCTGGAAACCATCCTTCCTGGAAACCAAATGTTTTATATTTATTGGGACGAACACAATATTATTTTTATTTTAATAAATTCTTCTACTATTGTACTTAGGATCCTTATTTAATGGAGCTGACAAAAGATTTCTAGTCCAGCTTAATGCGTAAACTCAATTTCAAACCATTCCTGCATAGGCTTCAATTTCTTGTCCAAGAAAAAGAATAAAAAAGCTTGTTCAACTCGCTCTGCAGATTTCCTTTACAAATTTCTTTATATTTATTGGGACGAACACAATATTATTTTTATTTTAATAAATTCTTCTACTATTGTACTTAGGATCCTTATTTAATGGAGCTGACAAAAGATTTCTAGTCCAGCTTAATGCGTAAACTCAATTTCAAACCATTCCTGCATAAGCTTCAATTTCTTGTCCAAGAAAAAGAATAAAAAAGCTAGTTCAACTCGCTCTGCAGATTTCCTTTACAAATTTCTTTATATTTATTGGGACGAACACAATATTATTTTTATTTTAATAAATTCTTCTACTATTGTACTTAGGATCCTTATTTAATGGAGCTGACAAAAGATTTCTAGTCCAGCTTAATGCGTAAACTCAATTTCAAACCATTCCTGCATAGGCTTCAATTTATTGTCCAAGAAAAAGAATAAAAAAGCTTGTTCAACTCGCTCTGCAGATTTCCTTTACAAATTTCTTTATATTTATTGGGACGAACACAATATTATTTTTATTTTAATAAATTCTTCTACTATTGTACTTAGGATCCTTATTTAATGGAGCTGACAAAAGATTTCTAGTCCAGCTTAATGCGTAAACTCAATTTCAAACCATTCCTGCATAGGCTTCAATTTCTTGTCCAAGAAAAAGAATAAAAAAGCTTGTTCAACTCGCTCTGCAGATTTCCTTTACAAATTTCTTTATATTTATTGGGACGAACACAATATTATTTTTATTTTAATAAATTCTTCTACTATTGTACTTAGGATCCTTATTTAATGGAGCTGACAAAAGATTTCTAGTCCAGCTTAATGCGTAAACTCAATTTCAAACCATTCCTGCATAGGCTTCAATTTCTTGTCCAAGAAAAAGAATAAAAAAGCTAGTTCAACTCGCTATGCAGATTTCCTTTACAAATTTCTTTATATTTATTGGGACGAACACAATATTATTTTTATTTTAATAAATTCTTCTACTATTGTACTTAGGATCCTTATTTAATGGAGCTGACAAAAGATTTCTAGTCCAGCTTAATGCGTAAACTCAATTTCAAACCATTCCTGCATAGGCTTCAATTTCTTGTCCAAGAAAAAGAATAAAAAAGCTTGTTCAACTCGCTCTGCAGATTTCCTTTACAAATTTCTTTATATTTATTGGGACGAACACAATATTATTTTTATTTTAATAAATTCTTCTACTATTGTACTTAGGATCCTTATTTAATGGAGCTGACAAAAGATTTCTAGTCCAGCTTAATGCGTAAACTCAATTTCAAACCATTCCTGCATAGGCTTCAATTTCTTGTCCAAGAAAAAGAATAAAAAAGCATGCGTAAACTCAATTTCCTTTACAAATTTCTTCTGGAATTGTCAGAGCATGCGCAGCGGTGGCGTCCGTCGCCACCGCCGTCCGCGCCGCTGGCACGGACGCCATCCGCCGCCGCTGCGCTCGCGCCGCTGGCACGGCGCTGCTCGATGTATCGAGCACGTCCGTGCCAGCGGACGCACACGTGGCGGCACGGGATTGGGCAACGGCGTAGCCGTTGCATTCAAACTTTTTTTTATTTAATTATAAATAATGCTAAAAAAAAATATTTTCCAAATCCCAAAAATATGGCCGTTTTTTTCCCGTTTTTCTGAATTTTTTTGATTTTTTTTATTTTTTTTCCCAAAATCATCTATAAATACACACATTCATCACTCATTTATCACATCAATTCATCTCTCATTCATCTCTCATTCATAATTCTTATACAAACTATCAACACATTCAACCTTCACTCAAAACATCAAATGGATTTCACTCATCTCATGGCGGAAGCGGAGCGCGAAGAACAAGAATACTACGAGCAACATCGTGCCGCTTACGAAGCCGGAAGCTCAACAGCGAGGTCTCCCCCACGCCGAGGCGAGCATACGACGGTTGGCCAGAGGATAGAGACAATACACACAATGCGCGATACTCGAATCCACAATCAACTACAAGGAGACCTAATCAACCATATGTGGGCGAAATTCGGCAACGAGTAGTGGTTTTTTTAATTTTTAGGATTTTAATTATGTAATTTTTAATTTTTAGGATTTTAATTATGTAATTTTTCATTTTTAGGATTTTAATTATGTAATGTTTAATTTTATTTGTCATTTGTAATATTTATTGTGGTTTTTAAATGAATTTTAATATTATGGAAATGTTATTGTTTAATTGAATTTTAAATTAATTGTGCTCGTCATTGCGGAAGAGCACAGTTTTGGGTGTTGTGCTCTTGCCAGAGAGCAGGCATGAATAGTACCGCCCGGGCCCACAACCGTGCCGCTGGCAAGAGCACGGTTGTGGATGCTCTCAAGCTTCATCAAATATGGCTACTCAATCCGTTTGCCTCCTATGAACAATCTTTTTTTCGTTTAAAATTTTTAATAATAGGTTAATTGATCAACTGAAGGAAAAGTTAATAATTTTGTTAGTTCCTTTCATTTCATGGTATCAATATGAAAGTAAAAAATCTAATAATACAAAAAAATTGTACAAAAATTCTAATAAAACAGATTATCAGAGTATATGGAGTTAATGATGTGTGAGCTGGAAACCAAATTTTGAACTTTTCTGGAAATAATTACTCATTTGTCCTTGGTTTTTTAGATTTTTTGCGTGAGAAATGTATGAGCTGCTATGGACCACATAAACCTTATCAACTGTTTTTTTCTGCCAAGTTCATATTCTTTCATAAAGCGACCTTTCATTATGACAGTTCAACGGAAACAAAAGATGCCAACCACATAATTTCTCCACTCCAATCATATAAACATCATCATTCACCCTAGAAGAAAAAAACAAACAAGGCCGTCTCGAGCTCATCGACCAATGGCTACCAAACCCCACCCTCTCCACTTCCTTCTCATCCCACTCATGTCGCAGAGCCACATGGACTCCCTAACCTCCATGGACCTCGCCCCCCGTGTTCTTCGCGGCGTGCGAGATGTGTTGAGTTTATTAAACTCAATTACTTCAATATTAAGAAAAATGATGAAGCTGCTGCATCACCACCTCATAATAGTGGTGAAAATTTTGTGATTTCTCATGGCTAAAAAGATGCTTACAAATCCTCTACGTTATATAATGGAAGAATACTTATTTGTTCATGAAAGGATATAGGCTAGATTAGATTAATATGGATTAAATAATTATAGTTGGGCTACAATTATAATTAGTCCATAAGCCCAACAATCTAATAACCCTAATGACTCTTTGTCTATATATAATGGTTATTTATTCTCCATTGTGTGAGAAGAGAAATAGCGTAACATTAGAGAGAAAATACGAAAAGCTTTGTAGAGAATTCCTAGCTTTCTCTATAGAGCGATTGTACCGAGGAATTGTTCCTGCATCGGATCATAATACACGTGGACCTCGATAGTAGTGGATTCAACTTGCAGGACACAATCGAAGAAGAAAACAACACAACAAGTAAGATTTAGTTCCGTTGTGTATTACGTACTCAACTTGCAAAATGATTATGAATCTAGATCTGTTATTCTTGTCTGCAATTTCCGCTGCGCTCATTAGATGAACACAAGAATTACTAACAGTGGTATCAGAGCCCGGGGCTTGATTCATAATTAATTTTGTTTCCTAATTAATTTGTGGATGATTTTGGAAATCAAAACTCTGATTTGATTCATTTAATTGATCTGTGAAAATTATTCAATTTTGAATATGTATCTAGTTAGTTTCGAACTGACGATATAATATATTAATTAGATTAATAGATTGTGATTCTAAAAGTAAGGTGAAGATTTGCTGATCAGATGCGCATTATATCTCGTGAATGAATCAGAGAATTGGATAAACCCATAATCCAAATTAATAATAATAATATATTTATTATTATGAGTATCAAGTAATCTACTGCAACATCGTTACTTTTAAATAATGATATTCCACAACAATGTTGTTGCTGTGACTATTCATCGACTGTTCGAGCTGCGATTTCGGCGACTTTGCAGTAGCTGCTGAAGCTGGGGGAGAGCGATTGTGCCGTGGTCCTCGGCTTTGAGCCCATGGCGGCAGCGGTTGTCGCGGGGATCCTCGGCTTTGCGCCCATGGCGGCGGTGAGTGGCGATGGGCTGCAGAGTTGGTGGAATAAATACGGCGTGAAGGCAGCACCACAGAGGGGCGTCTGTTCTTTTCCGAGAACCCTAGCGGGTTTTGAAGATCCGGGTCGGATCCGAATTGTGGTTTTGTTCACTGTAAATCACATTATTAATTTAGAATTAATAATATTAATCAAGCCAATAACTTATTTACTATCATTATTTTGAATAATAATAGTAAATTAGTTTTAATATTGTTTTAGAGTTAATATTAAATATTTGTTTATATTAGTTTGGAATTGATATAAATTAGATGATGAATTAATTAATTGGATTAATGAGCTAGAATTTGTTAATATTATTATTTTGGAATAATAAATAATATATGTGCTTGATGATGATTTGAAATTATTACTTGATTTATAAATTTATTAATTTAGAATTAATATAGATTGGATTAGTTTCGTTAATTAGATTAACAAATTGGGACATAGTTATCATCTGGAAATGATATATACTCCACAACACAATATTAATTTGGAATTAATATTAAATATGTATAATTATATTAATTTAGAATTAATATAATTAAATCCACATTTAATTAGAGAATAAAATTTGATTTTATTTGGTGAGCATTATTTGATATCTTATGTGATAAGCATGCTATTTGATTTTATGCTTATTTTTTTAACTATAGTAGTTAGAGACCGCTTTATTGTCTGGGTACGCGGCGCCCAGTATGTGTAGTCCGTGTTATATTATGTCTGGGTAGGCGGCACCCAGTATGTGTAGTCCGTGTTATACTATGTCTGGGTAGGCGGCGCCCAGTAATTGTTTGAAGTTTAATATTAGATATTATATTCACAGAACTAGTATCACACTTTTCCCCACAAAATATAAGTCTTGTTTTGAAACAAACGCGTCGTCCATCACAATTGTTTGATGTTCCTAGTCTTTTCGACCACGAGTTTTACGCCCTCGCGTTTACTCTAAATCTACAAGGTTTAGGCTCATTCATAGATGCATGGTTGGCATCGTGTGATGGGGTTGACTTGCTTAAATTATTTTGAGTAGCCCTCGCAACCAGAATAATTTATGGACGTATATTAATTAGATTAATAAACCAAGAATTGTAAAATTGTTGTTACAATTGGCTTGGAGGCCTACCTGGTGATATTATTGTAGTCATCAGCCCTCGCAGAGGCTACAACTATATAGACTTGGATCTTGGACCACTAAAATTTATATTCGATATAAATTCGTATTTTATGTTTGGGGTCATAATATATGTTAAAATTAGTGGGAGCTAATCAATACAATAAACCCTTGTCTGATTAGTGATACAAATGTGATCTTTATATGCTTTTCTGATTTGCTTTCATTTTAATTCCTGTTCAGATAAAATGTCAAACTTGGCTTACAAATGTTTGATGGAAACAAATAAGTTGACTGGGTCAAATTTCACGGATTGGCTCCGTTGTTTGCGCTTGGTGCTAAGGCATGACAAGGTTGAGTATGTCCTGGACAAACCAATCGGTGTCATCCCCGATAAGGAATCTCTTGAGTTTGCTACGTTTGACGTTGAAGCTCATCAGAAACACATTGATAATGCTTCTGATGCTCAGTGTGTCATGTTGTCATCTATGAGTTTGGAACTGCAAAGACAACATGAACACATGTTTCCATATGAAATGCTAAAGCACTTGAAGAGTTTGTATGCTTCACAAGCTCAAACTATGGAGTATGAGATACTTCGCGATCTCTTCAACTGCAAGCTTCATGATGGAAGCAAGGTTTCTGAGCATGTGCTGAAAATGATTGGTTTGATTGAGAGGTTAGCATCGAATGGAACAGTGCTCCCCGCAAATGTCTCAACAAATCTAATTTTGCAGTCTCTTCCTAGTAGTTTTGAGAATTTCATTGTGAATTTCAACATGAACAACACGAAGGTTGGGCTGCCAGAGCTGCACAATAAGCTTAAGACTTATGAGTCTTCCACTGCTAAGGTAAAATCTGTGCTCATGGTGAGCTCTTCTGCGAAATCTTCGAAATGGAAGAATAAGCAGCAACAGAAGAAGAAAGCATCTAAGGATGCTGTTCTAAAGCCTAAGAGTGGAGGGGCCAATAAGAAGTCGAAATTATCAAAGGATGAGTGTCTTTTCTGTCATGAGAAGGGACACTGGAAGAGAGACTGCCCAAAATTCAAGGCACAAGGTGCAGAAAGTGGGAGCTCAGGTATGTTTGTCATTGAGATAAATATGTCTATGAATAATTCACAATCTTGGGTATTAGATACAACTTGTGGCTCACACATTTGTAATAATGTGCAGGGGCTAAGTGACTGCAAGAAAGTGAGACCTGGGGAAGTTGATTTGCGTGTTGGAAATGGAGCAAGAGTTGCTGCCAAACGCGTGGGAACTTATAGATTAGATCTTCCCTCAGGACATAGACTAGATTTACATAATTGTTATTTTGTTTCAGTTGTTTCAAAGAATATTATTTTCATTCCGATGTTAGACATTGAAGGTTTTTCCTTCCATTTTGCAAACAACAGATGCTTGTTTTCTTTTAATGGATTGTTTTATGGAAATGCCACTTTTGAAAATGATTATATACGCTTGAATACGAACAAAATATTCTCAATGTGCAAAACAAGAGACCTAAGCTAAGTAATACGAATAATGCAACTTATATTTGGCATTGCAGACTTGGTCATATTAATGAGAAAAGAATAGCAAGATTGAGAAAGTTAGACTATCTCACTTCATTTGATTTAGAATCCTATGGAGCTTGTGAATTCTGTCTCAAAGGAAATTGACAAGTAAACCATTTTCTGGGAAAGGAGTGCATGCCAAAGATTTGCTAGAGTTGATTCACACAGTTGTGTGTGGACCGTTTCCAACTCAAGCAATGATGACTGATAAATTGGAAACTAAAGTGAGAAATGTTATCTTGTGGGATATCCTAAAGAAACTAAAGGGTACGATTTATACTGTCCTAAAAATCACAAGGTGATAACATCAACGAATGTGACGTTCCTTGAAGACCGTTATGTCTGCAAGGAATAAGGTCAAAATACAGTAGATCTTGAAGAAATTCAAGAACCACAAGTTAACAATGAGGATGAGGTATTATCCACTGGATTGGACAATAACTCAGTGGGAGTTTTGATGATCTATTGGGAGGGGAAATTACTCTTAGAGAGGACCTTAGAGAGACTCTCGAAAGACCACCTCAAGACAATGAGATGCATCAAACACAAGATGATACAATAGTTGCATCACATCTACCTCAAGAAGATCATAGTGATATTCTTGAACCTTCTCACATACAGAATGAACAGCCTGAACCATCTATGGACTTAAGCAAGCTTCGAGGAGAGACAACATGATCTTCTTACGTAGACAAGTTGCTAAGGCGCTTCTCAATGGAGAACTCTAAGAAATGTTTTCTTCCTATGGGACATGGCATTGTATTGTCAAAGAAGGATTGTCCTTCTAATGACAAAGAAAGAGACAACATGAAAAGGATCCCGTATGCTTCGGCTATAGGATGTATTATGTATGCCATGATTTCTACTAGGCCAGATGTGGCCTATGCGCTTAGCATGACAGGCAGATTTCAGCAAAATCTCGGTGAGGAACATTGGAAAACTGTTAAGACTATTCTTAAGTACCTTAGAAGGACTAAAGAATATTTCTTAGTCTATAATGGACAATCAGAGTTATCAGTTACTGGGTACACTGATGCTAGTTTCCAAACAGACCATGACGACTATAAGTCTCAGTCTGGATATGGTTTTGTCCTCAATGGTGGAGCAGTGAGTTGGAATAGTTCCAAACAAGGTACAACTGCCGATTCCACCACCGAAGTCGAGTATATTGCTGCATCTGAAGCTGCCAAAGAAGTTGTTGCTTTGTTAGAGTTCGTTAAAGAACTGAGTGTCATTCCGAGTGCCAATAGTGCAATACATTTGTATTGTGACAACACTGGTGCTGTTGCGCAAGCAAAAGAACCCAGAGCTACGAACAGGAACAAGCATGTTCCTAGAAGATATCATCTGATCAGAGAAATAATTGAAAGAGGCGACATAAAATTAGAAAGAGTACCCACTGATGATAACTTGGCTGATCCTTTCACCAAACCGTTATGTATAGCAAAACACAACAAGCACTTTGAGAGCTTAGGTGTTAAGCATCTTGGTAGATGACTTTGAATCAGTGGGAGTTACAGTTTTATATGTCTTAGAAACATTTTGTGTTGGGACAATATTACTTGATCACATTATATGAAAATTTTATTTTCTATGGGTTTTGTGCACTTATTGGAATAATTGTTTTAAATGTTTGATTTTATTCTAAATATTTGTTCCCTTGAATTATGACTGTCGTTAATGGTGTGAGACATTAATGATATAGTATAATTCTAAAATAGCCCTAACCAATGATCATCAAGAATGTGATATTGATGATATGTTATAGGTTAGCATGGGGTTTGCATCACATTCTTCGAGAACTTAGTTGTTCTCACAACTATGAGATATTAGATACTCGTGATGGACACATGGTATACTTTGGAGAGTATTGGTATACCCTACTATTAAACTGTTTTGTTGAGTGTCTACAGTTTATTAGTGCATGAAGTATGTAATAGTCCTTGGATCTGAGGTCATTACACATTTTGTTTGTTGAGTGGTGTGCTTTGACCTTGTACAACGCTTTGCCTCCCCTCGGAGGATTAAGACACGGACTTGTGTTGGGTACATCATAAGATAAATGGAAATGGTAGTTGAGCCAAGAATGAGATTCATTCCTCGATTAGAATTTCGAGAGAACACTCAAATTCTCTATATTACTTGACCATTAAGTCATTGGCCAATGCAAAGATATATTCAATTAAAGTAATTGAATATGATCGAATGGGTCATTTAATAAAGATGAGATAAAGTGATTGAGCTATTTGGATGACACATGACAAATCTTAGGCTCAATCGGGTGGTTCGTGAATGAAAGGATATTACTATAAACTTTGTGTAAAGGTTTGTTTACCGAATTCACGTAAACGTCCGTCATATATCGAGCTACGCTGCCAACGCAGTCTAGGAGTTTTGTGCAGACTTCGATTAGATCGTCGTCGATAATGGGGGCCTAAAGGGTCACACTATAAGTGTATTTTGGATCCGCTCAAGGGTACAAAGTTGGAACTGCGTATTATATCTAATGCTAGTCCAAGTGGGAGATTGAAAGGATATGGGCTAGATTAGATTAATATGGATTAAATAATTATAGTTGGGCTACAATTATAATTAGTCCATAAGCCCAACAATCTAATAACCCTAATGACTCTTTGTCTATATATAATGGTTATTTATTCTCCATTGTGTGAGAAGAGAAATAGCGTAACATTAGAGAGAAAATACGAAAAGCTTTGTAGAGAATTCCTAGCTTTCTCTATAGAGCGATTGTACCGAGGAATTGTTCCTGCATCGGATCATAATACACGTGGACCTCGATAGTAGTGGATTCAACTTGCAGGACACAATCGAAGAAGAAAACAACATAACAAGTAAGATTTAGTTCCGTTGTGTATTACGTACTCAACTTGCAAAATGATTATGAATCTAGATCTGTTATTCTTGTCTGCAATTTCCGCTGCGCTCATTAGATGAACACAAGAATTACTAACAATTCATAGTCAAAATGAAGCCACAATCCAAGTATGTAATAGGCGGTGGAATATATGGTTCAATGGCGGATCACCGATTTAATAATCGTGGGGTCGAATTAGACAAGATAATAAATATAATATTAGATATATTTATGCAAAAATACATAAAATATAAATATCACAATCTTTTGTTATGCGGTATAGTTTACTTTTACGAATATCAATATTTTGAAATCGATTCAAATTTTTTCATTGGGAATAGTTGCAAACACCCTCCTTCTAATTCTATACCATTAAAATGGCATTCAACCAGTCATCTTTTATCTTATTTTGTAGCTCTGACTTCACAAATTTTATTATTGAAAACACTCTTTCAACATATATTGTGTTGTTTTTTCATTACCGGTATAAAGTAAGATCAATTTAATCCTTCGACAAACCAATGGGGATTACTAAAAGTAAGATAACACGATCAATCCTCTAAAAAATTATAATTTATATTCTCTCTTTAATACTCCCTTCGTCCCATAGTAGATGTCACACTTGGGAGATGTCACGAGATTTTAGAAGACGTTATTTTGTGTGTTAAGTGGTGAGAGAATATATAATTTTATAATTGATATGAGAAGGAACTTTTTCCAAAAGAGAAAATGTGACATCTTTTGTGAGACAAATTAAAAAGGAAAGTGTAACATCTACTATTGGACGGAGGGAGTACTAATTAATCACATTCTATAACATTTTGAATTTAATCTCATTAAGGATAAGATAAATAAAACAATTAAATCAATAATTTAAAATTTAAATGCTTTATGAATACTTATTAGGCGTTAAACAATGGGTGGTAGGCCCATTTTGTGCCAACTTAAGTAGTACTACTCCTACTATATAAAATATATTGGAACTTGTGCCACCTTAATTAGTATGTGAGGTAGGCCCATTTTATGAAGCCCAATTACTTGGTAAGAATCAATTGTTTCTATCTTCTTCTCGGCAGCAGATTTAGCTCACAGCAGCGAGCCAGTCAGCCAGAGACTTAGGGCAGGGGAGTTGGCGCCGTGGGGTCGGCAGTTGAGGGAGGGTAATATCCGGCGATTCTACGACGATGGTGGTGGGGTCGGCCGACCCCATCCGACCCCACCTGGATCCGCTGATATGGTTAGTATGTGATGGCTTTCTAATCAAGCTAATCACGACACGAAGTGGATACGTGTATACTAGGTAGCTAGTTTATCCATCTTTGAATATCTATAAATAGGTGTAGTTGTAGTTCTTTGTATCATCAAGAAAAGAAGAGAATTGAGTGAGTTAGAGAGAAAGAGTCGTAGTTCAAGTTAGAAAGAGTGAAGAGTGTTTTGTAGTGCTGAAGCATTGTTTGTGTGTATTTTGTAATCCCTTTTGTGACAAGCCTATTAATATTTATCCTCCATATTTCATCCTTGTCGAGTGCTCCTATATTTTGTGTGTCAAATATCCAACAACATGCTCGAGGCGCCGCTGCTGAAGCTGATGGCCAAGCTGCGTCTGAGGCCGAGCTGCATGGTCTCCACCAACGCTCCGCCTTGGACGCAGAGGGTCGCAGACAGCTTCAGCATTCCAAGGTATATCTTCGAAACCATATCGTGCTTCACTCTGTTATGCTCCCACGTGCTGTCTCTTGACAGCACGCGTGAGATGATCACGGTAGCAGAATCCGGCTCAGAGCCGTTTCTGGTGCCGGATATACCCCACAGAATCGAGCTCACCAAGGCGCAGATGCCGCAGCAGGCCAAGAAGAAATCTGCTGACGATAACATTGACACAATCATTGATCAGATTAAAAAAGCTCGAAGCTCTTCAGCTTCGAGGAGATTGAGTCTGGATATGTTGAGGGGTATGCAAAGGTGGCACGAGCGCTCTGGTGCATCGGCCCAGTGTCCGTGTACAACAAGAGACCCAACAACGAGAAACTCGACAGAGGAAACAAGGCCTCCATCGACGAGCGCCAATGCATGTCGTGGCTCGACTGTAAAGAAACCGGGACGGTCATCTACGCGTGTTTCGGAAGCTTATGCCGAATCTCAGCTGCGCAGATCAAGGAGATGGGGTTAGGGCTGGAGGCCTCGGGTTTCCCTTTCATTTGGATCATAAGAGATGCTTCTCTAACCGCAGAAGTTGTGGAATGGTTGGAGGAAGAGAAGGGTAATAATCTGGAGCAGAAAGTTTGAGAGAGGGGACTAATTATTCGGGGGTGGGGCCCGCAGATGATGATACTGTCGCACGCGTCGGTGGGAGGGTTTCTGACCCACGGGCGTGCCCATGATAACATGGCCCATGTTCGCGGAGCAGTTTTACAACGAGAAGTTCATCGTGCACGTGGTTGGGATCGGGGTGGAGGCGGGAGATGAGGAGGGTGCGTTTGTGAAGTGGGATCAGGTGAAGAGGTCGATTGAGGAGTTGATGGAGGGAAGAGAGAGAAGAAAAAGAGCAAAGGAGTTGGGGGAAAGGACGAGGGAGGCGTCGGAAGGAGGGTCTTCTTACAGGAATATTACGTTGTTAATTCAAGATGTAGAGCAGCAAGTTATGGAATTAGGAGGTAGGCCATTGTTGGAAGAAACTTTAGCTTAGTGATGTTAAAATTAATTTTGACCCTTTTTTTTTAAATGAATTCTTATTAGTGGTTGTCATGGTAAAACGACTGAAATTTGAAAATTAATTAAGCCACCACAGAGTTAATTAATTTAAGATTGCATTTGCATGACAGGTGCTTGGTTTGTTTTAAAGTTTGAAATAAGGCTTATCAAATTATAAACACAATACTTTAAAAGCAACAATCTTCATAAAATGTGTCCAGATTTTGGTTCACTAAGATGCTAAGAAATATGATCAACTTAAAATCCGTGCAGTGCGCACCGAAGATGGCTCCCCGCAGGGATTCCCCAGAAGACTATTACTATCACGACATAGAAAACTCGGTTTATCGTGACTATAATTAGATTGACATAAAAAACTCAGTTTATCGTGACTATAAGATGATTAAAGAAGCGAAGAAGAAACATTGGCACAAATATCGTGACTATAAGATGATTAAAGAAGCGAAGAAGAAACATTGGCACAAATAAATCATTATATACTACTCCCTCCGTCCCATAAAAATATAGGTCATTTAGAGTTAACACGTGTTTTAATGAGTAATTGGTAAAGTAAGAGAAAATGAGAAAAAGTAGTTGAAATTGTATAGTAAATGGTTGGAGCCATAAATGATACTCCCTCTGTCCCTCTGTAGCTGAGTCGCATTCCTTTTTGGATTGTCTCACTGTAGCTGAGTCATTTACTTTTTTGACAAAAAGTACTTTACTCTCTTTAACTTTTTCCTTTCTACTTTATTCTCCTTTTACTTAACTTATTTAAAACATTTTTCTTAAATTTCGTGCCGAAAAGAAATGTCCTACTATAGAGGGATGGAGAGAGTAAAATAAAAGAGGAAAAAAATATTGCCATAAATGAATGGACTATTTCTAGAAGATGGATACTCTGTGCTCTCACAACACAATTTTTTTAAAAAATTTAATTAATATTTTAATATTTTATTATATTAATAAAAAATTGGGCTGTGAGAGCACAACACTCCCTGTTGTGGTGGGAGCACAGCCGGGGATCCATTCCCCTATTTTTATGGGACGGACGAAAAATGAAACATGACCTATTTCTATGGGACGGAGAGAGTATGTAATTACGATCATATTCAATGCTACTCCCTCTGTTCATGAAATAGTCTCATTTTACTATTTTGGGATTTTCACAAAAAATTATCCTATTTCAAAAACGGAAATTTTTAGTCACATTTTATCCATTTTTCTACTTCTCTCTCCTAATTTACCTACTTTTTTTTCTCTCCTACTTTACCAATTTATCATTAAAACTCGTGTCGTCCACAAATAAGACTATTTTTTGTAGATAAGGGGAGTATTTGTTAATTAATTAAATTCGTTGTTGTTTTATTAATAAATTAGCAGTAATTTTTTTGTAGCACATGTTCAACAAGGAAATAAAAGAATTTGTGTTATTCACATTTCTTCTCTTTCACACACAGTAGAAGTTGATTATGACCAAATCAGCTTACTTTGAGTATTCCTAAATCGTACCCCTCATTTTCTACGCACTTCTTCTCTTACTCACCCCTCCGTTTCTTCTTCTGTCACCGTGAAATTGTCGCCATCGTTGTGGATTCCGGCGAGCAGCACTGCCCCTACCTGTCAGTGTCACGATGCTGATCTCCATCGTTATTGGCCTCTCTTCACCATATGTCCCTTGAGCTCATTACTGTAATTAATTTTAAATTGGGGAATTTTAAAGCGATGTTTGTGTTTCGTTTATACGTGAAATTTTCCTTACTTATGCTTTAAAATTGTTGGGATGAAGTCGAGAATTCTGTTATGATTTCACCCAATATTTTGCTTTAAAATTATTGGGATCTCAGAAAATTACTACCATTTAATTGGGGGGCGATGCATTAATTTATGCCACCTAATTCCATGCATCTCACATGTTAGTAATGAGGAAGACAAACCATGAACTATAATTCTACTCAATCAATGAAGAAAATTACATATGCTCAGGCACACAGATATACATTCAAATCCACAGCACTCAAACACAATCTCATGGCAAAGGTCACATCTTCTAAACTCACCAGACGCAGCCTCGATGTGTGATGTGGGTGAGATGCATGCCTTATGGTTGATGGTAGAGATGCACATTTCACATCTATGACCATCTTGAACTTTTCACACTCATACACCCTTCCATTTGTGATCGAACCACAAATATCACACCAACATAGACTTTTGAAGAAGTTAAGGGTGATACACAGACATCGCATTCATTTTTGTATTACAGTAGATGCAAATGATTGTTGGAGAAATGCAGCTCCCAAATTTGAATCATGTTATTCACTTATCTCTTGTTCATTAATTTTATTTATTTTGTTCATCATTCTCATTTCTCACAACTATATTACATTCGAAAACATTCTTCTAAAACCCTAAGACGATATTTCTTTGAGCATTTTAAGGGGTTTTCATTTTGATGAATTAATTAATTTTTAATTATTTTATCGTAATATTATTTGAAATGAACACTCCCTAAATAAACAAATTAATTTATATTGCAACAAGATGGAAGAAATATGTTTGGCACTGGGCTCTTGGTGACATACTTGGATTTACATGGTTTTAGAGGGTGATTTTGTATGAATTTGGTCATATTTTATCTTTTATTGGGTGTGTTTATATCTACATCTCTATTATGTTAGTATGTTGACCGTTTTGTTAAGAATGTGTAGAAAAAAGGTACAAAATATGTGGATGTGCAACAACCTTGGTTTGAGATAATTTTACTGGAGATTTTGAAGTCCAATCAGCCCCTAGTACATATCAATCTCTTTGTCTTTGAAAGAGCTTCGTGTAGGTATCTCGCACGCCTCAATTGGAGTTTGGTAGAAGAAGTTATGGCCGTTATAAGAACACTGCGGTATCCAGAAACTTTCAAGCGGCCGGATGAATTATTACCCTGTAAATTCACCCGGCTGGGTACAAGTGAATATAGCGTTGGACTTCCATTAAGGGTCGAAAATCTTGACGCCGCAGGGTGAATTTTACCCTTATAAACGCGGCCGGGTGCGCTCTTTTATTCATGTATTTGTTGAATTCCTTTGTATTTGACTTGGTTTTCTCCATGAACATGAGTAGCTAAACACTTTTTGTAGAATTCTTGGTGATGATGCACTAATTTTATAGTTTTTATTCAATCAATCTTGTTCTTACCTTGCTCTTGTAGTTGTTTGATTATTCTTGGGTTTATTCTTTTCAATTGCTTGATCACCACTTGATTGTGTATGATTAATTAGATCAATCGGGAGATGAAAAAATTAATCCAGAAAGAAGAATAATTCACACATTAATACAATAGAACTCGAGAGAGTTGAGGTTTTGAGTGAGGTCTTTGATCTTATCATGCTTTTGGGAGTTAGAGGTTTAGGATTAGAAGGGGACTTCAATCCCAGCACCCAATCTACAGATTTCTCACCCCGGAAGGGGGTTTAATCTATAACTGTGATCAACTTAATAACTCTAGGGACACCAAAAGATAAGACAAATAGATTGGATTAGAGCTTGAAATTATGCATCGGATCCTTGAGTTCTATAATTTTCTCCATATCATCTTCTCACATCATGTTTACTTGTTTTCATTTGTTTAATTGCTTGTTATATGCTTTCAATAGTGTTAGAACAAATCAATCATTTTCCGATTGCTGCACTAGCCCCGTACACTTGCATGTATTACTTGTGTTAAAATAAGTCGAGTCAAGTTTTTGGCACCGTTGCCATAGACAATTTTGTGTCGTTAGAGCTTAATATCGTGATAATAATTGTGATTACTAGTCTAGATTTTATCTGCTTTATTTTTATTTTTATTTTTGCGTTCTCTAATCCTTGTATTTCCTTGTTTTGGTTGTATGCACACGTGTTCTAAAGGACCACCTTTAGAACTCATCGATCCTGAGATCGAAGCATACAACAGAAAGAGGAATGCTCAGAGGAGGTTAAACCAATGGATTTAGGTATCTTCACCCGGTCATAGGCGTCCACCTTCTCCTATTCAGAGAACTCCTTCACCTATTCCTTCACCATCTCCACCTTCATCACTTATACAATACGAGCCTCATTCTCCAATCATAATGGAGAACGAAGCGGAGAACAACCCTGAAGGGAACAACAATGAGGGACCTCAAGACCCTGTCATCCTCCAACTCCGTGAACAGATGGCCGCCATGCAAAGGCAATTGGATGAGCAGAACGTGAGGGCAGTGGTAGTGCCCGTACAAAATTAGTTTGCATATAGACGAGTTGCTAATCCACCAGTCAACAATGAGGGAATAGCTGCCAACCGTTTTGAACTTAAGTCGGGTTTGATAAATATGGCAGAGGCAAATGCATTTGGTGGTAGGAGCGCAGAAGACGCCATCAAACATCTAACCAAATTTATACAGATCATCAATACTATGAAGGCTAATGACGTCTCAGATGAACAAATCCGCCTCAGACTATTTCCGTTCTCTTGACAAACTCATAGTTTAGGATGTTAAGGTGGGTGATTAACACAAGTTGTTGAGTAATTTGAGGTATAAAGTTTAGGTTTCATCCACTTATTTGCTATTTTTAAATCTAACGAGAGTGTCAAAGTCTTGATGCAAAAACAGGTCTAAAACGAGCTTAAACGGAGTTGAACGGGGCAATACAAAGAGTTTTGCCCGCCCGGGCATTTTCTAGGCGAAGAAATACCCGCCCAGGCGTTCTGGCTGGAAAACTCCCCACAATCAATCCCGCCTATAGGGAGTTCTAGTTTCTGTTTCTACTATGTTTTCTTTCATTTCCTTTGTATTTCATTTTATTTGACTTTGATCATGTTTAGTTAAGTTTCTAGTAAGGATTTGGTGAAGTTTGATTGGATTGTATGCATTGATCTTTGGTTTAATGTTTTTCTGTTTCATTTTGTTGATTTTGTTGATTGTTGAGCTTTTATTATCTAATTGCTTAGCTATCAATTAGATACATTTATTGCTTAATTGTTGTCACTGAGAAATGCATTATTAGGATAGATGTAGAATCAACAACTCCGTGCAACCCATGTGATCGAGAATGCATGTGCTAGAGAGAGGGCTTGAGTCCGTAGAATTAGGGAGTCGTTCTCGAAGTGTTGGGAGGAGACTCCGACATTAGAGGTCGATCAACGCATTAGATGCACTCGAGAGAGGGTCTAACGAACCATCCCGACTTTCCTAACCACAATCGAGGCCCAATAGAATTGCATGACCCATAGGTGACATCCTTGATCCATTCTAATGGATCCATTTCCCTATCAGTTCCCAATTTATGTGAAAACCATATTTCACTTGCTTTATTTAGTTAATTGTCTCTACTTGCTTACTTGTTCTTTGTTTCTATTTAAGAAAACCCAATACCCCTATTATTAGTCTAAATAGTATTTGACATTGCATCATAGTATTCATTCCATCATTTAGTGTTCGAGGATCGATAATTTTAACTTGCCACGTGCTACATATCTCGTACACTTGCGGGTGACGCTTTTGATTGCTAAAAATAGCACGAGTCATCTCTCTGAAAGATGATGCCAAGGATTGGTATGACAACATGGGACCCAACTCCGTGCTAACATGGGATGCAATGGTGGAGCTGTTCTTGGATAAATATTATCCACCTATATGCACTCAAACGACAAGCATAAGTCATTCAGTATGCAATGCAGCCTCAGGAAAATGTTCAAGAGGCATGGAAGTGATTTAAGTATCTGATGAGAAGATGTCCCAACCATGGTCTGAGTGGGGGCCAACAGATCTTAGCTTTCTACATGGGAAGCACTCCAGAGGCAATGCGTGAATTGAACATGAGTGCATGGGGATAACTCCTGAAGTTGGGAGAAAATGAAACATTAGAAGTGATTGAAAGGGTGGCCTCCAATGATGAAGGATGGAGGAATGAAAGAAGCAAATCCTATAGGGTGGCATCTACTTCTAACTTTGATAGGATGGAGATAATGTCCAAGCAGCTGGACTTCCTAACTAGCAAGCTTGGTTACATGGGAACATAGCTGACTGGGTTAAAAAGCCAATTGGGAGTTGAAGAGGTGAACTATGTGCATCAAGGTGGCAGCAACAGGAACTTCAACAACTACCGTCCCAACCAAGGGGTGGAAATTACAATCACTATGGGAACAAGGTGCACCCTAATCTTTCTTATGGGAACCCCAATAATGCTCTGCAGCCATCACCAGGGTTCCAAGTGTCAGATGAACAGATTAAGGAGTCGAAGAAGGCCAAACTAGAAGAAGTCCTGATGACTTTCATGAAGCACACAGACGAATGCATGACACAATCTAATCAGAGGCTGGACAAGGTAGAAGCTAATGTGGAAAGTTTGAACATACACATGAAGAAGATCGACACTCAACTCAGTCAGATTTACCAAGCTGTGGGAACTCTACCCAAGCCGCGGCAATTTCCTGGTAATACAAGTATCGATCCCGTCAAACACAAAGAGTGCAAAGTTGTGCACGTTGTAGAGGTTCAGAAGACTCAAGTGGCGAAGCCCAAGGTTGAGAATATTTCCTCCCCACGGTGTTTACTTGGTCCATGTGGAGGTTCAAGTCATTCCAAAGGAAGACAGAAAAAACTCAAGGAAGTGAAGGACAAGAAAACAGAGGCATCGAGCGAACTCGAGTTTGAGCTCAGATCAAATGATAGCATGGTGAAGAAAATATGGTGGAAGAAGAGGTTGGCAATATCATACTTGTCTAGACGCGAAGAAGAAGCCAACGTCCCCATTAA